>NC_066579.1:26645645-27279474 GCF_024323335.1 Lathyrus oleraceus
TATTCTTAGAATATAAAGGGAGAACAGGAGTTGGGGGTGGGGTGGGACCCAGGATCATAGTTAGCTTAAATAGATAACACCAAGCCAAAATCACTTAATAAAATATTAATCTTTCCAATATCTTCAGGTAAAAAGTGGACCAGATAATGTTTGGTAACACTACGTTTCCTTTTTCAAAAATTGGCATTTTTTCACCCCGGAATAAGTTTAGAAAGTTGTAGTACCAAAAAAATTATGGTAAAAAAAAGTATTGATAACACCAAGTCAAAGTCACTAAAAGAGCAGTTAATCTTTTCAATTTCCTTTCAGATATAAAGTGGTATATTGTTTGGCGACACTAATATATGGTCATTTATTGTTTTAGAAAATTTGAATATTCTCACGCTGGAATAGATTAAGGGTCTAGTACCAAAAAGTTAAAAGGAATTAGAATGATGTAAGATATTAGATTCGGTGTTGTCAAATTGCGGCCATGGCGGATTGCGGTTGCGGATTTTCAACATAGCGCCATGGAAAAGCCATGGCGTTGCGATTTTGCATTGCGGCCGTCACAAATTTAACGTGCATGGCGGTATGGCGGAAATTGCATTTTTTTAATAAAATTTTAAAATTCTTGTCTGAGTATTTTTTTGGCGACCAGGAAAGAGACCCAAAAGAATTATAATTGTGGTTAAATACTAATAACCACTATTAAATACTCTAATTAAATATTTATAGAACCAAAACCTTACCACCTTTCCATTCTCCCTACTTTTCTTCTCTCCCAGTCTCTCTTCTCTTCTCATGTTTCTCCATACTTTCCTTCTCCATCTGTGTCTTACCACCTTTCCATTCTCCCGACTTTTCTTCTCTCTCGATCTCTCTTCTCTTCTCATGTTTCTCCAGACTTTCCTTCTCCATCTGTTTCTCTTATCTGCTTACACAACTATCAGGTACTCTTCTTCTTCTTCTTCTTCTTCTTCAGTTTTTTCTCTTTTTTTTTTAATTTCTTTTATTTCTTTTCTTTTTTATTCCTTCCCACCACTCTCTTTTTTGTTCTACTTTGTTGGTTCTCCCTTTTTTTTTCTCATGCTCTGTTTTTTTAGTGCTGTATTTATCTCTTTTTAAGTGCTTTGTTTTTTATTTTATTAGTTTTAGCCAATGCCTGAAAATCGGAAACCTTCCTAACCTCTAGGGTTGGGAAACCTCCCTAACCTCCAGGGTCGCCACTTCAAAGAGAAGTGACCCTAGATGAAAATATATAGACATAGTTAACAGAGATTTAAACTCTACTCGCTGTATTTTTTTTGCACAAAATTGATTAATGGAGGAATAACAAGAGGCAAAGATCATCTAATGGAAAGAAGTGCAATGTTCAAGCTTGCACCAAATGTTCATACCAAATAACTTTAAAGAAGATTATGTTGGAGTTAGAGAAGAAGACTACAGATTTAATAATGTTTTGTAGTTGTGTTTTATAATGACTTTTATGAATGGAATGTTTTATGGTACTTAAGACATGCCACGTCTATTTTATTTACTTTATAGTTGAATTCTAGTTTCATTCCTATATAATTCTGTTATCTAATTTTTATGACTTATGATTTTTGATTTTTTTCCGTGCTATTACTGTTTTTTGTGAGTCCTTTACCTCCTTTATTTCCACCTCTATGACCTGAAATGTTGATGATTTCTTTTTTTTTTCATCGAACATTGTCTCAACAATTCTTTTCCTGTTGTTTCTAGTATGTTAATACTTTTCTCCACTGATGCCATTCTGGTCTCAACAACCCCCATTTTGGACACCTCTTTGGTTTTCTTCCATTTCCTCCTCAGAAAATCCAGCAGGTCATACCAATTTGGAAGAAACCAAATGGCACGGGGAAAGTCCATTATTGTTGATTATTAATATTATTAACGGATTAATGGATATGCATCATATATTGCATATTTCATGGTCTTGCCCCAAAACCACTTTATTTTTGTTTTCTCACATACATTTATTTTGCAGATCAAGGAACTAAACTCCTATGTTGCATTGAGAAAAACGTAAGTTAATCCATATAGTGTTCTGCTGACAGAATAAAATTGTTTTTTTGTACATTTGGAACTTGCTCCTGGTAAAGGTTTTAGAAAATATTGTATGAATTTTCCCTATGAGCATAATGGTTAATGTTCACTGTTGGCATAAACCAAACCAATAATTCAAACTATAATTTCCCTTCCCTTTTTTGTTTTTTACAGCTTAGTACAAAGTATGCTTTGGCTATTTGAAAGTTTGTTATGATATTATTTTGGTGGTTAATAGGTACATGAGTACCCTTGGTAATAAAAAAGCTGAGCTTTTTGACACGGGAGCAGGACCAAGTGAACCCATGGCTGAAGAAAATGTTCAATTGGCATCAAGTAAGAATTTTCTCGTCTTAACCTTATTTGCTGGTAATATATGGAGTTGATGTGAATTCTTAGTTATGCATATTTTTTAGACATTGAATTTTATTTCTACTTTTTCCTACTTCATGCTGGTGGAGCTTCTTTGTAATATTTCTCCTGGTTTTGGTCTTCGATTTTAACTTTAAACCATGTTTCAACCAATTTTTACCTCATAATTTGGCAGGATATAATCATAACAAAACTGAGATTGTATTATAAAATTGGCACTGTACTTACAAGCAAGATAAGAAAGAGGACACTGCCCTCCCAAGCAAGATAAGAAAGAGGACACTGCCCTCCCAAGCCATAGTATTCTTCTGAACTTCCAATTACTCCTGAAATATCCAAAACCCTCCCATATTCTATTCTTTCTAATATAAACATAGACAATACTCATTCTCTCAATAACTAACTTTCCCACTAACTTCTCCACCTTTTGGTGAATATTCTCCATCGACACTACCTCTTTATTGGGCCCGAATGGCATTGAGCTGTGGGTATAGGCCTATTAGAATTGGGTACTTTTCTGGTATGGTCTCATTGTTTAGAGATTTATAGTCAATTGCATCTGCCATGAGTTGTCCTTTTCCCATAAGATAACTGGACTTGAATAAGAACTGGTACTATGTTTCATCATTCCTTCTGACAGCATTTCCGCTACCTGACTCTCTGTTTTGTCTCTGTTTTATCCTTATGGTGGTAAGCATAATGATAAGGGAAGACACTTACAGGCTTAGCTCCCGATTTCCACACGATGACATGATTGTGTAAGATTGTTAAAAAATTCCAAAGAACCGAACCAAACTGTTGATAAATAACCGAACTATTTCTTTTAGTTACTGAAACTATCTAGTATTTTCCAAACCAATAACTGAACCGAACCGCAGTTAAGCAAACCGAACTACACTTAATTGAACTGAACTGATTTGGTATTGAAAAATTAATCAAAAATTCAATATGAGCGATATGAAGGAGTATTTTAGAAAGTTATAACTAAAAAATGGTTAAATACCCCCAAAGGTATAGCTTGCTAACATACTCCTAAAAAATAAGTGGGTGTAAGTTAGCTTCTCTTATAGGCATTTGCTAGAATAGAATACATCCATCTTGGTCGCGGCTTTTGGATGTCTTCCGTACTTACATCCAAAACTAAAGTAAAAAGATAAAGGTTCACCCCTTGTGCAATCCTATTGTTAGGGGAGAATTTTTTGTGGCTCCATCATGTGTCCTCACACAAGTCAAGACTTCTGTTATAGCGCTTTGTCTTGGATCGTGTTGACACAGTCCTAGACACGGTAGAAGCCCTATGGTGAAGGCAGAAGCTGACCCGTCCTTGACAGAGTCTCTTCTTAAATTCACAAATACTTTTCCAATTATGATTATTGATAATCTCATTGCCTTTAAATAGGCTTACAGTAGAATAAGAATTCCTAATACATATCCTTAATAGCTCAAAATAGGCAATCCATCTACTAATAAAAACTGTTTAAAAACCAAATATTGTGAAGATACTCAGGTAAACAAATTTTAAGTGGGTGTAAGTTACCAATTAGATAATGAAAGCCCTTCTCAATGTTTTATGTTTTCTGTTATATCCAGTCTTTATTACTCATCTTGCATATAGTTTGTGTGCTTATTTTTTCGCCGCGACTTACTTCAGGCATTATGTTTGATGGTGCATGATAATTCATACACTGGGCTGGGGATTGGGCCTTTTTCTGGATGTTTATGCTTTTATATGTAGTTAATAAATATATATATCATTAAAATGCTTATTTGGCTTGTCTTCTAGAAATGTCAAATCAAGAACTTATCAATACTGGGATAAATACAATGGATGAAACTGATCAGGCTATAGAAAGATCTAAGCAGGTGACACTTTTTTAACATTTATTACTTCGTTCCCCTTGTACCTTTATTATTAACATCATATTGAAATGTAGGTTGTACATCAAACAATTGAAGTAGGTACCCAAACTGCCACCACCTTGAAAGGCCAAGTAAGTTTATCTGCACAATGTGTGTATATTTTTGAAAACGAAGAGTGTATCTGATCACATTTCTGACTTTCATTCTATTACCAAACTTTGCAGACTGACCAGATGGGCCGCATTGTTAACGAGCTTGATTCAATTCAGTTCTCAATTAAGAAAGCCTCCCAGCTTGTGAAGGAGATCGGAAGAAAGGTCTCTTCATTTTCATTGTGTCTAATACACTATTCACAATAATCCTAAAATTTTCATGAAACTAAAGTATCTTTAGTCTTTACCTTGTTATATCAGGTAGCCACCGATAAGTGCATCATGCTTTTTCTGTTCCTTATCGTGTGCGGTGTAATTGCCATCATTGTTGTAAAGGTACTATCTTAGTCCATCTATTAATTGCATAATCTTGTGAATATATATTTCCCCCTTGTGTAATCTAACACTTTTCAGAAATCAAAACCAAAGTAAGCTGCTGCAAGAGTTTATTAGAAAGAACAATATTTATGTGAAATTTTACTAATATTTACCCCAATATTTTCTAAAATTTTGCAGATTGTGAATCCACACAACAAAGATATTAGAGATATCCCAGGATTGGCGCCTCCTGTTCCAACTAGGAGGCTTTTGTATGTAAGGACTGGATAACATCTTGATTAATTCTTTTATCTTACATGTTTTTTCCATCCCCATCCAACCAGGAGTCTTGGTATCTTGGATGATATGAAAGTTTAAGTAATGCTTTATGGGGGCATCTTTTGGAAATCATCAATCAATTTTAAATTAATTTTTTTTCATGCCTGAGCTGTGTATATCTCTGTTTGTGGTTTTATGTAGTCTTTTCCTTTTTTTAGTACCGAGTTGCTCTGTAATATTTTAAACAAAATATTGTAGGCCTAGAATGAATATAATGATGTTATCGGACCTATGGTTTACATGTCCCATTCAAGTGAGGCATTTCCCGCCCTTTTTTATTTTATTTATGTGAGAATTTAAGCATATATATAAATTAGTTTTTGATGCATCGGTTGTATAAAATTACATCCATTATTGTTTAAGATGAAAAGTTGCTAAATCACTTTGATTTAAAATTTGCTAACTCACTTTGTATATCAGAAATATTTGAAAATCAATTTGAGAAATCTAACTTTGGTGATTATTTTTCTTCCAGAACAACTGGCTACATGAATTAACTATTGCAATAATATTCTATCAACAATTAAGGACGTTAATGGATGTGGGTCGATCCACGAATCTACTGACCTAAATTAAATCAATTCATAAATTATTCGAATCCGTTTATTGATGGGTGTGTACAACTTAATTCATAATAATCCGTATAATTTAGTTTGAGTTTTGCAACTCACGGATATGTTGATTCTGTCTTTAGTAATTTCTTATTATTTTTATTATTTTAAATTAAAATATAAAATTAATATTTCATTAATAGTCATTATTTTTATTTAATTTTATTTATTTTTATTCTCTATCAATAATATTATTAGATAAATGAGTTTATGTAATTTTAAGATTAAATATTATTTTGACAAATGAGTTTATGTAATTTTAAGATTAAATATTATTTTTTATTTTCTTTTGTAGTATTTTCAACTTATGTATTTTATAAAAATAATGTGTCTTATTGAATTTTATAATATTATTAAATTTTATGTCGTGTTGATGAATTTTATTAGATATTATATGATATGTTTAGTCGAATTTGAGTATTATAAATAGGGGTGGAAATAGGTTAGGTCGAGTTAGATTTTGCCAAATTTAAGTTTGGTCAGTTAAAAAAATTGAAACCTAAATCTGATCTGTAGTCTGTCATAGGTTTATTTTTAAGCCCGAGCATGACTTTTTCGAAGGTCTAGTTAGTTTGTTAGTCTACATAAAAACCTATTTATTTTAGACATGTAAATAAGCAATTCAAATAATATTTAATTAGACTAAAAAAACTAAAAGACCAAGAAGACTAAGTTTGCATTGACTTATAACTTGTCTATTAGCATAAATTTTTTGAGACTATTTTTAAGAGAACTTATGAAAATAACTTATGACATTGTCCATAAGATTTTTCATCTTATTTTCATAAGTTTTCCAAAATAATCAAGTTTTATTTATATATTTTAATTCAAAATACAAAATATACTATAGTGATAATAAATAAATTATTCATATTATTTAAATAGGTCGGTCTAATAGGCTTAAAATTTTTTTTATGGCTTGAGGCCTAAATTTTTTAACTAAATAGGCTTATTAAAAAAAGTTTTTTCTATTTAAAAAAAAAATCAGGTCCGACCTGAGCCTATATAGGTTAGGTCTAGACCTCTGTTAGTCGGTCTGACCTATTTCCACCCTTAATTATAAATGAGTATGATCGTATTAAATTGTGTTATATTTTTTTAAACCGATAAAAAGAATCATAATTTTTTTATATTTGAAACACAATTTGTAAATCCAACATAATCCAACCTATAAATGGATGAGCCCGTTCGTGTCAGTTTTGACAATGAAATTGCAGATTGGAAGAAAAACGCAATCCATTGAAGTTCGAATGAGTTGGGTAATGAATTATACCAAATCCGGTCCAACTCAATCCGTGTACACCCCTATCAAAGATCATGCTTCTATTCAAACATTAATCTCAATATCTTTCTTAATTACTTATTTTATAGTCCTTTTGGGTCTTTCTTGAATTGTTTGCGTTCTCTCTATCTGGTTTATTCTCTTTACTATAAAACTTACATGTTTTATCTCTATATGTTATTATGTCGAGTCACAACCACCACAACATCATCATCTTTGCTACATTTATTTTATTCTCGTGTTGATTTTTAACCGTCCTATATTTTGTCCGTTACAAAATCGTTGATCTTACCGCAATTCAATTCAATTTTTGTTTTAGTTTAAATGGTACCTTTTGTATCATATAAAACACCAAATATCTTTCTCTATTTCAATTTCATCCGACTTGAATTTGATGATTTATATTGTTATTATTATTATTTTTTGAATGATAACAAATACATATGCGGTATATATTTAGGGCATAAATTGAAACATATATCTAACCTAAAAATTAGAAAATATTAAAAAAATTATGGGAATTAATCTTTCTGTGTTAATTATAATTACTGTAAAAACAGAAAAACAACTAATTACTATTTACATTAAATCCTAATGGATTGTACAAAACAAAGTAATTTGATTATATGTTGATTCTTCCGTGGTAGATGTTGATTATACCACATTGATTTTCGTATACATTATTAAGGTTTTTGTTAGAATATCTGCAGTTATATCACATTGATTTTATTATTAGAATATCTGCAATTTGCTAATAAGATGAAATATGGTTAATAGTTTTCTCCTTGATGAAGTATCTCTCTATCTTCGCATGGTTTGTTCTATCACGCTAATTCAGGTTCCTAGCATTATATATAATAGCCTTATTATCATATAATATATTCATATGTAAGTATGCACACAATTAGTAGAAAGTATTAAAAGTAAGATTATCAATTCTATATAGATTATACTAATTTAAGTTGATTTTCAATCTAAGAGTTTGTGAAAAGAATAAGAGAAAAATTAATAAATAAATCGATGGTTGTCACTTGATCAGAAACAAGAAACTACAATTAGAAAGTAAGGGTTTTAACCAGAGTGGAAGAACATGTTAGAAAACGATCCATTGAATATGATCTAGTGATGTATACCTACGATGTCTAAGCATATGCATAATTCACTATGGAGCAAATTCTTAAGCCCTATAATAACATCTATTCATCTATTTTATAAATCCTTCTTTCTCTTATGATGCTAGCTCTTTATTCTTAAAGAAATTAAAGTGACAAAATATTCCTACATACTTTTTTTTAATCATATTTGTCATGAATTCTATTTATTAAAAGATCCTTCAATACTAATAAATTGTTATCTTTTTCTAAGAAGATCAGTCAAAGAAATAAAATAAATAAATATATAGCACCAATATGTGACAAAATAAATCACTAATACCATATAATAACACAAAAGATTAATTTCTCATGAAATTTCTCATTGACCAACTTAAGAGTTTTAACTCATAATGAGCAAAGTAAATACAATATAATATATGTTCGTAAGTTCAACATTTCTAAAAAGTAAATAAATGAAAATATAAAATCTAAGAGTGACACTTCAACTACTTATAGCCTTCAACCAACAAGAGGCATCTTGTGTCACACCTGATTGTGCAGTATTCCTTCAGAAATGATAGGACGAGAGGCGTGTCAGACTCTGATTCTTCCTTATCCCTTTGTTACTAACTTTCTGTATCTAAATTTCTGAATCTCTTCACTTATCTAAAAACAGATCCTTTTATATATTCTTCAATTTGGATGTTGTCTCATAGATTATGTCTTGAGCCTTATGATTATCTAATGGTTAAGTCCAAGAAATATATTGTTCCCCTGTCTTCTTGTACTAGTAATATGATAGTACCAACACATGAGAGACAAAACATCACTTGCATCAATTTTTCATACTTTTGTCCTCTAGCGCTCATTCTTATTTGTTAGTCTTAACAACGCAACCCTAGTTCCTTTGCTTGTAATTGTTTCACGCCAGTCATAACATTATCACTTATGCCTTTATCAGTGTCTTCTAGTGTTAAGCCTACATAGCATTGGCCTTAAGTTTCTGATGCATTAGAACTTGTCAACCAAGGCTACTCGCTCCTTCTTGTAACACCCAAAATTCAATTAAGTTATTTTATTTAATTTGTGTTGCTTTTGTTTAAATGTTTAAGTGGTTTAATATATTTTAATTATTTATTTTGGTGATAACATATGTTATGTGATTATTTGGCATTGTTGAGTTTATGGAAATTTAGTGTAGCTTATTTGATTATAATAGTAGGATAATAATAAAATAGGAGAAATAGTATAATTGTAAGTTTTGGGTGGAAATTAAAAATATTGGAAGATGTGAGATAGTATGGTGAAAGTAGAGATTAGTGGAGGGGTAAATGTGTGAAAAGGGAAATTAATTATATTTTAGGTTAAAATAAATAGTAAAGGGAGAGGATGCAAAACTAGTTAGTACATAGAAATTGTGCAATTGGGATAAAAAGTCAAGTGTGAGAGAAGGAGAATAAGGGCTTGAGGGAGAAAAAGAACACCTTAGCCAAATTTGTTTTGCTGTTGAAATTTTAGGTAGGGGAACTACTTTAATATAACTGTTATGGCATGAGGAGTAGAGAGGGATCCTCACCCTCCTCTAGGTTTTCTTCACCATTGTTGTATTTTATGCGTTTTGATGATGATTGTGTAAAATTTATGCTAATTGTCATGTTTAATGTATAATTTAGTGTTTTGTATATTGCTGAAATTTATGAATGGTGGATGGTATGAATCTGAATATTATGAATGTCATTGTTGTATATTTGAAGTTATGAACATAACCTTGAATTTGTGATTACTTGATGGAATTGGATGATAATTGATGTATACGCGATGCTTTGATTGTTGTATAATATGTGTCCATTGTTTTCTGTGCGAATTGGGGGGGCTGAAGGTCAAAATCGAAGCTTCGAATGAGCTCCCATGGTCAAAACATAGATGTCGCCCTCTGCAACAGCGTGGCGGGTGTCACGATCGTCAGCAGGTTGACGGGGAGACCGCCATAGTCTCCATATAGGATTTCTCATGCCGATCCTCACAAGGGCGGCAGATTGTGAAAGGTGGCGGTCACGTGATGGGTGACGGGCTGGTCGTCATGATCGTCATAGATCGTTTTTCAGCGGTAGGTGTTGGTGTAAGCCCTAGAGGCCAATACTTTTGGTACTTGTATCGAATTATTTATTAATAATAAAAGGCTTTTTCTTTATTATGTTTGTTTAATAAAGTCCCTAGAATAGCTAGTCTGTTTAACGTATCAAGTATGACTTAATCATGAGATCACATTAAACATAAGGACACTGTTCTTAAAGTATCCGTAGTCGAGCTTTATTGTGAAGTGGGATAACATTAAAGTATTAAGACTATTATGTATATAGACTGATGATCACATCTCATAGATCATGGATAAGGAGTTATCAAGTCTTAAACATAGGTATGAATATTAAGAGTAATATTTATACTGGATTGACCCGTTATGAGAATACTATATAGAATGTTATGCAAAGTGTCATAAGTTATTCTCATGGTGATAATGGTGTATACCACTCTTCGACCTGAAACCACTATGGACCCTAAATATAGAGTCAAGTGCTTTATTGCTGATCAAACGTTGTCTGTAACTGGATAACCATAAAGACAGTTGATGGGTACTCCACGAAGCATGCTGAGGGACATGAGTGACCTAGATGGAATTTGCCCATCCTGCGTAACAGGATAAATGTCTATGGGCCCAATATTGAACTGGACAAGAATGACACGGTCTATGCCTTGTGTTCAATATAGACATAAGGGCAAAAGGATAATTATGCACATAAGTATTATCACAGAAGAATTTGTCAGATCACATGACATTTTCGTGTCTTGGGTAGCAGTGATGTGTTGCTAGATACCGCTCACTGTTTATTATATTAAATGCGTGATTTAATATAATTGCCAACGTCACGAAAACCTACAGGGTCACACACAAAGGACGGATTGATGAGAGATAGAGTAACTAAGGAACACCGTAAGGTACATCGCACTTAAGTGAGTTGTAGAACATCGTAAGGTACAGTGTACTTAAGTAGAATACGAAATATGGTAAGGTACCATGTGCTTAAGTGATTTTGGGCATATTATAAGATATGGGCCAAAATACACTTAAGTGGGCTTTTTAGCTTTAAGCCCACACAAGTGGTTCTATAAATAGAACCCTTGTGTAGAAGCATTCATTGCGGTTGCATTATTTTCGTTTTCTCTCTCCCTCTCTCTCTCACTCACTCACTCAAAGCCTTCATTCGTACCAGCTAGCACTGAGATTGAAGGAATTCGTTCGTGTGGACTGAGTAGAGACGTTGTCATCGTTCAACGTTCGTGATCGCTCCGTGGATCTGCATCAATTGTTTTGATCGTCACAAGAGATTTGCACAAAAGGTTTCAATCATCACAAGAGGTAAATATTCTATCACTGATCATGACCATTCGTAAGGATCTCTAAAGGAGAAAATTTTAATTTTCGCTGCATTTTGGATCGCAATTCTCCTTCAGTAGGTTCACTTTTTGATGATGTTTTCGCGTACGATGGATGTTTAGCTACTGTTTGAGGTGTTTTGTTGAGATTAATTATTGTGATGAAATATTATTATGAGTTAAATAACATTCGAGTTATTCGTATAATTATAAGTAGAGAAGTATAATTATGTGTGAGTTCTGATGTGTTGTATAAATATGATTATGCATGTGAATTGTGAATTGGTGATTATAATTATGTGTTGTGAAGGTAATTATGATTAATTGTGTTTAAAGTTGGTAGTTCAGAAGTGAGGACTACTGTGAATGTTGTATTGCATGTTGTTTATGGTTAGAATTGGAACCATAAGTGTTGTTGTTGTTGTTGCATTACTTTAAATGTCATACATCATTTTTATACGTGTGTTGAAAGAGGCGAGTCACTGGTTCAGAAGTTGGGACCAGTGACCGTTCGGGGTTCAAAAGTGGGAACCTGGGGTCCAGACGTGGGAACCCGGTTCGAATGAGGAACCTTTAGTGAACTAAATCAATAAAAAAATCTCTAATGTCCAAATTGGTACCACATGCATAAAGTCACGTTGTGAGTCACATTGCATACATAAAGCCTATGTGAATTGAATTATTATGTTATTGTGTAAATTGAATATGTGTTGTTGATTGTGTGATTTAAGATACCCTTGCATTCTTTTACATTGTTAATACATTTGAGCATATTCTCACCTCTTTCTTGTTTGTTTTATGTTACTAAGTACATTGTTGTACATATACTAGAAGGAGTAAGTGTAGTAGTGAGTTGGAAGAGGACTATAAAGCCCTCTTCGTTTTCTTTAATTATTTTATTGTTGTTTAGTTGGATCTATTGCTTTGATATGTAACATCAGGGAACAAGTCGTTTAATTTGTTTTGGGTTAATGTTTGATTTTTTTTATTTCATTAAGTACTTCATTTGAAGAGATAATTGAAGTTATGTTATTTATTTTGAGTTTTGTTGCGAGTTTTAAAATCAATTAGAAGATATGCATGTTCAAGTAGCATCCTAAAATGTTGATTTTATTCTTTAATTGTGAGTCGGGGTTTTAGGGTGTTACTTGGTGGTATCAGAGCTTGGTTGGTCTATCATTCCTGGTTTTGTAATGTTATTTGTTCCAGAGTATGTGACATGTGTATAAATAATGTCGATGTAATGTTTCTTCTAATGGATGTTTACCGGTGTGCATAAAAATGGGTGGAAGAAATGATCGCGCAAACACTAATGCTTTGGAGGCTAATGGCTCATGTAATGGGTAAGGCGAATCAGGTGTTGTAGAATCAAAATGGGATGGTAGACGAGTTCAGAGGGATGAGAAAGTTCCAAAGGAACAATCCACCAGCTTTTAAGGGGAGGTAAGATCTAGAGGGTGCTTACGTTTGGTTGTAAGAGATTGAGAAGATCCTCACGGTGGTGGCTTGCATCGACGCATAAAAGGCCGTGTTTAGTACTCATATGCTGGCAGATGAAGCGGAGTATTGGTGGGAAAATGCTCGTAAGAGGCTTGAAGTTGCAGGTACTGAGATCATTCGTAAGAATTCCAAGACCGAGTTTCTAGAGAAGTACTTTCCTGCTGATGTTCGTAACAAGAAGGAGATTGAGTTCATTGAGTTGAAACAGGGAAACAAGAGTGTTGCTGACTATGTTGCGAAGTTTGAGGAGTTGTCTAGGTTTTGCTCGTATTACAATGGGGTAGGAGCTAAGGGTTCTAAGTGTATCAAGTTTAAGAGTGGATTGCGTCTAGAGATCAAACAATTCATCAAGTATCAGGAGTTTCGTCAGCTTTCCGTGATGGTTAATAAGTGTAGAATCTATGATGAAGATAGTCGTGCTAGATCTAATTGTTATCAGAGTATTAACGAGAAGAAAAGTGGAAATTAAAACCTTGGAAAGCCTTATGGGGCTCCAGCTGATAAAGGGAAGTAGAAGATTTCAGGTGGGAAAGAGACATGTGGGGGGATACACTCATGCTTTTGTAAGATGTTTTAGTTGTCGATGGATGGGTCATTGTGCTAGTGAATGCAAGAGTTCTGGTTAGAAATGTTTCAAGTGTGAAAAACCAGGACACCATATTGTTGATTGTAAGAGAAATGTTCTAACTTACTTCAACTATGGAGAACTAGGTCACATTAGTACTCAATGCAAAAAAAAAACTAAGAAAGCTTAGTCTGAAGGGAAAGTTTTTATGAGCGATGTTATTTAAAAATCTAAAATCTGAATCTGTATTTTTGACATTTCACAGTGTATAAAATACATAATTTATAATTGGTATATAAAAAAAAGAGAAAAAAATTATTTTAAAAAATTGTACATATATTGTATAGTTACACAGAGTTCGACACCAAAAGTGATGTCAATCTAACATTTCCTTATTTTTATTTTGGTAAAATCTTACGATTTTACAATTTTATGTTTTACGATTTTGTTATCGCCTACCATTTCTATAAAATAAGTGAGTAGAATCTTTCGATCTTAATTACGATTTTATATTTTACGATTTTGATATCCTCTTCCGATCTTATGTAAGATCTCGATTTGACAACATTGGTAATAATCATACATATCATCTGCGAGTCTATTAAAAATACGATTTTGTAGAGATTATCATTCTCTTTCCATATGGTGATTTCTTTCCTAAATTGTAAATCATTTGCTTTAACATTACTAAGTGCTCCATCTGAATCCCAAGATTTCTTATCATTAATTTGTTCGGTTGATCCAGAAGAGCAACAGAATGCCCTCGGTCAAAATATTGGCAACCTTCTTTAAGGTTAGGAAATTTTTCATTTTAGATTGCCAACGTTTGAAGTGAAAATTCTCAAACTTGAATGATTTATCAAAGATTGCGGCCGCTGTGTTACCAATAACTTCTTCGGTAGCCATGACAATTTTTCGACCGTCTTAAAATTGTTGTTACACAGTTTTGAAAATGGCCACAAAAGAAGTTACCGGGATGAGTCTCAGAATAATTTTCTCTCTTTGAGACGTTTCATGGCACTGTCCGAGAATATGCAAAGCAGACTTACTACCATGACATCTCCAGGATAAAACAACACAATTCTATATTGTACAATTACTACTTGCATGGTAGATAATCAACTTAGAAATACATCATTTGATTATACCAAGACCTTTGAACATGGTATAAATATCACTCGTAATATCTGATATAAAGACATGTCATAATATATCATCCGAAAAGAAATTCAAATAATTCTCAAAAGAGAATTCAATGATGGCCATTTGACAACTCAAAGTAATTTCTCAAATAATGAAAAACTCAAATAACTCTCCTAAGAGAATAAAAAAATATTTAGTAATTTCTCAACTCAAGCGAGGAGAAATTCAACTAATTATCTAAAGAGAATTCAAGAAAATATTAGGAAAATTCAACAAGTAGAAAGAAAGGGAGAGAAATTGACGCTTTGACAATTCGAAAGATACAAAATTACCAGAGTCAGTAAGAAAAAACTCAATAAATTTTTTTGGCGTCTTTTAAAATGAAACATGAAATTTCTTTATATAATGAAGTGAACTAGCTAAGATATCCCACTTAAGCAATGTGGGACTAATAAATTTTTTCAACTAACACACAATGTGAGACTTAAAAAACTTTTTCAAATTCATTTCCTTATATTAGAATATTGACATAATGCTCCAACACGTTGTTAATGAAGTTAGGAGTCTACGTTGATTACATCTCATACTCTACTCTACATCTCATACTCTACTCTGATGTATGAATGTTGATGTGAAATACAATTATTGAAGGTAGTAATTTTTTATAAACTCTCTCAAACAATATCGTAAGTGCTTATATCAATAGATAAGTTCAATTAAATCAATTCAAACCAGTGTTGTCGATGACAGTTCATGGTGGAGAACCAAAATCCCTCCATATCACCTCTTCTATGGCCCCACTATAGCGGATTATGGTGGAAAAACCAACAATATGATCAATATTTATCATTGTAGCAAGCCCAAAAACCACCATGTAGGCGGATATTTGATCACATTGATCCAAACGATCTTCTATTCTATTTACATCATGCATTTTGTGGAGTTGAACCGTTTTCTACTACTAGTGACTTTTATAATATAAGATTAATGATGATACTCTGACAGTGTAAAAAAGTTTTACACTATCATCCAATAAAAATATATCATTTTGCCATATCATATATATATTTTAAAATTTTCAGTCTGATTTGACGAAATGCATGATCGTCATTGATTGACAGTGTAAATTTACACCATCAATACATCACTCATTTTCTGTTATAATATTTTACTTGTATTGCTTTAGAAACTAGATTTAGACCGGTCAATGTGAGCTGATAGATTTAGAATAAGATTGACAGTGCTAGTATAATCTTAAATATGTCTAGAAATTAGGACTTGGGACCAGTGTTAAGCAGAGGTTAAAACATGCAAAATTGAATTAAAAGTGTTTTCTTTTATCATAAAAATTAAATTTTGAATGAGAAAGAAATTTATATTCTTAAACTGTGAGGAATGCATCATGGTAGTCATGTGATGTTTATGTGGCTTGATGCAACTTGCTCAATAGCTTCTTCCACCTTAAAGGAGAGCTACATAGGGAACCATCTATTGTTAGCATGTTATATCATTATATTTCTGACCTTTTTCCCAACTAATGGTCCTAGTTGTTTTCCCAGTTGCACCTCTAAGACGCTTCCAACCAAAATCCTTCAATTTTCCCCCCTCAATCCTTCCATTTTTTCAAAACCCTCTCCTCCCTTGCTATCCAAACTCCCAAACAGACCCTTAAAGAAGACTGTTATAGGTTTTAAAAAAAAACATAATTTTATGGTCTAGCCTTGTTCACCAGCACAAGGTTCCCAAAAGCAAGCCAGAACTTATAAAAATCAAGCATACAAGAAAATTTCTATTTTTTCTATGAACCTTGAAACATTTGGAACTGTTTGTAACTGTTGTGTACAAAAACAACGCTAAAAGTCTTCAATAGGTGTCCACATTGGGATAAACGATAATGCATGTTTGGCATGCATAAAAAGTCTCTTCAGGCCATGCTACAAAGATGTTCCTTCCAATCTTGACTTGGTATATCCAAGACTAATTAGTTTCTGTATCAATATTTTTTCAGCTTCTATCTGCAATCCATGAAAGTTGGAAATCAATATTGAATTTAAAGATGATGTTAGAAAACCAATATTGAACTTAAAAATCAATACATGAGAATAGCGATGAAAAATAAAGTAGTTCGGCGAGCAAGGCTCTCTATTGTGAGATTTGGGTGGAGAGTGAGATCAACTTTACAACAATTAAGTAAAGAGGTTATTTAAAATTACACTAACTGCAAAAAATGAAAATTAACCACCAATTACAAGATTTGGCATAGAATCTCAGGCTTAGAAATATCTTATGGGATATTCCATATTAATCCTGACTTGTTTGATAAACAAATTTGAACAAGATTTGTATAAAAGGTTAATTAATTAAAATGATCAGTCAGTATAAAAAATTATACAAACTGAAAAGTTGTGTATAGACTATAGAGAATGTTCGAGTCACACTATGAATCAACAAACTGGAAGTTTAAATTTGGAGATTTTACATCCAAAAAGCAATGTTTGTAAAGTAATATTAAGAGTAAGAATGAAACCAATGAACTCAACTCAGAGTAATAAGGTGGCACTAGAAATTCAAAATAGAGTATAATTATTTCGGATGAAAAAGATATCATATCATAGTATTAGAAAGACATGATAAACCAAGCATGATTCAAAGCAATAAGCCAATCCTCTACTATTTGTCGAGGGCGGCAGAGTTCAACTTCTCAAGCCAACTGACCGAGCTGTTGTAAGAAGGGTAGAGAATAACATGAGAGGTTAACCGGCCACAGGTGCCTCAAAGAGCCAGAATCATTGTTAAGTGGAAAAAGATAGACAGTGGCCACAGTGCCAGGTTAACCTCTTGGGCCCAGCCCAAACGCAAGGAACAGTTTTAGGAAACATAAAGATAATATCATGGTTTCACAGAGTTAGAAGCACTACACATAAGAGTCAGCTTAAAACAGTGGGCCAACTTGTGACATAAATCAGTAAGACCTATATTACTGAATGTGCACAAGCTGGAAGTCTTGGTGTTGGCTTATTTCTGCTAATTTGACCTAATTAAAAGGTTCAACATATTCACTAAGTTTCAAGAGGATGCCATCAAATGCCACTACAACAGTTCCAATGTGCTTGGCAGTTTTTCTTTCAACAATGTGACCCAAGGGGATTCAACATTTGGAGGAGCAGGTCTGAGAACTAACTCTAGTAGCAAGTGAAATTTAAAATTTGAAATAAAAATATAGCCAAGGTTTAATATTTGTATACTCAGTTAGATTAGAGAGTTGGTTAGGAGGTTAATTAGGTAGTTGGGGAAAATAGAGTATATTGTCTATAAAATACAAATAGGAAGAAGGGTGAGAGGAACAACATTCATTTGGTAATTTAGTCCTGTACCAGGGAGAGATCAGATTCTCTCTATTAATCAAAATGTGTAACATTCATTTCAATACAGGATTCTTTCTTTTCTTCTTCTATACCATCTCATTCCTATCACAGAACATATAATTTTTTTTTCCAAATAAATCCTATAACATATGGAAGCAAGAAAACCATTTACAAGGAATAAAGACAACTTCCCTAAACTAAGTGCCAAGAATGAGTGAGAGAGAAAGAGAGAGAACAGACCTCAACCATGGGACTATTTTTTGGAATATTGCAAGCCATGATTATATTGAGACCAGTTTTTAACACTGTGATAAACAAACAAATAAATAATGTTAAAATATGAACCAGAGGAATGATTTCTCAAAATACAAAACAGCATAACAGTTACCTACCTAATCGACGAGCAATGCCAGAACCTGTATTATCAGAATTCCCTCCAAGTATAGAAGTTACAGAAACCACATTGTTCTGTAATTGTTACCACAAACCAAATCACTATCCATACATCCATAATATCCAAAAATAATCACAAAAATTAACAACTAGCTCAAAAAGAAAGTGAACACTTGCCGGACGAGTCGAAGCTGCTGCATAAACCGATCCCAATTTTGCAGAGTTATAACCAATCCACACAAATATCTATCTATCACAAAAAATCGTATTCAAAACAATTACTAAATTGAAGAAGCATTAAAAGACAACAACTTTTGTGTTATTGATTTAAACCCTAGTTTGTGAATGACCCGATTGAAGAAACTAGCGTTTGAAAAGGGAAAAACCTGTTTGGGAAAGCGAGTGATCTGAAAATGAAGGTTAGCCTCGTTGACGAGTTCCGTGAAGCAAGTGAACTGCAATTCGTTCTGTGAATGTGCACCATGCTCCTTCTCTTTCAGTATAATTTCTTCAATTCCTCTCTCTAATTCTTCTGAATTCATTGAACCCTAAACCCTAATTTCTTCAACCAGCTTAAGCTTTTGGCACTTAGCTTCTTATGCACAAGTTTGGACAAAGTGGGATAAAGAATGTATCGAAGACTAATAACTAAAAAAAATTTAAAATATTGTTATACTAACATTTAATTTATTTTTTGAATTGACAAAAAAAAAAATTTAAAATATATTTTAATATTTATATTAAATATCAAAGTAACTATAATATGAAAATAAACTATGAATATTACAATTCAAAATTCTAATTAAGTTTGCAAATAATGATTATATGAATTATCATAACAAATGGTATTATCTAATTTAATTTTGTTTGAGCGGATAAGATAGTTGAATTATTATGTTTGATTAGATGAGTGTAAATTGTTGGTTCATGATTGAATTTATGATAATATGTATAATAATTTTTAAGTATTAAAATATATATTTTTATTAATTTAATAATTAAATTAAATGATTTAATATTTTTTTTAATATTTTAACAATATTAATTGTGGATTTGTATGTAGTTTCTTTTACTAATTGCATTTTAACTTGCAATTTTAGTTGCAACTTCTTTTATATTGAAGAAAAATTTATGATAAGGTGCGTCTGGAAAGACCTTTCAAAAATAGTAAAATTGAATTTTTATGTAATGCTTGAGAAATATGGGTGGATGAGAAATTCTCTTTTTTTCCACCATTTTAATTTCTAAGAAGCCTTTCGAAAAGCTCAAAGTACAATTGAGATTTGGATTCTAAAAATGAAAACACGCTTATAATTCACAAAACCACTCATATCCCCTTCACTTTTTCATTTAATAATCTAATCCTTAAATTCTCAAATCCAAAATTTTTGTATTGTCTTGTTTTGTCCTTGAATATTTCTCAAACCATCATGTGTTCAACTATTTAACAATATGTTAGTATACATTTGTTCGAATCTTTGATTTTTTTAACTAAGTAAGAAACAAGTTCTTAAGTCACACATTACACTAGTGCACGTCTTTCATAAGTTCTGATTTCCCCTATGATTGTAGTTCTTAATTCTATTATCTAGCAAATATTCATATTTTACTATTTTCAACCATATATATCACGAACTCCACTTGTTAAAGAGTCCTTTAACAATAACACACTTTTACTTATTTTTAAGATGATCATCAAAGATATAAATGTATGACAATAAATCACATGACAAAAGCATCACTTAAAATCACATCATTTCACACAAGATTATTTTGCATTAAATTTCACATTGTTCAACATATGGAGCTTAGCACATGGTGAACTTGACAAATACAACAAAAATAGTTTGTAAGCTTAATATTTCTAGACAATACTGAAAAGAAAATATAAAGCTAAGAGTAACACAATTACTTCTTGCAATCTTCAGAGTTCTATCACACTCAAGTGCACTGCATCCTTCAAGAGAGGTAATGGTGGATTTTTGTCTCAAACTCTGGTTCAACCTTCTTCTTTGTATTTTCCTTAGTGTTTTCTCAAGTTTCTCAACTTCTAAACTTTCTTCTTCTTCTTCTTCTTCTTCAAGATGATCCTTTTATAGCCTCTTTACTTATTTTTAAGATGATCATCAAAGATATAAATGTATGACAATAAATCACATGACAAAAACATCACTTAAAATCACATCATTTCACACAAGATTATTTTGCATTAAATTTCACATTGTTCAATATATGGAGCTTAGCTCATGGTGAACTTGACAAATACAACAAAAATAGTTTGTAAGCTTAATGTTTCTAGACAATACTGAAAAGAAAATATAAAGCTAAGAGTAACACAATTACTTCTTGCAATCTTCAGAGTTCTATCACACTCAAGTGCATTGCATCCTTCAAGAGAGGTAATGGTGGATTTTTGTCTCAAACTCTGGTTCAACCTTCTTCTTTGTATTTTCCTTAGTGTTTTCTCAAGTTTCTCAACTTCTAAACTTTCTTCTTCTTCTTCAAGATGATCATTTTATAGCCTCTTTACTTTTAGGGGTTTTCCTCAATATTGGGTCACGAGCCTCTTGATTGTCTTTTGATTTGGCCCATATAATTCAAAATATTCCTCTTTTTTTATCCTTTTGTGCCAATACTAGGAGTAGTACACAACACATGTAGAAGACGACTCGTCTCTTGGCAAGTTTGTTATGTAGAGTGACAGGCAACGCGCAATTGTAGGGCCATTCAGCTTTTGCATAGTTTTGTCACGTAGTGATCATCCCTATCCCTTTAAATTTCTAGCCTAGCATTTGCCTCCACCTTCATAATTTTGTCACGTTGGTTATATCTTTGAGATCAACGACTCCTTTCAGCTTCATTTGGCCCAAATGCTTCCTGTTTTGAGGTATGAATTTCCTAGCGCTAGAGCTTGCCACTAGAGTATTCGTACACATGCATAAAATACATAAAACACATAAAAGTTCTTGATTATCTCATAAGTAATGAGTTATCAGAGGTCTTGGTTTAAATAAATCAAAAAGCCCAATGGGTTCTGATGGCCGCCCCTATAGAGGTCTTGGGTTAAATAACTCAGAGAGCCCTGTGGGTTCCGGTGGCCTTCACTTGTGGAGGTCTTGGGTTAAATAACTTGGAGAGCCCAAAGGGTTCTGGTGGTCATCTCCTGTGGAAGTCTTTGGTTAAATAACTTAGAGAGTTTTGTGGATTCTAATGACTATCCTCTGAGGAGGTCTTGGGTTAAATAAATTAGAGAGCCTGGTGGACTTTGGTGTTCGTCCCCTATAGAGGTCTTGGATTAGACAACTTGGAGAGACTAGTGAGTTCGGAGTCCTACTAAAGTTCTGATATATAGTCAACCATTTTAGCTTTTACTTGTCGCATTAACCACTCAACCTAGATATGTATTTCATTATTATGCTTCTTCTAGCATTGGTCAACTTCAACGAAAAGAGAATTATGCACTGAAATTCTCGGGCAAAAAAATGATATAAACATGCTCTAAACCTTGAGATATTAATCCCTGGGATTTCACTCAGTCAATTTGTAACAAACTCAATAGATAGCTACTTGTTAAAAACTTCTAAGACTTAATTCTATATATAAATAACATGGACAATTTATCCCGAAGAATCACTTGAGAACCACTTGAGGACCGCGTATACTTGCTCTTTCACGCCACTTTTTTGGAGGCAAAAAAGTCCATCTTTAGCTTACAGTAGTTTTCCCATATGCATAACGTTTGAATAACAATTTGAAATTTATTTATTCTTTCATATTTGAAAATGTAGTATTTTGGGTCGAACTCTAGTCTCGACAGGAGTAGCTTCATGGTTTGACTGGGATGTGCATGATGTAGTCGAAGTCTGTTGTAGCATATAATAGTCGAAGTTGTTTATGTATTTTATTACGCAGTAGCTATGTATGTCATGTATGAGTGTTATCATTATACATGACATACATATGTTAGTAGTATATAAATAGGTTGATCTCTCAGGATGTTGAGGGAGGTTGGTTATTATTCTATTTTACTTGTAATCATTAACTCCAAATGAGAAAGTGAATGAATAATCGTTATAACCAACTTTGTGTTTCTTCTCTCTTTTTGTGAATTGAACCGTTTTTCTTGTGTTTGTTCAAGAAACTCTCTCTTTCTCACAACATTGCTTCATTATTGATGATGATTGTCACAGTAAAATGGTGCGGTAAGCATGGATCAAGATGCCATCAATAAGGTATGAGATTGATAAATTCATCGGAGTAAATGATTTTGGATTATGGTGCTTGAAGATGTGATCCCTTCTTATTCAACAGGGTTTGTTAGAATCGTTGAAAGGATCGGAAAACATGGATGTTTCCCTAATGGAAAAAGAGAAGACACGATGATCAAGAAAGACCACAGTGCCATCATATTGAGCCTTGGTTGTAAGGTTCTTCAGAAGTTCTCGAAGGAGAAAATCGTAGTAGGTGCGTGGTTATAACATGAAGGTCTTTACATGACCAAGTCCTTGGCAAATCGTCTCTACCTGAAGCAAGTTTTGTATTCATTCAAGATGAGTGAAGAAAAAGTATTGATTGAGTAGTTGGATATGTTCAATAAACTAATTCTTGATCTGGAGAATATTGTTGTTAGCATCGGTGATAAAGATCAATCGTTGTTATTGTTGTTGTGTGCTTTACCATAATATCATGCTCATTTCAAAGAAAGTATCTTGTATGGAAGAGAGTCTTTCACTTTTAAAGAAGTCCAATCTGCCTTGTACTTAAAGGACATAAATGGAAGAAAGGAGCACAAGCCATCATCTGTTGGTTAAGGATTGTCCGTTAAGCGAAAATTCTCAAAGAAAGATGGCAAGTTTGAGAAGAAGAGGGGTAAAGATCATCAAAAGTCTTATGGTGGTGATGTTCTTGCAATTAAGTGTTATTACTGTAAGAAGGATGGTCATACCAGAAAAGTGTGCCCTGAACATATGAATAATCATGGAGGTAAGGATAATGGCAATGCAACCATTGTACAAGATGATTATGAATCATCTGATGTTCTAGTGGTTTGAGCGACAATTCTATAAAGGAATGGATTATGGATTTAGATTGAACTTGGCACATGACTCAAAACAAAGATGTGTTTGAGGAATTATGTGATCAAGATGGTGGATCAATTCCGCTAGGAAACAATAAATCCTACAAGATCGTAGGAATTAGATATGTAAGATTCAAGCTTCACGTTGAGTCAATAAAGTTGTTGATTGGTGTTAGGTATGTACATGATCTTAAGAGAAATTTGATTTATCTTGGTGAATTTGACAATAAATGATATGTTTTCATAGGAGAACAAGGTATCCTGAAAGTTATAAATGGGTCAAAAAAGTCCTAACAGGTGTGCACAAGCAAGGATTGTATAACCTTGAGGTTGAGGTTGTAAGTGGATCAACAGATTTTGCATCGATAAAGCTTGTGCCGAAGACGAATCTATGGAATATGAGAATGGTCCATGTCAGTGAAAATGGTCTGGTCTAATTAGGGAAACAAAATCTGCTAGGTGGTGACAAGGTAGAAAAGCTAGAGTTCTGTGAACACTGTGTATTTGGAAAAGCCTGTAGGGTGAAGTTCAATAAAGGTAAACAAAGAACACATGGATCCATTAATTACATTCAGGCTGATCTTTGGGGGTCTACAAGAATTCCTTCATACTCAGGAGCAAGGTATTTCCTATCCATAGTTGATGACTACTTATGGAAGTTGTGGGTATTCACTGAAAAAACTAAGGATGTAACTTTTAAAAATTTCAAGAGCTGGAAGACTCTGGTCGAGAATCAGATTGGAAGGAAGGTTAAGAGGTTAAGGCATCAAAATGTTTAAGGGGGCGTTCAAAAATTAACTTAAGATGGGACACTTCAACGAGTTCCTCGCCCAAGTGTCAGTGCTCTCTTTGGCAGAAGTGGTCATTATAGCAGAGTGCTACATAAAGGGTGAGGAAAGAAACGCAGAAAAGAAGGCATGTGATGTCAAGGAGCGTGTTTCCAACACTAAAGGCTCACTTCACCAGAGGAAAAGCACTTACACCTCACCCATAAAGGACAAAACTACATTAAAAAAGGTTGGTAAGGGGACATAGAGCTTCACGCCCCTGAATACTCATCGCAGGCAAATCTTGTGTGAGGTTTCCCACCTACACAACATCAATACGCCGCCATCTCCTATGGAGGATGTGATGGGTTCTGAAGTTGGGAGGTGGTTCATGTTCCATGGATTCAGGGGACACCATGCTAAAGATTGCTACCAGCTAAAAAAGGAAATCAATAAACTAATATAGGAGGAATACCTCAAGAAATATGTGAAGGGTGACTCCTCCCATTTAAAAGACAAGTCTGACTCACAAGAGCGAGATGACACTGGAAGCCCCAGGCCCAACAAAGCCAAAGAGGTGCCTCTGGGAGAAGGTAGTAAACTTGTGCACCACACACTCAACACCATAACAGAAGGATTCGACGCAGCAAAGAAACTAACTCTGCCTGAAGAAGGTACGCTCGCCAAATCCTGAGTGTAAAAAACCTCCATAAAGTAGAGACCAAAGGTGAGCGCAAAATGTCAGAAGCCATGGTAACCTTTTCGGAGGAAGATGTAGCTAGCATCCACCCCCATAATGATGACCTCATGGCCATTACCGTCAATTGCGAAAACTAGGAAATTAAGAGAGTTCTCGTTGACCAAGGGAAACTCTGTGGACATACTACACTGGGAGGCATTTGAAAGACTTCACCTCGACCTAGAATATTTGAAGCCTTTCAGAGGATCATTGGTTGGACTATATGGAGAAAAAATGCAGATAAAGGGATATATCACCTTGAGGATCACTTTCAAAGAGTAGGACTAGACCAAAGAGATAAGGGTTAGGTATTTAGTTATTGATGACCCCCTCTTTGTACAATGTGATTACAGGGCGACCAACTTTTAACAGGCTAGGTTCTGCCTTATCAACTTTGTACTTGTGTGTAAGTACCGATTCCCTAATGGGCGAGCTGGAGTTATACAAGGAGATAAGAAGACCTTCAAGAAGTGTTACACATAAAGCCTCAAGTTAAAAAGGATATGCGCTTTAGGCAGGAAATCCAAGAGGGTGAGTTCAGGAATAACACCACCAAGAGAAACTTGCAAAGGCGAGAAAACTTCCTCTCCAAAATCAGAAGAGATTGAACATTTAAGGTTGAGAAGGGATGACCTCTGAAGACACCAACATAGTTGTCATTTATTCTTTTTTATTACTTTTTGATTGATTTATTAACAATTTTTATAGACGAGTATGCATCTTTGCAGATTGTAAATAACAAGTTATTTCGTGGGGTGCACTCTTTTCCCTCTTCGCTTTTACATGGGGCGATGGTTTTTAACGAGGCACCTCACTTTTATTATTTTAGAGAATCTATGTTTTCTTGTTCCTTTCTTTGAAGGAATCTAAAATCCCAGGAGAATTTCGCCCATTGAGGCTATCAATCGGTGGATCTCTATGTGAGGTCATTGCCTCCCATTGAGGCGGTCAATCGGTGGATTACTATGCAAGATCCTTGTCGCCCATAAAGGCGGTCAATTTTGTTGGATCCTTAAGTGGGACCTTTGTCGCCCTTTAAGATGGTAAATTATTGAATATCCATGTGAGATCCTTGTTACATAGTGGCAATCCATTTTGCTAGATTCTCAAGTGGGATCATTCCCGCCCATTGAGGCGATAACTTAATGGATCTCTATTCGGGATCCTTGTCGCCCATTGAGGCGATCAATTGCTGGATCTCTATGTTGGATCATTTCCGCCCATAGTGGTGAACAATTGATCCTTAAGTGGGTTCACTGTTGCCCATTGAGGCGATCAATTGTTGGATCTCTGAGATGCATGTCCATGGGATACCCTGAATGTAATATCCCATATTCCCTTAAATGCTCAATTAGTTGTTAGTTGAGACCAATTGAGTTCTTATGTACTCTACCTATTATCAATTGTAACAATTTGAGCTCATATGTGCTCTAAGTGTTATCAGTTGGGACCAACAGAGTAACTAGTGAACTCTGAAGAGATTAATTATTAATAAAAGAGACAGACCAATATTAATAAATACAAGAGAGGACATTTTTGATAACACTAATAATTGGTCAATTGGTACTGGAAGATAAAATATCAATTGAGATATTTTATATTACTACTTAATATTATATATTATTTATATATATTATATAGTATTTGTGTGGTTATAAGAGAAAGAAGAAGAAAAGGATAAGAAGAAGTAGGTAAGAGAGAAAGAGAGATATCAGAAAAAGAAAAGAAAGAAAGAGGAAAAGAGGAAAAGAGGAAGAAGAGAAGAAGAGGAAGGAAACCACCACCACCATCATCATGTCATCTTCATCATTATCACCAACTTCACCTTTATTTCACAACTTTCATCTTCAAGGTGAGTTCTTAGATAGATTTAGAATTTGGGGGAAAATAATCCATGTTTGGGGGTTAGGATTTGTGAGAATTTGTGATGAACTTGTTGTGTTTATACTCCCCTTGGGGCCATGTATTTCTTGTTGTTGTATGTTGTTTGTGATCTTTCATATTGCCATATGAATGAATGATATATCGTGATGGATTAAGGTGTTGTTCCTTGTTTACATGATGCTCATGTTGGTTGGGTTGATGGGGTGAATTAAAGATGGTTAGGGATGGTTAGGAACCAATCGATTGGTTGGAACTCCGTACTCACAAAATACAAAGGAATCAATCGATTGATTCCCAAGGCCAATCGATTGGTCTGTGAAAAATTCCAACTTCTTCAAAAACATAAAGTTCAATCAATCGATTGATGCAAAGGACCAATCGATTGGTTCCTGAAAAATTTCACTTCTTCACAAACAGAAAGTTCAGTCAATCGATTGCACCAAAGAACCAATCGATTGGTTCTTCCTTTTTCTTCAAAGATTCATCTGTTAACTCCATTTATACCATCCCTATCCATCTTTAATTCATCCCATCAACCCAACCAACATGAGCATCATGTAAACAAGGAACAACACCTTAATCCATCACAACATAATATTCATTAATATGGCAACATGAAAGATCACAGACAACATACAACAACAACAACAACTACATGGCACCAAGGGGAGTATAAACACAACAAGTTCGTCACAAATTCTCACAAATCCTAACCCCCAGACATGGATTATTTTCCCCCAAATACTAAATCTATCTAAGAACTCACCTTGAAGATGAATGTTGTGAAATGGAGGTGAAGTTGGTGATGATGATGAAGATGACATGATGGTGGTGGTGGTGGTTTCCTTCCTCTTCTTCTCTTCTCCCTATTTTCCTCTTTTCCTCTTTCTTTCTTTTCTTTTTCTGATATCTCTTTTTCTCTCTTACCTACTTCTTCTTATCCTTTTCTTCTTCTTTCTCTTATAACCACACAAATACTATATAATATATATAAATAATATATAATATTAAGTAGTAATATAAAATATCTCAATTGATATTTTATCTTCCAGTATCAATTGACCAATTATTAATGTTATCAAAATGTCCTCTCTTGTATTTATTAATATTGGTCTGTCTCTTTTATTAATAATTAATCTCTTCAGAGTTCACTAGTTACTCTATTGGTTCCAACTGATAACACTTAGAGCACATATGAGCTCAAATTGTTACAATTGATAATAGACAGAGTACATAGGAACTCAATTGGTCTCAACTGACAACTAATTAAGCATTTAAGGGAATATGGGATATTACATTCTCCCCCCCTTAAATTGAAATTCGCCCTCGAATTTCCTTCACTCAACAAACGAACAATTCTTGTACCAAGTCTTAGACCAACACTTAACTTCTATTTGATTCCAAACCTCTGACGTACTCATTATTCTAACTTGTCCTTGCTGACAAATTTCTTTAAACAAATGCGACAACCTTGTAATCCATTTATTGATAATCTCATCAACTTCATTTGATCTGATATTGTATGCTGCAAGTCTCTACTCCTATTAATTCACTTCTCTCGTACTACTCCAATGAGATAGAACCATTAGCACGAGATTGTCTTACTCTCATCCTTACCTCCATTCTTACGAGTAACTATCTCCCTGATCCCCATAGACTTGATTGAGCTCTTTCATCCATCACCTTCGATTGTGCTACTCTGATTCCAATAGTGGAACACCTAGGATTCCTAGGCACTACTATTTAGCTAACAATCTACAGAGAAACACATTTACTCTCAAGAGTGCCTACTATCCAAAATGGTACTAGAACCTTATCGACTCCCATTAGTAGAATAACTTCCTTGATGACTCACAAAAGTTTAGAATAAGACCAACACTCTTCAAAAGATAGGTATCCAGGAGTTACATTACTACAACCATAAAAACGTAAAACATCCAAATTCATCATGTGTTCAATGCAGCTAAACCAAATTAGTTTGACAATATCAGGTTCTGGTTACTATATTCCATATCAAATCCTCTTGTAGGGTTTTGATTCATTCAAGATTTCTCCCGACACATGATCTCGACCAATAACGAAGTAACACCGTCAAGGAACTTTAAATCATCAACAAGATACCACTTCCAAGGAACTTAAGCAATCGAGAGTGTAACTATGAGTGTTAATACACCTCATAGAGTCACACATAATATTTCACACATATCTAGAGATAACATTGCACTTCCCATCCAAAATCATTCCTCTCAGTCGTCCTGTCCCATCTTCCTTAATCTTAGCTTATGCTCTTACTAATATACAGTATGAGTTACATGTTTAACTTCAAGAATCTAATTCTTGTTCCATCTTGGAAGTAAAACTTCACAAATCCTTCCAATAGTCTAGAGCATCATTATATACAAAATACTACTCTCCTGGAGGTCCTCATCCAAAGCCATGAATCCAAGAAATTATTGAATGCCATATTCCGACTAATCAATTCACACCTTACTAGTGCATACAATATACTGAGCTAATCCCTTCCATATCACCACTTAGTAAGTCTCTTCCAACATCACTCCTTATGGTTCTCATTACCCGTAGTAGTGATACACCCAAGAGTTACTCACACCTAACATGGTTCACTAGGTTGGTCCCCCAAACATATGACTTCTATGATATCTCTACAGATGACCAACTACGCACCACACCTTCAGAAATCCCAATTCCAAAATTACCAATCTAACTTGTGGTGAATTGTAACTCCATCCTCAATTTGTACATCCACGACGGTACACTTATGACATTTAAGACACCCTTAGCTCCAACACGGTGTGAATGTTTATACTCCGTGACCAACCAACCAAACACTTCTCAAGAAGATTAATAACAACCAGACTTCCAATAAGCCATTATTACTCTTGCAATTCAAATAAAATGAACTTAAGATGAACCTTATCATGGCCACACACTTATGACTGGAATTTTCTTCTAAACCAATACCTACTACACCCTTCATCATACTGGGGTTACTTGTCTAGATGACTTGCTCGAACAATTCTCATTGTCTCCCAATAAACTCTTGCAACATAACATATTCCATATCCTACACTTAGTTCACATGCTCCAGCTTGGCTTATCTATTATTGTCTATCATCAACTCAACTTCTTAGGATACAAGACTACCACTCAAAAAAATGTGTGTTACTTCGCATCCATCTCAAGACAAGGAATCCATTACACTTACTTGTGACCATAATGCTGCTATCACATACTTCTCTTAATACCAAGGTTTAACTTCCTCCTTTCCACTACATACTCTAGAAATCCTCGATGCGAACAATCATCAACTACACGCCCATAACTTCGTCTTAATGAATCTTAATGGTCCCATTGTTCCTTTATCTAAAATATACCCCATTACAACAGTTGTATTATAACATTCACACTGCTTCCACACTCTGTGTTCACTTATCTTCCTATGGTAATTCTCCCAGTTCCAATTACAAAACCATTCTACTGGAATTCCTTAAATCCGACTTACTTGCTCTTCTCCTCAACCAAATCTCCTACAACCAAAACTCACCGGAGCTTCCATTACTATATAATGTGCGTTCTCCCCCTCCACACAAAGTCTTATAATTGATCCTTAGGTAACTCAACATTCCATAATGGTCTCTAACTAACACTTAACCACTGCTGAGCTATTCCAAATCTGATCTCCCTTCTAAGACTGAACATACTTGGTTTATCTTCTAACCTCCATTTGGTCCATACATATTTCACTTGGAATAGGCAGCCATGTCCTCGAGTCTCTCCTTAGACTTCACCACTACCTTAGGCTCACAACAAAACTGAATGTCCTTATCCCTCAAGTCCTTAACCACTTGCAAGGTACCATTCCAAATATATATTCCATGAAGTACTCTTGTTCTTCCAAAATATTTTAGTGGCCTTAGAAACTGAAACACTAATACACTACCTCACTTACAGACCTTATGACATATGCGTAACATAACCATCCTTTTTCCTTCACCATACGGAATTACTCACAATACTTACTCCATATCAGTGAGTATATCTTACTCCACTAGTAATTCACACATTTCTCAAAGTTCTGACAATTTATCCAATAGAGGCCCTCAACTTCTCAACTCCGTTAACACTACAAAATCACTTGAACGATACACTACTCTTCAATTCCATAATACCCAAATCACAACTCCTCAGAAACTTCAACTAGGCTATCTAGTTCTCCTTACTTTCTAACTATTGGCTTGAGCATATTCTCAAAGCACAAGTTCAACCCACACTTCGGAGTCCTCGTGGTCGCTGAACCATGATCCTACCTACCATGCACATAACATTAGGTTAATCAGGCCCAATACTACATACAGTGATATTAAGAATCATGTTGGCTAAACATACATATGAGGCAGGAATAGATTTACTTATGATGTTTCAAGGCTAGGTCGAGAATCGACCTGCTCTGATACCAACTGTAACAACCCATATAATATATATCTAGAATAATATCATACAAGTGTTAAATTTTTGCATTGTCACAACATAAGTGCCTAATGGCATCAATATATACACATGTCCAAACTAAAAACATCAATGAAACATGGTATACAATAGTGCCTAAACAATAAAAATTTAAGAACTATGTGCAATATCTTCATTGCACACAACTCCACAACGGAAGATCATGATAAACAGCATCCCTTGAAGCATCCATAAACAACTTCTCTTAGATTTAACCTGCAAGGATTACTTGAAAAATAACAACAATAATGGGATGGGATAATAATCTCAGTGAGTTCTCCTATCATATGGGTCCACTCGGCTCTACAGGGTTCCTACTCGATTCTAACTCATGTATTCACCTTTTATTACTTGTGCATCACTCGCACCTTGTAACTAGGACTTGAGTAACAGAGGGATAAACGCAATGTATGGAAACATGTCACTTGAGTGCATCCACTCAACAAATCACTATTCGGATTCACGCAACATCTATCCCCAACCGTACCTACGTCTAGGCCAAGGCTTGGTTCACGCATGTCCGTATGATTCGACTTTCACGATGGATATCAGGTTCCCTTATGGGACTCGAACCCACTTTTAAGAACCATCACTCGTATGGGACTCGAACCCATGTTAAGTATCTTTCATCATATGAGACTCAAACCCATGTTGAGTATCTTTCACAATATGGGACTCTAACCCATATTGAGTATCTTTCACCATATGGGACTCTAACCCACGTTGAGTATCTTTCATCATATGGGACTCTAACCCATGTTGAGTATCTTTCATCATATGGGACTCTAACCCACGTTGAGTATCTTTCACCATATGGGACTCTAACCCACGTTGAGTATCTTTCATCATATGGGACTCTAACCCACGTTGAGTATCTTTCACCATATGGGACTCTAACCCACATTGAGTATCTTTCATCATATGGGACTCTAACCCACGTTGAGTATCTTTCACCATATGGGACTCTAACCCACTTAGGTGTCCACCTTTCTGTCATGGTTGGGACTCAAACCCAATTGAGGCGCGAATCATTGGTGCCACATCCCCACTTACCGCTTTACCGAAGCCCTTGAAGTGGTATGTTCACAATCACAAATAATTCTGAATACGTGATTAATTCTCAATAACCAATAGGGCTTTCGGAGCAATGCTCATCACCAAAATAGGATTTTTGGAACAAATGTTCCTCACCAAAAATATCAAACGATTCTCATGACATCATATCAATTCTCATGGCATCATAACATGATCCATTCTCATACATAAGTCACACATGTTCCATACAATGCATATTGGTTCACTTACCAAGTGAATACTTGTCCACGATACACACCTAGGTACCGTTGCGTCCAAGCATCTCTGTATACTCATTTCCATAACCTAGATTATCTTTCTAAGTTATTAATCAAGTTATTCTCCTAGGTTTCCTCACTCATCTTTATAGAGTTTTAATCATATTATTTCACATCCAACAACATCAAATCAATTTATAGCATATTAAATATCATACAAGAACACCCATAGTAGCTGAAATTCTGGTATCAGATATGAGATGTCAAAGGTAATGTCACGACACTAATATCTGAACAATATAAACAGGATAAAAGATAAAGAACAATAGTACAAGTGACACAAGCAATTGTTAACCCAGTTCAGTGCAAACTCACCTACGCCTGGGGGCTACCAAGCCAGGAAGGAAATCCACTAAACAGAATTAGTTCAAAGACTCTTAATAAACAACTTCAAGTTACAGTCTTTTCACCTAATCTCCACCCATGTGACTTCTATCTAAGAACTCTTAGATAAGAGATCCTACTCACCCCCCTCAATCACAGCAGTGATGTAAAAACAAATATTACAATGAAAGAAGCCACTCTTCAAGAACACATACTTGAACTTTCTTAAAAGATTCAACCAAGTACACACACACTCATGCTTCAAAGCTTAGAGTGGACAAATTACAACTCAAAAGTCAATCCAATTCAATCATCAAGAGGATGAATGAATGGCTCAGAATACACAAATGCACACACGACTAAAACCCTTATTCTCTCTCACTATTTTGCTCGTTCTGTTGTGTGTTAAAAACAGGTTTTACATGGCCTTTTTCTAGAAGCATTGGTGTAGGTGTTTAATTGGCTGCATTGTATGGTAAAACACTAGCTGGATTCTAATATCTTGACTGATGTCATGACATGCTGTGGAGGTGTTTGTTTGACTGCATTGTATGTTAGAATATCTAGCTGTACTCTGATGTCTTGACTGATGTCATGACATACTTGAGTAGTATACTGCAGGATTAGCTAATACATGATTTATTGAATGTCAAACTGGATGTTATGACATTCATCCCTGTCAGCAGATACTGAGGAATACAACAGTTGGTGTTCTGTTAGAACTCAGTATTTATTTGCAGTCTGGTTATCAAGGAAATACCAGACCTGGCATAAGGCCTACCGTCTGAATGTCAAACTGGATGTTATGACATTCATCATTGACAACATATACTGAACAATAGGCAGAGTGGTTTTCTGCTACACTTCAGTATGTATCTCAGTCTGTTCTTCAGGAGGATAACAGACCTGACATAAGGCTAATTGTGTAAATGTCAAATTGGATGTCTTGACATTTACTAATGTACGCTGATACTGAGGTATGGACAGATTGGTCCTGTACAGTTCAGCAAATTTGTACAGTATGTTTTCAGGAAAAACAGACTTAGCATATGGTCAGTGATTTGGATGTCAAACTGAATGTTGTGACATTCATTCCTGACAGTGTATGCTAGATTGTAGGTTGTTTAGTTTTTCTGTTTCAGCATTTTTCTCAGGCTATTCTTCAGGGATTCAACAGCTGAGAGAAAATCCAGGAAACCAACAACCAAGCTACAATTAATGAACCTAACAAATAGCCTATTTGTTAGTAACCTAGATGTGGAATTTAGGGGAACTCGCGTGACCTAAATTTCAGGAAAATACAAGTACAAGGCCCAAGTGCTGCAATATAAAATGATGGCAATCCTTCATTCAGAACTAGGGATTTTAGGCGTGAAGATTTAGTGTGTCCATCATACTTCACTGCTGTATTTTTGTGTATCTTGTATTAGACGTATCTTGTAAGCCAAGCTATTATCACGTAGATGATTGCATTGGTATAGGGTGTTCATTGAGTTGTAAGTGTTGTGTCACTCTAAGCTTTTAAGCGTGAGTGTTGTGTATCTTGATTAAAGCTGTTAAGCACAATCAAGAGTTGTTTGAAGTGTGACTTCATAATTGTATTTAATATTGATTAAAGGTAGTAATCACTGAGGTGATTGAGGGGGAGTGAGTAGGAACTCTGATCTTGGTGTAAGATTGAAATTGCATTGGGTAGGTATTAAGTGATAGGGTTAAATAGTTGGTTTAAGGTCTGAATTAATACTACTGATAGTGGATTTCCTCCCTGGCTTGGTAGCCCCCAGACGTAGGTCATGTTGGACCGAACTTGTAATACCCCAAAATTTACCCTTCAGTTTTCCTGGAAAAAAAAAAACGGAAAAAAAAAGAAAAAAAAAGAAAAAAAAAGAAAAAAAAGAAAAAAGAAAAAAAATTATTTAATTAATTAATTAATTAATTAAATAAATAAAATAAATAAATAAATAAAATATAACAAATTATTTTGGACTTGGGTCTCCCTCATTTGAGCCCATTACCCACGAAAATCAGTCTATAAATACTGAAGTTTCAGTAGAGGAAAACACACTTGGAGTTACACTGGGAGATTCACTTGAGAAAAAGGGAGAGAAGCAAAATACTCTGAGGTTTCCTTGGAACAAAACCCCGAGGAAAAAGATAGTGAGAGAAGAACTAACAGAGTTCAGAGCAGCCTCCAAACCCTGAAGGGAAATCAACTTGTAAACCTCACGGGTGCAACTCAATTTCAATCAAGCTCTCCAATTAGGTTTGCCCTATATCCATCATCTTTATGCCTTTAATTTGAATGCTATAAATGTATGAGGTATTATGGGTGAATTTGATACCTTTTTTGTGAGCCTTTTGTGAATTTTGATGGAATTATTCATGTGGTTACATTTTGATTTAGGGGCAACTTTGGGTTACCCTATTTTGTTTATTCTAACCTGTCTTGTGTTTCCATGGCATTGTTTTCTCTTGATTTCATCCTGCTGCTCTAACCCTTTGTCGAGTTTTGTGAGGGCTCACATGGCTTTCGCAGAGACACTCGCGTGGTTTCCCACTTTATTTGTGGGATACCCCCTGGAGTTTTATTCTGATTATTCGTGTTGACTGATTTCCTTTGACGGTCCAGCTGGAGACATTTCAGAGTTTCTTGCCCCTTTAACTGCTATAGCTTCGGATCTTTATCCGTGTGGTAATTTTTTTCCCTTTCTCATACTTTATCGCTTTCTTAGCTGGAAGACCTCGATAGGAGGCAATGTTTGAGCCCCTGGGTGGCATTTTACTTTGAGATACATGTTTTGTGTTTTGTATTCATATCCCCACATGTAGCGCGGTTCCTTCGTCAAGGACTGCCTGTTTGCCCTCGAGCATCCCAAACCCTAAAACCCAAAGCAACACGTTTACTCCTTCTACTACAGGCGAGTAAGTCTCCGAAGGTCGAGCATCCGGTAGATTGCGTAGTGACGTCGTTCGTCCAAAACCCAATCCATAACCCCGTAGTTAGCCGAACTACGGCTTGCTCTGATTCTCATTCCAGATGAGATACGTAGGCATAAGACGCGATGTCTTAGCAAGCACACATCCCCTTAACCCATAGGTCAGCCGAGCTACGAAGACTCTGATTCTCATATTCAGATGAGATACGTATGCAGTGGATGCGACATCCGCGCGAGTCATTTCTCTTAACCTTTTTAGTAAATAAACACATTAGGTAAACCCACACCCTTTAGACAAAAAACACAAAAGTGGATCCCGTAGAGTACTATGGATGCGTAGGGGTGCTAATACCTTCTCTTCGCATAACCGACTCCCGAACCCAAGATTTGGTTGCGAGACCCCGTCTTGTCCTTTCTTTTTTTCAGGTTTACTTCGAGCGTTTCCTTTCCCTCCTTTGGGATGAATAACGCACAGTGGCGACTCTCCTGTCATTCTCTTTCGCCGGTTGTTTTTTTCGCGCACTGTATTTTTCAGGTTGCGACAGCTGGCGACTCTGCTGGGGATACCAAGAAGTTGACTTCCTGCTGGTCCATCTTCCCTAAGCGAGTCCCTCCTAGCTTTTGTAGTTTGTTTGTGTATTGGGTGTTCATGCTTTTGTACAGTTATTTATTTACCTGGTTTACCTTATTACATTGTGTACATATCATTGTTGTATCTGTTGGTTGGCTATGGCTGCTTGGTGATCTTTGTGAGATGAGTTCTATACCCGAACTCGAGTGCACTTAAGATAGGAGAATGGCATAGTCCTGTCAACATGTGTGGAGTATTCCTTAGCGAGTTGACTTGCAAGCCCATTCACTTGGTGGAGGTCATGTTGAGATCAATAATGTCACATAAGTAAGTTGTGGTTAGACATTACTTGTTCCAATATAGACCTAAGAAGCCAAGGACCTTAGTTTACCTAACCCATCTTGGCCTATTCGTAGGACGTAGTGCGAAAGTCGTTCAAGTGTAAGATTTGATACGATTGTTACACGATACTACACTCATAAGAGTCTCTCTTGAGAATATTGTTGGAATACGAGTAATCGTTCCTCTAATAATATCCGAAAGATGAGATTATGACTATGGGAACCTTTTGTAGAACATGTTTGGCAGGTTTAAACCTTAGTACACTCCTTTTGGGTGGTTCTTAACCTAAACTCCATGCTCGTGACTTGCGACAAACCCTTGATTCATGGTTGATCCGATCAGGTATCCTTAATATCAATGAAACCCGGGTGTTGATAAGGTGTAAACCATAATCCGCTGAAATGGGTGGTTGATATTAAGGATAACATGATCCATCCCATGACCTTTGTTTGGTGTGCTCTTGATTTCTCTCCAGACAGTGCAACCTGACAGATGTTCAAGCAGATACAGCAATCCTGATTGACATGCCACTGCATTGCATTCACATCATCACATCATTTGCATTCATATCATTTAACACATGTTTATCCTTTTCAAGGAGGTTTAAATCTTCTTCTTGATTCTAGTCGGGGTTTTCTTCTTACACTGTTTATCAAATGTGAGACTGGAATCAAGGGGGTAGAATACCTTTGGAATTGATAAACATGTCATTGCATTTGCATATTCATTAGCATGTCTTACATAACAGGTACTGCCGCAGGGGTGACCATTCCAGCTGCAGAACCACTACAACAACAACAATCACAATGTCAACCAGCTCAGTATCAACAACAGCAACAATCGGGTAACAGACCCGCTTATCAACAGAGGCAAAGGATGATGGACCGGCGTTTCGACACCCTTCCAATGTCGTACGCCCAGTTACTTTCTAGTCTTCAACAACTACAACTTGTGCAATTGCGCACTCTGGCTCCTCCTGTTGGTAGACTTCCGGTGGGTTACGACGCCAACGCTAGGTGTAGCTTCCACTCTGGGGCACCTGGCCATGATATTGAGAACTGCAAAGCTTTTAAGCACGTAGTTCAAGACCTCATAGATTCAAAGGCCATCGACCTTGCACCGGCTCCGAATGTCGTCAACAATCCCATGCCCCAGCATGGTGGTGCAAATGTTAATTTGGTAGAGGGAGAAGCCAAGTCCATTAAGGATGTGTTGAAGTTGAAGACTCCATTGTTGGATATCAAAGGATGCTTGCTGAAGGCCGACGTTTTCCCCGGTTGTGGGAAGGGTTGTTTGGATTGTGCCACTCAGAGTGGAGGTTGCTTGAAGTTACAGCAGGGTATCCAGGCCTTGCTCGACAAAGGTATCCTCCAGGTTGAGGGTTTGTCTGTCCAAGAGTCTGTGGAAGGGGTTGAGAAAGAAGTGTTTGAAGATGCTACTGATGAATTCGCAGATGTTGTTCCTACGGTTTCTGTAATCCATGATGTAACTGAAATGGATTCCGATGTTTCGGATGTGTGTACTTCAACGCCTCAGACTCATCAGGGGCCGATTACTTTCTCCAGTGTTGGCATCATTCAGTATGGTCAAGTCTCTGCAGTCAACGAAGAAGATGGGGATAATGATTGTGACATTGACAACTGGGTGCGTCCGAGGATCCCGGGTGAAGTCATCAACAATTGGTCTTCTGAAGAGATTATCCAAGTCACTCTTCTTGAAGAGTAATTTTCTTTGTTTATTCATGCATGTCCAAGTCTTACGTTCCGCCCAGGGCGTAATGACTCATTGTAGGGCCCATCTATGTGACGCTTGCATTTTTTATCATAAATAAAGGACGTCTTTTTGCATTCAAATATTTCGTTCCCTGTCTTTCTATTTTTGCAGTTTTTCAAAATAAATAAAAAATAAAAAAAATGGCAATGTTTCGTTTAGTTTTCACTTCTTGTTCACACTCATAAGCACATACCATCACTCATGCAGATGCACAACACCGGATCCTATTGATAACGGTTCTGCTATGGCTCGTTTCGACTTTGAAAATCCAATCTTTCAAGCTGAAGAAGAGGGTGATGAAGACTGTGAACTCCCTAAAGAACTTACCAGGTTATTAAAACAAGAGGAAAGGGTTATTCAACCGCATCAAGAGTCTGTTGAAGTGATTAATCTCGGCACCGAAGACGCCAAGAGAGAAATCAAAATAGGGGCTGCTTTGGAAGATAATGTGAAGAAAGGGCTGATTGAATTGCTGCAAGAATACGTTGACATCTTCGTCTGGTCTTATCAGGACATGCCTGGGCTGGACACAGACATCGTGGTACACCGCTTGTCTCTCAAAGAAGGTTGTCCTCCGGTCAAGCAGAAGCTCAGAAGAACAAGACCAGAGATGGCTGTCAAGATAAAGGAAGAAGTGCAAAAGCAGTTGGATGCAGGGTTTCTAGCAGTCACCAATTATCCGCCATGGGTTGCGAACATCATCCCAGTACCTAAGAAGGACGGAAAGGTATGGATGTGTGTCAACTATCGGGATCTGAACAGAGCTAGCCCTAAAGATGATTTCCCATTACCTCACATCGACGTTTTGGTGGATAATACAGCCCAGTTCTCGGTATTCTCCTTCATGGATGGCTTTTCTGGCTATAACCAAATCAAGATGGCACCAGAGGACATGGAAAAGACAACTTTCATAACCCCATGGGGCACCTTCTGCTACAAGGTGATGCCGTTTGGTCTGAAAAATGCCGGAGCAACATATCAGCGAGCAATGGTGACTCTGTTCCATGATATGATTCATCATGAAATCGAGGTTTATATGGACGATATGATTGCCAAATCTCAGACAGAAGAAGAACATTTGTTGAATTTGCAGAAACTGTTTGAGCGTTTGAGGAAATTCAAACTGAGACTTAACCCAAACAAGTGCACTTTCGGGGTGAGATCGGGAAAATTGCTGGGTTTTATCGTTAGCGGAAAAGGGATTGAGGTGGATCCCGACAAAGTAAAAGCGATACAGGAAATGCCAGAGCCAAGAACAGAGAAGCAAGTCCGTAGTTTCTTAGGGAGGTTGAACTACATTGCAAGGTTCATCTCTCACCTAACAACCATGTGTGAGCCAATTTTCAAATTGCTGAGGAAAGATCAGGCTATCAGGTGGAATGAAGATTGTCAAAGGGCTTTCGAGAAGATAAAAGAGTATCTACAGAAACCTCCAATCCTTATACCTCCAGTTCCTGGGAGACCTCTGATAATGTACCTGTCAGTGACCGAGAACTCGATGGGGTGTGTATTGGGACAGCATGACGAGTCTGGTCGAAAAGAGCATGCCATATACTACCTTAGCAAAAAGTTTACCGACTATGAAATCAAATATTCGCAGCTTGAGAAAACTTGTTGTGCTTTGGCCTGGGCTGCTCGCCGACTGAGACAGTATATGTTGAACCATACTACCTTGTTGATTTCTAAGATGGATCCAGTGAAATACATATTCGAGAAGCCAGCTCTCACCGGAAGGGTCGCTCGTTGGCAAATGATTTTAACAGAGTATGATATTCAGTACACGTCACAGAAGGCCATCAAAGGGAGTATTCTGTCAGACTACCTTGCCGAGCAACCGATTGATGATTATGAGCCAATGAAGTTTGAACTCCCTGATGAAGACATCATGTTCCTCAAGATAAAAGACTGTGAAGAGCCAGTTGTTGAGGAGGGACCTGATCCAAACGAAAAGTGGACTTTGTTGTTTGATGGGGCTGTCAATACTAGAGGAAGTGGAATTGGCGCTGTCATTACTACTCCGAAGGGTGCCCACATGTCTTTCACCGCTCGTTTGACTTTTGAGTGCACAAATAATGAAGCTGAGTACGAGGCCTGTATCTTGGGTATTGAGCAAGCCATTGATCTGAGAATCAAGACTCTGGACATCTTCGGAGATTCAGCTCTGGTGATCAATCAAGTGAATGGTGATTGGAATACTCTCCAGCCCACTCTGGTCCCCTACAGAGATTACACGAGAAGACTTTTGACTTTCTTCACAACGGTAAAATTGTATCATATACCTCGTGATGAGAACCAGATGGCAGACGCACTTGCTACTCTATCCTCCATGATCAAGGTAATTCGTTGGAACCATGCTCCCAGGATCGATGTGATGCGCCTTGACAGGGCCGCGTATGTGTTTGCTGCTGAACTGGTAGTCGATGACAAGCCCTAGTATCACGATATCAAGTGCTTTCTGAAGAATCAAGAGTACCCTGCAGGGGCATCCAACAATGACAGAAAGACTTTGAGGAGATTGGCAGGCAGTTTCTTCTTGAACAAAGACGATGTGCTGTATAAGAGGAACTTCGACATGGTTTTGCTCAGATGCGTGGACAGACACGAGGCGGACATGTTAATGCAGGAAGTTCATGAAGGTTCCTTCGGTATTCATGCCGGTGGACATGCAATGGCTAAGAAATTGTTGAGAGCGGGTTATTATTGGATAACCATGGAATCAGATTGTTTCAAGTATGCTCGGAAGTGTCATAAATGCCAGATTTATGCTGATAAGGTGCATGTACCGCCGAATCCTCTGAATGTGATGTCTTCGCCGTGGCCGTTTGCCATGTGGGGCATTGACATGATTGGAAAGATTGAGTCGACTGCTTCCAATGGGCATCGCTTCATCCTTGTTGCCATCGACTATTTCACCAAGTGGGTCGAGGCAGCGTCGTTCGCGAATGTCACCAGACATGTGGTTGCCCGTTTCATCAAGAAAGAAATCATTTGTCGCTATGGGATTCCCGAAAGAATCATTACTGATAATGGTTCTAATCTCAACAACAAAATGATGAAGGAGTTGTGTCAGAACTTCAACATTCAGCATCACAATTCTTCCCCTTACCGCCCTAAGATGAACGGCGCTGTTGAGGCGGCAAATAAGAACATAAAGAAGATTGTGCAGAAGATGGTCGTCACGTACAGAGATTGGCATGAGATGCTACCTTTCGCCTTGCATGGGTACCGCACTTCAGTACGTACATCGACCGGGGCAACCCCTTACTCCCTTGTGTATGGTATGGAAGCAGTCCTACCTGTTGAAGTGGAGATTCCTTCCCTAAGAGTCTTGTTGGATGTCAAGCTAGACGAAGCTGAATGGATTCGGACAAGGTTCAATGAGTTGAGTCTTATCGAAGAGAAGCGAATGGCAGCCATTTGTCATGGGCAGTTGTATCAGAGTCGGATGAAGAGAGCCTTTGATCAGAAAGTGCATCCTCGTTGTTTCCAAGTCGGAGATTTAGTGTTGAAAAGGATCCTTCCTCCTCAGACAGATCACAGGGGCAAGTGGACTCCTAACTATGATGGACCGTATATTGTCACCAAGGTTTTTGATGGTGGGGCTTTAATGCTTGCAACTATGGATGGTGAAAACTTCACTTCCCCGGTGAACTCAGACGCAGTTAAAAAATACTTCGCATAAAATAGACCCGCTGGACAGTAAAAAGAATAGTCCAGGCAAAAAATGGGCATCCCGACGAACCAAGAAAATGAAAAGGTTCGGGCAAAAATTAGGGACAAAAATAAAAAAAAGATTATACACCCGGTAAGTTGAAAACCTGAAAAGGCAACTTAGGCAAAAATGGGTATCCCGGTGGATTGAAAACCCGAAAAGGGCGATCCAGGCAGAAGTTAGGGATTAAGCGAATGACTACGTTCTGAGTAGTTCTGAATCTCATCTCGTGCCAATGACTGGAAATTTTTGAAGGATAGGAAACAGTCCAATCACTCTTTCAGAAAGCTGATCATCTGGAGGATCTTGAAGACGGGCAAGTCATAGCAGAATTGGAACCCAATAGAAATCCATTTCACATTGCCATTAGATTAATTTCTGTTTTTATCTATTGTGCGATTACCTCTTTCCAGGGATTGCTTCTTAGTGTAAATGCCTATTCAGAGGCCATTCAATCAATAAAATCATGTTATTCAGTATATCTCTGTCTTCATTTTCATTTTACTGTTTTGTTTGCAAAAATGACATCCGAATTTTTGATAAATATTGCATCATGACACATAAGGGCTTTACAGGTACATGCTTAATAAACATTTAAAATTGCTGTAAATTTTAAGTGCTTTGGATCGTCTATTCAGAACAGATACCCTCGGGGCATTCCATTAAAATCCGCTGCGGACGATCATGAATATCTTCCCCAGTGAAGTCGCCAACAGACGAATCTGGTGTCTTATCCCTGCAGAGCTGATCAGAGTGTTGGATTCTTCAAACCCCAGCAGGTTCTCACCACTGTACTTCCCCAAGCGTTTGTTTCAGGACATACACTCCCCAATAGAGTTGACAGTGCCAGACTATATATCCCCAGCGGAGTTGACAGTGCCAGACTGTATCTTCCCAGCAGAAGTGGCTGCTCCTTAGAGTTCGATGCCAGATCGATAATCCCAATGCCAGATCCATGGTTTCTTTCCTTGAAGCAGAACCTCGGTACCGTATCAGTGTTTGCTCCCCCTGTTGAGTCATCTCTCGCAAATCGTGGTTGCCAGAACCATTGTAGCTTTCCTCAGCAGCAGGCTTCCAATGCCATTCTTTCCCCGATCAGAGTCTCGGTATGGCCAGAACACCGCATGGCTAGTCATCTCCTCATAGAGTTCTTTGCGCTGTGCATCTCCAACAGCCTTGCCAGGGTCCAGAAGATGGTGATCATTTCCCCAGTAGATCCCCTTGCCTCAGCTTGGCATTCTACCCAGCATTTCACATCCCTGCATGTAGAATCATATTGCATTGCATCCTTCCAAATCGCGTAGCATTTCCATTTTCATGGAGCATTACGCCATTGAAATATTCAAACATACGCATGTAAGCATAAAACATTCTCGGTATCCCAAGTGATAAGCTAGAAGTTGTTTCCAGTACTCAGACTGAAGATTGTTCATGACTTACCTTTGTTATCCCCAGCAAGTGTCATTGGCCCATGCTGTAACACCCTTCTAAAATACCCCAAATTATTATAATTAAAATAACAATATATTCATCAGAGTAATTATGCCCCGAAGGGTGTCACACAATCATTTAACAAAATTATCAAGCCTCCTGTCATGCTCATTTACTTAAATCAAAATAAGGTTCTTTTGCATAATTCGCAGCGGAATATTTCAACATCAATGTAAAACATGTAACACAATACATGTAAATCATTCAACAACCAATATCAATTTAATTAAAACATCCCCTCCCGATGTTACATCTATCAGAGCATGACCCATAAGAACTACTCTAGACTCCAAGCATTAGCTTCTACTCAACTCATTTCTCGTTACCTGAAAAATAGGCGTAAGGGTGAGTTCCTCAATCAATATAACAAGCATTATAGAACAACATGTAATGCTAAGTAATTAACACATTAATTCACCCTAATCAGACTACACACTCAACAACGGCAGTATCCGTTCAAACATCATATTCAACGATAACATATAGCATATATATAATCTCAACCATACTCAACATCAACAGCACAACACACAACACACATATAATACTGGAATACATCCATTCATATTATATGCCATACATTTATTATGCAATGAGACTCTATGCATGCGGTACCGACTATTTGTGAACATATAGTTCAACCTCACCGTCCAAATCCAGGCACGGCTACCAAGCTCACTAGTCCCACTCATTTGAGACATAGTGACTCACTCACTAATTCCTCACCATGGGAATTAGCTACCACCCCAAATGGGCCATGAAATGCACGCTAATCACCTAGCATGCAAACATCAACAACAACAATCAAAATGATTTACTCACCAATTCCTCACCATGGGAATTAGCTACCACCCCAAATGGGCCACAACATGCATGCTAATCACCTAGCAATGCAACATCAACAATAATCAAGAATAGACACATGCTCACACTCTAAGCCATAATACAGTCTATTCACACATGTATACATTCACATCATCATGTATACCATCACACATTATCAACATAATTAATCACAAAAGCATATCATGTCATGCCACATAATCAAACGCAGTATTAGCACACTCTACTAATACCTATACCACTCAAAACCACGGGAATTTATCCCTACAACATCATATCTCAGCTAAGTACATCACTCAGCCCAAACAACCAAAACTGCACAACAACAGTTCAGGAAAATCCCAACTCTGCCCATACGCGTACTGCCCATGCCATACGCGTATTGCCCAAACCTGGCCAACTCCATACGCGTAATGCCCACTCTCTTACGCGTATTGCGCAATTCCTCGCCCAACTCATACGCGTATCACCTGTCTCATACGCGTATGCTACGCGTAACAATATCCCATTACGCGTACCACCAGAGACCAATTTACGTTCAAAATGTCATCTTTTTCTCCCATACGCGTAAGGCTTCCCCCCATACGCGTACCAACATCTCATACGCGTATTGCCTAGTGCCATACGCGTATGACCAGAGACCAGAGCTCTCAGATCTGCAATGGCTTTCTCTGCTACGAGACCTATCCAATTCAACCTTCTACAGTCCAATTTTCACACACAATTCATTCATATCATCTAACACGAATCATACACTTTCGATTTCACAATTTTCTAACCTTTCTACCTCTAATTCCTACGAATTTCGTCAATTATAATCCAAATTTTCGTTCATCTCCAAGTTCACAATTCAACATATATCATCCAATCAGAGGCAAAACAATGGTCTATCACTACCCAGTACCTATCATCCCATAATACCCGTTAATTGATGATAAACCCCCCTTACCTGAGTTAATCCGGCAAATTCTGCAGCTTCAAGCTTTTCCTCCCTTCAATCCCTTGTTCTCTGGTTCTCTTTTTGCCCTTTTCCACGTTCTGCCTCTTTTTCCTTTTCACGTGAAAACAATAAACCTTTTTACCAAATGGGACCTTTTTACTGATTTCCACTTTTATTCCAATTATAAAATAATAATCCAATAATAATAATCCCAATAATTATTATTCCCAAAAATAATAATATTACTCCAAACTTTCAATTATTCAATTAAATTAATAAATAAAATATTAATTTAAATTAAATAATTATCTTATTTTAATTGGGGTGTTACAACTCTCCCCCACTAAAAGAGTTTTCGTCCTCGAAAACATACCTCAAGCGAACAACTCCGGATAAGACTCTTTCATCTGACTCTCAAGTTCCCAAGTCACATTGCCACCTGCTGGTCCTCCCCAAGCTACCTTCACCAAGGAAATCTCTTTACCCCGCAACTGCTTCAACTCTCGATCCTCGATCCTCATAGGTGATGTTTCAACAGTCAGGTTATCTCTCACCTGTACATCATCTACTTGGACTACATGCGACGGATCATGAATGTACCTCCTCAACTGAGACACATGAAAAACATCATGCAATTTCGCAAGCGACGGCGGTAAAGCGATACGATAGGCTACCTCTCCTATCCTCTCCAAAATCTGATAAGGACCAATAAATCGAGGTGTCAACTTCTTCGACTTCAAAGCTCGACCAACACCGGTTATCGGAGTAACACGAAGAAACACATGGTCTCCCTCTTGAAACTCAAGTGACTTCCTTCTCTTGTCATGATAACTTTTCTGACGACTCTGAGCAATCCTCATCTTCTCCTGAATCATCTTAATCTTTTCCGTAGTTTGTTGAACAATCTCCGGTCCAACCACAGCACTCTCACCGGACTCATACCAACATAAAGGTGTCCGACATCTCCTACCATACAAAGCTTCAAACGGTGCCATACCAATACTCGAATGAAAACTATTGTTGTAGGTAAACTCAATCAAAGGCAAATAACAATCCCAAGCACCTCTTTTTTCCAAAACACAAGCTCTCAAAAGATCCTCCAGTGACTGAATCGTCCTCTCCGTCTGACCATCAGTCTGTGGATGATATGCAGAACTCAATCTCAGCTTAGTTCCCAAAGCCCTCTGCAAACCTTCCCAGAACTTTGATGTAAATCTAGGATCTCTGTCCGAAACAATACTCGACGGAATACCATGCAAACTTACAATCTTCTCAATATACAACTCGGCTAGCCTCTCTAACGGATAATCCATTCTGATCGGAATGAAATGAGCCGACTTCGTCAATCTATCAACAATCACCCAAATAGCCTCAAAATTCTTACTTGTCCTCGGCAAACCAGAAACAAAATCCATACTGATACTATCCCACTTCCATTCTGGAATAGCCAACGGTTGCATTAGCCCAGACGGCTTCTGATGCTCAATCTTCGACTTCTGACAAGTCAAACAGGAATACACAAAACTTGCAATTTCTCTTTTCATTCCCGGCCACCAAAATAACCTTTTCAAATCATGATACATCTTCGTAGCTCCAGGATGAATACTCAAGCCACTACGATGTCCTTCTTCAAGAATACTCTTCTTAAGCTCGGCAACATCCGGAATACACACCCGGTCACCAAATCGCAAAACACCATTCTCATCAACTCGGAATTCACCACCCTGACCTGAGTTCACCAAAGTCAACTTATCAACCAAAAGCATATCAGATCTCTGACCTTCTCTGATCTCATCCAGAATGCCACTTGTTAATCTCAACATTCCCAGTTTAACACTATTGTGAGTACTCTCACACACCAAACTCAAGTCTCTAAACTGCTCAATCAAATCCAATTCCTTAACCATTAACATAGACATATGCAATGATTTTCGACTCAATGCATCCGCCACCACGTTTGCTTTACCCGGATGGTAATTCAACCCAAAATCGTAATCCTTCAGAAATTCTAACCATCTCCTCTGTCTCATATTCAGCTCTTTCTGATCAAACAAATACTTCAAACTTTTATGGTCACTGAAAACTTCAAATCTTGACCCGTACAAATAATGCCTCCACAGCTTCAGAACAAATACCACAGCTGCCAACTCTAAATCGTGCGTCGGATAGTTCCTCTCATGAACCCTTAGTTGTCTCGAAGCATAAGCTATAACCTGCTTATTCTGCATCAACACACCACCTAAACCCAACAATGAAGCATCACAATAAACCTCGAATAGTTCCGACGAACTCGGTAATATCAGAATAGGAGCAGTAGTTAACCTTCTCTTTAACTCTTGGAAACCTTCTTCACATTTCGAATCCCAAACAAACGCTTGCCCCTTCCTCGTCAACATCGTCAGCGGTAATGCCAACTTAGAAAATCCCTCAATGAACTTCCTATAATAACCAGCCAAACCAAGGAAACTTCGAATCTCAGCAACAGACTTCGGAGCTTCCCACTTCGACACCGCTTCTATCTTAGAAGGATCAACAGCAACACCACCTCTTGAAATCACATGACCGAGAAAACTAACCTCTTCTAACCAAAATTCACACTTTGACAGTTTAGCAAATAACTTCTTTTCTCGCAGAACTCCTAAAACCACTCTCAAATGCTCAGCATGCTCTTCTTCAGATTTAGAATACACCAAAATGTCATCAATAAACACCACAACAAACTGATCTAGGTACGGATGGAAAATCCTATTCATATACTCCATAAATACTCCAGGTGCATTAGTCACACCGAAAGGCATTACAGAATACTCATAATGTCCATACCTTGTTCTGAAAGCAGTCTTCTGAATATCTTCAGTTTTCACACGGATCTGATGATACCCAGATCTCAAGTCTATCTTGCTGAACACACTTGCACCAACCAACTGATCCATCAAATCATCAATCCTCGGTAAAGGATACCGATTCTTGATCGTCACTTTATTCAGTTGCCTGTAGTCCACACACAACCTCATAGTACCTTCTTTCTTCTTAACCAACAACACTGGTGCACCCCACGGTGACACACTCGGACGAATAAATTTCTTATCCAACAAATCTTCCAACTGACTTTTCAATTCAGCTAGCTCAACAGCAGACATACGATAAGGAGCCATCGATATCGGTCTAGTACCAGGTACCAAATCGATCGAGAACTCAACTTCACGCTCTGGCGGTAATTCATTCACTTCTTCCGGAAACACATCAGGGAAATCACACACCACAGCTAGATCGTCAATCACCAGTTTATCTTTAGCCTCCAAAGTCGCTAACAGCATAAACAACTCTGCCCCATCTGCCACTTCCTCATTCACCTGCCTGGCTGATAGAAACAAACTCTTGCCTTCCTCAATCTCAGGAAAGATCACAGTCTTATCAAAACAGTTGATGGAAACTCGGTTAAACACCAACCAGTTCATACCCAGAATAACATCGATCTGCACTAATGGAAGACACACAAGGTCTATCCCAAAATCCCTACCAAAAATACTCAAAGGGCAACTCAGACAAACAGAAGTAGTAGTCACTGAACCCTTCGCAGGAGTATCAATCACCATACTACCAAGCATCTCAGATATCTCTAACTTAAGTTTCACAGCACAATCCAAAGATATAAAAGAATGAGTCGCACCTGTGTCAATAATAGCTATAAGAGGAAAGCCATTAATATAACACGTACCTCGGATCAAACGATCATCTGCAAAAGTCTCAGAACCTGATAAAGCAAAAACCTTGCCTCCCGACTGGTTCTCTTTCTTCGGCTTAGGGCACTGTGGACTGATGTGACCCACCTCTCCACAGTTGAAGCAAGTCACAGTCTTCAATCGGCAATCCGCAGCCAAATGACCACCTTTTCCACATTTGAAACACTTCTTCTCATTACTGGTACACTCATGGATACGATGTCCAGCCTGACCACATCTGTAACACTTAGCAGGAGCACTAGAGTCTCCCCCACTAGGCCTCTTCATCCCACTCTGCCTCTGAAAACCTTTGCCAGCTGCATACGGTTTTCCACGATCAATCTGATTCTTACCCTTCCTATCAACCCTCTGCTGATAGCTCTCTGCTCTGGCTTTGGAATCCTGTTCAAAAATCCTGCAACAGTCAACCAAATCAGAAAACACTCTAATCCTCTGATATCCAATCGCCTGCTTGATCTCGGGACGCAACCCGTTCTCAAACTTCACACACTTTGAAAATTCCCCAGCAGCTTCAGCATAGGGAGTATAATACTTCGACAGTTCTGTGAACTTAGCAGCATACTCCGTAACGGACCTGTTACCCTGCTTCAATTCCAAGAACTCTATCTCCTTCTTTCCTCTGACATCCTCGGGAAAATACTTCCTCAGAAATCTCTCTCTGAACACAGCCCAAGAAATCTCAGCATCTCCAGCAGCTTCCAACTCAGTGCGGGTGGCAACCCACCAATCATCAGCTTCTTCTGACAGCATATGTGTACCGAACCTGACCTTCTGGTTATCAGCACACTCAGTTACTCTGAAGATCCTTTCTATCTCCTTCAACCACTTCTGAGCACCATCTGGATCGTATGCTCCCTTGAACATTGGAGGATTGTTCTTCTGGAACTCACTCAACTGACGAGCAGCCCCCATTCCCATAACATTCGGATTTCCTCCAAGTACTCCAGCTAGCATACCCAGAGCCTCAGCAATTGCAGCATCATCTCTACCTCTTCCAGCCATCTCTATTCTGAAAACCCAAACAAGCTAAAACAATAAGTACTGATAGGGTCACACAACACCTATCCCGTACAGGGGAAACAGAATAATTACGACTCGACACGACCGACTATGCTCTGATACCACTAATGTAACACCCTTCTAAAATACCCCAATTATTATAATTAAAATAACAATATATTCATCAGAGTAATTATGCCCCGAAGGGTGTCACACAATCATTTAACAAAATTATCAAGCCTCCTGTCATGCTCATTTACTTAAATCAAAATAAGGTTCTTTTGCATAATTCGCAGCGGAATATTTCAACATCAATGTAAAACATGTAACACAATACATGTAAATCATTCAACAACCAATATCAATTTAATTAAAACATCCCCTCCCGATGTTACATCTATCAGAGCATGACCCATAAGAACTACTCTAGACTCCAAGCATTAGCTTCTACTCAACTCATTTCTCGTTACCTGAAAAATAGGCGTAAGGGTGAGTTCCTCAATCAATATAACAAGCATTATAGAACAACATGTAATGCTAAGTAATTAACACATTAATTCACCCTAATCAGACTACACACTCAACAACGGCAGTATCCGTTCAAACATCATATTCAACGATAACATATAGCATATATATAATCTCAACCATACTCAACATCAACAGCACAACACACAACACACATATAATACTGGAATACATCCATTCATATTATATGCCATACATTTATTATGCAATGAGACTCTATGCATGCGGTACCGACTATTTGTGAACATATAGTTCAACCTCACCGTCCAAATCCAGGCACGGCTACCAAGCTCACTAGTCCCACTCATTTGAGACATAGTGACTCACTCACTAATTCCTCACCATGGGAATTAGCTACCACCCCAACACTACGCCAAAAAGGACTATTAACAGCGCATCTTAGACAGCGCTTTTAAAAAGAAAGCGCTGTCTAAGGTTAAAATTAAAATGAAGCGCTGAAAATGTTCCAAGAAAATAATGAAAGCGCTTTTAAATATAGACCTTAGACAGCGCTTTTGAAAAAGCGCTGTCTAAAGTCTTTAAATTTTAAAAAAAAAATAAAACCAAAAGCGCTGTCTAAGGGGGGGTTTAGAAAGCGCTTTTGGAAAGCGCTGTCTAAGGCCCCCCTTAGAAAGCGCTTTCCCCAAAAGCGCTGTCTAAGATCTAATAAAAATAAAATTTCAGACTTTAGCGCTTTCGTTCTCTGTTCTTTTGTTTTGCCTCTTCACTCACCAGCAACCTTTCACTCACCTCACAGCGCTTCCGCCGCACTCGTATTCCCCTCAATCTCCAGCAACCTTCCACTCTAAAAGACGACAGCACACAACATCACGCCTTCCACTCCAAAACACGAAAACCCTATTTTCCTTCAACTTCCGAAAACCCTTTTATCCGCCGTCGAGGGTCCCTCCGCCGTCAACGAAACATTCGACCGCCGCACTCGCCTCTCACGGTACGTTCTGCTCTAAAAATGTGCTTGTTTGATTGTAATGCAATGAGTTCAAATGTGCTTGTTTGGTGTTAGCATATGGCTGTCCTGTTTGAATCTACACTCAATGCTTGTGGTTTGTCCATTGCCCTGTTGCAATCTTGATCAAATTTTTACTATCCACCACAACTGTCATTGTTAATGGTTTTGCTATTGCCCTGTTGAAATCTTGACCAATAAAAATGTTATTGAAATATTTAGTTTATTGACTGCACTTGTTAGGGTTAACCTCCAAACCAGTAACTTGAGAAAACTCGTTGAATTTCTGCATGACCAACTTAATAGATGTTGGATATCCCCTGGTAAAAATTAGCAAATGCCTTGGAGGTTGGTTGCAGTGGAGCCAACTAAATTGCTATAGAACCTCATAATTTCACTTTCAAACTCTTCATGCTTAGTTAAGATATTAGCATACTCCATAGTCATGGAACTAATATTACTTTGATTTTGCTTACTTTTGAGAGAAGCATAGAAGTACTTATTATTACTATCTCCCAGTTTGAGCCAGTCCACCTTCGATCTTTGTTTCAACATGGTTTTTCAATTAACTTAGAAATATATTAGAAATAGAGACTACAATATAATCAATTAATAAAAGAAGAAAAATTTAAGAATTCGCTTGATTAAATTATGAATTTGCACAAATATTTCACTAACAATAAAAATAACAAATATTTCACTTTTATCTTATGTATATTATGATAAACTTTAATCACAAAATATCTTATCTTCCCTTTTATCTTATGTATGTTATGATCCATTTTTTATGCCATCATAATATTATCATGAATATTTCTCCCTAATACAAAGCGTGATTGAAAAGGAGAGATAGTTGGAGGAATAATAATCTTCAACCTATTTACAACCACTTTGTTAATAATTTTATACGACATGGTTTAATTGTTTACTTTAATAAGTAGGAAAACCATGGATAAAACATGGATCTGTGCCGATCGAATGACCAAAGAGTACGAGAGTGGGGTTTTGGAATTCGTTAAGTATGCTGTTCAACACGCTGAAAACCCCAGACGAATGCATTGTCCTTGCTTGCGTTGTTGTTATATTGGTAAGGTTGACGCACATGGATTGAAATCGCATTTGCTGAGGCATGGAATTGATCAAAGTTATCAGTGTTGGATATTTCATGGTGAGAAAATTAACGAGAATGTTGAATCGAGTGGAAAAAGTAGTACGACCTATGCTTCATACGACAAAGACACGGAAACATACGATTGTGATCGAGTTGAAGAGATTGTAGAAGCACTGGAAGAAGATCTTCATGATTGTCCTGAAATGTTTGAGAGGATGGTAAGCGATGCTGAGAAACCGTTGTACAAAGGTTGCACTAAATTCTCAAGACTTTCTGCGGTATTAAAGTTGTACAACTTAAAGGCGGGTAATGGATGGTCGGATAAAAGTTTCACAGAGTTGTTGGCCCTTATGAGAGAAATGCTACCGGATGATAATGTTCTTCCTAATCGAACCTATGAGGCAAAAAAAATGTTGTGCTCTATTGGCATGAGCTATGATAAGATACATGCTTGTCCTAACGATTGCATTTTGTTTCGTAACGAATATGCAATGTTAACTGAGTGCCCTAAATGCGGTTTGTCTCGATATAAGAAAAGATTATCTCCCGCAAAAGTCTTATGGTATTTTCCGATAATTCCGAGATTTAGGCGCATGTTTCGTAGTGAAACCGATGCAAGACATCTTACTTGGCATGCAGATGAAAGAATTATTGATGGAATGTATCGGCATCCGGCTGATTCACCACAGTGGTCGAAGATTGATAATGATTATCCTGAGTTTGGATCAGAAGCAAGAAACCTTCGATTGGCATTATCTACTGATGGAATGAACCCACATGGTCTTCAAAGTATCTCACATACCACATGGCCTGTGATTCTTATGATTTATAACCTACCTCCGTGGCTATGTATGAAGCGTAAGTACATGATGTTATCTATGTTAATCTCTGGGCCTAAACAACCAGGGAATGACATTGACGTATACTTGACACCTCTGATCGAAGATTTAAAGATTTTGTGGGAGAACGGTGTGGAGGTTTATGATGGATATGGGAAAGAAAGTTTCAATTTGAGGGCGATGTTGTTTGGCACAATTAATGATTTTCCAGCATACGGGAATCTATCTGGGTATAGCATTAAAGGTCAACGTGCGTGTCCTGTTTGTGAAGACGGAACCGATACGATTCGATTGGAACTTTGCCAGAAGAATGTGTTTCTCGGTCATCGTAGATTCTTACATTCTAAACATCACTACCGTGGGTGGAGAAAAGCATTCAATGGAGACACCGAACATCGTAGAGCTCCACCCGCATTGTCAGGTGAACAAGTTTTTGAAAAGGTGAAAGATGTGCGTACTGAGTTTGGCAAGCCTTTTGCACATAAGATTGTGAAAGGTGGGTGGAAGAAAAGGTCGATATTTTTTGAATTGCCATATTGGAAGTCTTTGTACGTGAGACATTTTCTCGATGTTATGCATATTGAAAAAAACGTATTTGAAAGTGTTATCGGTACATTACTCAATATAAAAGGCAAGTCTAAGGATGGCCTTAAAGCAAGGGAGGACATGTTAAAAATGGGAATGAGAACTGAATTAGCACCCGTGAAGAAAGGAAGACGAACATATCTACCACCTGCTGCTTTTACTTTATCTAGAAAGGAGAAAAAAAAATTGTGTAAGTCTCTGAGTGAAGTTAAGGTTCCAGAAGGATACTCATCTGATATCAGAAGACTTGTTTCTATGAAAGACCTCAAGTTGAAGAATTTGAAGACACATGATTGCCATGTTATAATGGAACATTTTCTACCGATAGGTATACGTTCTATTTTGCCAGAAAAAGTAAGAAGTAGGATCAATTCATCCGTACGCATTGCTAAGAAACAAGTGATTAATATTCCAACAAAGAAAAGAAAGAGATGTTAGTGACTTAGGTAAATTATCCATGGTTTCTTTATTTTTTGTTTTCATTTGTTTTGATTATAAGTTATATGTGGTAATGCATGATTTCATTATATTTTTGTACTCAATTGCTTTGATTATAAGTTATATCTGATAATGCATGATTTCTTTATTTTTTTGTTTTCAATTGTTTTGATTATAAGTTATATTTGATATTTGATGGTTTCCTTGGTTTATTACAGGTTAGACATGGCTGATGACCAACATGAGGAAGTTAGTAAAGTATCCGCGGAAGAAGAAATCCGAAGAGGCATCACAGTAATGCGAAGGGTGGTCCAAGGAAGATCTCGAGGCATCATACTAGATGTCTCTTGGAACAACCAGGGACAACTTATAGAACCTAATGGGCATACCTTAACTAGTTTCATCGGTGCACTAGTAAGGAATGAAATTCCCATTACGTGTGATGATTGGAGAAATAAAGAGTTGAAAGAGTCCAAAGAAAAAATTTGGAGTGAGATAAAGGTACAATCATTTGGGCCTTAATTATACCGTATCAATTATGTTTTTTTCAATTACCGATACTAACTATCAATCTGTATGTTTTTCTTAGCGATGTTTTAACATCGAAGAAGAAAGAAGAGGGTTTTGCATGAAATTGGCCGGAAAGCTTCTTAGAGGGTTTCGGACATTTTTATCATCCAAGTTCCTTAAGGATGCGGATGGTAATTTTGTGGATGCGGAGCTTCCTAGAAAATATGAAAGTTTGATATCGGCTGAAGAATGGGAAGCTTTCAAATCCAAAAGACAAGACCCGACTTTTCAAAGAATAAGTGCTACAAATCGGGAAAGAGCATCAAGTCCCGCATATCCGTACCGAAAAGGACGTGTCGGATATGGACGCTTAGAACAATCCATGGTAAGTATTTATAAATTGCGAAAACAAATTTGTTCATCATATATTAGTTTTATCTGATCAAATTGTATGACTTAATGTGTAGCTGCAGAAGGAGGAAAGTTCAGAAACATCTCTTCCTGCACATGTTTTGTGGAAGGAAGCCCGTGTGGGCAAATCTGGAGTTCCACAAGAAGAAGTTTTAAACGTATACCAGAAATGTGTAAGTATAATATTTTTTCATTAATTGAATAACATTTTTATACACATATTTGACAAGTATACGGTATTCATCTGATTTTTCAGGAGGAGCTATCTCAGTCTCTATCTCCCGATGATACTAAGAGCATACTTAGTCGGGCATTAGATGTCCCTGAGTATTCTGGTCGGGTGAGGGGTAAGGGATTTGGAGTCACTCCGACCTCCCTCAGTGTTAGAAAAGGAAAGGCTCCTAGTAATCGGGAGCTTCATGCAAGATTGGAAGCCATGCAAGCTGAGCTTGATGCATTGAGGAGAGAAAGAGAGACTAGCGCCTCAACGGTATACAGAGATGCTTCGGACAAAAACAGTATCAACTGTACCTTTCAGCCGAACATTCCAGAGGTAATTACATATAATTGTCTTAAATTGAACTGTTTGCTTAAATTATGTATTTGACATATATACACATTAACGATTTCTTGTTATTATTGGTTTTAGGGCATTTCCCATTGTCAGCTGTATTTGTCGTCACCACACTATCGGATGGTTGGCAAGGGAAAAGTGCATAACGTTAGCGGAGTATTACTCCACACTAGAGAGCTCCCTGCTGGATGTTTGAAGGTATCAGTTGATATTGCAGTTGACCCGAATGCATTATTACCATATCCTAGCGATGATTCGGATGCAACAACGGTGCACGAAGCAGTAGGTTCGTTTGTTGCATGGCCGACAAACCTCATATGCGTAGGATATGAGGTATGCTTAAAACTTATGTTAACTTTAATGTGTATATTCAAAGTTTAAAATTTATGCTTAAAATTTTACTTACATATTTTCCTTGATTATGTTAAATAGACTCCCACAAAATCCAAATCAAGAAAAGACGTAATATACAATTATATGACATATATTCATGGAAGTTGTTACATTCTTAATTTGATCTAACTATTTATATGACATGTAGGTTCAAGAAAATGAGGTTAGCAATGCCTCCGCACAACAAATAAAGGAGGTTAAGAACGCCTCCGCACGGGTAAAAAGTTCTGGTGCTAAGAAGACCGTAGCTAGGAAAAAACCTACCACCAAGTATAGGTCGTGCCTCAGGACATTTATAGAGATGACCGATATACCGACCGGAGGTGTTCGGACTATACATATGGAGGAAGGGATTTTCGGCTTTGCTCACGACCAAATGATTGGTAATGAAGACTTCATGCAAGTTTTTGGTCATGAAGAAATCGGCGTCAACGTTGTCAATACATATATTAGGTAAATCCGGTCTACTTTGTTTTATTAATTCGGTTTACTTTATGTTAATCCGGTTTACTTTATGTTTCAAAAGAGGTGTTAATGATGTTTTTATATTAGGTTTTTGTATGACAAAATGATGCGCCCTAATGATTTGGACGAGTCATTCGGATTCTTAGCACCAGCGAGCATCAACTTAGGTGCAATCTTAAATAACCCGGATTCCGTGACGGAGTACGTTCTTCGGATCCTCAATGACAATAAAAATGCGGAGAAGTTGTTTTTTATACCGTTTAATACCGGGTTAGCATTTCATTCTAAATTCATATATTATAATTATTTTCCAAGTTACCATCTAACATTTGCCTAATCATTACAGTGGACATTGGTTGTTGCTCGCAATCAATCCTATCCGAGAAATTGTGTATTATCTTGACTCGTTAGGAAATGATTGGACAACATACCCGGATATGAAGCGCCTAATTGACACGTAAGTGAGAATGTTCAAAATTTTTCTTAGTTTATGTTAATTGTTCTAATTGCTTCATTTTTATTTTATTAGCATCCTACAAGCTTTTCGGGCCCAACGAGATATCCAAACCTCAAGGAGGGGCGCCAACCGCATTACATGGATTAAAGTGGCGGTATATTTTTAATTACCACATTTTTTATTATATTAGTGATGACACTTGATAAAACTTAGGATTTATAATCCATATTTTTTTTTCATGTAGTGTCCTCAACAACGTAATCAAATAGATTGCGGGTATTTCGTGTTGAGGTTTATGCGGGATACTCTTGCTTTGGGCCGATTAGTGATTCCCACCGATGTATGTATTACTAACTTATGAGTTAATTTTATATTTACACATATCTCATATAATTAAATAGTTGGAATTAATTCAAAATATTTTTTGCTTCATATGTAGTACTTTGAGGAATTCAAGTGTGCATTTTATACAAAGGATCAAGTGGACGAAATCAAAGAGGAGTGGTGTCAATTCATGATAGAGCTCAAAGTTTTTTCATAAATTTGTGTAATTTTGTAGTATACTTGTAATATATGTAATGACTTGTAAATGTGTACATAAATTTGTAGTATAGGTAATTACTTGTAAATGTGTACATAAATTTGTATATATTTTGATACATTTAAGGCAAAATTGGTTTGAATTGGTATATATATATTTGTTAGCCAAAAATTGGTAGAAAAAAGGCCAAAATGGCATGTATAAAATGTGATTCTGTCTGTCAAAATCTGGTTGAAAACAGGTAGAAATTCTGGTTTATAAACCTGGAAAAAATGTGGTTTAAAACAAAAGCTACAAAAATTTTCGTATACATTAGACAGCGCTTTTGGAAAAAGCGCTGTCTAAGGGGGGGCTTAGAAAGCGCTTTAGGCAAAAGCGCTGTCTAAGGTATACCTAAAAAAATTAAAATAGGGGGGCTTAGACAGCGCTTTTCAAAAAGCGCTGTCTAAGCCCCCCTATTTTAATTTTTTTAGGTATACCTTAGACAGCGCTTTTGCCAAAAGCGCTGTCTAAGGTATACCTAAAAAAATTAAAATAGGAGGGTCTTAGAAAGCGCTTTAGGCCAAAGCGCTGTCTAAGGGGGGGGCTTAGACAGCGCTTTTAAGATTTCAAAAAGCGCTGTCTAAACCTTTAGCAGCGGAGGTTTAGACAGCGCTTTAAAGCGCTGTCTAAGGCTAAAAAAAGCGCTGTCTAAGGTCTTGTTTGGCGTAGTGCAAATGGGCCATGAAATGCACGCTAATCACCTAGCATGCAAACATCAACAACAACAATCAAAATGATTTACTCACCAATTCCTCACCATGGGAATTAGCTACCACCCCAAATGGGCCACAACATGCATGCTAATCACCTAGCAATGCAACATCAACAATAATCAAGAATAGACACATGCTCACACTCTAAGCCATAATACAGTCTATTCACACATGTATACATTCACATCATCATGTATACCATCACACATTATCAACATAATTAATCACAAAAGCATATCATGTCATGCCACATAATCAAACGCAGTATTAGCACACTCTACTAATACCTATACCACTCAAAACCACGGGAATTTATCCCTACAACATCATATCTCAGCTAAGTACATCACTCAGCCCAAACAACCAAAAACTGCACAACAACAGTTCAGGAAAATCCCAACTCTGCCCATACGCGTACTGCCCATGCCATACGCGTATTGCCCAAACCTGGCCAACTCCATACGCGTAATGCCCACTCTCTTACGCGTATTGCGCAATTCCTCGCCCAACTCATACGCGTATCACCTGTCTCATACGCGTATGCTACGCGTAACAATATCCCATTACGCGTACCACCAGAGACCAATTTACGTTCAAAATGTCATCTTTTTCTCCCATACGCGTAAGGCTTCCCCCCATACGCGTACCAACATCTCATACGCGTATTGCCTAGTGCCATACGCGTATGACCAGAGACCAGAGCTCTCAGATCTGCAATGGCTTTCTCTGCTACGAGACCTATCCAATTCAACCTTCTACAGTCCAATTTTCACACACAATTCATTCATATCATCTAACACGAATCATACACTTTCGATTTCACAATTTTCTAACCTTTCTACCTCTAATTCCTACGAATTTCGTCAATTATAATCCAAATTTTCGTTCATCTCCAAGTTCACAATTCAACATATATCATCCAATCAGAGGCAAAACAATGGTCTATCACTACCCAGTACCTATCATCCCATAATACCCGTTAATTGATGATAAACCCCCCTTACCTGAGTTAATCCGGCAAATTCTGCAGCTTCAAGCTTTTCCTCCCTTCAATCCCTTGTTCTCTGGTTCTCTTTTTTCCCTTTTCCACGTTCTGCCTCTTTTTCCTTTTCACGTGAAAACAATAAACCTTTTTACCAAATGGGACCTTTTTACTGATTTCCACTTTTATTCCAATTATAAAATAATAATCCAATAATAATAATCCCAATAATTATTATTCCCAAAAAATAATATATTACTCCAAACTTTCAATTATTCAATTAAATTAATAAATAAAATATTAATTTAAATTAAATAATTATCTTATTTTAATTGGGGTGTTACACATGCGCCGCCTCTATTATCATTCCCTATTTCTGCCAATGCTGACAGGCATGAAGTTTTCCGGTATCCAGACCGAAGTGGCATTCAGGCCAATTTTCCGGTATCCAGACCGAAGTGGCATTCATGCCAGTTTTCCGGTATCCAGACCGAAGTGGCATTCAGGTCAGTTTTCCGGTATCCAGACCGAAGTGGCATTCAGGCCAGTTTTCCAGTATCTAGACCGAAGTGGCATTCAGGCCAATTTTCCGATATTCAGATCGAAGAAGTTTCCGACGATCAGGTCGATGCGACTTGTGGCATTCAGGCCAGTTTTTCGGTATCCAGACCGAAGTGGCATTCAGGCCAATTTTCCGATATTCAGATCGAAGTGGCATTCAGGCCAAGTCTTTCCGATGTTCAGATCGAAGAAGTTTCCGACATTCAGGTCGATGCGACTTGTGGCATTCAGGCCAAGTTTCTGATGTTCAAATCGAAATCCTTTCCAGTATTCAGACTGATGAGCGGCATTCAGACCATGGTTATTTCTGTGTTACCATTTATTTTGGTATCCAGTTTAACATTCTTTTTCGATATTCAGACTGACTCTCACCGTACCAGACGGATTCTTCTTTCAAGACCACCTCTTTGCCGATTCTGACAGACATTGTTACTTCACTTCATTTCAGTGCAAATTTTTGGGCTTTTATTGTATTCAATCCCTTGATACCTCGAAAGCACGAAAGCAGCTGCCATCTTCTTTCCGGGTCTCCAGTTGATTGAATAGGGGCAGCTGTAATACCCCAAAATTTACCCTTCAGTTTTCCTGGAAAAAAAAAACGGAAAAAAAAAATTATTTAATTAATTAATTAATTAATTAATTAAATAAATAAATAAATAAATAAAATAAAATATAACAAATTATTTTGGACTTGGGTCTCCCTCATTTGAGCCCATTACCCACGAAAATCAGTCTATAAATACTGAAGTTTCAGTAGAGGAAAACACACTTGGAGTTACACTGGGAGATTCACTTGAGAAAAAGGGAGAGAAGCAAAATACTCTGAGGTTTCCTTGGAACAAAACCCCGAGGAAAAAAATAGTGAGAGAAGAACTAACAGAGTTCAGAGCAGTCTCCAAACCCTGAAGGGAAATCAACTTGTAAACCTCACGGGTGCAACTCAATTTCAATCAAGCTCTCCAATTAGGTTTGCTCTATATCCATCATCTTTATGCCTTTAATTTGAATGCTATAAATGTATGAGGTATTATGGGTGAATTTGATACCTTTTTTGTGAGCCTTTTGTGAATTTTGATGGAATTATTCATGTGGTTACATTTTGATTTAGGGGCAACTCTGGGTTACCTTATTTTGTTTATTCTAACATGTCTTGTGTTTCCATGGCATTGTTTTCTCTTGATTTCATCCTGCTGCTCTAACCCTTTGTCGAGTTTTGTGAGGGCTCACATGGCTTTCGCAGAGACACTCGCGTGGTTTCCCACTTTATTTGTGGGATACCCCCTGGAGTTTTATTCTGATTATTCGTGTTGACTGATTTCCTTTGACGGTCCAGCTGGAGACATTTCAGGGTTTCTTGCCCCTTTAACTGCTATAGCTTCGGATCTTTATCCGTGTGGTAATTTTTTTCCCTTTCTCATACTTTATCGCTTTCTTAGCTGGAAGACCTCGATAGGAGGCAATGTTTGAGCCTCTGGGTGGCATTTTACTTTGAGATACATGTTTTGTGTTTTGTATTCATATCCCCACATGTAGCGCGGTTCCTTCGTCAATGACTGCCTGTTTGCCCTCGAGCATCCCAAACCCTAAAACCCAAAGCAACACGTTTACTCCTTCTACTACAGGCGAGTAAGTCTCCGAAGGTCGAGCATCCGGTAGATTGCGTAGTGACGTCGCTCGTCCAAAACCCAATCCATAACCCCGTAGTTAGCCGAACTACGGGTTGCTCTGATTCTCATTCCAGATGAGATACGTAGGCATAAGACGCGATGTCTTAGCGAGCACACATCCCCTTAACCCATAGGTCAGCCGAGCTACGAAGACTCTGATTCTCATATTCATATGAGATACGTATGCAGTGGATGCGACATCCGCGCGAGTCATTTCTCTTAACCTTTTTAGTAAATAAACACATTAGGTAAACCCACACCCTTTAGACAAAAACCACAAAAGTGGATCCCGTATAGTACTATGGATGCGTAGGGGTGCTAATACCTTCCCTTCGCATAACCGACTCCCGAACCCAAGATTTGGTTGCGAGACCCCGTCTTGTCCTTTCCTTTTTTCAGGTTTACTTCGAGCGTTTCCTTTCCCTCCTTTGGGATGAATAACGCACGGTGGCGACTCTCCTGTCATTCTCTTTCGCCGGTTGTTTTTTTCGCGCACTGTATTTTTCAGGTTGCGACATAACTGGGTAAACAATTACTTGTGTTATTTACTGCACTTACATTTTAAGTTCTGCATAATTCTTGTCTGCGCAGAATTGAATGTCATAACAACCCTTGTGACATCGGAAGTCTGTTAACTAGAATTTCAATTGGCATCAGAGCAGGCACCCTGCCTATTAATTTCTGGGTGAGATCTAGGGAAGTTACTTTCTAGTACCATGGACAAGGATATATGACACTCAAATAGACCACCCATGCTGGATGGTTCTAACTATGATGACTGGAAGCCTCGTATGATAGCCTTCTTAAGGTCTCTAGATAGCAAAGTCTGGAGAGCTGTCAAGAAAGGATGGGAACATCCAACGAAGACAGGTGAAGATGGAGTCAGTGTGCAAATTACTGAAGAAGAGTGGGACAAGGAGCAAGAGGCATTAGCCCTTGGAAATTCTAAGGCCTTGAATGCATTGTTCAATGGAATAAGTAAGAACATCTTCAGACTGGTGCACCACTGTGAGCTAGCCAAGGAAGTTTGGGATACCCTCAAGATAACTCATGAAGGTACCTCCAAGGTGAAGATGTCTAAACTTCAGATGCTGACCACCAAGTTTGAAAATCTGAGGATGAAAGAGGATGAGACTATTCATGACTTCCACATGAATATTCTTGAAATTGCCAACACCTCTGGTGGCTTAGGTAAAAAAATGGCTGAAGAGAAACTTGTAAGAAAGATTCTCAGGTCATTACCTAAGAGATTTTCCATGAAGGTCACTGCTATAGAAGAGGCTCAGGAGATCTGCAGTATGAAGGTGGATGAGCTCATTGGTTCTCTCCAAACCTTTGAAATGGGCTTATGTGAGGATGCTGAAAAGAAGAACAAAAGCATAGCTTTTGTATCAAATACTGAAGAGAATTCAGAAGAAGGAAAGATTGGAGGAAATGAAAGCATTTCAGAAGCCATAGCCATGCTTGGAAGACAGTTCAACAAGTTCATAAAGAAGGTTGATCAACAGGGTAGACCTAATGTCAAGAACTCTTCATATGACATTAGTAGAAAGTCAAAATATGAAGAAAAGGTCACTCAAGGCAAGGGAATCCAGTGTCATGGATGTGAAGGGTATGGTCATATTAAAGCTGAATGCCCTACCTTTCTCAAGATGCAAAAGAAAGGGCTATCTGTCACCTGGTCAGAAGGAGACTCTGAGAGTGAATCTGAAGGAGAATCTGCCAAACATGTCACTGCTCTGACCAGTGTCTGTGCCTCAGATGATGACTTAAGCGGAGATGAGCTTACCTTTGATGAACTTGCTGCTTCATATAAAGAACTATGTGTCAAAAGTGCAGAAGTGTGTATCCAAGGAGAAAAGCAGAAGAAACTCATCAAAGAGCTGGAAGCTGAGAAACAGAAGCAGCTGAAAGTCATAGATGGTCTGAATGGTGAGATATCTTTGCTGAAATCTAAGCTAGAACAAATGACTAAATCCATCAGAATGTTGAATAAAGGAACTGACACCTTGGAAGAGATTCTAAAGGTGGGACAGAAGTCAGGAACCATGTCTGGTTTAGGCTTTGCTAAGAAATCTTCAACTGAACTCAAAAGATCAAAGGCTGAAGTTCACAAATTCAAGCAGAAGTCACAACCGATGTCTCAACATCAGGGAACCAGAATGAGTAATCATCAGAAGAAGAAATTTCAGAGATGGAGATGTCATTACTGTGGTAGATTTGGTCACATAAAACCCTTCTGCTACAGGCTGCATGGTTATCCTAACCAGGCCATTCAAGTCAGACCTAAGCAGAAGGCTTCTAAACATAATGCCCCCATTAAGAAACAAAAATGGGCTGCGAATCAGACACCTCAAGTCAGACCTAAGCAGCAGGCATCTAAGCTTAATCTCCCCAGTGAGAATCAACAATGTGTTGTTAAACTAGCTCACACATCTCCAAAGGCATCTACCAGACAAGACTGGTACTTTGATAGTGGATGCTCAAGACATATAACTGGGATGAGCAACCTATTGGTGGATCTACAACCCCATGCCACCAGGTATGTGACATTTGGTGATGGAGCTAAAGGAGAAGTCAAGGGTGTTGGTAAGCTGGATTGTCCTGAAGTTCCAAATCTGAGTAATGTGCTGTTAGTAAAAGGACTAACTGCTAATCTCATCAGCATAAGCCAGCTATGTGACCAAGGATTCAATGTGAAATTCACTAGGGGAGGATGTGTGGTGTTGAATGGTTGCAATCAGGAAGTGATGAGAGGAGCCAGATCCAAAGATAATTGTTATCTATGGGAATCTAAAGACTCACTCTACTCCTCCAAGTGCCCCTTAGTCAAGGGAGAGCAGGAAGTGAAGATGGGACATGGAAGACTTGGACAACTCCATTTAAAAGGAATGAAGAAGATCATATCCAAGGGAGCAATTAGAGGAATCCCAAATCTGCCTATGGATAAAAGAACAGACTGTGGAAAACGTCTGATTGAAAGCAGTGAGGCATTGTCACCTATTGGTCATCAGTCAAACGGTGCAGTGGCAAGGGATAAACAAATGTGTGTATCATTGTCCTCTGCAAAAGCTAAGTACCTAGCTTCTGGTATCAGGTGTTCATCACTGGTATGGATGAACCTGATGCAGACTGAGTACAATGTCACTCAGAATGTCATGACATTGGATGCTACTCAGTTTGACAATGGGAGGGGCAAAGAGGGAATGTGCTCTTCTGAGAAATTGTAGCAACTAATGATGTTAGTTAGCTACTATTTAGTAAGTCAACTTATTAAACAATTAAGAGTGCACTCTGAGTGGTCAAAAATTAATAGACATTACTCGTGCAACAAGCGTTCCCTATTCCATCTCTTCAACTTTCAGTCTTGCAATCCCTCTCCCAAAGAAACTGTTCAACTCTCCTTCGAGATATTCAGCATGGCAGACCAATCCGATTCCACCTCCTACACGACCCTGTCCGATTCCCCCAGCACTGAGTCGTGCAACCCTAACCGGGAGAACTCTGCTGCTAACGCTGCAACTGCTTCTCATGCAAGAAGACCGAAAGAAACGGTCTCCGGATTCTCCTCAGCAATCGCTCTTGAAGAACCAACCAGGGAAGGCTCGAGGTATGTGCATAATGCCATTGCATCTATTGTCACGAAGATACTATCTGGTGATTAGAATGTTCCTGGGGTTTCCGTTCCATTGAACACTATCATACCTGATAGAGTTGTATGTCAAGAAAACGCAGTCGTCTTAAGAAAGAATGTTTCTGACGATGCTGAGCAACCTGATGCTCATGAGGGTTCAAGGAGTGAAAATCCTTTGGACAATGTGGGAGGTGAGAAGGTCCGTGTCACTCAAGATGTCAGTGACAACCCTAATGCTATCACAATGAATCTGGAAGAGTTCTCTGATAATGAACTGTTGACCTCAGTTGTCCCTAGCATAGCAAAAAGGGTTAGGACTAGGAGGGAGAGAAAGACTGTGGTGTAAAGGTCCCCAACTAGGGAGGTTGATGTGACAACTTCTCCCAAGCAAAAGGTGACAGAGAGTCCCCTCAAAAGAAAAGGACATGGACCTGCAAAAGCTTGGAGCAAAGAGATGCCCAAGAAAATGAAGACCAAGGCTGTTGTGGTGGAGTCTGATTCAGATGTCCCCGGTGATGTCACAGCATCCCTGTCTAAGAAGAAGCCAACCACTAGCAAGCTGGCTGCTAGTGTTCCAGAGGTACCTATTGACAATGTGTCATTTCATTTTGCCTCTAGTGTGAACAGGTGGAAGTATGTCTATCACAAGAGGCTGGCCTTGGAGAGGGAACTGGCTCAGAATGCCTTGGAGTGTAAGGAGATTGTGGACCTTATTAAAGAGGCAGGGCTAATGAGAACTGTGACTCAACTCCCAAAGTGCTATGAGACCTTGGTGAAGGAGTTCATTGTCAATATGTCTGAGGAATGTGCAGATGGGAAGTCTAGAGAATTCAGAAAGGTCTATGTGCGAGGCAAGTGTGTGAACTTCTCTCCCTCAGTAATCAATCTGTATTTGGGAAGAGCTGATGTAGTGCAACCTGAGCTTGAAGTGACTGACAACAGAATCTGTCAAGTCATCACTGCAAATCAAGTCAGGAAGTGGCCTCTTAAAGGTAAGCTGGTGGCCAGCCAACTCAGTGTGAAGTATGATATGCTACACAAAGTTGGAGCTGCCAATTGGGTGCCCACAAATCACAAGTCAACTGTGTCTGTGATGCTTGGAAAGTTCATCTATGCTGTTGGAACCAAGGCAAAGTTTGACTATGGAACCTACATCTTTGATCAGACTATGAAACATGCTGGGAGTTTCAGTGTGAAGGGACCTGTAGCCTTTCCTTCTCTCATATGTGGCATTGTGCTGAATCAATTCCCAAACATCTTGACAGACAATGACTTTGTGAAAAGAAGAGAGAGTCCGTTGGCCTTCAATTACAAACTGTTCCTAGGTAAGCATGTCCCTGACATTGTCATGACAACTGGAGAAACATCCAGTGTTGGCAACCAACCAGATAAAGCTGCTGTTATTGCCGTACTCAGAGAGACTTGCAAAGAGCTGGAGGCTAGGAAGGTCACTTTGGAAAAGCTGATTATCCAGTTGGAGAGGTCTGATGATGGTGTGCTTGGTGAAGCTGCTGAGGTTACAGATGAAGCTGCAAGGCAAAGTTCAAAGGGTGAGGAGGAGGACAGTTCTGATGATGACACTAATGATGAGGCTGACACTAAGTCAGATGAATAAATCAGTTTCTGCAATTTTGTCATTTGTGTAATTCTGTCATGTTATGTTGGTCTGTAATTTAAAGTGTTGCTTTGACAACATTTTTGACAAAAAGGGGGAGTAACACCTGTGAGGCCCCAGGACAACAGATTGTTTTGTTAGACAGATATTCAAAATCCTCTAATCCACCAGAGGTTGTGCTGCAGCTGATGCTCCACTTCTATGAGAGTGAGTATGTGTATGTGTGCTGCAATTAGAGGATTTTATTTAACTTCTGTATGTGTGCTGAAATGTGAAGTTTTTATTTAACTTCCATATCTGTGAGTGTGCTGCTACTCTGAGTGTATTAGCTAGGTTAATTTCCTGCTAGATGTGTGCTTTCCGCTGCTATGGACTCTGTTGTGAGACCAAAGTGTTTTAGCCAAAAATTTGCCAAAGGGGGAGTTGGTAGGTGTTTAATTGGCTGCATTGTATGGTAAAACACTAGCTGGATTCTAATGTCTTGACTGATGTCATGACATGTTGTGGAGGTGTTTGTTTGACTGCATTGTATGTTAGAATATCTAGCTGTACTCTGATGTCTTGACTGATGTCATGACATACTTGAGTAGTATACTGCAGGATTAGCTAATATAGGATTTATTCAATGTCAAACTGGATGTTATGACATTCATCCCTGTCAGCAGATACTGAGGAATAGAACAGTTGGTGTTCTGTTAGAACTCAGTATTTATTTGCAGTCTGGTAATCAAGGAAATACCAGACCTGGCATAAGGCCTACTGTCTGAATGTCAAACTGGATGTTATGACATTCATCATTGACAGCATATACTGAACAATAAGCAGAGTGGTTTTCTGCTACACTTCAGTATGTATCTCAGTCTGTTCTTCAGGAGGATAACAGACCTGACATAAGGCTAATTGTGTAAATGTCAAATTGGATGTCTTGACATTTACTAATGTACGCTGATACTGAGGTATGGACAGATTGGTCCTGTACAGTTCAGCAAATTTGTACAGTATGTTTTCAGGAAAAACAGACTTAGCATATGGTCAGTGATTTGGATGTCAAACTGAATGTTGTGACATTCATTCCTGACAGCGTATGCTAGATTGTAGGTTGTTTAGTTTTTCTGTTTCAGCATTTTTCTCAGGCTATTCTTCAGGGATTCAACAGCTGAGAGAAAATCCAGGAAACCAACAACCAAGCTACAATTAATGAACCTAACAAATAGCCTATTTGTTAGTAACCTAGATGTGGAATTTAGGGGAACTCGCGTGACCTTAATTTCAGGAAAATACAAGTACAAGGCCCAAGTGCTGCAATATAAAATGATGGCAATCCTTCATTCAGAACTAGGGATTTTAGGCGTGAAGATTTAGTGTGTCCATCATACTTCACTGCTGTATTTTTGTGTGTCTTGTATTAGACGTATCTTGTAAGCCAAGCTATTATCACGTAGATGATTGCATTGGTATAGGGTGTTCATTGAGTTGTAAGTGTTGTGTCACTCTAAGCTTTTAAGCGTGAGTGCTGTGTATCTTGATTAAAGCTGTTAAGCACAATCAAGAGTTGTTTGAAGTGTGACTTCATAATTGTCTTTAATATTGATTAAAGGTAGTAATCAGTGAGGTGATTGAGGGGGAGTGAGTAGGAACTCTGATCTTGGTGTAAGATTGAAATTGCATTGGGTAGGTATTAAGTGATAGGGTTAAACAATTGGTTTAAGGTCTGAATTAATACTACTGATAGTGGATTTCCTCCCTGGCTTGGTAGCCCCCAGACGTAGGTCATGTTGGACCGAACTGGGTAAACAATTACTTGTGTTATTTACTGCACTTACATTTTAAGTTCTGCATAATTCTTGTTTGCGCAGAATTGGATGTCATAACAACCCTTGTGACATCGGAAGTCTGTTAACTAGAATTTCAATTTGAATGGGCTTGGACATCATAAAACCCTAAATCTATTTTCCTTTCGTATCTTCTTATGACAGTTGATCATATCTTGTTGGAGAATAAATCAATCTGGTTTTAATTACTGATTGAATGGCGCGTTCAATCTCCACATCAATCACACACAAATTAGCATGAAAAGCGCAATCACAAAATACATAACATTCAGACTGAATGTTCTGTATACACATGTCTTGACATCGGGTCTGACATCTCAGCTAAATCCTGCACAACCTTTATTTAAACACCCTGCAGGAACCTGATATCTCATGTCAAGACAACACTTGTGACACCTTGTGAAAACTCTAGGTTTTAACAAAATTGATGCCAACACATAGAACCAACAAACTCCCCCTTTGGCAAATTTTGGCTAAAACATGCATCAGATCATTTGTTTCACAAGAGAATAATCACAGTATCAGTTCAGCAGCAGAAGTAATAAAACACACATTACTAGCTAAAATAGCAACTAGTAAACACATAGTAAACACACATGTGCTTGTGCTCCACCTTCCCCTCCAGCTAGCACCAGTCTGCTCAACACAGACAAAACACTTCTCCCTCTACCAAAACCTTCAACATCACCTGTAATAAACAAATTATCTCCAACATACATCTGTAACATACTTCTGTATCTAGTATAACATAGCTACTTTAGCTACTTCTTCTCCCCCTTTTTAGCCAAAAGAGATCAAAGAGACAAAATAAATGTATATTAGTCAAATAGAATGTCACACAGAATGTTAAAGTAGATTGTTAAGTGTTACAGATCCAGGAACAAACATAGCTTTATACAAGCTGAGATAAAATCCAGAAAATCCAAAAAAAAAACAGAAAAATACATCAAGGCATCATAACATGACTGCCAAAAGAACCACCAAAACATCCATCACAACACACCATCAGAAGAGTGGGGGATAACTTCAACAAAACTAGTCAGAGGAGCTTGCATCTTCATCAGCATCAGAACCAGGACTGCCACTTATTTCATCTTTAGTTTCAGACCTCTCACTAGAGGTTTGGGCTTCTGCTTCCTTGGCCTGTCCAATATTCTCTCTTTCAGCTTGCTCCAAGCTTGCAATCAGAGCCTCCAAAGCTTTTTTCCTGGCAATTGCTACCCTTATCCCTGTATCCAATTCTTTACAAGTTTCTTTCAGCTCAGCAATAAGACCACCTTTTGAGGCAGGCTTTTTCACAGCAGATGTCATGACAATGTCTTCGACATGACTGCCTTCAAATAATTTGTAGTGAACTGATAGAGGAGGTTTTCTTCTACTAGGAAGATCATTTGTACTCAGAATTACAGGGTGTTGGCTCAGGATAATCCCACAAATCATTGAGGGAAAAGCTATGGGCAACTTTACTGCATTTGTAGAAGCATGTTTGACAATTTGTTCAAACATAAATCTACCATAATCAAATTTCAGCTTGGTTCCAACAGAAAAGATGAACCTTCCAATGGCATTTGAAATTGTGGAGATGTGGTTGGTAGGCACCCAATTTGCAGACCCTATCTTGTGCAATATGACATATTTCACAGTCAGCTTCCCAACAGGGAGATGCTTCTTGCTAGGCCACTCCTTCACTTGTTTTGCTGTAATTTCCCTACAGACCTCATTGTCTGTGGATTCCAGTTCACATGCACCTTCTGTACCTCTTCCTAGAAACTTATTAATCACAGCGGGAGAAAAAGTGATACACTTCCCTCTTACAAACACTTTACAAAATTCCTTGCTATTTTTATCAGCAATGTCTTCAGGAATGTTGACCACAAATTCTTTAACCAATCCTTCATAACACTGAGATAACCCAGCAACAGTTTTCATTAATTCCGCATTTTTAATTAGGTCCATGACCTCTTTGACCTCCACAACATCCTTGCCTAACTCTCTCTCAACAGCCACCCTTCTTTGGATCACAAACTTCCATTTTGCTGCTCCATCTTCAAGATGGAAAGAAATATTGTCCAAGTGAACAACAACAACTTTTACAGGGGACTTCCTAACAGTTGTCCTCTTGACAGGGGAGATGTCAGGGATATCTTCTTTGACATCTTTATCAGACTCAGAAACTTCTCTCACCTTCCTCTTCTTCACATCAACTTTGCTCCAAGATTTTGAGGGACCTACACCAGTAGTCTTCTTAGCAGTTGTGGCTGATATCATTTCAGCCACAAACCTACCTTTTTTAGTCTTCATCCTCTTAGCCACACTATGCTTTAAGTGATGAAGCAAGTTATCATCTTGATCATCCGAACTATCATCTTCTAGGTCAATCACCTTGTTTGCAGAATCATGTTTCTTAGACTGTGAAGCATTGGCAGTAGGTAATGCCACAGATTTCTTACCAGTCACTGTTTGCCCTAAAGAGCATAAACCTTTAGCAGCCATATCCTTTTCAGACCTAGAGGAATCATCATCCTTCTCATTATGAGGTCCAACCTCAGGAAAGGGGTCCCTTCTTGATAGAGGAGTAGAAACTCCCTTAACAGAGTGTCCTTTATTGAGGATTCTAGTGACTAGGTTTCTTATGACACGATCAGTGTGATGCATGTCGTCCTTAGAGCTAGTGGCATGTGTAGAGCTAGAAGGGATACTAGAGCTGTTACCTTTAGTGGGGCAAGCAGAGGTAGATGCATCCATGGGATGGTTAGGAGCTTCGCCTGGAATGACAGACAGGGGAATCACGTCTAAAATATCTTCATCAAGAAAGTCCATTGAAGGCGTTCTATCCTTATGAGTAGGCTTAGGAATTTGTGAACCAGATGGTGTTTGATGTTGTGACATCTTGTTGTTTTTGTGGAAAGGTTTCAGTTGCCCTAGCAGAGGAGTTTGAGGAAGATGCAGGAAGTTGGAAATGTTTGAGTAGAGGTTGCGTATGAAAAGGTAATAGATGGAATTTCCAATACTAGATGATGATTTACCATAAATGGGGCACTTTATTTTAAGTAAGCAGATAATAATTTTATTACCTTTTCCACTCCAAATTAATTGCTACAAATTCTCATAAATACAAATCCCTAATTTCCCTCTTAGAAATTCAAATTGATTTGCATCCAAGGCCTTTGTAAAAATATCAGCTAACTGCATTTCAGTAGTAACATGCTCTAGGACTATAATTTTATTTTCCACTAGTTCTCTAATAAAATGATGACAAATATCAATGTGTTTTGTCCTGCTGTGCTGAATAGGATTCTTAGAAATATTTATAGCACTCAGGTTGTCACAGTACAATGTCATGACATCTTGTGTGACATTGTATTCAGTAAGCATCTGTTTCATCCAAACCAGTTGAGAACAACTACTTCCAGCTGCTATGTATTCAGCTTCAGCAGTGGACAGAGACACACAATTTTGTTTCTTACTAAACCATGACATTAAGTTGTTCCCCAAGAAGAAGCATCCTCCTGATGTGCTTTTCCTATCATCAACACTTCCAGCCCAATCAGCATCACAGTATCCAGTCAGCACAGATCCAGATCCATGAGTGTACAACATCCCATAGTCACTAGTGCCATTGACATATTTCAGGATCCTTTTCACTTGGTTTATGTGACTGACTTTTGGTTCAGCTTGATATCTAGCACAAACACCTACAGCAAAAGCAATGTCAGGTCTGCTTGCTGTGAGATATAGCAGACTCCCTATCATGCTTCTGTAGATACTTTGATCTACACTAACACCATTTTCATCTTTAGAGACTTTCAGATGAGTAGGAGCAGGTGTCCTTTTGTGACTTGCATTCTTGATCGTGTTGATTCGCAAGTGCACGAATTACGTCAAAGTAGTATAAAAGAATATCGATCCCACAGAGACCAATCGTCAATTTATCGATTACTATCTTTATGGTGTTTATCTAAGGCGGTATAAAAGAGATATTGGGTTTGCAAAATAATGGTAAATAATAAATGCAGGTAAAGACAAGTTGAATGTAATTCACGTCAGTTAAGTGATGTTTCGATTGTCTAAATAGAACTACTTATGAGGCAATATTTTCTACTCTTGAAAAGAATCCATTTAACAGGAACTGTCACTTTCGCGTATTCAGAACCGAGTTTACCCTTAAATTAAGGCCTTTTATTGTCACTTATAAAAGGTGCACAGAATGTTAAAGTAGTAAACTTATTTTTAAGAAATGAGACTCGTAAACTTAGTTGAAAAGTGATTTTGATTTGGAAAGTTTACCCAAGGAGTTTCCTGATTTTAAATCTATCAACGCGTCCGAAAACAGTTTCAATAATAGTTTTTCCTTAAAGTGATAAAAATTCCCAGTTACTAAGCCAAGGTGCTTTCACACTCCTCGAATAATTAAAACTAACCAAGTTTGTTTTAGAAAACTCAAGTTAAAAATCAAAACAGCCTTGAAGTATTTCTACAGATTCAATATCTGAAACATTACTTTAACCGCGATCCTTACATTCTAACCTTTAAATAATTTAGCCAGACATGCTAACACAAACAAACACAACGGTGTTAATCATGATGAAAAGTTTGTTTTAAAATGTGAGGCGTGGAGAGCGAGTAAAGTGCGGAAAATAAATAAAGTAAAGCGAGTGCGGAAAATAAATAAAGTAAAGCGAGTGCGGAAAATAAATAAAGTAAAGCGATCCTGAAAATAAATAAAATAAAGCGAGGCCAGAAAATAAATAAAGTAAAGCGAGTGCGGGAAATAAATAAAGTAAAGCGAGTGCGGGAAATAAATAAAGTAAAAGCGTAGACATAAAGTAAATAAAATAAAAGCGATGCGGGAAATAAATAAATAAAGCGATAAATAAGAACCTTTAGTTTATGCAAGAAAAACAGTATCAACTAGAGTTAATTCAAGGCGAAAAGACTTATAAGTTCATTCAAAGGATGTATCGATAGGTACTAACGAATCGAACTAAGGATATTGTAGTGACACTTCCCGCAAATGCGGTCGTAGGCTTCGTTCCTATACAAATCAATCCACATCACCCCATCATATCTAAGCCTTCTTTTTGTTTTCTTAAAGTCCTTTTTGTTCAGGTGCAATCACATTAAGCCTGTTATCCTACATACTCATAGTAAAGTGACCAGTTAGTGATTATGATCTTAAGCATGGGGCTCTGGTACATAAGTTGGTGTAACCCTTTTATTCAACCCAATTTGCAGTCGTGGGGGATTGGATCGTAATCCACCCTACCAAGTTCAGCACTAGATACCTCTGAACCAACAAGCAAATGGGCTTATTTTTTATTTTTCTAAGCATGGGGCTCCGGTACATAAGTTGGTGTAACCCCTTTATTTAACCCAATTTGCAGTTGTGGGGGATTGGATCGTAATCCACCATACCAAGTTCAGCACCGGATGCCTCTGAACCAACAAACAAATAGGCTTATTATATTTTATTTTTCTTCTGCATGTTCCGCATATGTTTTTATTTTGCTGGGTTAAATGACCGCATGAGAGTCACCTAGCCCGGATTTTCATGCGATTTGAGAACAAAGCAGGAATTTTTGTGATCATTCACTTATTTTCATCGGTCCCTACGTAGAGCATGCTTAAGCCGGAGCTGACTGCAAGGATAAACTACTTAAGGACTTATTTGGAACAAAAATTGGGGCTACAACATATGGGGTATCGGGATCGACTCTTATAATCATGAAGTCTAAGGTGTTAAGACAATACCGATTTTTAGAAAAAAAATTCCCAAGTCTTTTACATCCTGTTATAAACTTGTCTTATAGCCTGAATGTTCAAGATATACTGTTTTCTTTGTTAAATTGTTTTTGGTAAGGTTAAAGAAATGGGGGAAATAAGGATACACTACACAGATGACTCGTCAGACACATGTTATTTTATTGAAAGGAAATACAAACAACTAAAATAAACAAAACATACTAAAATTAAAGGAAAACGGTAAAAAGCGATAAAAGTAAAGGAAAGCGATAAAAAGCAATAAAAATAAAGGAAAGATGAAAAGCGATAAAATTTCCTCCCATATTTAAATCGAACATTGTCCTCAATGTTTCAATATGAGATAGGGTAGGAGTAACCTGGAAGAGAGAGAGAGAGAGAGAGAGAGAGAGAGAGAGAGAGAGAGAGAGAACTAGGGGTGAGCACCAGTACCGTCACTATTACCGCCCTGGTCAGGATGCCTGGGTCGACGACGTCTGGTTCGAGTACTAAGTCCTTCCTGCAGCTGCTGAGAGCAACCTAGGAGAGATCCTTGAGTGGCCTCGATGAGAGTGAAGTGACACTCATTAGCTTGTCGCTGGAGTTGCTGCTCATTAGTGATCGCAAGCAAGGACTCAGTGACAGTCGATGTGCTTGCTCACTACGTTGCTGGGAAGCTACCATAAAACTCATATTATCTGACAATTGTTGGTTTATGGTATTCAGGAGGGTGTCACGCCTTTCCTCACGAGCCAGGTGCTCACGCCACATCACCTCGGTGATGTAGAAACCGGGAGTGGTACCTGCAAAAGGGTTAGAGGAAGAAGGTGTGATGTGTGTAGGTGATGCATCAGGAATATCATGAGCAGGTGACTGGTCGCGCCGGTCATACTCATCATCGGTCCCTTGCCCATCATCCATAGGAACGTTAGGTGGCCAAGGACCGGTAAAGGGTGGAGCATCAAGATCGTATGTCCAGTTCCTCGCATATCGCACATTTGTACGCTGAGAGCAAGGTAGGACAACACTGGGTACAGCTGCACCATGTATCATGAGGTAAAAACCACCTTCTCGCCGCATCTTGCATAATTTCATATCTTTCAAAAACTTCAAGTTAATGGTACGGTGAGGGAGTGGTTCTAAGGTGGCTAACTTAGTGTGTAGATTCAACGCTCTAGCAATGGAGGTAATCAAACCACCGAAAGAGATGGTTCCTACCTTTGTAAGGATGGCTGACATATGGGCCAACATGAAAGGAACAAGATTGATCCTGCGATTAGTGAGGCAACCCTGTAAAAACAGTAATTCTTGGGCATTTAGTTTGATAGAATTTTCCCGGCCAAATATAGTACATGCCAAGAGGTATCGAAAAATACGTATGGCCAGGTTATGGATATTAGAAGCAAAAATTCCTTCAAAGGAAGTGACATTCACATTAGATAATTTGTTCCTAAAAGTAAATGCCTCGAGTACCCATTCAGTATCCAAGGGTGTCTCACAGATAGCACCTTCACCATAAGGCATTCCGAGCAAATCGACTAAAGCATCGGTAGTGTACTCGTATTCTACATTAAACATTCTAAAATAGACGGTACCTACCATGCTAGCAGTGACGGGGTAAAAAGTGTAAATTAGGGAACTCAAAAATTCCCTAGTGAGCCTACCGTAGGTGGGTGCTTTACTAGCAAAAACATCGTGTAATCCTAAATTATCAAGCATGTGGAAAACACTATGGTATGTGCCTAAAGTGTACAAACAGTCTTCGTCGACATACCTGGTAGCGAGGATCTCCCGAGTTTGCAATCTTTGCAAAATCTTGTTTTGTCGCTCACCGGGCTTTCCTCCACGAAGAATGATGTTGTTAAACTCCATTCCGACCATTAATGGTAATTGTAGAGAAAAATGAGAATTTATAGAAAAGAAATGAAAAACTGGAGTTTAATGGATTTTTGGTGGAGAAATGGAGAAGTGAAGTTGGGAAATTGTAATGGCTTGTAGTGAAAATGAGAAGGTTGGGAATCTTTTGTGAACTTTGGTGGAGTTTGGAGAAGAAGAAAATAGGTTTGGAGAGGTTGAAGAAGGTATAAATGGAGAAAAAGAGAAATCTACCCGTTACGTCATGGCACCCGTCATGTCTTCGGATTTGGTGGGGTCGGCTTGGTGTTTGCTACTTGGGCTTTTGTCCTTTTGTCTTCATTTTTGTAAAGGGGGATGCATATAGATATCCATGAATGTTGTTTTTTGTTTTTGATTTAAGCTTGATAAAACAAAATAAAACGAAATAAAATAAAATAAAGTAAAACAAAATAAAATAAAACAAAACAAAATAAAATAAGACAAAATAAAAGAGTAAAGTAAAGATAAAACAAAATAAAACAAAATGAACATAAAAAACATAATAATTATAATATATATATATATATATATATATATATATATATATATATATATATATATATATATATATATATATATATATATATATATATATATATATATATATATATATATATATATATATATATATATATATATATATATATATATATATATATATATATATAGTCAATAATAATTCACGAGTCCAGAGATCTTAGGAAAGTTAAAGCAGGCATAATGTCAAAGGAAACAATAAAAATAAGCATGAATAGTAAATAACGGGAAAATAGGGAAATTCAAACGGTATTTCTTGGTTCATGATGGCATCAATGCTCAGGGTACAGTGGAGTCTCCTCGACTTCGTATCCTCGAAGCTCTGCGATCTGGCGTCGGAGATCGGCAATCTCATCATGCAGCATATCAGTCTCGGTGTCATGCGATGCAACTGATACTTCGACCTGCAAGGCAACGTCAGCAAGCTCCTGGCGAAGCTCGGCTATCTCCATTCGAAGCTTAACCAATTCGGACTGCATGCTTGGTGTTTAGAGATTCAGATTGTTGGTGCGGACTTTGATTCTGATCGGTGCGATCTTCGGCGTGTCTACTGTCTCTCCCTGCCCTTCTATGGCGTAGGCCCAGTTGGCCTGATTAATAACACAAGTCACCTGAGGGTCAGGTAAAGTGAAGTAGTGAATGGTCTCACCTTCAATTAACAACCTATATTGATTTGGTTGGAAAGAAGATCTCCTCATGAGGCCACGGTCCAGACAGAAATCAATATCCATCAAGGTGTAGCTGCAGTAAGACGTCAGGTGAGATAGTCTTCTATCGAGTCCCAGGGCTGAGGCTATATGAGTCACCGTGCTTCCAACATGTATAGGGCTCGCAACAGAGCAAGCATTAAGATATAGACTCTCGATCAAGAAAGCTCCACAATCTACCAGGTGTGACTGAGTGGTACAGTACATGAAGAAGATCTCTTCAGCACTCACATGCGTATCAGGGTCACTCTTCCCCAGGAAGGTGTGGGCAATGATCATCTGGAGGTATCGGAAAGCAGGGTTGTGAATCTTATTGGAGACTTGGGTGGAAGGGTCAGGACTACCTCCACATGTAATATCACTCCAATACTTCTCGACGTCTCGACTCAGAAAATAGCTCATGGGGAGCTCAGATGAAGCATCATAGGCAGTCTGAAATCCAAACAAATCACCGAAATGCTTGTAGTTGAAGGTGTATTCTGCCCCAAACAACCTGAAATTAATGTATCCTCCATCACCGGCGTGACCAACATAGGGCTCGTAGATAAGCGAGCTCAGGAACTCCAAAGTCAGGTTCCTGTAAGTCACGTGCATAGCATCAATGTATTCATCCCACTGCAACTGATTGCACAAATGCCTGACACTAGGCTCAATGCCTAATGCCTCCATGCAACTCGAGTCGGGATATCTGGTAGGCAGCATTGGGCGCTATGAAAGCATGGCGTAGCGCTGATCTTGAACTGGGTCACGAAAGATTACTGGCATAGTATCGATATTCTCCATTCCTGAAAAGTTAGATTAGAAATAGAGGACACCTGAAATCACAAATATTATAACTGTTAGTCTCCACATAGATATACATATATATAAAACAAATAAATTGAAAATAGTAAAAGTAAAGGAAAAGAAATCATGGGTTGCCTCCCATGCAGCGCTTGTTTAACGTCGTTAGCTTGACGATTCGAACTTCATATGTTAGAGGTAGGAACTGGAGGGTCGGTCAGAGTTTAGTCATGACATTCTGTGGGTATGTCACCTCCTTGGTATTGCTTCAGTCTTTGTCCATTTACCACGAACGGATTACATGAACTATTTCGGATTTCAACTGCTCCAGATTTTAGGGTTTAGGATTTAGGGTTTAGGATTTTGGAAACCTCAAAGGGGCCTGTCCATCTCGAACGCAGCTTACCTGGAAAAAGTCGTAATCTCGAATTGAAGAAAAGAACAGAGTCGCCTATATTAAATTCCTTTTTTACAATCCTTTTGTCGTGCCAAGCTTTAGTTCTCTCTTTGTATATAACGACATTCTCGTAGGCGTTCTGGCGGAGTTCCTCCAATTTGTGAATATCAAGGATTCACTTCTTGCCAGACGCTAGGTAATCCAAATTTAGGGTCTTTATAACCCAATATGCCTTGTGCTTGAGTTCAAAAGGTAAGTGGCATGACTTCCCGTAGACCAACTGGTACGGTGTAGTTCCAATAGGGGTTTTGTAAGCAGTTCTGTAAGCCCACAATGCTTTTGTTAGCTTTTCAGACCAATATTTTCTAGATATTGATACAGTTTTCTCTAAGACCTGCTTAATCTCTCTGTTTGATACTTCCACTTGACCATTAGTCTGGGGGTGATATGGTGTTGCTACTTTGTGTTTTACTCCATATTTCCTTAAGAGTTTATTAAATATCCGGGATATAAAATGTGATCCACCATCACTTATGACAAGTCGTGGCACTCCAAATCTGGGAAACATATTATTCTTGAACATCTTAATGACTACTCTTGTGTCGTTGGTGGGTGCGGCTATAGCTTCTATCCACTTGGACACATAGTCAACTGCTACCAAAATGTACTTGTTTCATAATGAAGATGGAAAAGGTCCCATGAAATCAATACCCCAAACGTCAAATAGTTCTACTTCTTGGATGTTCTTCAAAGGCATTTCGTCACATCTTGAGATGTTTCCAGCGTGCTGGCACCGGTCACATCGGACAATATAAGCATGGACATCACGCCATAATGTCGACCAATAAAGACCAGCTTGAAGGATCTTAGCGTATGTCTTGGATGTGCTTGAATGTCCACCATAGGATGAAGAGTGACAATGTTCTATGATGTTTCTGACTTCTTCTTCTGGGACGCAACGTCGAAATATGTTATCAGTTCCTCTTTTTAAAAGGAGTGGTTCGTCCCAATAGAAGTGTCTTGTATCTTTAAAGAACTTCTTCTACTGTTGATAGTTGAGGTCAGGTGGTATGATATCAGTGGCTAGATAGTTCACAAAATCAGCGTACTATGGTACTCTGCTAATTTCTGAAATCGTCCCAGGGTTGTCTCTATCAGGTTCAAGGGGAGCGGTATCTATCTTAGCTATCAGTCTGTCATAGGTGAAGTCATCATTTATAGGTAAACATTTTGGCTTTAAATGCTCTAATCTGGAAAGATGGTCAGCAACTACGTTTTCTGTTCCTTTTTTGTCTCTAATATCTAAGTTGAATTCTTGTAGCAAAAGGATCCACCTGAGTAATCTAGGTTTTGCATCCTTTTTACTTAGAAGGTAACGGATAGCTGCATGGTCTGTATAGACTATAATCTTAGATCCTACAAGATAAGACCTAAATTTATCGATTGCGAAAACTACAATTAGGAGTTCCTTCTCTGTTGTTGTATAATTTAATTGAGTGGCATCTAGGGTTCTACTAGCGTAATATATTACGTGTAGTTTCTTATCTTTTCTTTGCCCTAGAACAGATCCTATAACGAAATCCCTAGCATCACACATTATTTCGAAGAGTTTAGTCCAATCCGGGGTTTGTAGAATGGGTGCTAAAATTAATGCTTGCTTTAAACGGTTAAAGGCCTCGATGCATTTCTAATTGAAAATGAATTCAATGTCTTTCATCAGAAGGCCAGTCAGGGGTTTTGTTATTTTAGAGAAGTCTTTTATGAAGCGTCGGTAGAAACCGGCGTGTCCAAGGAAACTACGGACTTCTCTAACTGTCTTAGGAGGGTTAAGGTTTTCTATAACTTCTATCTTTTCTTTATCGACCTCAATGCCTATTTCAGATATTATATGTCCTAACACTATGCCTTCTTTAACCATAAAGTGGTACTTCTCCCAGTTTAACACAAGGTTAACTTCTACGCATCTCTCTAGGATTTCTCAAGGTTAATAAGGCAGTCTTCAAAGTCTAATCCACACACCGAGAAGTCGTCCATGAATACTTCCATGATTCAGTTGAGATAATCTGTGAAGATTGACATCATACAACGTTGGAAAGTAGCTGGCGCATTACAGAGTCCAAACGACATTCGTCTGTAAGCAAACGTCCCGTAAGGACAGGTAAAGGTTGTTTTCTCTTGATCCTCGGGGTGAATGGGTATTTGGAAAAATCCAGAATATCCATCAAGATAACAAAAGTAAGAGTGCCTGGCAAGACACTCCAGCATTTTATCTATGAATGGAAGGGGGAAATGGTCTTTCCTAGTTGCCTTATTGAGCTTCCTATAATCTATGCACATACGTCATCCTCCTTCTATGCGTTTAGCGAGATGCTCTCCCTTTTCGTTCTACACGACTGTGATGCCTCCCTTCTTGGGTAACACATGTACAAGACTTACCCACTTACTATTAGAAATCTGATAGATTATACCAGCTTCCAATAGTTTAAGGACTTCCTTCTTCACCACCTCGCTCATTACAGGGTTGATTCTTCTCTGATGTTCTCTGGAAGGTTTTGAATCCTCCTCTAGTGAGATCATGTGCATACACACATATGGGTTAATACCTTTTAAATCAGAGATGTTGTACCCTAAGGCAGATGGGTACTTTCTTAAAACATTCAAGAGTCGATTCGTCTCGTCTTAATTTAAGGTGGCACTAACTATTACTGGGCAGTTCATTTCTTCATCCAAAAACTCATATCTTAGGTTCTTGGGTAGTTCCTTAAGTTCTTGGGCTGGTTTCTGAGAATTTGGTGAAGGGTCTGGAGTAAGATCCAGACATTCGTTAGTGTGAGGTTCCGTTTCCTCTAGCTCGTCATCCTTCCATTCGGGTTTGAAAATGGTTCGATCTCGGGTTCTCCTCGATCAAATTCTCTTATGCACTCATCTATGATATCGATCGCATAACATTTGTCTCCTAGAATTGGTGCCATCAAGAATTTCGAAAGAATGAACTCGATCTTTTCATCCCCTACTTCGAAGGTTAATTTCCCTCTTTTGACATCTATTATAGCTTCGACTGTTGATAAGAATGGTCTACCTAAAAGAATAGGGATATCTTCGTCTTCTTTGATATCCATGACCACAAAGTCTGTTGGGATATAAAGTTGACCGATCCTAACTGGGATGTCTTCTAAAATTCCTACAGGATACTTAACAGACCTATTGGCTAATTGTAGGGACATCTTAGTTGGTTGCAATTCTCTTAGGTTTAACCTTTTACATACAGCTAAGGGCATTAAACTTACACTAGCGCCTAAGTCTAGGAAAGCTTTGCCGATCACATGACTCCCTAAAATGCAAGGTATAGAAAAACTACCAGGGTCTTTCTCCTTCTTAGCAAGTTTATCCTCGGAAATAAAGTTGCATTCCAAGGGTTTTGGATCATCGAGCCTACGCTTGTTGGTTAAGATGTCTTTGAGAAATTTGGCGTAAGACGGAATTTGGGTGATAGCTTCGGTGAAAGGAATCTCTACATGAAGATTTTCTATCACTTTTATAAAATTTTGGTATTGGTTATTGACTTTGGTTTGTTTAAGTCTTTGAGGATATGGGATTGGTGGTTTGTACGGGGGTGGTGGTTTGTAAGTTTTATCCTTGGCTTCACCTTCTTGGTTGGTTTGTTTCTCGGGTTCCTCCGGTTCCTCTTCTTGGTTGGTAGGTTTATTTCCTTTAGAAGTTTTGGACTCGCTCATTGCTGGGTTCTTAGGCCCTTCGTAAGCGGTCCCACTTCGTAACGAGATAGCGTTAGCTTGCCCTCGAGGGTTTGGTTGAGGTTGTCCAGGGAATTGGCCTCCAGGTGTAGTTTGTGGGGCTTGGTTTTGTGCTACCTGTGAGATCTGGGTTTCAAGCATCTTGTTGTGAGTGATTATCTGATCAACCTTGGTTCCTAATTGCGTTATAAGTTCGTTTATGTGAATGTTCTGGTTTAGGAATTCTATGTTTTGCTGAGTCTGGCCCGATATAAAGCTCTCCATGATTTTCTCAAGGTTAGACTTCTGGGGCACAACTTGCATAGGTTGGTTTGGTTTTTGGGCTTGATAACCTTGCGGTCTTTGAGGTGCATGATTTTGGATAGGGTTCTGGTTTTTATACGAGAAATTTGGATGATTCTTCCATCCAAGGTTGTAAGTGTTTGAAAATGGGTTACCTTGGACGTAATTCACTTGCTCGGTATTCAGTTCGTTCAAAAGGTCACACTCCGCCAAATTGTGTCCTTTAGATCCACAGAGTTCGCACTCTGTATGGACTACTGCTACGATGTGAGTGTTTGTAGACATATGTTCGATCCTAAGGGCTAAAGCGTCCATTTTCGCCTGCATCATGTCTAGAGAGCTTACCTCATGTATTCCACCTTGGGTCTCCTTTTTCTCTATTGATGCTCGTTCAGTTCCCCATTGGTAATGGTTTTGGGCCATATCCTCAATTAGGTCACAAGCCTCTGGATAAGGTTTGTTCATCAGAAAGCCACCTGCGGCAGCGTCGATGCTCATCTTGGTGTTATAATGGAGTCCATTGTAGAAGGTATGAACGATCATCCATTGTTCTAGGCCATGGTGTGGGCAGACTCTTAATAGCTCTTTATATCTCTCCCAAGCTTCAAAAAGCGATTCTCCTTGGTTTTGGGTAAATATAGTTATTTGGTTTTGAAGAACAACAGTCTTACTAGGGGGGAAATATCTAGCAAGGAATACTCTCCTAAGGTCTTCCCAAGTAGTTATTGAATTAGCTGGAAGTGAATCTAGCCATGAATGTGCTCTATCCCTGAGGGAGAAAGGAAATAATCTTAAACGGATCGCATCGGGTGAAGCGTCGTTAGATTTAAAGGTGTCGGCTAGTTGGATAAAAACTTTTAAATGTTGATTCGGGTTCTCAGTAGCGAGACCTGCGTATTGGTTTTGTTGCACTAATTGCAACAAAGACGGTTTTAGTTCGAAATTGTTAGCAGAAATAAGGGGGTTTACTATACTCGAACTAGATTCCTCGTCAGAGGGTTGGGCAAGTTCCTTAAGAGGTCTCCTATCGCGATTCTCGGTCATAGCTTTCTTAATTCAGATGAGTAAGAGGCGTGTACGAGTATAATGTTCGGGTTCCGCTAAAGGATCTACTAAATTTCCGGTACTACGGGTTCTTCGCATTTACCGACTAATAATGCCTTAGTCTATATGGTGTAACAACAGGGTACGAAATTTGACGAAGTTGGTCCCCGACAACGGCGCCAAAAACTTGATCGTAGGTGATTCGCAAGTGCACGAATTACGTCAAAGTAATATAAAAGAATATCAATCCCACAAAGACCAATCGTCAATCTATCGATTACTATCGTTACGGTGTTCATCTAAGGCGGTATAAAAGAGATATTGGGTTTGCAAAATAACGATAAATAATAAATGCAGGTAAATACAGGTTGAATGTAATTCACGTCAGTTAAGTGATGTTTCGATTGTCTAAATAGAACTACTTATGAGGCAATATTTTCTACTCTTGAAAAGAATCCATTTAACAGGAACTGTCGCTTTCGCGTATTCAGAATCGAGTTTACCCTTAAATTAAGGCCTTTTATTGTCACTTATAAAAGGCGCGCAGAACGTTAAAGTAGTAAACTTATTTTTAAGAAATGAGACTCGTAAACTTAGTTGAAAAGTGATTTTGATTTGGAAAGTTTACCCAAGGAGTTTCCTGATTTTAAATCTATCAACGCGTCCGAAAACAATTTCAAAAATAGTTTTTCCTTAAAGTGATAAAAATTCCTAGTTACTAGGCCAGGGTGCTTTCGCACTCCTCGAATAATTAAAACTAACCAAGTTTGTTTTAGAAAACTCAAGTTAAAAATTAAAACAACCTTGAAGTATTTCTACAGATTCAATATGTGAAACATTACTTTAACCGCGATCCTTACATTCTAACCTTTAAAAGATTTAGCCAGACATGGTAACACAAACAAACACAACGGTGTTAATCATGATGAAAAATTTGTTTTAAAATGTGAGGCGTGGAGAGCAAGTAAAGTGCGTAAAGTAAATAAAGTAAAGCGAGTGCGGAAAATAAATAAAGTAAAGCGAGTGCGGAAAATAAATAAAGTAAAGCGATGCTGAAAATAAATAAAATAAAGCGAGGCCAGAAAATAAATAAAGTAAAGCGAGTGCGGGAAATAAATAAAGTAAAGCGAGTGCGGGAAATAAATAAATAAAGCGATAAATAAGAACCTGCTCCAAACGGAGGCTTCGATTCTGGTACAAAAATAAACCTCCGACTCCTGAAGCTAAAGACGATAGCAACTCGAAGTGACCCAACTCAATCTCACTAAGGTGTGATAACCCCTCGATGTGACGGATTACCGCTATTACAAATGATAAATATATGCTTAGTGTTGTAAAACTAAGTTGGATGATTTAAAAGTGAAATGGAACGAACTATTTATAGAGGATTTCACCAGCTTGCAAAGACCATGGTGCCCTCCAACTTCTCCTTAGTGGGAACGTGATTACCAAAGGTGGCGCCCGCCATGTGTGTAAACGGGGTGGATCATGGGAATGTTGCGGTTACCTCCTAGTTGAGGGCTGATGACTCATGGCTTCTTCTATAGCGGCCGCCATGTGGAACGCCATGTGTGTAATTTTGCCGAAAAACCCTAATTTTAGGTCTTTTTGCTTCGTTTCTTTCAAAAGAGTCTGAAAGTGCTAAATATCTGAAAACAAGAGAAAAGAGAGCATAATACAAACAAAATGATGATAAAGTCCTAATAAACATGTGAAATCCGAGTCAAAAACACGGTGTAATTCAGTGTGATCAATTCTCCATGCCAAACTTCTTAACAATATTTTTGGCATATTTGCTTTGAGATAGAAAGATATAATCTTTCATCTGCTTGACTTGTAGCCCAAGAAAATAGGTCAGCTCTCCAACAAGGCTCATTTCAAATTCAGACTGCATTTGTTTAACAAAATGTTCGACCATCTTATTTGACATCCCACCAAACACAATATCATCCACATATATATGAGCCACCACGAGTTTTCCTCCTTCATTTTTGACAAATAAGGTCTTATCAATGCCTCCCTTTCTATATCCATTTTCAATGAGAAACATTGTGAGTCTATCATACCAAGCTCTGGGGGATTGTTTCAGCCCATAGAGGGCTTTCCTCAACTTATACACATGCTTTGGAAGATTTGGGTATAAACCCTTTAGGTTGTTCAATATACACTTCCTCATTTAAGTAACCATTCAAGAAGGCACTTTTTAGATCCATTTGGAACAGTTTAAACTTCAGAATGCATGCCACTCCAAGCAATAGTCTAATGGACTCCAGGTGAGCTACAGGGGCAAATGTTTCATCAAAGTCAACTCCTTCAACTTGAGTGTATCCTTGTGCTACCAATCTTGCTTTATTTTTGGTAACCACCCCTTGTTCATCAGATTTATTCTTGTAGACCCACTTAGTTCCAATAACATTTATTCCTTCAGGTCTTGGAACCAGTTCCCACACTTCATTTCTCTTGAATTGGCCTAAATCTTCCTGCATGGCATTGATCCAGAATTCATCAGTTAAGGCTTCTTTGACATTCCTGGGCTCAATCTTGGACACAAAACAACCATGTGAGATCACTTCCCTTGATCTAGTTGTGACCCCTTTATTTGGGTCTCCTATAATGAGATATTTAGGATGATCCTTCTGAATTCTGATAGAGGGTCCCTTATTAATTTTGTCAGCTTCAGGTTCAGCTTGAGTGGGTTCACTCTCATTACTTTTGTTTGGGAAATCAGTTGGGGCATCATTTAGAGATGTCTCAACATCGTCTGTGACATCAGTTTATTGATCATCAACCACAACATTGATAGATTCCATCATTACTTTTGTTCTAGAATTAAAGACCCTAAATGCTCTGCTGTTTGTTGAGTAACCCAGAAATATTCCTTCATCACTCTTGGGATCCATCTTCCTTCTTTGGTCACGATCAGTCAGGATATAACATTTACTACCAAACACATGGAAGTATTTGACAATAGGTCTTCTTCCTTTCTAGACTTCATATAAAGTAGTTGGAGTCCCTTTCTTCAAGGTTACTCTACTATGAACATAGCAAGATGTGTTCATAGCTTCAGCCCAGAAGTGGTAGGGCAATTTCTTAGCATGAATCATAGCTCTGGCAGATTCTGGGAGAGTTCTATTTTTCCTTTCTACCACACCATTTTGCTGAGGGGTAATGGGAGATGAGAACTCATGACTAATTCCTTTAGATGAACAGAATCTAGCAAATTTTCTGTTCTCAAATTCTTTCCCATGATCACTTCTGATCCTGATAACCTGACTTTCTTTTTCTCTTTGAAGTCTTAGGCAAAGATCTTTGAATACCTCAAATACATCAGATTTTCCCTTATAAAATTTACCCAGGTGTATCTGGAGAAGTCATCCACCACCACATAAGCATACTTTTTCCCACCAAGACTTTCCACCTACATAGGTCCCATCAAGTCCATGTGGAGAAGTTCCAGCACTCTGGAAGTGGTGTCATGTTTGATCTTCTGATGTGACATCTTTGTCTGTTTTCCAATCTGACACTCCCCACAAACTCTTCCTTCATCAATCTTTAAGTTTGGGATTCCTCTGACAGCTTCAACAAATATAATCCTCTTCATTCATTTAAGATGCAGATGGCCCAATTTCTGATGTCATAGCTTCACTTATTCTTCTTTGGCTAGAGTACACATTGATGAATAACCAATTTCTTGAGAACTCCACATATAGCAATTGTCCTTAGACCTGACTCCTTTCATGATCACTTCATTTTCTTTATTTGTAATCAGACATTCAGTTTTTGTGAAGTTTACATTTAGACCTTGGTCACACGGTTGACTGATGCTGATTAGATTTGCAGTCAGTCCTTTAACAAGTAGCACATTGTCAAGGTTAGGGACTCTAAGGCAGTTTAGCTTTCCAATCCCCTTGATTTTACCCTTTGCTCCATCACCAAAGGTTACATAGCTGGTGGCATGAGGATGAAGGTCAATTAGCAGGTTTTTGCTTCCAGTCATGTGTCTGGAGCATCCACTGTCAAAATACTAGTCTTCTTTGGCTGAAACTCTGAAGGAAGTGTGAGCTATCAGGTTAGTAGCACCAGTCCTAGGAACCCATTGTTTTCTGTTGACAGGGATGTGGTGTTTGGGTCTAGGTTGATAATGAGAAGGACTAGGATAGCCGTACAACTTAAAGTAGAATGGTTTTATGTGGCCAAATTTTCCACAGTAATCACATCTCCATCTTTGGTGTTTTCCTTTATGTTGTCTTTCCTTATGATGTTGTGACACATGACGTGACATCTTTGGTTTGCTACCAGTGTGACTACACTCAGGTTTGGATTCATTGAACCCATGGCCAGACTTGTCTCCTGCCATTTTTCCAGTTTGGAGGATTTTGTCTAAGGTGTCAGATCCACTCTTTAGCATTCTGATATACTTTGTCATCTCATCCAGTTTGGAGTTCAAGAACACTGCTTCAATCTTCAACTTAGAGATGGTTTCCAAGTGTTTTGTCTTCTCATCCTCCACTTATGTTATCAATTTCTTCTGATTTTCCACTTGTTGACACACTTCTTCACTTCTGTAACACAAATTTCTGTAGGTAGTGGCTAACTCATCAAAGGTTACTTCATCATCACTTGAGTCTTCATCAAAACCCCATCTTCCAGTCAAGGCAGTCACAAGATTGGCAGACTCTCCTTCTGTTTCACTTTCATCAGACCAAGTAGCAGCAAGACTCTTCTTCTGTTTCTTGAGGTAGGTCCCACATTCCGCTCTAATGTGTCCATACCCATCACATTCATGACACTGAACTCCTTTTCCTTGTTTGTACTTTTCATCAGATATTGTTCTTCTTCCAGCATCATTGGACCTACTGATGTCAAATGAGTTGTTCTTGACATTAGACTTAGACCTTACATCCATCTTTTTCAGGAGTTTGTTGAACTGTCTCCCCAGTAATGCTACATAATTTGCCAGATCTTCATCAGTATCTTGACCACTTTCTTCCTCTTTCTCTTCAGTGTTTGACATGAAGGCCATGCTTTTGACATTCTTTTCAGATCCATCACTCATTCCCAACTCAAATGTTTAGAGGGATCCAATTAGCTCATCCACTCTCATATTGCAGATGTCTTGAGATTCTTCTATGGATGTCACTTTCATGGCAATTCTCTTGGGAAGTAACCTGAGAATTTTCCTCACTAGTTTTTCATCTGACATCTTCTCACCCAGGGCTCCTGAGGCATTAGCAATTTCAAGGATATTCATATGAAAGTCATGAATATTTTCATCTTCTTTCATCCTCAAATTTTCAAACTTGGTAGTGAGCAGCTGCAATCTAGACATCTTTACTCTAGAGGTACCTTCATGAGTGGTTTTGAGAATATTCCAAGCATCTTTAGCCACCTCACAGTTGTTCACCAGTCTGAAGATGTTCTTATCAACCCCATTGAATATAGCATTCAATGCTTTAGAGTTTCCAAGGGTTAGTTCATCCTCCTCCTTGGTCCATTATTCCTCAGCCTTCTTATCAGTTGTAACTTCTCCTTCCTTAGTAATAACTGGGTGTTCCCAACCTGTTAGAACAGCCTTCCAAGCCTTATTATCCAAAGATTTCAGGAAGGTTACCATTCGAGGTTTCCAGTAGTCATAGTTAGATCCATCCAAAATTGGTGGTCTGTGAACAGATCCTCCGCATCTATCCATAGTACCAGAAAGTAACATCCCAAGATCTCACCCAGAAACAGAGCAGGATGCCTGCTCTGATACCAATTGAAATTTTGGTATCAGATATGAGATGTCGAAGGTAATGCCACGACACTAATATGTGAACAATATAAACAGGATAAAAGATAAAGAACAATAGTACAAGTGACACAAGCAATTGTTAACCCAGTTATGTGCAAACTCACCTACGTCTGGGGGCTACCAAGCTAGGAAGGAAATCCACTAAACAGAATTAGTTCAAAGACTCTCAGTAAACAACTTCAAGTTACAATCTTTTCACCTAATCTCTACCCGTGTGACTTCTATCTAAGAACTCTTAGATAAGAGATCCTACTCACTCCCCCTCAATCACAACAGTGATGTAAAAACAAATATTACAATGAAAGAAGACACTCTTCAAGAACACATACTTGATCTTGCTTAAAAGCTTCAACCAAGTAAACACATACTCATGCTTCAAAGCTTAGAGTGGACAAATTACAACTCAAAAGTCAGTCCAATTCAATCATCAAGAGGATGAATGAATGACTCACATTACACAAATGCACACACGACTAAAACCCTTATTCTCTCTCACTATTTCGCTTCTTCTGTTATGTGTTAAAAACAGGTTTTACATGGCCTTTTTATAGAAGCATTTGAATGGGCTTGGACATCATAAAACCCTAAATCTATTTTCCTTTCGTATCTTCTTATGACAGCTGATCATATCTTGTTGGAAAATAAATCAATCTGGTTTTAATTACTGATTGAATGGCGTGTTCAATCTCCACATCAATCACACACAAATTAGCATGAAAAGCGCAATCACAAAATACATAACATTCAGACTAAATGTTCTTTATACACATGTCTTGACATCGGGTCTGACATCTCAGCTAAATCCTGCACAACCCTTATTTAAACACCCTACAGGATCCTGATATCTCATGTCAAGACAACACTTGTGACACCTTGTGAAAACTCTAGGTTTTACCAAAATTGATGCCAACACATAGAACCAACAGATCCGACTCACAACATGCTCCTCATTTTCTTAGGTTATTCAAGTTGTCACATACAAACAAGTCAAACATAACCCAAGCATACAATTATCACTATCCTTTACCAATAATTCTTGGTTAGCTCATGCTCTCTCATCACCATGCAATATCTCATTGTATGAGCTTTTCAAAGCTTTAAGCTTCATATCAGTCGGATTCACGGTTCTTGAATTATGGCAAGAACAAGAACTATATACTCAATCAACAAAACAACAACTCATTATATATATATATATATATATATATATATATATATATATATATATATATATATATATATATATATATATATATATATATATATAATATATATATATATTATATATATATATATATATATATATATATATATATAATATATATATATATATATATATATTATATATAATATATATATATATAATATATATATATATATATATATATATAATATTATATATATATATATATATATATATATATATATATATATATATATTATATATATATATATATATATGAGATTAATTACTATACACTGCCAGTGTAAAAAGTTTACACCGTCGGTTCATCACCATCACCCGTTTGTATTACTTTATAGATTTTTAAAATAAAAGTCAAACTTCTTTTAATATCCAACGTCTATAATTAAGTGATGGTGTAAAATCATTTTACACTGACAGTGTATTTCAATTAATCCCAATATATATATATATATATATATATATATATATATATATATATAATATATATATATATATATATATATATATATCATAATCATTATACTATTAATAATTGACATATAATCATATTTTTTCATCACTATATGATAGAGCATTGAAAGAGCTTTCCAACGCTTCCGACTACGTCCAAAACGGATTTATAACACTCAATAATTTAACAACCTAACCTAATCAAGAATATAGGTTAACATTTGTTCCTTGCACCAATATTCAACAACAAGAGCTTAGCCTAGTGGTAACGTTTGTTCCATACCAAAGAGGTCTTGGGTCCGACTCCCATTGGTGACATATTTTAATTTATCAAATAATTAATTCATGTCAAGATCAAATGAATGAATCGATCGAATGTGAATTTCTCTCAAGAGAAGTGTTTGGTTGCGTGTTGGAGCTAAGGGTGTCTTAAATGTCATAAGTGTATTAAGAATGGAGTTACAAGTCAAATTGGTAATTTTGAAATTGGGATTTCTGAAGGTGTAGAGATATCATAGAAGTCATATGTTTGGGGAACCAACCTAGTGAACCATATTCGGTGTGAGTAACTCTTGGGTGTATCACTATTACAGATAATGAGAATCCTAAGGAGGTGATCTGGAAGGGATTAATCGGATTATGGCATTCAATAATTTCTTGGATTCATGGCTTCAGATGAGGACCCCCAGGAGAGTAGTATTTTTGTGTACAATGATACTCTACCCTATCGGAAGGATTCATGAATTACACTTCCCAGGAGGAATGGGAATCAGATATTCCTGAAGTTAAACATGTAACTCGGACTGTATATTAGTAAGAGCATGAGCCAAGATTATGGAAGATGGGACAGGACAATTGAGATGAATGATTTTGGATACGAAGTGAAATGTTATCTCTAGATGTGTGTGAAATATTGTGTGTGACTCTATGAGGTGTATGTGAAGGTGAGAAAAACAAGAAAGGGGGGTTTGAATTGTTTTGGAAAATAAGCGCTTTTGCAAAATAAAATCACACAGGATTTTATACTGGTTCACTTATAACACAAAGCTACTCCAATCCACCCGGCCAAGGTGATTTCGCCTTCAACAAGGACTTTATCCACTAATCTTGAAAGATTATTACAACCAACGTCTAAGAGAAAGATCTCTTAGTCCTCTCAAGTATACAGACTGCGCAGAGTCACTTGAGGAATTTAAACAATTGAGGTAAAAACAGAATTTGTAATCTTGAGTGCTTCTAAGATAAAGCAAGTATTACAACAATTAGAGCAGATAATAAATTTCACATTATGAGCAAAAGCTCGTGAAAGATTAGAGAGAAAGTAGAGTAATTCTGTGCGTTTAGGTGTGTCTCTCAATGAGGTTCGCCGTTCTTTATATAGAGGTGAAAAACGACCGTTTGTAGTGATGGCAGAGATTTAGTCTTGATGAGAGTTAAATGCCATTACTTCCTTGTTTCTTGCCAAAACAAGTTTGTCTCCCTGAATAACTTCTTTCCAAATATAGTTCTTTCCATTTGAAGTTGAAGTTGCCGTTATTCTTTCTGGATAAGGAAATCCATTATCAGCGTCTGCGTTACTCTCTTAATCTGAGATCTTGAGATATGGCCTCAGGGCTTTTGATAGTTTTGATCCCTTTAGAAGTCTGACGTTGTCTTCAGATGACATAGAGAGCTTCTGGAATTCTGATGTACCGTTGCTTAGAGTCAGAGCTTCTAGATTGCGATTCTTCTTCAGATGGTTCTGATATTCTGATATGCTGTTTTGCTCAGAGTCAGAACTTCTAAAGCGCGTTTCTACTTCAGATGCTTCTGATATTCTGATAATCTGTATCTGATTTGATTCTGTATCTGATGACGTGATCATATTCCTTTCTTCTTGTTTAGAGTCCTGCACACTTTAGAACTTTTCGTTAGAGTGCCATTTTTGGTTTCATCCTTTGTTATCATCAAAATCTTGGAATCTGTTGTAGAACTATTTTTGTTCTTACAATCTCCCCCATTTTGATGATGACAAAACAATCTCAAATAACAGATGAAACATTAAAAAATTAAGAGTTTAATCAGATCAGATAGAAGTGAGCTCCCCCTGAGATAGGTTAGGGAGTTCAGAAGTTCTTACCAGAGCTTCCAAGCAATGAAGTTTCTCGATACCTTTCTGCAATTTCTTAAGTCAAGTATTAGATAGATTGATTTTATAGAATGATATGTTTGCAGAGTGCTTAAGGCATTAGGCAATTTTTCATCAGAGCTATTTGATTTCTCCCCCTTTTTGTCAGAATCAAAAAGACATAAAAAATAGAGCAGGAAGAAAAAATATATATATATAGATCCAGATAAGAGAAAAGAAACATCAGAGATAAAGACAAGCAAAAAAACAACAAGCAAAAAGTCCTAAGTGCCTAAGGGTTGGGAGGAGGAGGCATTCTCTGAAGCAGTTGAGTCAGCAGGTTCTGAATGTTGGCGTTGATTGTGTCCTGTTGATCCAATCTGGCTCGGACTTCCTTCTGCTCTTTCTGAAGCTCCTCAAGGGTCTTGAGAACCAGAGGGGCAATGGTAGAGGACTCCCCCTGAGTCAGATCATTCTGTTCTTCAGCGGCTTTAGCTTTAGCTTCAGCAGCAGCCTTTGCTTCAGCTTCAGCAGCAGCAGCGGCATCAACTAGAGCTTTGGCTTCAGCTTCCCGTACCCTTTGAAGTTCTTCTTGTCTTGCTCTTTCTTCTGTTATCCTTCTGGCTTCTTCTTCAGCTTCTCTGGCCAAGCGCTCCTGTAGTCTTGCCTCAGCGTCTCTGATGAAGTCGTTTCTGACTTGCTCAGAGATGTGCTTCAGTTTAAAGGCCTCAGATGTCATCCAGCCAATAACTCTGTTCCAGTGTGTCCTAACAGAGTCAGGATCATCACTGATACCAGAGTTGATGGTCAGAGACTTGACCTTTTCAACTGATGCTCCTGCAAACAGCATAATTGCTTCCTCTAGGGTTGGCAGGGAATGTTCTGGTTCAGATGGTTGAGGTGGAGAGTTTGGAGGGCTTAGGTTGAGAGTTGGAGGTTCAGCGGAAGTGTTTGGAGGGGTAATGTCAGAGGTATGGAGGTCAGAAGGTTGAACTTCAGATGGAGTGACAGTTGGTTGTTCTGTGGGTGGTGAAGTTACTTCAGGTTCAGGTGGAGATTGTTGTGGTTGTTGAGAATTACGGTTCAAAGTTTGGAGTTGGGCTAGAGTGGGAGAAGCGGGGTCAGAGGGTTCTGTGTCAGAGGAAATGACAAAGTAGGGAGGTGATTCTGGGGCTAAGGATGAGGAAGTGGTTTGATTCATTTCTTCAGCTTCGGATAGTGGTAATGAGGTACTGGTGAGGTTGAATTTTGGTAATGGTTGAGAGGTTCTGGTTGTTGAAGGAGGGGTTTCAGATGTGGTGTAGATGGGAGTTGGTAGAGGAGTAGAAGAAGCAACTTGCTGTAGAGAGGGAGCAGTAGAGGTAGTGTCGTACGGTGAACTGACTTTGTGTGTTTTGCTTTGGGAAAGCAAATGTCGCGGTTAGCAAGAGTCGCCACCGACTTTTCTTTTATCCAATAAGGAAAGGTGGAAAAGAACAGGAAAGACCTTAATTAGATTTTGGGTTCGGGAGGTACATTATACAAAGGGAAGGTGTTAGCATCCTTTGTATCCATGGTTATCCATGGGCTCTTAATTGCTTGATCACTTATATTATTTTTCTTGTCTGAAAAAAGTGTTCGTGAATTGTTTAGAAAATATTTTGAGAAAGAGAATTTAACTTTGTAATGATTCTCGTATGAATGTATACAAAGTGGTTATCTCGTTTAGTTTTGGAAATGGTTTAGAAAAATATAACTCAGTAATGATTCTAGTATGAATGTATACCAAGTGGTGATTTTCTAGTGTTTGTAAAGTGTGAAAAGTATTTTTAAATTGTGAGTAAGCAATTAAGAGTTATACCTACCCAAGGTCTTGATGGGCATTTCCTATCCTTGCGAGGGTAAAACTGTCCTTACTATTGAGAAGTAGGTAGTCTTGTCCTTTTGGATTTAAGGGTCATCGTAGGGTCATCGATTGGTCATTGAAGGCAACAGTTGTAAGGATACCTTAGCATTCGAAGGGACGATCATCATTTAACCGTAGGCTACACCGAAGGGTCATCGAGGGACAAAATCATATATTCGAAGGCAACATCTGAGGGACTATGATTTATTTTATGATGATTTAATCGAAGGGTCTTTGCTAAGTATATCCCCACATTCGCGGGACATGACCGTAATACCGTAATATCGTAGGGTAACAAAGAGAGGTCCAAGATCGCATATTTAAAGGCAAAGTTTTACAATTAATTAGATAGCCGTAGTCGATTAAGTAATTAGGTCCACATTAAAAATCGATGAAATCAATACATTAAAATCAGCTAGATAATTTAGGATGTATCTCCACATTAAAATTAAGTAATTCAGAATCCATCTCCATAAGGGTATTCCACAAATAAAGTGGAATACCTAGCCGGCCGTTTCCTCGGGAATATGTAAGCCTTTACACAATTCAGCACACGGGTTAGAACATCGAGGTAAAGTACAATTGAAAATTGCACCACAACATAAAAACAACAGTCATAAAGTCAGGCCAAATGATGCAGAATTATAATAAACCTTGATTAGATAAACATAAGGCAGAACAGAAAAGAAACAAAACGGCCACTGTCCCGTTCGCTCCTGCTTCGCCTAGCGAAGGCTTAGCGAGTGCTCGCTACAGGCTCTCTTAGCGATGTGCTAGCGAGCTGCTACGGGTTTTGAGTTTGATAGTAGCATGATTCCGGCACCCTGAACTTTATGGCATTTAATTACAGGAATAGCATGGACAAACATTCAGGATATTCAGGCATACTTAAATTCACATGTGAAATCAAATTACATATCCGAAAATTTAATCATGATGCCTTATGTATGTAGCGATTACCGATTAAAAGCATAAAACAGTAGAGATGCGCAAACCTGTTTGCAATGGAATTGCAGCTTTGGATTGGCAAATCGGGTCGAATTGGGCGAAGGCAACCTTGGTGCGGATGAGCGGCCTTCAGGGTTTCTTTACTCGGAATTCTCTGAGTTGGTCTCCAGGGTTTCTATGCCAGGGTTTCTGTGCCAGGGTTCGCTAGGCGAAGGATTTGCTCGCCTAGCGAGCAGGCCATTTGTGACCTAATGGGCTCAGAATGAAGCCCAATAATTCTGGTATTCGCAAGATTCGCTAGGCGAAGGAGTTGCTCGCCTAGCGAGCGAGCTAGTTTGGGCCTTTTTCTGGATTGGGCCTGTTGTGAGCTGAGCTTTTGTTCCTTTAAGGTCAGTGCCTTGCAGAATAAGTTGGAGTGCTTTAGAAATGCCTTGTAATATTAACGGGCAAATTTTGGGGTATGACAGGTAGACTTACCAGAAGACTCTTGCAGAGGTGCTGGAGGTCTTGATTCAGAAGTTTCCCCTAGCTTCGCTTTCTTCGCCTTGGATGCCTTCTCAGATGGACCTCTTTTAAACCTCACGAAGTCTGGAGCTGACTCTGGCAGATCGCTCAATCTGAAGTCTGAGATGTCTACTCCTTCATCCTTCAGACGTTGAAGATAGTGGAGAATTGCTTCTTTGGGTTCATCCCTATAGAACTTGCATAGACCATTGGGCATATCCCTCTGATCTTTTAAGGCTTCCCAAAAAGTATCCAGAGTAGGTTTAACGTGAATCTTCTCCAGAATCCCCATGCTCTTCAGATTCCTGGAGTTCAGAGGCCTTCCAGTTTCTATTGCCAAGTCTTCCATGAGTTTGTGTTTAATCAGATGATCCACGAGACCATTTTTTATCAGCACATCTGAGAGGAGTCTTCCCAGAGGAATGTAGGTTCTGGGTTTCATGTTGTTCCTGGTTTCCCGTACAGAATCTCTGAGGTATTTGAAGAGGAGCGCTGGGAGGCACAGCTTCAGACCTTTATGAATACAATACAGAATACATTTCTGATCTGTATTGATGTAATCTGATGAGTTTGATGCTGGGCGATGATGAATAGTTCCCAGAATGATTTTGAGCCACACCCGGAGATTCTGATGTAGTTCCTTGTTCTTTGAGGGATTTCCTTCTGTGTTGAGTTTGAAGATTGTGGGATTGATTTCATGAGCAATATATTTCGCCCTGGGATTTATGTTGTAAATTCTTCTTCCTCCAGCTTTCTCCATGTTTAGCAAGGCAGCGATTGACTTTTCAGTAATCACTATTTTTACACCCAAGACGTAGGAGACGATGAAATGATCATCAGCATCAGCAAATCTCCAGAATTCCTTAATAAGATTTGGGTAAACTGGACCGTAGAGGCGTTGAAAGTAGTTTCCCCAACCTTGTTGATGAAGTTCTTCAGTGAGGTCTACGCCATTTCTCTTCATGTTGTTGAAATCCACTAGGGATTCACACAGAACGTCCAGTTTCTCAAAAGGAGTTGCAAGATTTATGTGAGGCTCACGATCAAGAATATGAGGCTCCTTGTAAACTGGTGTTGTAGTTACGCCTGTAACGGTTGGAGGAGATGTGCTTTGAGCTGCGTTGCTGGAATTCATTTGCTGAGAATAGTTGAATACAGATTGTTGTTGAGAATCCATTGTTGATGAAGAACTGAGATGAAGATGAACTGTTTGCAGAAATGCCTGAGAGAACTAGGTTTGAACAAGTGAGTGAGAGTGAAGTATGTGTGAAGTGTGAGAGGAGTGTTTAAATACCCAAAAGAAACGCATGCAAAACGACAGCAAAACAGAGTTAGCACAAAAACCAAGTTAGCACATTTAGAGGGAGAAATGATTATGGCTCATTAATGAATGTCTAATCCCAACAGTATGCACACTGCTCGAGGAGATCTCAAACGTCTGTCCTTTGATTTACTTCCGGACAGCTGTCTAGAAGTTCCAAGGTTAGACGCAATTCACTCCACGTGTTTGCTTTATCTGATCTTCAGGAATACCAAACGAATGGTTCCTGGAGATTTCTAACTCATATATCTTCTTAACTTGGTAGAAGTATCAGAGTCAGAGGCAGAAACTCATTTGTTTATGTCAGAGTCTCATTATACATCTTCAGAGGCACAATTTATTCAGGACAATTTTGAATGTTCAGATTTTCTAAGATAAAAAGAAATTTATCTTCAGCTAAAGGCTTAGTAAAGATATCTGCCCATTGATGATCTGTATCAATGAACTTCAATGTCACTATCCCTTTCTGAACATAGTCTCTGATAAAATGATGTTTTATTTCAATGTGCTTGGCTCTGGAGTGTAGAATGGGATTCTTACTTAAACAAATGGCAGCAGTATTATCACAAAAGATAGGAATATTACTCTCGAAGATTTGCAGATCTTCTAACTGATTCTTCATCCAGAGCATCTGAGTTGTGCACAGTGATGCTGAGATGTATTCAGCTTCTGCAGTTGATAGAGCGATAGTTGACTGTCTTTTGCTGGCCCAGGATATCAGATTGTTTCCTAGGAGCTGACAATTTCCAGATGTGCTTTTTCGTTCCAATCTATCTCCTGCGTAATCTGCATCACAGTAACCCGAAAGTCTATACTCTGATGTTTTCTCATACATCAGGCCCAGGTTAGGAGTTCCTTTCAGATATTTGAAAATTCTCTTAACTGCTGTTAAGTGAGTTTCTCTAGGATCTGATTGGAATCTGACACAAAGACAGACACTAAAGAGAATATCAGGTCAAGTAGCAGTCAGATAGAGAAGGGAGCCTATCATACCACGATAGAGCTTCTGACAAACCTTTTTACTGACTTCTTCCTTTTCAAGAATGCATGTTGGATGCATGGGAGTCTTTGCAGAGTTGCATTCAGCCATGTCAAATTTCTTCAGAACATCTTTTATGTATTTGCTTTGATGAACGTACGTGACTTCTAAAGTTTGGTTAATTTGAATTCCCAGAAAGAACTTTAGTTCTTGCATTAAGCTCATTTCAAATTCTGCCTGCATTAACTCAGAGAATTCTTGACAAACAGAGGCGTTAGCTGAACCAAAGATAATATCATCAACGTATATCTGGCATATCATGAGATCATTGTTAAGGTTCTTACAGAAGAGTGTGGAGTCAACTTTCCCTCTGATAAAATTGTGTTCCAGAAGAAAGTTACTTAAACGTTCATACCAAGCCCTAGGAGCTTGTTTAAGTCTATATAAAGATTTTTTAAGTTTAAAAACATGTTTTGGAAAATTTGGATTTTCAAAACCTGGAGGTTGGTTGACATACACTTCTTCTGATATGTAACCATTAAGGAATGCGCTCTTGACATCCATTTGATATAATTTAATAGAGTGGTTTATAGCGAAAGATACAAGAAGACGAATAGATTCTAACCTTGCGACTGGAGCAAAGGTTTCATTGTAGTCAATACCTTCTTGTTGACTGTAACCTTGAGCTACCAGTCGAGCTTTGTTTCTGACGACTTCTCCTTTCTCGTTCAGCTTGTTTCTAAATACACATCTGGTTCCGATAACGTGAGTGTCTCTGGGCTTGGGAACAAGATCCCAGACATCATTCTTTGTGAATTGATCTAACTCTTCTTGCATGGCTGAAACCCAGTCGTTATCTTGAAGTGCTTCATCACAGGACGTAGGCTCGATCAGAGATACTAGTCCCAGAGGAGTTTCTTTAGAGGTCTTGAAGGTAGATCTGGTTCTGACAGGTTCGTCTTTGTTGCCCAGAATCAATTCTTCAGATATGTTGAGGCGACTTTTAGCTTTCTTTGGGATTAATGGAGGATTAATTTCCTCAGAGTTCTGAGTGGTAGTTGCTTCTGGAGCTTTGTCAGATCCTGCAAGAGTGATTTCTAAATCTGCAAAATTTTCAACTAGCTTTGACTTTTCAGGGTCAAGCTTATCGTCAAATCTGACATGAATTGATTCTTCCACAATTTTGGTTTCTGTATTATATACTCTGTACCCTTTAGAGCGTTCTGAGTATCCTAACATAATACCTTTCTGTGCTTTGGAATCAAACTTGTTCAGATGTTCTTTAGTGTTTAAAATAAAGCAAGAACATCCAAATGGATGAAAATATGAAATGTTTGGTTTTCTTCCTTTACACAGTTCATAGGGAGTCTTTTCCAGAATAGGTCTTATAGAGATTCTATTCTTAATGTAACACGCTGTATTTACAGCTTCGGCCCAAAATTGCTTAGCCACATTAGTTTCGTTGATCATAGTTCTGGCCATCTCTTGGAGTGTCCTATTCTTCCTCTCTACAACTCCATTTTGTTGTGGAGTTCTAGGGCAGGAGAAATCATGGGATATTCCATTAGAGTCAAATAATTCCTCAAAGGATTTATTTTCGAATTCCCCACCATGATCACTTCTGACTCTGATAATTTTAGAGTCAAATTCTTTTTGCACTTTGGAGCAGAAACTAGTGAATACAGAGTGAGACTCACTCTTGTGTTTAAGGAATTTCACCCATGTCCAACGACTGAAATCATCAACAATGACTAGTCCGTACTTTTTTCCATTGACTGATGATGTTTTCACAGGACCAAATAAATCAATGTGAAGAAGTTCCAGAGGCTTAGAGGTAGTAACAATGGTTTTCTTTTTGAAAGAAGTTTTTGAAAATTTTCCTTTCTGACATGCTTCACATAGAGCATCTGAAGAGAACTTCAGTTTAGGTAGGCCTCTGACTAACTCGAGTTTATTTAGCTGAGATAGTTTCCTCATGCTAATGTGGCCCAAGCGTCTATGCCATACCCATTGCTCTTCGTGAACAGACATCAGACATTTCACATTTTGTTCTTTTAAATCAGAAAGATTAATTTTATAAATATTGTTTTTCCTCTTGCCTGTGAATAGGACAGAACCATTGTTTTGATTTATGACTTTACATGTTTTTTGATTAAAGATTACATCATAACCGTTATCACTTAATTAACTTATGGATAACAAATTATGAATTAATCCTTCTACGTAAAGGACATCAGATATAGAGGGAAGAGTACCATTACCAATAGTTCCGGAGCCTCTGATCCTTCCTTTCTGATCTCCTCCGAAACCTACGAATCCAGCGTCTCTAAGTTCCAGGCTTTAGAACATAGACTTTCTTCCCGTCATGTGTCGCGAGCATCCAGAGTCCAGGTACCATGACTGGTGTTTGAACTTTGCTGCATAAGATATCTGCAACATAAACAATCTTATCTTTTGGTACCCAGAGTCTCTTGGGTCCTTTCTGATTAGTTTTCCCAGAGTTTCTTATCACTTTGGGTTTTCTAGCATTTTCAAATTTTTGCTCTTGTGTGTGTGTATAGTGATATGAAAATGGAGATTTAAGTTGGTCACTAGTAGAAGTTTTATCTTCCTTAGGATCATACCCAATTCCTTTTCTATTGTTCTGACTGACTCCATAAATCATGGATGCCATTACACTCCTTCCTATCCCATTTTTCAGAAACTTTTGAAAGGCTTTTTCGTATTTATAAATTATCGTATTTGAAGTTTGTGGAGCTTGAGATAACGCTTCTTCTAGTTTTAAGCAATTTTTCTTTGCTGCATCTTTTAGTGATGTTAAAACTTTGTTTTCATCTTTGAGTTCTAGAATTGTCATCTCAAGTTTGCCACATTCTTCAAATTTTTCTTCAAGACAGCCTTTTATTGCTTTAAATTTTTGTTTTAGTTTCTGATATGAGTTAAGAGTTTCAGACAAGCATGATTCTAACTCAGATCGAGAGAGTTCAGTGAATACCTCTTCTGATTCAGATTCTTCATCTGAACTGTTCCTGGATGTGGTGGCCATGAACGCCATATTGGCCTGTTCATCAGCGTCAGATTCTGATGAGTCAGATTCACTGTCATCCCAGGTAGCCATTAATCCCTTCTTGGTTCTGAGGGAATTTTTCTTGAAGCTTTCTTTTCTGGAGCTGTCTTTCTTTAACTTGGGGCATTCATTCCTGTAGTGACCTGTTTCTTTACATTCATAGCAAGTAACATCTTTGTTAGTTTTACCTTTTGAGGTTGATTCTGATCGATCCCCTCTGGGTCTTGGTCTTCTGAAGTTGTTGTTCCTCTTTTTCCAGAGTTGTTTAACTCTTCTGGTCAGGAGGGACAGTTCTTCTTCATCATCAGAATCTTCCTGTTCAGAGTCATCCACGTCTTCTGTTTCGGCCTGGAATGCTTTGTTTCTGTCAGATTTGCGTCTTTTAGATCTGGACTTTAATGCTACAGACTTGTTCTTCTTCTGAGGCTCATCTTCCTCTAGTTCTATCTCATGGATTCTAAGGGAACTGACAAGCTCTTCAAGACTGATGTTGTTTAGATCCTTTGACAGCTTCAGAGCAGTGACCATGGGTCTCCACTTCTTTGGCAAGCTTCTGACTATCTTTTTGACGTGGTCTGCAGTTGTGTATCCTTTGTCTAGAACTTTGAGACCTGCAATAAGAGTTTGGAACCTAGAGAACATTACCTCTATGGCTTCGTCATCCTCCATTTTGAAGGCTTCGTACTTCTGGATTAGAGCCAGAGCCTTTGTTTCTTTGACCTGAGAGTTTCCTTCATGAGTCATCTTCAGAGAATCAAGTATATCTTTAGCTGTTTCCCTGTTGGTGATTTTTTCATACTCATTATAGGATATGGCATTGAGAAGTATCATTCTGGCTTTGTGATGATTCTTGAATACGCGCTTCTGATCCTCTGTCATCTTACTTCTGGGAACTTCAACTCCAGCATTAGTTACAGGAGGTGTGTATCCATCTGTGACAATGTCCCAGAGATCAGCGTCATAGCCTAGAAAGAAACTTTCAATTCTATCTTTCCAGTAATCGAATTTCTCTCCATCAAAGACAGGAGGCTTAGCATTGTAACTGTCTCTTTCGTTTGTCTGGGCCATAGTTTTTCTCGTTCTGGATCTCTCTACACGGTTAAGTGTTTGATTGGAAAATCAATAACAAAGCCGAAGCTCTGATACCAATTGAAGGTGAGAAAAACAAGAAAGGGGGGTTTGAATTGTTTTGGAAAATAAGCGCTTTTGCAAAATAAAATCACACAGGATTTTATACTGGTTCGCTTATAACACAAAGCTACTCCAGTCCACCCGGCCAAGGTGATTTCGCCTTCAACAAGGACTTAATCCACTAATCTTGAAAGATTATTACAACCAACGTCTAAGAGAAAGATCTCTTAGTCCTCTCAAGTATACAGACTGCTTAGAGTCACTTGAGGAATTTAAACAATTGAGGTAAAAACAGAATTTGTAATCTAGAGTGCTTCTAAGATAAAGCAAGTATTACAACAATTAGAGCAGATAATAAATTTCACGTTATGAGCAAAAGCTCGTGAAAGATTAGAGAGAAAGTAGAGTAATTCTGTGCGTTTAGGTGTGTCTCTCAATGAGGTTCGCCGTTCTTTATATAGAGGTGAAAAACGACCGTTTGTAGTGATGGCAGAGATTTAGTCTTGATGAGAGTTAAATGCCATTACTTCCTTGTTTCTTGCCAAAACAAGTTTGTCTCCCTGAATAACTTCTTTCCAAATATAGTTCTTTCCATTTGAAGTTGAAGTTGCCGTTATTCTTTCTGGATAAGGAAATCCATTATCAGCGTCTGCGTTACTCTCTTAATCTGAGATCTTGAGATATGGCCTCAGGGCTTCTGATAGTTTTGATCCCTTTAGAAGTCTGATGTTGTCTTCAGATGACATAAAGAGCTTCTGGAATTCTGATGTACCGTTGCTTAGAGTCAGAGCTTCTAGATTGTGATTCTTCTTCAGATGGTTCTGATATTCTGATATGCTGTTTTGCTCAGAGTCAGAACTTCTAAAGCGCGTTTCTACTTCAGATGCTTCTGATATTCTGATAATTTGTATCTGATTTGATTCTGTATCTGATGACGTGATCAGATTCCTTTCTTCTTGTTTAGAGTCCTGCACACTTTAGAACTTTTCGTTAGAGTGCCATTTTTGGTTTCATCCTTTGTTATCATCAAAATCTTGGAATCTGTTGTAGAACTATTTTTGTTTTTACAGTATGGACACTCATAATTACGTTTTAGATTGCTTAAGTTCCTTAGAAGTGGTGTCTCGTTGATGATTTAAAGTTCCTTGATGGTGTTACTTTGTTATTGGTCGAGATCATGTGTCGGAAGAAATCTTGAATGAATCAAAACCCTATAAGAGGATTTGATATGGAATATAGTAACCAGAACCGGAGATTGTCAAACTAATTTGGTTTAGCTGCTTCGAACAAATGATGAATCTGGATGTCATACACCTTTACGGATGTAGTCACGTGGCTCCTATATATATATATATATTATATATATATATATATATATATATATATATATATATATATATATATATATATATATATATATATATATATAATATATATATAATATATATATATATATAATATAATAATATATATATATATTATATATATATATATATATAATATATATATATATATATATATATATATATATATATATATATATATCTTATGGAGGATGTTGGTCATATTCTAAACTTTTGTGTGTCAACAAGAAATTTATTCTACTAATGGATGATAGTGAGGTCCTAGTATTGTTTTGGATGGTGGGCACTCTATAGGATAGACGTGGTCTTCTATGTAACTATTAGCTAACCAGTGGTGCTTAGGAATCCCAAATGTTCCACTGTTGGAATCAGAGTATCACAAGGGAAGGTGATGGAAGAAATGGTTCAATCAAGATTATGAGAATTAGAGAGAGAGATTATAAGTCAAATTAGTAATTTTGAAATTGGGATTTCTGAAGGTGTAGAGATATCATAGAAGTCATATGTTTGGGGAACCAACCTAGTGAACCATATTTGGTGTGAGTAACTCTTGGGTGTATCACTATTACAGATAATTAGAATCCTAAGGAGTGATGTTGGAAGAGACTTACTAAGTGGTGATCTGGAAGGGATTAGTTCAGTATATTGTATGTGTTAGTAAGGTGTAAATTGATTAGTAGGAATATGGCATTCAATAATTTCTTGGATTCATGGCTTCGGATGAGGACCCCCAGGAGAGTAGTATTTTTATGTACAATGATACTCTACCCTATCGGAAGGATTCATGAATTATACTTCCCAGGAGGAATGGGAATCAAATATTCCTGAAGTTAAACATGTAACTCGGACTGTATATTAGTAAGAGCATGAGCCAAGACTATGGAAGATGGGACAGGACAATTGAGATGAATGATTTTGGATACGAAGTGAAATGTTATCTCTAGATGTGTGTGAAATATTGTGTGTGACTCTATGAGGTGTATGGACACTCATAATTACGTTCTAGATTGCTTAAGTTCCTTAGAAGTGGTGTCTTGTTGATGATTTAAAGTTCCTTGATGGTGTTACTTTGTTATTGGTCGAGATCATGTGTCGGGAGAAATCTTGAATGAATCAAAACCCTATAAGAGGATTTGATATGGAATATAGTAACCAGAACCGGAGATTGTCAAACTAATTTGGTTTAGCTGCTTCGAACACATGATGAATCTGGATGTCATGCACCTTTACGGTTGTAGTCACGTGGCTCCTGTATATATATATATATATATATAATATATATATATATATATATATATATATATATATATATATATATATATATATATATATATATATATATATATATATATATATATAATATATATATAATATATATATATATATATGGAGGATGTTGGTCATATTCTAAACTTTTGTGTGTCAACAAGAAATTTATTCTACTAATGGATGATAGTGAGGTCCTAGTATTGTTTTGGATGGTGGGCACTCTACAGGATAGACGTGGTCTTCTATGTAAACTGTTAGCTAACTAGTGGTGCTTAGGAATCCCAAATGTTCCACTGTTGGAATCAGAGTATCACAATGGAAGGTGATGGAAGAAATGGTTCAATCAAGATTATGAGAATTAGAGAGAGAGTTACTCATAAGAATGGGAGTAAGACAATCTCGTGCTAATGGTGTTATCTTATTGGAGTAGTACGAGAGAAGGGAAGCAGTAAGAGTAAGGGCTTGTAGCATATAATATCAGATCAAGTGAAGTTTATGAGATTATCAATAAATGGATTACAAGGTTGTCGCATTTGTTGAAGGAATAATAAGAGAAGAGTAGTCAATATTGTGTGCGGTCAAGGAATCAATAAACTTTCTTATGGAGAATTAATGAGTATTGAGTAACCAAGTCAAGATAAGATGTCATATTTATGTTTTGTATAACTTAGTGCAAGGAAGGGAAGTTGTGATTTCTGGGAGGAAAGTGACCAACTGATGTTGAGCAGTATATCAGATAAATTAAGTGGGAGCAAGTCTAAATGTTAATCCAATATCAGGATAAGATTATGATGGAAATTTGTCAGCAAGGACAAGTTAGAAGAATGAGTATGTCTGAGGTTTGGAATCAAAGAGAAGTTAAGTGTTGGTCTAAGACATTGATACAAGAATTATTTGTTTGTTGAGTGAAGGAAATTCGGGGGCGAATTTCAATTTAAGGGGGGGAGAATGTAATATCTCATATTCCCTTAAATGCTCAATTAGTTGTCAGTTAAGACCAATTGAGTTCCTATGTACTCTATCTATTATCAATTGTAACAATTTGAGCTCATATGTGCTCTAAGTGTTATCAGTTGGGACCAATAGGGTAACCAGTAAACTCTGAAGAGATTAATTATTAATAAAAGAGACAGACCAATATTAATAAATACAAGAAAGGATATTTTTGATAACATTAATAATTGGTCAATTGGTGCTGGAAGATAAAATATCAATTGGGATATTTTTATTACTACTTGATATTATATTTATTATATATGTATTTTGTGTGATGGGGATTGAAAGAAGAAGAAAAGGATAAGAAGAAGTAGGTAAGAGAGAGAGAGAGAGAGAGAGAGAGAGAGAGAGAGAGAGAGAGATCAAAAAGAAAAGAGAGAAAAGAGGAAAAGAGGAAGAAGAGAAGAAGAGGAAGGAAACCACCACTACCATCATCATGTCATCTTCATCATCATCATCACCACTTTCTACCCACCATCTTCACCATCTCCATGTGTCCAAGGTGAGTTCTTAGATAGATTTAGCCTTGGGGAGAGGAAGAATTTCATGAAGGGAATTAAGTTGTGTATGGTATTGTGGTTGTTGATAATAACATGTTGATGATGCTTCATGATGTTCATGATGTTATGTTATGTTGTATGATTGTTATGTGTTTTGGCATGGATTCATGATGGTGTATGTTTTGGTATGGATTGGGGTGGTTGAAATTGGAAAAAGGAGTGTTTAGAAGATGATTTTTTGAAGAAAATTGAAGAACCAATCGATTGGTTCTTGGGCACAATCGATTGGATGAATTTTCTGTTGAGAAGAAGTGAAATTTTGCAGGAACCAATCGATTGGTCCTTTGTATCAATCGATTATTTAAACTTTCTATTTTTGAAGAAGTTGAAATTTTTCAAAGACCAATCCTTTGGAATCAATCGATTGATTCCTTTGTATTTTGTGAGTACGGAGTTCCAACCAATCGATTGGTTCTTCCAATCAATCGATTGGTTTAGTGAAATTTTTGAGAGAAATTCACATTCAATCGAATCAATCTATTGACATGAATTAATTATTTGAAGAATTAAAATATGTCACCAATGGGGTTCAAACCCGGGATCTCATTGGAATGGTACAAGCCTTACCACTAGGCCAATGATTTTGTTGTTGAATACTTATGCAATGAATAAATGTTAATCTAAATCTTGATTAAGATAGATTGATGAATTAAGTAAGTGTTGTAAATCCGTTTTGGACGCAGTCGGAGGCGTTGGAAAGCTCTTTCAATGCTCTATCATATAGTGATGAAAAAACATGACTATATGTCAATTATTGATTGTATAATGATAATGAATATATACATATTATGAGTTGTTGTTTTGTTGATTGAATATATGGTTCTTGTTCTTGCCATAATTCAAGAACCGTGAATCTGACTGATATGAGACTTAAAGCTTTGAAAAGCTCATACAATGAGATATTGCACGGTGATGAGGGACCATGAGCTAACCAAGAATTATTGGTAAAGGATAGTGATAATTGCATGCTTGGGTTATGTTTGACTTGTTTGTATATGACAACTTGAATAACCTAAGAAAATGAGGAGCATGTTATGACTCGGATATGTCTAGGGTTTATTGTGACATATTATGCTATTATGGGTGTTCTTGTATGATATTTAATATGCTAATGTATATGCTATAAATTGATTGGATGTTGTTGGATGTGAAATAATATGATTAAAACTCTATAAAGATGAGTGAGGAAACCTAGGAGAATAACTTGATTAATAACTTAGAAAGATAATCTAGGTTATGGAAATGAGTATACGGTGATGCTTGGACGCAACGGTACCTAGGTGTGTATCATGGACAAGTATTCACTTGGTGAGTGAACCAATATGCCTTGTATGGAACATGTGTGATTTATGTATGAGAATGCATCATGTTATGATGCCATGAGAATTGATATGATGTCATGAGAATCGTTTGATATTTTTGGTGAGGAACATTTGTTCCAAAAGTCCTATTTTGGTGAGGAGCATTGCTCTGAAAGCCCTATTGGTTATTGAGAATTAATCACGTATTCAGAATTATTTGTGATTGTGCACATACCACTTAAAGGGCTTCGGTAAAGCGGTAAGTGGGGATGTGACACCAATGATTCGCGCCTCAATTGGGTTTGAGTCCCAATCGTGACAGACATCGGGGAAAGGTGGACACCTAAGTGGGTTTGAGTCCCATATGGTGAAAGATACTCAACATGGGTTCGAGTCCCATACGAGTGATGGTTCTTAAAAGTGGTCTCGAGTCCCATATGGTGAAAGATACTCAACGTGGGTTCGAGTCCCATACGAGTGATGGTTCTTAAAAGTGGGTTCGAGTCCCATATGGTGAAAGATACTCAACGTGGGTTCGAGTCCCATACGAGTGATGGTTCTTAAAAGTGGGTTTGAGTCCCATAGGGGAACTTGATATCCATTGTGAAAGTCGAATCATACGGACATGCGTGAACCAAGCCTTGGCCTAGACGTAGGTCCGGTTGGGGATCGATGTTGCGTGAATCCGAATAGTGATTTGTTGAGTTATGTGAACTCAAGTGACATGTTTCCATACATTGTGTTTATCCCTCTGTTACGCAAGTCCTAGTTACAAGGTGCGAGTGATGCACAAGTAACGGAAGGTGAATACTTGAGTTAGAATCGAGTAGGAACCCTATAGAGCCTAGTGGACCTATGGGATAGGAGAACTCAATGAGATTATTATCCCATCCCATTATTGTTGTTATTTTTCAGGTAATCCTTGCTGGTTGAATCTAAGAGAAGCTGTTTATGGATGTTTCAGGGGATGTTGTTTATCATGATCTTCCGCTGTGGAGTTGTGTGCAATGAAGATATTGCACATAGTTTCTTAGATTTTTATTGTTTAGGAACAATTGTATAACATGTTCCATTGATGTTTTTAGTTTGGACATGTATATATATATATTGATGCCATTAGGCACTTATATTGGATCAGTACCAATTATTAACACTTGTATGATATTATTCTAGATATATATTATACGGGTTGTTATAGTTAAGAAGTCAAAACTTATAGGCTATGGTTCCTAGAGCCAGGTCACAGGAGGTGTATCACCAGTCGAAATGTGGTTTTCAATGAAGCTGAGATGACTTTCAAGAAAATTGATGACGTTAGTCGAAGTGCACAGATATCTGAAGAAGAGATGGAACAAGAAGAGATTCTTGTTAAGGTGGAACATGTAGATTTTGAATTGTGTATCCCAGATCAAGCTAGAGAAGAAACACAAGATGCTGAAGATACTGAGGAAGATGAGGAAATTGTCGATGTCTACCTGTTGGCAAGAGATAGGCCGAGAAGAGTCATCAAGCCACCTCAAAGATTTGGGTATGCAGATTTTATAGCTTATGCCTTAATCTCGACAAGTGAGGTTCTAGATGAAGAACCTAGAGACTATAAGGAAGTTATGAGGAGTCAAAATAAGAATGAATTGATGAAGGTCATGAACGATGAGATGAAGTCTCTTCATGATAACCATGCTTGGGAATTGATCAAGAAACCTGTTGGAGCCAAGTTAGTCAACTGTAAGTGGATTTTCAAAGTTAAGGAAGGAATTGAAGGAGTGACATCGAAGAGATATAAGGAAAGATTGATCGCAAGGGGTTTCACTCAGAAAGAAGGTGTCGACTTTAATGGTGTGTTCTCTCCTGTTGTGAAGCATATGTCCATTCGAATGTTACTTGCCAGAGTGGCACAGTTCGACCTAGAACTGGAACAAATGGATGTGAAAACTGCTTTCTTGTATGGAGATCTAGATGAAACAATCCTGATGAGGCAACCTCAAGGGTATGCAAAAAAGGGTAAGGAAGATTATGTGTGCAAGTTGAATAGATGTTTATATGGACTGAAACAATCTCCTCTACAATGGAATAGGAGATTCGACAAGTTCATGGCACACATAGGTTTCATTAGAAGTCAGTTCGACCACTGTGTTTACTTCAGATTTTGACCTGGAAATTCATTTGTTATTTTGTTGCTTTATGTGGATGAATATTCTCATAGAAAGCAACAATGTTGAGGATGTAATAAAGGTGAAGGCTGAACTCAATAAGGAGTTCGAAATGAAGGATTTGGGAGCAGCATCCAGGATTCTTGGGATTGACATCTGAAGAGACAGAAAGCAGTCGAAATTATGCTTATCTCAAGAGACATATCTACAGAAGATTCTCGACAAGTTTGGTATGTCGAATTCAAAGCCTGTTGTGACTCCGACAAACCCTCAATTCAAACTGAGTACAGATCAATGTCCAAGTACTGAGGTTGAAAGAGCTTATATGAATAGCATCTTATATGCTAACATAGTAGGTTATTTGATGTATGTTATGGTCTGTACTAGACCTGACATGGCATATGCAGTAAGTCTTGTAAGAAGGTACATGGTGAATCCTGGAAAGCCTCATTAGCAAATTGAAGTGGATTCTAAGGTGCATAAATGAGACAGAGTCCTGATTTATGGTAGAGCATATGGTGAAAATAGTAAAGCAGAAATCGAAGGGTATGTCGACTCTGCTTATGCAGGTTGTATGGATTGCATAAAATATATTTATGGATATGTGTTCACTATGTTTGACATAGTAATTAGTTGGAAATCAACACTTTAGAAGGTTGTTGCCTTATCAACCACTAAAGTGGAATATATCGCCCTCATTAAAATTGTGAAAGAAGCATTGTGGCTGAAGGTTTTGCTAAGGAACTAAAACTTCAAGGTCAAGTTATCACTATTAAATGTGATAGTCAAAGTGATATACACTTGTCGGAGAATTCAGCCTATCATGAGCGAACCAAGCACATCAATGTGAGACTACATTTCGTCAGAAGGGTAATCGAGCGTGGAGAAGTCCAAGTGCTGAAGGTTTCAACGATCACAAAGTTGCTTATATGATCACCAAGACATTACCAAGTTGCAAGTTTTTCCACTGTATGTAGTTGATAAAGTTGCATGAAGAAAGTTAGTTTGTTCCCGTGATGTTATAGAGTTTGTTCTGATGTGGAGATTTGTGAGATATTGGATCGAACTCTAGTATGGTCGAAGGGTAGCTTCTTGGTTCGAAAATTCGACAGGACTTTAGCATGTCGTCGAAGTTTGTTCACATGCTATAGTCAAAGTATGCTACAATTGTTAGCATGTCGAATTGAACATGTTGGTTATGCTCAATTATTTAAGTTAGTTTGTTCTCTAAGTTAGCTTGTGTAATGAACCTGTGTGTAAAAGCCCATTAATTTAATATGTTAGTTTTCTGAAAACTTTACTTTATACCCCTACATTTATCCATGTACCCCTACATTTTTATAAAAATTACCAATTTTATCCTTATATATTTTTAACTAATTTATTATTTTATTTTAAAATATTTTTTAAATTTTATTTTGCTTACCAGAAGAGTTTGCAAAAGAGTTTCGGTAGTATTTTTTAACGTTTTTTGTGTGTACCGGAAGACTTTGCAAAAGAGTTCTGGTACACAAAAATTGACTACCGGAACTCTTTTATAAAGTATTTCGGTATAAATTTTTTTTTAAAAAAAAATGCTTGTAAAATGAGTACCGGAACTCTTTTGCAAAGTCTTCCGGTATACAAAAATTGACTACCGGAACTCTTTTGCAAAGTCTTCCGGTACACAAAAATATATTAAAAAAATACTTGAAAAATGAGTATCGGAACTATTTTGCAAAATCTTTCGGTACACAAAAATTGACTACCGGAACTTTTTTGTAAAGTCTTCCGGTACACAAAAATATATTAAAAAAGTATTTGAAAAATGACTACCGAAACTCTTTTGCAAAGTCTTACGGTACACAAAAATTGACTACCGGAACTCTTTTGCAAAGTCTTCCGATACACAAAAAAGTATTTTAAAAAATGCTTGAAAAATGACTACCGGAACTCTTTTGCAAAGTCTTCCGGTACACAAAAATTGACTACCGGAACTCTTTTGCAAAGTCTTCCGGTATACAAAAAAATGTTAAAAAAATACTTGAAAAATGACTATTAGAACTCTTTTGTAAAGTCTTCTGGTACACACAAAAAAATAAGAAATTAGTTAAAAATATATAAGGATAAAATTGGTATTTTTATAAAATATAGGGGTGTAGGGATAAATGTAGGGGTATGAGATAAAACTTTCTAATTTTCTTATAAATAACATACTAGTCTCTCATTATTGCATAACGCAAATCCTAATTAGGGTGAGAGAGGTTATTTGTTATTCTGTAACACTTGTAATCCTATTTCAAAAAGAAAACAAATAATAGTAGTTTATAACTAATTTCATTGTGTTCTTATTATTTTTTCTTTTTTCTACCCCGTGGATTTCTTACCGATCAAAAAACAATTATACTTTGTATCACGTAGACTGTTTAACAAAAAAATTGCAAAATACACTGAGGCATCAATCCAATTGGCGCATCCTCTTAAAAATATAGTGTAGGCGCCAATTGGATTGGCTAGGGCACATGGTGCAGCCAATTCAATTGGCGCCCATGTGTATCAATTGAAAGGAGGCGCCAATTGGATTGACACCTCAGTGTATTTTGCAATTTTTTTGTTAAACAGTCTACGTGATACATAATTTCGAAATAGGACCAATTGATATTAATATAAATTCCCGTTTACACAAAAAAACCTAATGTTGATGACCGGGATCACCTAACCGACCTCCGGTCCTACATCCCCTAGCTACCCGAACCCGTGGTCCTAACCCGCGTTGATGATTCACCACTGGTGTTTGAGCATCTGAGGGGCCAGGAGCATCACTACCAACTACAGGAGATGGCCTATTGAGATAGTCAGACAAATCGGCATAGTCTTGAGTATGCATCGAAGGTGTATCACCATAGCTGATTTCGTGACCCATGCTAGAGTAGTTTGTGTTTGACTTATTGGTGGACGACCGGGACGGTTGAAGGGAGACATGGGTGTGAATGATGCGTCGAGAAAAGGTTGGAAAAATTGTTGGGGTGTTTGGTAGAGATAGGGTTGTTGAAGGTTTTGGTTTTGTGAGGTTTGGGCTTTTTGGCTATGGTATGAGGAGTGACAGTTGGCGTTGAATGATCATTGAGTGTTCTGGCTAAGGCGAATTTGGTAGGGTGATGTGTTAGGTGCAAAGCGATGTTGGTTCTCTGGTTGATGATCTATTTGTTGGTGATGGTACGTGGTATGCTCTTGGTATTGTGGTTGGGTGTATGACATGTTAGGGTTGTATGTTTGTGTGTTTGTGGAATAGAAAGTTTGACGGGTAAAGGGTTGTGTGTAGTCGGGCTGACAATGTTGTTGTGGGTTAGATGTTGAGGCGTCTGGTATGTAAGTTTGTTGGCATGGGTCGTATAGATACATATCCTCGGCGATGAACTCAAAACCAATCGATCTGTACCAAGCCATATAAGTACGACTTGGTTGTTCTTCATTTGGCATCACTGCGTCAGTTAATACATGGTCATGGCGGTGCTTCCATTTGCGACACTCAGATCTTGTGAAGCTTTTCCATGGATTGATGTTCCATTGGTCGTTCACTTTGCGCAGATGTCATTCTCCTAGGCTTGCTAGGGGATCTGGGATGTGTTAAAGCATACCGAACTGCAACTTCACACGGTCACTATTGTGCATCTCCATAGCTGTAAATCTTATTATCGGTGTGCATGCAGTCCATACGGTTGTGTTTTCGTCGTTGACTTCATGGTCATGATCCAAATTTAGGTATGGACGCCAAATGAACTAAAATGTGAAAGTAACTTGGATTATAAACTTGGTAGAAGAAGTTAACAAATTATAACGAAATAATGAGGTTATCATCCATACGTATATCAGTCGAAGGTGATCCAAGAGATTGTGATACTGGGTAATACAGTGTTTAGGACATCTGTTATAATTCATACCACGTTTCGACCATCTGCACCAAAAAGGTAAAAATATTAGTTAGAGATAATAATCGTTAAAATAAGTAAATATATAAAATTTTAAACAACTTACTTTTGTGCATACGGGAATGTGAAAGAGTTGTTGTTGACGGGCGCTAGGGACGGTAGTCTTGACCAACCTCATGCTTGGAGCAAAACATCACATCCAGAAAAGGTAAATGTGTCTTTATGTGAATTTTTATACAAAGAACTATAAAGATAGGCCAGACAAGTGGATCCCCAACTATAACTTCCTATTATATCTACATGTCTTAGTAAAGGTTAATACATAACATGCATACTAGAACCACTATCTTCGGGAAATAAAAAAGAACCAATTAAAAGCATAATGTAACACCTAGTTTTTATTTTTCGAGCCTCTTCGGTAGAATGCTCATCTAAATGTAAACTGTTATAATATGACTTAAGGCGTGAAATGAGTATACCTTGACCTCTTGCGTTATCATCTAACAAATCAGTATGCAAGAGGTCCATGCAAATTGAATTCACATAGTTGGTTTTACCATTTACAGCTTTACCTTCAATAGGCAGTCCCAAAAGCATGTAGACGTTTTCTAACGTCACGGTACACTCATCGGTCGGAAACCAGAATGTGTGTGTCTCGGGACGCCATCTTTCGCATAAAGCAAGAATGAATTTACTATCCACCGACCAAGACATAATTTTGCTTATATGTCCAAAACCGGCGAGTTCGACATAAGGTTTAATCATCGGGTCTATGTGGACATATTCGTGGACCCGAGTACGGAACCTTGAAACATCCTATAAAAGAAACAAGAAAATACTTTACTAAGTTGATATGTTATTAAAAGGTACTCTAGACAAATAACAAAACAATAAAACGCTTACATAAGTTGCTATGTTTGCAACTGTTCCTCTGTGCGATTCGCCCATTGTGAGGATAAACATCTTGTCGGAGATGAAAGAGGTTGGTGCAGATGAAAGAGGTTGGTGCAGATGAAAGACTTGATATTGTAGAGGAAGTAGTGAGTGATGATGTGGAAGAAGTGTTAGAGTTACCTTCCTATTTATATGCAAAAATGTGGAGCATAGAAAAATGTGTTTGCATGTGGTAGCCAAATGAATTGGCGCCCATGTGCATTTTGTACATGGTGTCGCCATTCAAATTGGCGCCTCCATAGGCACATGCATGACACACCTAGGTCCGAATGCTTGGTTACGAGGTTTGCATGCATGCAAGATATGGTGTAGCCAAATGGATTGACGCCCATGTGCAAGGATTGTAAGGAGGCGCCAATTCATTTGGAGCTAGTGCTTGCATGTCTGACACGTGGTTGTCCTCTCTCTCTCTCTTGCATGCTGGACACATCACTTCAGAGTAGCTTGCATGTTTGACACATCATTTCGGACTAGCTTGCATGTGTGACACATCACTTCAGACTAGCTTGCATGTGAGACAAATCACTTACCTATTTAAGTGTCTTACTATCAACATTCAACACTCACACACATTCATCTGCAGCAAGAAATTAATTTTCATCTGCACCAGAAATATTACAATGTCATATTCACCGAAATATAATGTCAATGTTCACTGCAATGGTGAGACATACGAGTCTGAGTTATACAGGTTTTATTTTCGAAACACCGATGCCATTCAACTTACGATCAAGAGAAATGCAAATTTCTTGCATTTGAAAAAAAGAATACAATCCTGCATATGATCGGGTATTGTGCCAAAGATCACGTATCAAAATCCAATATTTTTTTAGAACAGTCAATGCAAGTTTTTCCCGCTTAAGATACGACATGATGAAGATGTTGAATACATATTTGTTAGTCATGAACATTCAGACTGTAATTTTATGGAGTTGTATATTACTCTTCAACCATGTATACAATCTCAGCAATCTCAAATAACCAGTCAGGATGAATCTGGTGAATTTGATTCACAATGCTCAGATGACGTCGATGTTGGTGTAAGCCTTAGAGGCCAATACTTTTGGTACTTGTATCGAATTATTTATTAATAATAAAAGGCATTTTCTTTATTATGTTTGATTAATAAAGTCCCTAGAATAGTTAGTCCGTTTAATGTATCAAGTATGACTTAATCATGAGATCACATTAAACATAAGGACACTATTCTTAAAGTATCCGTAGTCGAGCTTTATTGTGAAGTGGGATAACATTAAAGCATTAAGACTATTATGTTTGTAGACCGATGATCACATCTCATGGATCATGGATAAAGAGTTATCAAGTCTTAAACATAGGTATGAATATTAAGAGTAATATTTATACCGGATTGACCTGCTATGAGAATACTATATAGAAAGTTATGCAAAGTGTCATAAGTTATTCTCATGGTATTAATGGTGTATGCCACTCTTCGACCTGAAACCACTATGGACCCTAGATGTAGAGTCGAGTGCTTTGTTGCTGATCCAACGTTGTCCGTAACTGGATAACCATAAAGACAGTTGATGGATACTCCACGAAGCATGCTGAGGGACATGAGTGGCCTAGATGGAATTTGCCCATCCTGCGTAACAGGATAAATGTCTATGGGCCCAATATTGAACTGGACAAGGATGACACGGTCTATACCTTGTGTTCAATATAGACATAAGGGCAAAGGGGTAATTATACACATAATTATTATCACAGAAGGATTTTTCAGATCACATGACATTTTCGTGACTTGGGTAGCAGTGATGTGTTGCTAGATACCGCTCACTGTTTATTATGTTAAATGCGTGATTTAATATAATTGTCAACGTCGCGAAAACCTACAGGGTCACACACAAAGGACGGATTGATGAGAGATAGAGTAACTAAGGAACATCGTAAGGTACGGTGCACTTAAGTGGAATATGAAATATGGTAAGGTACCAAATACTTAAGTGATTTTGGGCATATTATAAGATATGGGCCAAAATACACTTAAGTGGGCTTTTTAGCTTGAAGCCCACACAAGTGGTTCTATAAATAGAACCCTTGGATAGAAGCATTGTAACTCACACTCAACTCAAGTGAAGACTTGGAATTTCGTTTCCCTCTCTCTCTCACTCAAAGCCTTCATTCGTAGCAGCTAGCACTGAGATTGAAGGAATCCGTTCGTGTGGACTGAGTAGAGACGTTGTCATCGTTCAACGTTCGTGATCGCCACAAGAGGTAACGATTCTATCATTGATCATGCCCATTCGTAAGGATCACTAAATGGAGAAATTTTTAAATTCCGCTGCGCCTTGGATGGCAATTCTCCTTCAGTCGACCCAGAAGCAGAAGCAGAAATCAACGTCATTGATGAATAAGAAGAGGAGACCGAGATACAGGTCGATCATATGTTGAACAACGACATTGAAGATGGTGATGAACCAGCGCCAATACCTCCTAGTCATGTCTATAATCCGCCTCAACATATGACAAACATGGATTTGCATGACGATGAAATATCCAACAATGTTTTCTATAACCCGTGTCCACGATCAGAAGGCGAGCTAAAGGTGGGAGACATGTTCCGTACTAAAGAAGAATGTGTGCGAGCTATCAAAAAATTCCACATGAACAACTCTGCTGATTTTACAGTGAAACACACTGTTCGAGAAGGTATGTCATTGAATGTCGTAACATCCTTTGTAAGTTTCGGTTGGCTGCGTCTTACAAAAATAAAAACGACTCTTGGGAGATAGCTTCAATAGACCCATCTCACAGTTGCATTGCAACTAACATTGAACAAGATCACCGTAAATTAAGTGTTGCATTGATATGTCAAGACATTCTGGCGCTTGTTAACAAAGACCCATCAGTGAAGGTGAGTATAATTATATCCCATATCAGAACAAGATATAATTATACTCCATCTTACAAGAAAGTGTGGATTGCGAGGACAAAGGTTGTTAAACATGTATTCGACAACTGAGAGGATTCATACAAAGAATTGCCACGGTTTTTATGGGCACTAAAAACATATGTCCCAGGAACTGTGGCAATTATGGAGACATTTCCAGCAATGACGTCAGATGGAACTTGTGTTACAGGTAATAGAATCTTTTACCGTCTCTTTTGGCCGTTTGACCCATGCATCAAAGGTTTTGCATTCTGCAAATCTATTATTCAAATTGATGGCACTTGGTTATACGGCAAATACAAGGGTACTTTGCTTATGGCGGTTGCACAAGACGACAACAACAATGTCTTTCCCATTGCCTTTACTCTGGTTGAAGGTGAAACGGCTGGTGGTTGGGGTTTCTTTCTTCGATATCTCAGAACGCATGTGGCTCCACAAGTCAATCTCTATTTGATTTCTGATAAACATGTTGCCATTGAGAGTGCCTACAACAACCATGACAACGGATGGCATGATCCTCCTTCTAACCATGTCTATTGCATTAGACATATTGCACAAAACTTCATGCGTGCAATAAAAGATAAGAATCTTCGCAAGAAGGTGGTGAATGATGGGTATGCTCTAACTCAACCGTCATTTCAATATTATCGTGATGAAATTAGACTGTCTAATGAAGACGCAGGAAAATGGCTGAATAACATACCAGTAGAGCAGTGGACAAAAGCATTTGACGGAGGTTATCGATGAGGCCACATGACAACAAACCTTGTGGAATGCATGAACGGGGTATTCAAAGGCATTAGAAATCTGCCAATAACTGCCTTGGTCAGATCAACCTATTATAGGTTGGCTTCTACGTTCGAAACCAGAGGTGAAAGATGAAGTGCGGTGTTAATGTCTGGGCAAGTATTCAGTGAGTGTTGCATGAAAGTCATGAAAGAGGAGAGCATCAAAGCTAGCACACACGCTGTAACAGTCTTTGACCGTCATTGGAAAAATTTCAGCGTCCAGGAAACAATGAACCACAACGAGGGGAGACCAAATTTAACCTATGTTGTCAGACTAAACAAAAGTTGGTGCGGCTGTGGAAAATTCCAGGCCTTCCGCATTCCTTGTTCCCTTGTCATTGCAGCATGCACATATACTCGCCAAGACGCTTACAACCATTTATCTGATGTGTACAAGACCATCACCGTCATGAATGTATATAACAAAAGCTTCTCGGTGCTATCAATGGAGGAATATTGGTCTCCATACGAAGGTGACATAGTTTGGCACAACAACGAGATGCGTAGAAAGAAAAAAGGAATGCGAAACAGCACACATATCAGGACAGAAATGGATATGACAGATAAAATGATAAGACTATGTAGTATCTGTCGTCAACCAGGACACAACAAGAACAACTGTCCCAATCGAGGAGCATCATCTGGGTCATAATCTTTTTGTAACATTGTATTTTTCTAACCTTCAATTTTTATATATCATTAAGTTTTTGTTACAACGAGGTTCACAACAAACATCACTACAACATAAGTAAACTGAAAACAGAATATTTCTAACTGATTACAACAATCAAAGTGATGTCATCTCGTCTGAACATCATTTCCCTAGCATCCTTATCAGTTTTCATTTGCACCCAACCAAAGATACTGTCGAGTCTCTCAATACTTCTAATTTTTTCCCCTTATGGTATTTTCTCATCTAACCAACGAACCAGCTCCCTCTTCAGTTGATCGAAAGTAGTGATGTTCCATAAGAGCATCAACATCTGAGGTTTGTCTCTCGCATAAATCACTTTTCCATAGTAGCGACGAACACCAAACATGATTGTCAAATAATGAAATGAGATGTGAAAAAATAATTCACACAACACCTCTATTTATAACAAAAAAACATTGCATAATACACTGAGGTGTAAATCCAATTGACATCCCCTTTGAAAAAATACACATGGACGCCAATTAGATTGGATGCACCATATGCCCTAACCAATCCAATTGGTGTCTGCACTCTATTTTTAAGAGGAGTCGTCAATTGGATTGACGCCTCCTCCTAAAAATAGAGTATTTTGAATTATTTTTTTAAACATGATTATTTTGAGAATTTTCTTGAAAAATTAGATTATTTTGATAAAAAAATTCACTAATTAGACTATATGCCTATGAGCCATATTCAACACCCTTAAAAAAAATATTAAAAAAAGGCCTACGAGAAGGAGATTCAAGCTTGAAGATTTATTCGTTACCAAAAATAGAGCCTTCGATATACTCATGAACTTAACCTTAAAGTTCGGACAAACTGAAAAGAAACTCCTTCACTGGTTTATAATAGAGACAGATTCAGAAACATCCATAAATTCGATGTCAGAACTTCTAAAATTTGTAACAAAAATAGAAAATCATTACCCTCCAAAATGGAAAGAAAAAAACAAACATGATGAAGTACATTTTTTATGATCTTCCATAGAGCAGTTCCTTCATAATGATGAAATGAAACAAATGAAAATACAAAAGGAAAAGAATAGTAATAATCAAACTGTACACACACCACCACTAGTGCAAAGGAGCACATTCCAACCCAATTCATACACAAAAATCTACACTCTAACATCTACACCTATGTTATAACAACAGATATTACGTGTATATATATTATAAACCATTCAAAAGTTACAGGTTCCGGCTCCGTGTTTCAATGTAAAAGTGGCCGGCCGGCGGCAAAGGAACTTACAGAATCTCAAAAGAATGCAAAACTTGCAACTTCACTTGTTAGTTCCTTCTCCCATTTTGTCTAGAATCTGGAGTGTCACTTTTATCTGTATCAGAAATCTCCCTCTGGCTCTCTGCCTCTATGTTTCCTGCTTGATTCCTTCGCCGTCTTCGATCCTGAAATGTCGCACTCGCACATATTATTTCAGAAACATCATATACAACCTCAAATAAAGTGAGTTTCATAAAGTTGGTATGGAACCAAATGTAATTTCATAAAGTAAGACTACATTGGAAACTGTAAGAATCAAATGTCAAACCTCTCGAGGTATGGGATATTCCTCCGATTCAAGCATGCGAACAACTTGGCTCATCTTTGGTCTTTTTTCAGAATCTGGATCAACACATCTCAATGCAGTTAAAAGGGATCGTTTTAGAGCACTCGTCGATGGCCTAGTTTCAATGTTGGGGTCCACCACTTCTTCCGAGCGCCTACACCCTACCATCATCTTGAGCCAATCGACCAAATTTACCTTCAAGAAACAACCAAGAATGTATCAATAGAAAGATGATTATGAATAAATAAATTTGTCATATGCACCAATGTGTTCCATTTTATGATTAACGGAAAACCAATAACAGTGACACACCTCGGTTGCTGGTCGGCTATAATCGACCGGGTCACGTCCTGTAATTGCTTCAAGAAGCAATACACCAAAGCTATAAACATCACTTTTCTCGTTTAACAAGCCAGAATTGGCGTATTCTGGAGCTACATATCTGAAACATTGAAGCATAAGCATGCAAAAAAGAATGAGCAAAGTAAAGGCACGATTAATTTCTATAACGATAAAACTAAAGAACAAGTTATAAATTTGAAACATGAAGCTTACCCAAAAGTACCCATTACTCTAGTTGTAATGTGACTTTTTCCGGCACCGAGTAATTTAGCAAGCCCGAAGTCAGATATTTTAGCATTAAAGTTATCATCAATTAGAATATTGCTCGACTTAATATCTCGATGTACAACTTTTGGCTCGATCGCCTCGTGCAAGTAAGCTAGCCTACAAGATATAATAATCAATGAAATTAATCATAGCTAAAAAGGAAACTCAATCAACAAAATAAACTTGGAAGAACTAGTAGGTTAGTTATTTTTTCCGCAAGAAATGAGCATACGCTTTGGCTGTTCCGAGAAGAATTTTCACCCGAGCTTCCCATGTAAGATAGCCATGCTGCCGCATGGCTCCGTGAAGCCACTGCTCTAAATTGCCGTTGTTAACATACTCGTAAATCAATAACCTGAAATTAATAGTGAGTTCAATAAGAACAAAATATGCAAATAATATAAACCAGTACTAAAATATTAGTAAGCAGATGCAATTGTGATATCAATCCATGTTATTCAACAAGAAATTTCATGCGAGAAAGACGCCAAGACTTGATCTTTCAAGCAGTTAATGTTAAGAGTTGTGGTTGGGTCTAACTCATCTATAAAAAACCGGGTTGTAGGGTGAGACTTGCCCCCACTTATAAGCACATAAGCACGTCTTCAGGTCATACATTGTCCGATGTGGGACGCTTAACACACTCCATCACGCCCAGGACTCGACATCCGGACAGTGGAAATAAATGGTGAATGGCCCAATAGCGGAAACCGGATAGCAAATAGTCCATCGGATCTTAAACCACGCTTTGATACCATGTTAAGAAAATGTGGTTGGGCCCAACTCAACCCCCAACCACATTTTCTTAACATGATATCAGAGTCAGGTTGCGATCCTAGGACCTGTGGATTATGAGCCCATCACACTTCCGATACACTACACTGATATAAGCGGGTTTTGTAGGAACGAGTTAAGCTCAACCACATCTCTCAACTTAATAGTTAAGAGATTTTTAAAATGATGGCAATGATAATGATGCACAGATTAACCACACTTTAAGCTTTTATGGTGCAAGGTGTAAGTCAAATGATCAAATCAAGAAATAGAGACGCAAACAGTTAATCGCATGCATAGCACAAACATTAAACAATCTGCTACCTGTGAGTGCCTTCAATGCAAAAACCCAATAGCCGAACCAAGTTCTTATGCCGCACATGACCAATAGCCTCAACTTCAACCCTAAATTCCTTTTCAGCTTGTCCTCTGCATGATGAACATGAAAACACACCATTATAAAATCTGGTTCATAATTTAAAATTTAAAATAGAGACTTAAATGAAACTATTAAGGAAAAAACTTACAAATTATTGAGGAGCTTCTTTACGGCCACAGGATTCCCGTTGATGAGTTGACCTCGATAGACAATTCCATAACCACCTTCACCGATAATACTGTCTTTTGAAAACCTGTTTGTTGCAAGTTCAAGGTCCCTTAATGTAAACCAGTGACCCCAGCCAAGGTGAGAGAATTCAGGAAGCCCAGAACAAGGCGACGGTGCAGATATAGGATGTGACGAAGACCTATAAACCGAAACGCTCCTAAAACCACCGCTATCTTCACCTGACTGAGAGCCATTCAGATCTTTCTCTATACAATTAAACGAACCTGATTGACTGCTATTATCTCCATTCTTTGTTTGGATCAAAACCTTTCCGGAATCGCCATCACTAAGCTTATCATTGAAGTTCATAAAACCACCGTTTCGTGGATGACTATTCGATGAAACTTGATCGACGCTAATTTCTTTAATATCTTCTGAAATAGAAAGAATATGGCCAAGAGGAAGCATGCTTCCACTTCCTCTTCTGGATTTTTTTCTTAAAGTAAGACATATTGATAGCACCACAAGAATGACTATAATGAACAATCCAACCATTACTCCCATTAATACCCATACTTTCAATCCGAAAATTGTTTTCTTTGACAACCCGGAATTTAGATCCGATGCCATTTCGCTGTTGACAAATAAATCTGCAAAAGTTAAAGTTGAAACATTAGAAGGCACTTGGATACATACAACAAAGCAAGTTGCAAATTATGACACCAAACTCTTCAATTAGGCAAATGTTTGTAAGAAATCAGATTGAAATACAATTTCTAAGTATACATTACTATTTTTGTGATTTAGCACAAGCATGAGGTTTGAGAAATGGTTTGAACAAAAACTGCATTTTGCTCATAAATTCACATCCCAACTAATCAAGGATAAATAAATCGTACTCATGAAAGAAATGTCGGTCAAACACCCAAAGACATTGGAAAATACAAAATCAGGAAGCTTAAAAGCTAAGAAATTTGGTTTTCATATAACAATTGAAACAATCCTATGTTAGCTTTGCTATGCATAGCCGGTCTCTAAGAAGAGGGTTGTGTTAGGCACTCAACAATCAACATAAAACTTCGTCGAATCTCACTGAGATGGATCAACTACGAAATATAACAATTGAAACAAATAGGCATTGAAAGACTCAAACTTTGTTCATTTCAACGTATGAAAAACAAGCCTAGCAAAGTTTCAAATTTAAGCAACCCAAAGAAAAATTGAGCCAAGTTACAAAACAACCAATGCAACAAAAACAAAAACAAAACTACAAAAGCTTCAACAAATACCTTTCCACAGATTCCTTCCACCTCCTTCTAAAGAAAACCCAAAACTAGATCTCAAATGCTCCCAAAACCCTCAATGACATGAACCCATTAAAACACCCCAAGCTGAAACCCATCTTCAAAAACCTCAAAAATATCAAATTTTGCTACCTGGGTTTTATCAAATGCTGAAATGGGTATCTATTTCCAATCTAAAAAAATGAAATTTCTGAAATCCACCTAAAAAAGGTACCAAATTGAGCCCTTATTGTGTGTAGTTGGAGGGAAATGAAGAACACACAAGAAGCACATGAAAGTCTGAGGAGAAGGGAATGGTGGTGGGGCTAAGAAGAAGAAGAAGGCATTGAATTATCAGTGGTAGGTGATGGGCAGTGACATGACTCACATTACATACAGTAAAAGAGAAGCCATCAAAAATAAAAATACTAACTTTTTTTTTTGTTGATGTTTCTTCAAAACTCTTGTTTCTCTACAATCTTCACCATTGCATTACATTACATAATCTCTTTGTTTTGGTTAGTCTTCAATCTCTTTCTTCTCTCTCTCATATGTCTACACCTTTTCTTTGTTACCTTCCACTTGCAACTTGTACTTTCTATTTTTAATTCATTTTCTTATTCATTAATGTTTCTTAGCACGCCCAATTTTTCAAATATTTTATATTTTATGACAAATTTGCATCATCTTTTATTTATATATTATTAACCATGTTCTTTTATAGGGTAATATTTAAATACCGAATCTTAATATTTTTTACTTTCTTCTATAAAAGTTATTAATTTGTAAATATAAATAATATGTGTGGCGACAACAATGCGGTACCATAGATGAATAAAATTATGAAAGAGATTTAACTTTTTGAATAAATATAAAAAAAACTCATTTTAAATTTACGAAAAATAGAGAAGAAAAAGAGAAGAAGATCAAGAATTGATTAAAACTATCTTAATATTTACTTTTACAATTAAGACAAATTATTTACAAATAAATATCAATCAATTTTAACTCTCTCTTACAATAACATAAGAGAGCATCATATTTATAGATTACAAACTAATTTAATAACTAAATTAATTTAATCAACAAACTAATTTATACAACTTTATTTAAGAACAAACTTCAACTACAAAATGGATATTTAAATAAATATATAAAAATATTATAAAAAATTGTTATTGTTCATGGGTTGAACTCTTAACTAAGAGTTTATAATTTGGCTCATATAATTGGTATCCGCACAAAAAAATATCTACACAGAAACCAATAAAAATTAAGGGTAGTAAAATGAGTCTGGTTTGTTGGACATGTCTATTTTGCTTGTACTTTAGTGTGGGACAGACCAAGGATTTATGTCCTCATCCTCTAATATGTCAGTTTCGTTTCGTCCCGTTTTCTTTACGGACTTTTACAGGCATGAGTATTTACATAATTTTTTTTTATATTTTTAGGTTTAAAAATGTAGTGAATGCAGGCTTTCCCCGCCTCATCTTCACTTTTTTATAGGATGGACATAAATTTTAGACCCGAATCATCAACTATGACCGTCTCGCTCCGTTTGAATTTTTTTGCGGATTTTTGCGAGACGAGCCTAAACAAGACGAGTATGCCCGTTTGCCACCTCTAATAAAACTTCAAAATATATATATATATATATATATATATATATATATATATATATATATATATATATATATATATATATATATATATATATATATATATATATATATATATATATATATATATATATACTTAAATAAATTGGTATAGATGAATACAAGTATATATATATATATTTGTTTATTTCATAATTTAAATTATATTTTTTATAATATTATTAAAATTTAAAATGTTATGATATTTTATAATTGGTCTATTTATTTTTATTAAAAATATGGATAAAAAAAATGAATATTTAAATATCCATAAATGTGATGATACATTCAAACATTGGTGTTAGTATGGATTCAACAATAAGGATTTTTCCAAAACACGAACCTAGAGATGAATAACATCTATTCAAACTCTGTTTACTTTCATCTCTGACTTATTTCTAATTCAAAAATGATATTTTTAATTATGCAACAGACGAAGACTTGCATGCTTCATCAATATTTAAAAAATATTATTTAAATAAAAAAACTAATATTTGTTTTATATTAGTAATTAATTTGAATAAATAAAAATTTTAAAAAATTATATCTTTTAAAAATGTCTACCTCAAAACGTTATAACCTAATATTTGAGATCAATTCTTCATTTTCAAACTCTAGTAACCAACCTTGCAAAAATCAATGTTCATCAATCGAGTATCAATTTTGATGAAGATTCATAGTCTATTATCTCGTGTTTTGATTCGTTTTTCTTATGTTTCTTTGTGTTCTTTTTTTCTTGCGTCTTCAAGAACTCCTAATGTAAATGCAACAATTTTTCTTTCACTTTGAGTTCCACCTTCACCAATCACATATTTTTCATAAACCTAAATAAATATTATACTCATAAAAATACACCAATGATAACTTTATCAACGAGGGGTCAGTAAAGTCGTAGTCGGGTGTTCTGTGAATTGTGTATATCATTTTTCCTTTATGATTGTTTCCTTATATAATAGTTCTAACTCATTTCATATGCAATACCTATTAGGGACTATTTAAGGTGATTGTCCTAATTAGTGCAATCTCATAATGGTAATTGGCCATCAAACTTTATTGCCAAATCTTAGCCATAAATGTGTTATCCCTCAGTAGGTCTCAATTAGCTGAGTATGGGAGAGATTTCCTGAGATCGAACGTGTACACAACCTCTTAAGTATGTTTCACGTATGGGCGAATTGCTTTCCTGAGACCTATGGAGATACCATACATAAACAATCCCCTCAAGCATGAATCGCGTAAATGCGAAATATTTTTTCATATATTGGTTGATGATTTTTCGCCATGCCCTATTGGACGATCCTTATTAGGTAAGCTTACTTTATTTTACTTTTATGGAGGCCTTTGACCGTGACCAACTAATGTCAGTTGGTTACTTGACTGTTCTGCTTACACTAGCTTTGATGGTTTCCAAATACCTTGGAACAACAATAAGTCATGGCATATCCCCACTTCCTGCAACCCTATGAGGATAGCTTTAAACCCAGTTGTCTTTTTGTCTGCCACTCTACCCTATAAATAGGATTTATGGTTTCTCATTTCTCTCATCTCTCTCATCTCTTCACTTCATCTCATACATTTTTGGCAAGTATATCCTACATTTTTCTCCTTTTTTATCTTAAATCCATAAAAACCATTCACGACACCAAGTAACACTTTATTCCATTTGTTATTTCATTTTTTCTTATATTGTGTTTACTCAATAGTGTGATTCATGTATGAGGGTCATAGAACCCCAAAATGATGCTAAGAGGTGTGAGTTGTGGACTCAATGCTTAAAGAGATTAAAGAGATTGAAACGGGGTACTAGGAAAGAAGATTGGAAGTTTTAGAAATTGCAAGTGTTTGTCTATTAGTAGTCCGGGGAGTGGATCGCTTAGTGATAGTGACACTGACTTAGTGACTTCTTTCTCAGTTTTGATTAGATCCATTATGACACTCCCAACTTCTAACGAGAGCTCCTTTTGCAATGAGTCTATGAATATTGACTTGATCATCCTTGAAGATGAATGGGTACAAGCCTTGTGATTAGATTTGGAGTTGTCTAATATCGGGAACGAGACCGGTGTGATATTATATTCATACAGTTTTGGTGATAAGATTTGCATGCGGCGGCCTTGAGCGTGGAGGACGAATAAATATACTTCTGTAATAGGATCATTGAGGACTTTGGGGTCAACATTCTCTTTACCCTCCTTCAGTCTGAAATTCTAAAGATCGTTAATGTCGACCCTTCCCAACAACACCTGAACAGTTAGGCATTCCTCTGAGGATATGAGATTCTATATTAGGGCCTAAATATTACACCTATAGCATGATTAGTATTCTCATTCAATGAGACAAAAGGGGTGAAGGGTCTCTACGAGCACCATCACTGGGTGAGCTCTTGTATCCTTTTATATTTCCAACTACAAAAATTGGAAAGACAAATTTGTTTGGGTTAAGGGCAATGACCATTATCCCAAGGTCATTTATGAAGAAGATTGGACGTGTAAGCTTCCTCTTTATGGAATGAGCGAGCCACTTGCTATCATAGACTACGACCCATATAAACATAGTGAGACAGAGATGAAATTATCGATCTCCTGGATTAGTTTGCTATTATGGGGATGAGAGACATGCTTAGACTTGAAGGAGATCTTCTGATGTTGATGAGCTTTTTGCGTAAGACATTTTCCTAACGCCTCGTCCTTTTATACATTTTTAGTTGATTATAACCATTTTTTTTGCAGAAAGGATGACTCCATTTCATTAGCATAGAAAAAGGTGATGGTAGCGAAAGCCAAAGTCTGTAGGGCATGATATAACATATTCACTAAAGTGATACCTCAAGCTTTTAAGCTCAGATGACCAAGAAAAGAAAGGTTTCAGCAAAGGGGAAAATCATTAGGGGTTTTCCGTTGACTACTTTCAGGTCACCTCCACTTGAAAGTACGAAGTTTCCCCCAACAAAGAGAAGTAGGGTGGATCCTAGCAAAAGGCTAACATATGTGGATGATGTTTCTTTTATATACATATAGATATGAAGATAGTATTTGGAAGGGAGCGTGGATGAAGTTTTAGAATCTTTGCCATCTTTCATATCAATTTAAAAATTTAGTATCATCTATTTGCATGTTTGCTCAATAGTACTCGACTTTTAAAATTTTGCTTGCCAAAGCTCTCCCACATATGTGGCTTCCATATACACCTTCATGAAATTCAGCTAAAACTAGGCATACCTCTTCTTTTTCTAAACATCTCAACATAGGTGTAGCTCCGCCCATTTTGCATAACTTCTCAGTAGTCATAATGTACTGGGTGAAAAGCTTTTTGATCTTCCTTGCTTCTAACTCATAAATTTGCACTTCAATAAGCCATCAACCCCAATAATAGTCATTTGAATGTTGGTTTTTATTATGTGCTCATGGGGATCTGTATTGTCGTCAAATAATACTAGGGGTGGGCTCTATTGAATCTGGGCTACAATCCGACCCACTCTTGATGATTCAGTATAGTAGACCGAGCATATACACATTCTCTTAAACATGAACTGTATAGGGAGAAATGTTTCTTAAGACCTTTTAAAAGGCCAAACAAACACACATCTCTCAAACATGATGCACGTAGGGACGAAATACTTTCCTTAAACTTACTTAGAGATCAAACATGTTCAAACATTTTACATGCAATATGGTCATCTACCAGCACATAGAAAACGTCAAATAAAAAAAAACATAAACAGGGAAAGGATTGAAATTTAATCTCCTAGAAATTAAATCTCTTAATTATTTCAATGCCAATTTTTTTCAAAATTCTCCCATTTTCTTGTTTAGGAGAAAACCAAGGGCCGTAAAAAAAAGGTAGAATTGGTGAAAAATAATCAATGACTTTTAATGATGAAAGTTTTAAAAGTTATTTTTCTTTAAAATATAAAGTATTCTAATATGGGGAATTAAAATATTATATTGTAGGATGATTTTTGAGATTTTTTTTTATCTTATACTAATACAATATTCTCTTAAATTAATTTTTCAAGATTTTTTTTTTATCTTTACTAATACAATATTCTCTTAATTTAATTTCTTAAGATTTTTTTTATCTTATACTAATACAATAATCTCTTAATTTTATTTTTTGTGTAAAGAAGATTGTTTGCAACTTTCATAAATATTAACTTTAATTCGGACACATAATTGAAAGATCATAAAAATAAAAGAATCAACTGAGTTAGAGTTCGTTTGGAATAGTAAAAAGATTAGATATTCAAAATGTATCAGGTTAATATTTAACAGAATTATATTTGTGGAGGGAATTTATGATAAATCTAATTAAATAAATATTGGAACAAAATATTGCACAAATTCAACTTTGTCAAAATTTATCCTTTCAAAAATAAATTGTTGTTTCATATTCAAATCAAACGTCTATTTCGATAAATGAGATCCGAACAACTCTTTTTGGACATTATAAATATATATGTAACTTAGGATGATCATTTTAAAGAGACAGGTGATGTCTCATCTCGAAGAAATTATAAATTGCATATTTAAAACTGAAAATAATCAATATACAAATTAAATAATTTAAATATATGTTTTTAAAGTATTTAAACACTTCAGAAAAAGAGAAATAGACAAAATAATATTATAGATATGATATCTTGCGGCTAAATAATGAAAAAATAAATAAGTAAATATTGGAGTTAGAATATACAAATATCATTATTGCATGAGAAAGAAAAATTATATAATTTTATAAAATTAATGTTTATTAATGTTAAAGAGTCTTAGTCGAATAATATATAGCATGAACATGTTTTATGTGTTTATAAATAGAGACAATTTTTATCTTACAAGTCGGTTCTGTATGGTAGTTAGGCTCAACCCACACATTCTAAGAATTAATAACATTCCCCTCCTTATGTTAGAGAGATAAACTCTTCCTTCTCTCTAACTTGCAAATTCTAGTTTAGCAAAACCCGGGATGGATAAAGGAAAGTCAAACGTAGCAGCTTAGGAATGGACTAAAGTATCTCATAGAAGAGGCGGGGGACGCAACAGAAGATGGAACACGAAGTGTTCAAGATCGAGGGGTATGGGAAATGGTAGTAAGGAGGGTGATTCTACTATCATTTTGTTTACGGAGTTCCCAGAAGCTTTGAGAGCCAAAGACTTGTACTTGTTGTTCAAAGAGTTTGGAGAGATAGATGTGGTTATTATTCCTTCGAAGTGGGATAAAGGAGGGAGGAAGTATGGTTTTGTTCACTTCTTCAACATTAGGGATGCGAGAAATCTAATTCTCAAGCTGGACAATTTTATCATCAAAGGGAGGAATTTGTTTATTAATCTTCCTCGCTTCCAAAGAGTGGCATTTGCTGTTTTTTGGAAGGAAAAAAGTAAGGTGAAGTATGTTGAGGTTGATGGATGAGGATAGGGATATGCAAATAATGGTAAAGGAAAGTATGCTCAGGGTGGCTCAGGAAGAAGTTTCCATCAACAAGAAGTTAACAACAAAATATCTTATGCAGAAGTGGCTCAAAACCTAGTTCGAAGGTCCCTCCAAATGATAGTAAAGGGTGTTCTTCTAACCATATCAAGTCCAGAGTTCCAGAAGAAGAGTTTTTGAGATTTGAAAGAGCTTATGTTAGGAGGGTCGTGAATCCCGGGATGACGTATAATATGCAAAGTTATTTTGAGATATGGGTTTTTTCTCTATTAAAGTGACTTCTCTATGGAAAAATATATGCCTCCTGAAGGAAAATGAAGAAGGTGTATTGGAATCTTTGATCTTGGAGGCAAGTGAGTGGCTCGGGCGATGGTTTGCAAAAGTAACAAAATTAATGGAAGAAGATGTTGACCATGAAAGAGTAACATGGTTGAGATGTTATGGGATTTCCTGTCACACATGGGCATTCTCTTTCTTTGAGTTTTTGGCCTCACATGTGGGGTCATACATCTGTAGAGGAGAGGACACACTTCAACAATCAAGATTGGATGTTGCTAGCATTATTTTAAGAACAAGTTATGGGAGGTTGATTAATGGATTTTTAAATATCAATATCAATGGTACTGTCTTTCGTAAAAGGTTGGTAGAAGATATGCAGGGTCCTACGAGAGTGGTGAATAAATCAAATCAAGGGAAGAAAGATCATGATTCTTCATCTAACTTTGAAAACTCTTTCTACGAAGAAGAAGTTGGTGGGGATGATGAAGGTGATAAGGGAAGAGATAGATGAGAGAGTGGTATGATGGGTGATGGGACAATTCAGGAGGACAAAGGGGAAAAGGCGTTGGTCATCTACAATAAAAGGCTAGAGTAGCAAATCATACATGTTATTTTCATGCAAAATCATTTTTCGGTTTCCAATAACGTTGGATGTTGTTCGGAAGAATCAAGTGTAAGGTTATGTAATTTCAAAGTGGGGCTCAAGAGAGTAGGGAAAAGTCAACAGAGAGTAGTATATCCCTTGTGGATGCGGTTGAAGTGAGAAAATCCCATTTAGTTATGCTTGATCCAATTTCCAAGGCCCAGGTTTTGTTGGATACCTTACTTGTTTCTATTGACCCAGTTTCTGAGCCCACTTCTCCTCCTAAGTTGGATGCTCAGATTGAGCAAAAGAAAAAACATAGAAAGCTGAAAAGATGAAAGATCATAAAAGCAAAGATTTTAAACATTGAGTTGAAATCTGGAGAGGAAGGTCCAGGAGAGTTTCGTCCTTCGTACTTCCCGTGTCTCAATAGGAAGTGTATATCCCTAAAGGCATTTCTTCATTGGTAGCGTATTTGCCCTAGGAGCGTAATTTGGTTTCCTCTGATATCTTTCAACATATGAGGAGGTCCCCCTTTAAAGACTCTTCAAAATTAAAGGTGGAACAGTTCTTAGGCGGTTATATTATTTGTTGCGAGTCCTTAAAAGATACTGATGTTGCTCAGGGGAATAAACGCTTCTAGGGAGAGTTGGAGTATGAAGTGTCGAAGTAGGTGTGAGAGATAGTTCCAAAATACAGAATCTCGGGTGAAGGAAGAAATGATAGTTATGAAGAAGAAATTAGGAGGATGAAAGTCATAGACAAATACGGAAAAAGCAAAAGGGAGACAAACAAAACAAGTGATCAATAAATATAATGTCGTTTAATATTATAGGTGGTGGAAACAGGGTCAAGAAAAGAAGAATCAATCATATCATTCAATCTGGTGAGATAGATTTATGTTTCCTCCAGGAATCAAAATTATGCGTTATTGATGGTAATCTAGTTGCCTTGTTATAGGGTAACAAGGATGTGGAGTGGTCGGAGATTGGGGTTGTAAGGGTGGGCGGTGGTATTGTTATTTTTTGGAGAAAAAATCTATTGTCTCTTAATTATAGCTTCAGAGGGGATGGTTATGTAGGGGTTAATGTGGGATGGAAGGGAGTTGAGTACAACTTTGTCAATGTGTATTCCCTCTGCAATATATAAGGTAAAAGGAAGCTTTAAGTAATTTAGTCAAGAAGAAAATATCTACTAATGGGGGGAATGGATTATACGAGGCGTTGGATTTGAAGATAGAAGCTCTCATAACAAATTTGAATGAGTTGGATGATCATCTTGTTATGAATGGTGGTACTTCTTGCTTAGACACTGTAAAAAAAGGGATTTGGCCACTAAATAATTATGGAGGAATATTACTCTCAAAAAGAGCTTATTAGGGGGGAAAATCTAGGGTGAATTGGTTGAAAGAAGGGGATTGCAACTCTAGTTTCTTTCACAATGTTACGAGAGAAAGACATAGGAAGAACCATTTATCTTTTGTCAGCACGAATAATGGTAGGAAGGAAGAAGTGGAGGAGATAAAATTGGAGGTTAGTAGATTTTTTAAGAATAATTTCAAATAAAATCTTACTAAAAGGTCGGTGATTGATGTAACACCCCAAATAAAGTAAAAGAATTATTTAATTAAGTTGATAATATTATTTTATTAATTTAATTAAATAAATTGGGTTATTATTATTATTATTATTGTTATTATTATTATTATTTGGAATAATAATAATTGGAAAATATATAAGTTGGGATAAGAGAAAAAGTTTCTCATTGGGAACAGAAGAGTTTTACGTGGAAGTTGAGAAGCTGCAGAGAAGGGAGAAGCTGTAGAGCAAAGGCTGAAGAGCGGAAAAGCGGAAGCGTTGAGTTGCCGAATTATCTCAGGTAAGGGGTCTGAACCTTATTAAATGATAATATGCGAGCATTTTCATGATTTATGTAGGATTGTTGATGGATTTTGGGGAATTAGGAAGATTGGGGAAGTTGGGGTTTACCGTCGTTTAGTACTATGATGAATAAGTCGAATTAAGCTGAAATTGAATCCGTAGTTGTGTGAGTCGCGTTTTCCCGAACGCGTAGCCTTTTACGGAAGTTGAATCGGAGGTCCGGAAGTCCTCCGACGGCGGAAAATGCGGAGAACTCTGCATTCTGCCTTGTGTTAGCGCAGGAACTGCTGTTGTGTCTGCGTTAACCGGTTAACCCAGGGTGTTAACCGGTTAACACTGTTGTTTATTGTGAAAATGTTGCGTTTTGCCTGCGTTAACCGGTTAACCTATAGCGTTAACCGGTTAACACTGTTGCGTTTTGCCCAGAAGTGAGTTTTGCCTGCGTTAACCGGTTAACCTGTGGCGTTAACCGGTTAACACTGTCCAGTATTGAAAAATGACTAATTTTTATGTTGAAATGGTGATTTGGCCTATTGTGGTTGATTGTGATGAATCCATGTGTTAAGATGTAATGTTGTTGTTGTTTTGTTGAGTTGTATGTCATGCTATTAATGATGAAGATAACATGATCATATGATGTTGTTGTTGCGATGTTTTGCGATGTTGACTACGATGCATGTTTGGTGTGCATGCATTCATGAAAGGCCGATGCCTAGTGATGAACGGACTGAGTTCCAATGATGTTGTTGACTCCGGGCTTGTTGAGAGGCTTGGTTCCTTACGGGGAACTCAGATTCTATGGTGATGAATCTGGGAGTGGTGATCCTGTAGTGGTCACAAGATGGGTATACCGAGTCGTGTTGAGTCATGCATGGGTGTGTGCATTGCATTTGATATGTTGTTTCGTTGATGTTCATGAGTTTGTTGATTATGATGATGATGATGAGCTGTGTTGGCATATGTGAAATATATAATTATGTTTATATTTATGTCGTTATATTATTATTTAATAATGTAATTCTCACCCCTTCTGCATGTGTTTATGTTCATCTATGATGAGCAATGTGCAGATAAAGAGGAGTAGCTTTCGTTGAGGTTTGAAGAATAAATGTAGAGCTATTCTACGGAGTCGAGTCAAATGCTCTGGTCATGTGACACCGGGGTTATGGGATTCGATAGATAATTATATTTTATTTACGTGGTTCATGAGGATTAAAATGTTGAGATGTTTTGTCGAGACAATGTTGAAACATTTTTAGGGATTATTATATGATGAAAATTAATAATTATGTTGTTGTCCGCTGCGAAGTTTTAAATATAAATAAATAATGTGTTATGTGTTGTGATGCGATAAGTGTATGTTGTAAGAAATGTAAACTCTTCTACTTGTGGTACTCTGATAACTTATTTAAATATGTCGATTGGGTAGAAGGGTGTTACATTAGTGGTATCAGAGCATGGTCAGTCCAGTCGAGTCATAATGTGATGTTTTCCCTGTTGGTCGATTAGTGTAAATGACACTGTCGATATTTAACGGTTGTGGTTGTGTTGTGCAGAGTATGGCTGGAGAAAATGACCGTGCGATTGCTGAGGCTTTGGCTGCTATGGCGCAGGCTATGCAGGCGCAGCAGAATCCGCCGGTCGACGAGTTTAAGAATTTGGGAAGGTTTCTGAAGAATAACCCTCCTACATTCAAAGGGCGCTATGATCCAGATGGTGCTCAGATTTGGCTGAAGGAGATTGAGAAGATTTTCCGGGTGATGACGTGTACTGAAGCACAGAAGGTGCAGTTTGGTACGCATATGTTATCTGAAGAGGCTGAAAACTGGTGGGATAACACTCGCCAGAGAATTGAAGTACCAGGTGCTGAGATGACTTGGGAAAGGTTCACGACGGCCTTTCTGGAGAAATATTTTCCTGCTGATGTGCGATGTAAGAAGGAGATGGAATTTCTAGAACTGAAGCAGGGTAACCTGTCTGTTGCTGACTACGCTTCGAAGTTTGAGGAGCTGGTGCAGTATTGTCCTCACTATAATAATGCTGATGCTGAGGGATCCAAGTGTGTCAAGTTTGAGAACGGGTTGCGTCCCGAGATCAAACAAGGCATTGGTTACCAGGAGATTCGTAGGTTTCCTACATTGGTTAATAAGTGCAGGATATTTGAGGAAGATAGCAAGGCTAGGACTGCTCATTACAAAAGTCTTAGTGAGAAGAAGAATAAGGATCGTGGTAGTCCTTATGCATCTCCGAATGGTAAAGGTAAGCAGAAAATGGTAGATGAGAAGAAGCCAAGTGGGGGAGGATCTTCCATAGCTGGTAAATGTTTCAAGTGTGGCGAGCCAGGCCACCGTGCTGATAGCTGTACCAAGAAAGTGCTGAGATGTTTCCGATGCGGTCAGACTGGTCATAGAGTTACGGAATGTAAGGATGCTGGTCCGACATGTTTTAATTGTGGCGAGAAAGGCCATATCAGTTCGCAGTGCTCGAAACCGAAGAAGGCGGCTACTGCAGCTCATACTACTGGTAGGGTGTTTGCTCTGAGTAGGGTTGAAGCTCCTAAAGAAGATAATCTGATTAAAGGTACTTGCTTGATTAATAATGTTGAATTGCTTTCTATTGTTGACACTGGTGCTACTCATTCGTTTATTTCATATGAGTGTGCAACTAGGATTGGTGTGACTATGTCGTCCCTAGGCGGAAGTATGGTGATAGATACTCCTGCTAATGGTTCTGTGAAGACTTCTGTTGTCTGTCGAGGTTGTCATTTGACGATCTTTGAAAGAGAGTTCGTGGTTGATTTGGTGTGCTTACCCTTGCACCAAATTGATATTATTCTGGGAATGAATTGGCTAGAATTCTATGGCGTGTTTATCAACTGCTACAGGAAGACGGTGCGGTTTTCTGAAGTTGGTGAGAATGATGAGGCAAGATTTCTATCTGCTAGGCAGGTGGGGGATTTTGTGAAAGATGAAGCTCAGATATTCGCTTTATTTGCGTCTCTGCAAGCGGATAAGAAAGTGGTGAGTGTAGATTTGCCCGTTGTTTGTGAATTTCAGGATGTGTTTCCGGGGGATGTAAGCGATTTACCTCCAGAACGTGAAGTCGAATTTGCCATTGACTTAGTACCAGGTACGAGTCCAGTGTCGATGTCTCCTTATAGAATGTCGGCAGCCGAATTAGTTGAATTGAAGAAGCAGCTTGAAGAATTGCTTGAGAAGAAGTTTGTGCGCCCAAGTGTTTCTCCTTGGGGTGCACCAGTATTGTTAGTGAAGAAGAAAGAAGGTACGATGAGGTTGTGTGTCGATTATCGGCAGTTGAATAAGGTGACTATCAAGAATCGGTACCCATTGCCGAGGATTGATGATTTGATGGACCAGTTGATTGGAGCTCATGTTTTCAGTAAGATTGATTTGCGGTCGGGTTATCATCAGATCCGAGTGAAGTCAGATGATATTGCGAAGACTGCTTTCCGTACGAGGTATGGTCATTATGAATACACTGTGATGCCGTTCGGTGTGTCTAATGCTCCAGGTGTGTTTATGGAATATATGAATCGTATATTTCATCCGTACCTTGATGATTTTGTTGTGGTGTTCATAGATGATATATTGATATATTCTAAGACGGAAGAAGAGCATGCAGGACATCTGAGAGTTGTTTTGCAGGTGTTAAGAGAAAAGAAATTGTATGCAAAATTATCTAAATGTGAGTTCTGGTTGAAGGAAGTGAGTTTCCTTGGCCATGTGATTTCGAGTGGTGGAATTTCTGTTGATCCTGCTAAAGTTGATGCTGTATTACAGTGGGAGACTCCGAAGTCTGCTACTGAGATACGCAGTTTTCTGGGGTTAGCTGGTTATTATCGCAGATTTATTGAAGGCTTCTCTAAGTTGGCATTGCCGTTGACGCAGTTGACTAAGAAGGGTCAAGTGTATGTGTGGGATGCAGCTTGTGAAGCGAGTTTTGTTGAGTTGAAGAGGCGGTTGACCAGTGCTCCAGTGTTGATCTTGCCTAATCCTGGTGAGTCCTTCGTTGTTTATTGTGATGCTTCTTTGATGGGTCTTGGTGGTGTTTTGATGCAGAATGGTAAAGTTGTAGCTTATGCTTCTAGACAATTGAGAGTTCATGAGAGGAATTATCCTACGCATGATCTAGAACTTGCAGCTGTTGTATTTGTGTTGAAAATGTGGAGGCATTATCTGTATGGTTCCAGATTCGAAGTGTTCAGTGATCACAAGAGTCTGAAGTATCTGTTTGATCAGAAAGAGTTAAATATGAGGCAGAGAAGGTGGTTAGAATTACTGAAGGATTTTGACTTTGAATTGAGTTATCATCCCGGTAAGGCTAATGTAGTTGCAGATGCGCTGAGTAGAAAGTCTCTACATATGTCTATGATGATGGTTCGGGAACTTGAGTTAATTGAACAGTTCCGCGATATGAGTTTGGGTTGTGAAGTTTCCGCTGATAGTGTAAAGTTGGGTATGCTGAAGTTGACTAGTGGAATTCTGGAAGATATTCGGAATGGTCAGCAAGTTGATGTCGCTCTAGTTGATCATATTACTATGGTTAACCAGGGTAATGGTGGTAATTTTGAGATTGATGAGAATGGCATCCTGCGATTTAAAGGTAGAGTTTGTGTTCCTGAGGTGTCTGAATTGAGAAAGAGTATTCTTGAAGAGGGCCATAGGAGTGGATTGAGTATCCATCCAGGTACAACTAAAATGTATCAGGATTTGAAGAAGTTGTTTTGGTGGGCTGGTATGAAAAGAGATGTTGCTAAGTTTGTGTATGCCTGTTTGACTTGTCAGAAGTCAAAGATTGAACATCAGAAACCGGCAGGTATGATGCAACCTTTGAAGATTCCTGAATGGAAGTGGGATAGCATTTCCATGGATTTTGTGACGGGATTGCCGAGGACGGTGAAAGGTAATGATTCTATTTGGGTGATTGTGGATCGGTTGACTAAGTCGGCGCATTTCTTGCCGATGAAGATTAATCACTCTTTAGAGAAGTTGGCAGAGTTGTATATTGAGGAGATAGTGAGGCTGCATGGTATTCCATCCAGTATTGTGTCTGATAGAGATCCCAGATTTACTTCTAGATTTTGGGAAAGTTTGCAGAAAGCGTTGGGGACCAAGTTGAGGTTGAGTTCAGCTTATCATCCTCAGACTGATGGTCAGACTGAAAGAACTATCCAATCCTTGGAGGATTTGTTGAGAGCTTGTGTGTTGGAGCAGAGTGGTTCTTGGGATAGTTATTTGCCGTTGGTGGAGTTTACTTATAATAATAGTTTTCATGCTAGTATCGGTATGGCTCCATATGAAGCATTGTATGGTAGGAGGTGTAGAACTCCATTGTGTTGGTATGAATCAGGTGAGAGTGCTGTACTCGGACCTGAGATTGTGCAGCAGACGACTGAAAGGGTTAAGATGATTCAGGAGAAAATGAAGATTTCTCAGAGTCGTCAGAAGAGTTATCATGATAATAGGAGAAAGGCGCTTGAGTTCCAAGAGGGAGATCATGTGTTCTTGAGAGTTACTCCGACGACAGGTGTGGGAAGAGCTTTAAAGTCTAAAAAGCTTACTCCGAGGTTTGTGGGTCCGTATCAGATTTTGAAGAGAGTTGGGGAAGTGGCGTATCGGATAGCTTTACCGCCGTCGCTTTCTAATCTGCATGATGTGTTTCATGTATCTCAGTTGAGAAAATATATTGCGGATCCTTCGCATGTTGTTCAGTTGGATGATATCCAGGTGAGGGATAATTTGACCGTTGAGGTGTTGCCAATTCGGATAGATGGCCGAGAAGAGAAGACCCTGAGAGGTAAGAAGATTGCTCTGGTGAAAGTTGTTTGGGGAGGTCCAGCTGGTGAGAGCTTGACTTGGGAGCGTGAAGATCAGATGAAGGAGTCGTATCCGGCTCTATTTGCTTGAGGTATGTTTTCGAGGACGAAAACTTCTAAAGTGGGGGAGAGTTGTAACACCCCAAATAAAGTAAAAGAATTATTTAATTAAGTTGATAATATTATTTTATTAATTTAATTAAATAAATTGGGTTATTATTATTATTATTATTGTTATTATTATTATTATTTGGAATAATAATAATTGGAAAATATATAAGTTGGGATAAGAGAAAAAGTTTCTCATTGGGAACAGAAGAGTTTTACGTGGAAGTTGAGAAGCTGCAGAGAAGGGAGAAGCTGTAGAGCAAAGGCTGAAGAGCGGAAAAGCGGAAGCGTTGAGTTGCCGAATTATCTCAGGTAAGGGGTCTGAACCTTATTAAATGATAATATGCGAGCATTTTCATGATTTATGTAGGATTGTTGATGGATTTTGGGGAATTAGGAAGATTGGGGAAGTTGGGGTTTACCGTCGTTTAGTACTATGATGAATAAGTCGAATTAAGCTGAAATTGAATCCGTAGTTGTGTGAGTCGCGTTTTCCCGAACGCGTAGCCTTTTACGGAAGTTGAATCGGAGGTCCGGAAGTCCTCCGACGGCGGAAAATGCGGAGAACTCTGCATTCTGCCTTGTGTTAGCGCAGGAACTGCTGTTGTGTCTGCGTTAACCGGTTAACCCAGGGTGTTAACCGGTTAACACTGTTGTTTATTGTGAAAATGTTGCGTTTTGCCTGCGTTAACCGGTTAACCTATAGCGTTAACCGGTTAACACTGTTGCGTTTTGCCCAGAAGTGAGTTTTGCCTGCGTTAACCGGTTAACCTGTGGCGTTAACCGGTTAACACTGTCCAGTATTGAAAAATGACTAATTTTTATGTTGAAATGGTGATTTGGCCTATTGTGGTTGATTGTGATGAATCCATGTGTTAAGATGTAATGTTGTTGTTGTTTTGTTGAGTTGTATGTCATGCTATTAATGATGAAGATAACATGATCATATGATGTTGTTGTTGCGATGTTTTGCGATGTTGACTACGATGCATGTTTGGTGTGCATGCATTCATGAAAGGCCGATGCCTAGTGATGAACGGACTGAGTTCCAATGATGTTGTTGACTCCGGGCTTGTTGAGAGGCTTGGTTCCTTACGGGGAACTCGGATTCTATGGTGATGAATCTGGGAGTGGTGATCCTGTAGTGGTCACAAGATGGGTATACCGAGTCGTGTTGAGTCATGCATGGGTGTGTGCATTGCATTTGATATGTTGTTTCGTTGATGTTCATGAGTTTGTTGATTATGATGATGATGATGAGCTGTGTTGGCATATGTGAAATATATAATTATGTTTATATTTATGTCGTTATATTATTATTTAATAATGTAATTCTCACCCCTTCTGCATGTGTTTATGTTCATCTATGATGAGCAATGTGCAGATAAAGAGGAGTAGCTTTCGTTGAGGTTTGAAGAATAAATGTAGAGCTATTCTACGGAGTCGAGTCAAATGCTCTGGTCATGTGACACCGGGGTTATGGGATTCGATAGATAATTATATTTTATTTACGTGGTTCATGAGGATTAAAATGTTGAGATGTTTTGTCGAGACAATGTTGAAACATTTTTAGGGATTATTATATGATGAAAATTAATAATTATGTTGTTGTCCGCTGCGAAGTTTTAAATATAAATAAATAATGTGTTATGTGTTGTGATGCGATAAGTGTATGTTGTAAGAAATGTAAACTCTTCTACTTGTGGTACTCTGATAACTTATTTAAATATGTCGATTGGGTAGAAGGGTGTTACAATTGACGGAATGAGTTGAAAAGCTTATCTTTGGAAGATAGGATGTCCTTAGATTATCTTTTCTCATTAGATGAAATAAAGGAAGTGGTTTCGAATTGCAATGTTAACAAGAGTCCAAGGCTGGATGATTTCACTTTTTGTTTTTTGCGAAGTTGTTGGAAGATAATCAAGAAAGATGTTGCTTGCTTTGTTAAGGAGTTCCACTCCAATGCTAGATTGGCAAAAGCCATAACACCTTTTTTTTTATGTGAATTCTGAAGTACTTAAATCCACAAGAGTTGAGAAAGTATATGCTTATTTGTTTGGTTAGTTGTTTTCAGAAGATTATAGCTGAAATTTTGGCGAGAAGATTGAAAAAGGTTATCAGAAGTATTTCTTTTATAGAGCAAACTGCCTTTGTTCCTAGAAGGTGTATCTTTGATGGCGTCTTGGTCGTTAATGAAATTCTGGATATGGCTATTAGATATAATAAGAATTGTATGATGATGAAAATTGATTTTGAAAGAGCATACATTTGTGTGAGTTGGGATTTCTTGAGGTATCTTTTTAATAGAATGAAGTTTGGTGTTAAGTGGAAGTTGTGGATTGAGGCTTTACTTTTTCATGGTTCGTGTTCGGTGTTATTTAATGGTAGTGCGACTCAGAACTTCTCTATCGGGAAGGGCCTAAGGCAAGGAGATCCCCTATCTCATTTCCTCTTTGTGTTGGTTGAGGAAGCTCTCAACAATATCATGAAGAAGGTGGTAGTTTTTCAAAATTTCAGAGGTTTTGTGGCGAATGAAGAGGTTTATTTTGATATCGTCCAGTTTGCATATGATACTATCATTCTGGGAGAAGATAGTTGGACCAACTTATGGAGTATAAAATCTATTTTAAGAGGTTTTGAATTAGTGTCGAGGCTTCGTGTCAACTTTTTCAAAAGTAATCTTTACAGAGTTAATGTGAAGAATAATTTTCTTCAGACAACTTTTGTTTTTATAAGTTATTGTATAAACAAGCTTCCGTTCAAATTTCTTAGTGTGAAAGTCACTTCTAGTCCAAAGAGGGTGAGCTTTTGGAAGAACGGTATAGACTATGTGAGTAATAGGTTGTCTATGGAAGGGAGGGTGTTTATGATCAATGAAGTATTTAAGGTTATTCCATCTTTCATGTTGTCTTCTTACAAAGCTCTGGTGAAGGTGTTGAAAGAGATCATTAGAATTTAGAGTAATTTTATTTGGAGTTGTTCACTATTTCTCTTTTTCCGAAAGGTATTGTTGCTGAAATGAGAGTTTGGGTAGAAGGTAGTTGGATGTGGAACCTCCATTTTGCAAGTATCTAGACAGTTGGCAGTGTTGTTCACGAGGAGGAAGAACTGCTGGATTTTTTGGAATTTATAGAGCTTAATCAGAATTAGTATGACCAATTTAAATGGCTGGCAGATTCGATAAAAAAATTATCGGTTAGTCCATGTTACAAATTTTTGTAGGAGAATACTCAGATTTTAGATATTGTGGCAAACTTGAAAGTTGCTCTCAATCATCTTTGGTGTTCAAAGATTCCTTCGAAGTTCCTTATTTTGTGTGGAGATTAATGTTGGACAGGTTACCGACAAAGAATAACTTGTTGATACAAAGAGTAATTAACAGTGGTAGATATTTAGGGTTTGCTCTTTGTTTTAATGAAGATGAGAGTTTGTATTACCTTTTCTTTTATTGCCTATTGGGATTTCTATTTGGAGTCAAGTGAGATTGTGGTTGGGCATTGACTTACAACTTCATACCAATCATTCTGTCTCGTTTGTTAAATCATGTAATTTATTGTTGGTGGCTTTTGGAAAGGAGAAGACATGCATGATTTCAATATCGTTTTGCTGAATTATTAGGTTGGGAAGAAATCACACTTTATTCCAAGGTAGTCTTTAATTTAGATGAAGTTGTTCTCTCTTATTAAATTTATTTTATGAAATTGATTAATTGTTGATAGTTTTTTATCTAATGCTTGTAGTTGGTACGATTGATTTACCGTGCATTTAGTTTGTCTGAATAGTTCGTAATTGGTCATTGACCGTTGTGTAAGAGTTAGAGTACACCTTGTAAACAATTTATAATTTATAATAATTTTTTAATAAAGTAACTTATAATTTAAAACAATTTAAGACATAGAGAATATTTGACTAAAGTAATTTTTTTTTATAAAAACTAAACAATATAAATATTTAAAGTTAGAATGATGTCAATTTAATAGATAATTTCATTTGAAGATATATAAATCTTAAAATAAAATAAATATTATTATATTATATAAATTTGTCTATCTTAAAATAGAAATTTCCATATTAAATAAATAAATCTTAATCAATTCTATACTCCTATGCCTCTAGATATCCATTAAGTTGACACCCTATGGTAGATAGCTAAAAAATGGACCGGTTACAATCAATTTCACATACTCATGTTACCTCCTAATGAATATGAATGTTAGGCAATAATTATATCCATGGATAATGGGGGCCAAAACCTATAGAATCTATGATTCAAACATTCAATTCTAGTTTCACTTTTTAAATGCAGCTAAATCATCGAATTTTTAAAAAAGCGGTTGAGGTCGGCGATACTATAAAATTTCGAAACAATAACAAATAAGAAAAAGTTAATAAGAGTAGTTTACTTTTTTAAAATAAGATGATATATATATAAAAAGGAAAAAGGTTAATAAGAGTAGTTTATTTTTTTTAAATAAGATGATATATATAAAAAGGAAAAAGATGGATAAAAAGAAAGACAAACTTAATCTACTTTTTACAAAATGTGCTCTCAAATATAAGGGCAACAAGTTAAATAGGACGGAATTTATATTTGTGAGACCTAAGTTATCAAAGGACTCTGCACAAGTATTATCTTCTCTGAAGGAGAAACAAAAAAAAAACATTTAAGTTGTGAGATTGACATAAATGACCAATCTATTACGAATTTGCCAAGACACTTTAAAGAGAGGCTTGAAAGTCTGAATCACCGTAACAAATCAGATTCCAACCAAAAATTAAGAAAACCCTTCGCATAAGCGAATTCAATGAATGGTATAGCTCCCAAAAGTTCGACAATGAGAGAATTTGAAACATCTAAAAATTGAGAAAAACTCCCAAGAAAACAACCTTTGTGATCTCTAAAAATACCTCCACAAACCGAAGCCCCTGGATTGTTTAAAGATGCTCCATCCCATTTAGCTTTAATCCATCTCAAGGGGGTGGTTTCCAAATAACTTCAACAATTTTTGGCGCTTTAGGCAGCCGAATAGTGATCTTAAAACTTTTCAAGACAACAAAATCTTTTATGCCGAGAGGAGAAGCCACATGCATCACCATTGCATATTGAGCAGACCTGGAGGAATGAAAACAATCCCAAACGTCTGACCAATTCTGAATTCTGCAATGACGGTTCAGATTAGAAGAAAATCAATCCCAAATCTTCAATGTAATTGTATGTCCCTACTTCACTCAGAAGGGCATCTATATCTAATTATTTTGTTGTTTTTCTTATCGCTTTCATCTTTGATTTAATTTCGATTTGTCGAGTCTCCTTCATGATTGCACTTCTCAGAATCATATTTGAAAAGATTCGTTTTTAGCATGCATAAAACTTTGGTTAGATTTGATCTTGATCATGATGTTCTTTGATCAATTGCATGTGTAAGTAGAATAAAAATATTTTTTATTTTTGGTTTAAGTTTGATTCAAAGTAAAATTTCAAAGTGCCTTTAAAATTTTGAAAAATTGAGATTTTATATGTTTTATTCTACTCATTGAATTTACACACAATTTTTTTATCCTAATCAAATTGGACAGAAGTGAAAGTTAGTCATTTGATTCGAATCAATTTTTGCACTTGATCTGAATCATTTTCATGGTGACCAATTCTATTTGATTTTATTCGAATCAAATTTTAAACACGATTCAAATCATTCACTTTTAAATGTTTTATCTGTAAGGGTTGTGGCATTTGATTTGAATCAATTTTTACACATGATTCGAATCATGTGGCTCATAATTCGAATCACCCTTTCCCTGTTTCGAATCAACTGGCAGATTTTTCAAATTTTGGCTATTCTTTTATTCCACTATATTTGCTCATTTGATTTAAATAATATATTGCTCATGATTCGAATCTAACAAACTTTTTCAACCATTTTCTGTGCTTAATCTCAAGCACATATAAAACCTTTTTGTCATCACTTCTGAAAACACATATATCATTCTGAACATAATTTTTCAGTGTGATTTTAGTAAAAAAAATCAATTTCCTCTGTTTTGAGTGTTCAAAGTCTTGTAACGAAATTCTTCCATCTTCAACTTCAATTGATTTCAAATATAGATAACGAGAGTTTTGTAATTGATTGAAGGAGGCGCATCCTCGAAACTAATCGTTCTTGGAGATCTTGTTGAATTTTTCAGGTTGTTAGCAATATTAAGGTGATTGTCAATGATGGTAACAAATTCCATTGAAAAGAAGTAGGTTCTTCTCTCCAAAATTATCTTAGTAGTGATTGTGTGGAAGGCCACGGATAAGGCATAATTCTTCTCAAATCTTAAGACAATTTTAATGCTCAAGGAATCAGTAGGGTCAAAGGGTTGATTGCTGCACACGAAGGCTTGGAACAGAAATGGTGATATTGGAAGATTCAAGAAACGTATTCAAGTAAATATTACATAGAAGAGTTTGGAAAGTGTGATGTATACAAGTCAAGATCCAAATAGGAGATTTATTTCCCAAGTTGTATTATTGAATGGTGATTGTATGAACTCTTGGATATATTTGTCAAATAAAAAGGAACTATGTAAGTTCCAATGGATAGTCATTGAAGAGTACATGTAGGCAAAGTGAGGATAAACGTCAAAGCACTATAAATCTCAGTGTCATCTCTCTCTCTCTCTCTCTCTCTCTCTCTCTCTCTCTCTCTCTCTCACTCTTGAATTTAATTTTATAGTAATTTCATGCTTAGGTTTTTCAATTATGTCATATTATATCGTTTATTCTTTGATAGAGATTTATTACGTAAGCATGAGGTTTTGTAGGATTTGGATAATTGGTTTAGCTAATTTTGTGATTAATATTCTGAAAACAAATAAAACTTAGAACTCCATTGATTGAGTCATTATTTAAACACTTCTCGTGCATTACACAATTGAATCAATCCATACATAGCATTTCAACATTATTATCTTTGATATTTGTGAAATGATATGGGTTGACTTGATCAATATTCAAACTGTATAAAGATTGGGATGATGCTGAAACCAAAAAGGATTCATATGATATGAAAGCGAGGGAACATACTTATTTCTGCACTTTGTGCTAAAGTGTTATATTCGATTTCACGTTATACGAGTTCTAAAGGTATGTGGGATGCTATCTAATTTCTCTATTATGGAACATAGGACGTCAAGGATTATAAAATTAATATGTTTACATAGGAGTTTGAACTATTGCGTATGGAACCCGGAGAATATGTGGATTCCATGCAAACTAGATTCCTCTATTTAATCAATAAACTGCGAGACTTGGGTAAAACATTTTCCAACAAATATTGTACTAACAAAATATTGAAATCCATGTGTAGGAAGTGATAACCAAAAGTCACTTCTATAAAAGAAGCAAATGATCTCAGTACTTTAGACATTACAAAATTGTTTGGAAAGTTAGTCGAGCAGGAGAATGAGCTGAAATAACTCACTGATAGTGCAGTAATGTCGAAAAAGAAAGATAAAGGTAAAGAAAAGAAATGATATCTTTCTTTGAAAGCTTCATATTCTAAAGGTAAGAAGTCAAAAGGAATAAATTGACAATCATGACGAAGAAGTTTCTAAAAAGGAAGAAATGGGTTTATTTTTCACATGCTATAATAAATATCTTAAGAGAAACAAGCTCAAGCATACCATCAAAGGTCTAGTGAATTTCAGAAATACTCATCTACCTAAGAAGGATCAAAAGAAAGAAGATGATGAGATCGCGTGTTACAAATGTGGTAATTTGGGACACTATAGGACCACCTGTCCAAATGTCACCAAACATCATAAAAGTAAAGACAAGGCTTTCTACAAGACAAAGGAAAAATCTTCCAAAGGTCGTAGAGCCTACATCTGATGGGAGGAAGAGGTTGAGAGCTCCTCTTCTGATTCCTGATCAAGTTTAAACGATGAGTGTGCCAACTTTTTATTGATGGCATGTAAGAAAAGTGGAACTTCAAAGGTATATAAGTCTGATTCTGAAAATGAGTATACTTATAGTGAATTGTCGAATGCATTAAATGACACGTAAGTTGATTCCATAAAAGCGTTTACAAAAATTTCTCTCCAAAAATAAATGATTTCAACACTTGAAAAAGAGATAAATAATCTTAATGATGCTTTAGATTGTCTCAAGGAAGCTCATACATCTTTCATGGATGTGTGTGTGTGTGTGTGTATGTGTGTGTGTGTGTGTGTGTGTGTGTGTGTATGTATATGTGTGTGTGTGTGTGTGTGTGTGTGAGAGAGAGAGAGAGAGAGAGAGAGAGAGAGACTTTTAGAGAGATAAGTGACACCTGGATTTATAGTGTTTCGACATTCGTCCTCGTTTTGCCTATGTGCACTCTTCAATTGTTTCCAATTGGAACCTACACAGTTCTTTGTTATTTAACAAATATTTCTAACACTTCATACAATCAACAATCCACAATACATATGAGAAAATAAATCTCCTATTTGGATCTTGACTTGTATACAACCCATTTTCCAAATTCTTTTACGTAATATTTACTCGAGGTATGTTTCTTGAATATTCCAATATCACCAATTCTGCTCTAAGCCTTCGTGTGTAGCAATCAACCCTTTGATTCTACTAATTCCTTGAGCAGTGTATTGTCGAAAGATCTGAGAAGAACTATGATTTATCCGTAACCTTCCATACAATCACTACTATGGAAATTTTGCAGAGAAGAACCTACTTCTTTTCAATGGAATTTGTCACCACCATTGGTAATCACCAAAATCCTGCTAACAACCTGAAAACTCAGCAAGATCTCGAAGAACAATTAGTTTCAAGGATGTGCCTCCTTCAATCAATTACAAATATCTCGTTATAGAGATTTGAACAAAAAGAAATTGAAGATGCAAGAATTTCGTTGCAAGACTTTGAACACTCAAAACAGAGGAAATTGTTTTTTCATGAAATTCAAACTGAAGATTATGATCATAGTGATAAATGTTGTTGTGAGAAATGATGACAAAAAAGTTTTATATGTGCTTGAGATTAAGCACATAAAATGGTTGAAAAAGCCGGTTTAATTTGAATCAAGAGCAATCTAGGATTTGAATCAAATAAGCAAGAGAAATGGAATAAAAGGAAAACTGAATTTTAAAACAGTGTCAGTTGATTCAAATCATGAGCCACATGATTCGAATCATGTGCAAAAATTAATTCGAATCAAATGAAATAGTCTTGACTGCAAAAAGTTTGGAAAATTGTGTGATTCAAATCATGTCAAAAATTTGATTCAAATCAAATCAAACAGAAGTGGACACTGGGAGGATGATTTGAATCAAGTGCAACAAGTGGTTTGAATCAAATGATCTAGTTTTGCTTCTGTCCAATTTTATCATAATCATAAATTGTGTGTAAACACGATGGTTCGAATCAAACATGTAAATTCTCAAATTTTCATGGTTTTAAAGGTAATTTGAGATTTTACTTTGAATCAAATTCAAGTAAAAACATAAAAGGTTTTCATTCCATTTACTCATGCAATTGATCAAAAAACATCCTGATCAAGATCAAACCAAATCAAAGCTTTATGCATGCTAAAATCGAATCTTTTCAAACATGGTTCCGAGAAGTGCAATCATGAAGGAGACTAAAAAAATTGAAAGTAAATGAAATATGAAAGCAAGAAGATAAGCAACAAAATAACCGGATATAGGTGCTCCCCTAAATGAAGTAGGGACATGCAACTACACATCCAAGATGAATTGTCTTTAATAGTAGGATATTAAAGTTTGATGTTAGTCCAAATAGAAGATAAAATGTGATGATTGATAACTTTGGACTTTCTCAAAACACGGCTCCTGAGCAGAACGAACCAAAACTCATCGAAATTAACAAGATCCCAACAAAACTTTAGATTGGAGGCTTCATTAAGGCTAACTAAAGAGCGAAGACCCAAACCTCCTTCTGAATAGGGTTTGAAAATGTTCTTCCAAGCTACTATAACCAATAATTTGATACTCCATATGGAATTGCGGGAAGCATGCCCAAACCCCTAAGAAGATCCAAAGGCCAGGAATAAACCGACATAGAATGGATGAGCTTACCCTACAATACAGTCGCATAAGAGTAGTAACATCAAAAAAAAAATCACTAGTAAATTATAGAAAATAAACACATTATTAACAAATACCTTAAATTTAGTAGTAGTGATTGGATTGAACTCAACCACATTAATGCTAACATTAATAAAAATTAATCTAGTTAACTCTATAGATATAAACACAAATAGCTAATAAAAACAATATCATTTAATATTAAAATCAAAACGATGTTGTTTTTAATAATTATTTTAGTTTAAATGTATTTTTTTGTCTTTTCTTATATACTTTTGATCCACTGTTTTATAAATTGATTATTTGGTTCCTCTATTTTTCTCTCTATATTTTAGTCTCAAATTTGATTTGAGTCTAATAAATGACACGACACTTCAAAAATACAAAATATATGTTAGAAATTAAAATTTAAAAAATAGTTTAAAAAATAAAAATCACATCAATTAGACTTTAATCTTTATTTATGAATAAACTAAAAAATGTTTAACACACAGAAAATCTATTTAATCTATGATATTTTTTAGGTGTTATTTTTTAGAACATTTTAAAGACCATGTCACTTGATTCAACCTGATTTAATACTCACACAACATTGTTATCAAGATTGATTTATATGATTGAATCATTCAATTTTATCTGAATTAGTCACGCGGTTCAATCAGTGACACTCTACTTCTACCATAGACCCCTTAACTCCATGACCTTGTTGGGCCGATGACCGAACTAGTTTTTAAAACATTGGTATAAACATATCAATCTTCATTCAAAATCCTACAGTAAAAAGTGTTTTGGACTATCCAACGACTTATAAAGAATAACCCATTCCATCTAGGCCTAATTCTCCATAAGGCTCACCTCGTCGTTGTCAGACTGCACCACACACAAGTGCACCTCTCCATTGGTCTAAGTTGTTGATCTCTATCTACGACCACATGTGTTCCACGTTGAGAAACCCAATGACATCTCCTATATATGTGTGACCTTGAGTTACACTCAAATACGATTAGACTCATACATGCCAAGTTCCATATCAATCTCATGTTGACTTAAGTGTCAAAGTGCTATCATTTTTTACGGGTTCTATCCCTGGTCAATGGATAACTGACATCAGCGTGATAGAAGCATATTTAGGGTGCTCTTCATCAGCATACCAATAATTTCTTGTGCCATTACGGAATAATGACACAGTCTGTAGGAATTAACTTTCTTTGATTCTCCTCAATCTCTTTGATTTTACGACTGTAACTACTTTCAATCTCACCTATGATGGATAATTCAAAGTCAACTCACAACCAAAACAATCACCTTTAATTAACAATTTAGATCATTGATCAGTGCATTTTGATGCATCTTCTTTTACTATTGTACTTAGGCAACTCTATAGTTTATTCCATTATTTTTACTATTTTAGTGTGTTTTTATACTTAAGTTTATTTTTGGCTTTATTTTAGTTTTCGTACTTTATTTTCAGCATAAACCGTTATTTGATACCTTGTCATTATGTAGATCATAACTTAAGCTATATGAGTCGTATTAACACGTTCTAATATGCGTTGGAAAAATAAAATAAAGCGCTACAAATTTCATGTTGAAGTCAAAGGAAAATTCATAGTGAAGAAGGGTCGAATAATTCGTTGAAGTTTCAGACTTAATTAAAATAGTTAGTTTAAGCCGGTTTTTGTAATTTTTGGGTCGGATCCCATAAGGGCCCAAATTTCCCTTTTATTATATTAGGTCTTTCATTGCTACAATAATCCTCTTCTGAATTTTCATGATACAATATGTCTTAGACGATTGCATGGAGAACTAAAGTTCACAAGGTTGATCTAATGTAATTTGTTTCCGCAAATACTTTGAGGTTTCTTAAGTTTCAATCAAATGTCTTTTCCCTTTCAATATTTTACTCTATGTCTTGAATGCTTTATTCAAGTTCTATAGAATATATGTTGATTAATTTCGATTGATATATGTTTCATAATCACGTTTGCTTAATTCGTGCGTGCTTAACCCGTTTGCTTAATTCGAAATCTGTTTGCTTAATTCAGAAATTAGAAACACATATCATATATTAGTATCAATGCGATTACTATTGTTACTTTAATCGAAAATGGATTAGAATCTGCTTAGGGCATGAAAGTTATATTAACCAGTGATAAGTTACGAAACCAAAACAATAGATCAGCTTATTTCATAATCATTTTTTATAATCATTTTTCATAATCACTTTTTATAATCACTTATTCTAAATCGAATCGAAACCCCCGATTTTGTTTTCTTATTTGGTTAATTTGCCAAGAGTCCTTGCAATACGATACTCGAGTGTCACTTCCCTAGACTACCGTTCTTAATTACTCGTTTTTGACCCGTGTGCGACAACAAATCAAATTTGATCAGTTATCACGAGTAAAAAACGAGTAATTAAGAACGATAGTCTAAGGAAGCGACACTCGAGTATCGTATCGCAATGAATCTTGGAAAACTAACCAAATAAGAAAACAAAATAGAGGGTTTTGATTCGATTTAGAATAAGTGATTAGAAAAAGTGATTATGAAAAGTGATTATAAAAAGTGATTATGAAATAAGCTGATATACTGTTTTAGTTTTATAACTTATCACTGGTTAATATAATTTTCATACCCTAAGCGGATTCTAATCCCTTTTTGATTAGAGTAACAATAACAAACGCATTGATACTAATATATGATATGTGTTTCTAATTTCTGAATTAAACAAACAGATTCTGAATTAAGCAAACAGGTTAAGTACGCACAAATTAAGCAAACACGATTATGGAACATATATCAATCGAAATTAATCAACACATATTCTATAGAACTTGAATAAAGAATACAAGACATAAAACAAAAAATATTGAAAGGGAAAAACATTTGATTGAAAATTAAGAAACCTCAAAGTATTGGCGGAAACCGATTACAGCAAATCAACCTTGTGAACTTTAGTTTTCCATGCAATTGTCTAAGAAATATTGTATCATGAAAATTCAGAATATGATTACTGTAACAATGAAAGATCTAATATAATAAAAGAGAAATTTGGGTCCTTATGGGATTCGATCCGAAAATTACAAAAAACGGCCAAAACTAACTATTATAATTAAGTCTAGAAATTCAACGAATTATTAGACCCTTCTTCACTCCGAATCTAATTTTAACTTTAACATGAAACCTGTAGCTCCTTCTCTTATCTTTCCAATTCATATTAGAACGCGTTAATACGATTCTATAACTTAAGTTATGATCTGCATAATGACAAGATATCAAATAACAGTTTATGCTGAAAATAAAGTACGAAAATAAAATAAAGGCAAAAATAAACTTAAATATAAAAACACACTAAAATAGTAAAAATAATATAATAAAATATAGAGTTGTCTAAGTATAATAGTAGAAAAAGATGCATCAAAATGCACTAATCAAATTTCCCCACACTTGAACTTTTGCACTCCGAGCAAAATTATAAATTCAAAACTCAAAACAGAAAAAACAAGAACAAACAAAACATGCAATTCCAAAGGTTATCAAGATACAAGGTGCAATCAAAATTCTAAGTCTAAGCTTCAAGAAAATGACATTAGTAAGTAACTCTTTTGTGACATTCAAATCAAATATGAAAAACAGATTACCAAAGAGTACATCAAGAGCAACAAGATCCTCACAAGATAAAATTCACTCAACTCTCAAGTGTCTAGGTTGACTGTTTACAGTCAAAGCACATCATGAAAGAAAGTACTACCATAAGCTTGAAAAGACTCTAACATTCACAATTCAATTACATGCACATAATGATCAAAATGACTTTTATCCGGTTGTAACTTGACCAGGGCATGAGTGAGATAAATCCTAAGGGGTACTAGGCTAATATTCAAAGGGAGAAAAGACACATGAAAGAACTTGCGGGAGTTGAACTACATTCATCCACTTTTAAACAACAATTTCCACTATTTTTCTTCTTTTTTATCTTTTTATTCTCTTTTTTTCTTTTTTCTGAAGGAAAATATAATGACATCCTTTCTGCCAACTTTTGAATAAAATATCACAATTATAGTTATTTAACCCCACACAACTCCAAACAAAATTCTTTCAACAATATGAATGAGTGATAACATGGTTTTTCATTTTCAGGCTTGTAATGAGTTTAAACAAAGAATGAGACAATATGTTCAAGGGGGTTTTCAAACAAGAGATGATATTATTCAGGGTTGTCTTTTTGGCTTTTGGCTAAAAAAAAGCAAAACAAAAAAAGTTACCTTTATCATATCAATGTGCATAAGTAAACAAAAAATTTCAATAAGAGTCAATTCGAGTTCTAGAGATTAATAAACATGAGTCAAACACACAAGAAAGAAAGAGATGGATTTTTGAATGTTATCCATTAAAAGACTCAAAATCTCACAAGTTTAATTGATCTACCACAAATGATGTACAATTTAGAGTTTAGTCCTACATATCATACTAAGAATGCACAAAAAGAATCGATCACATCACACCGCAAGTCTTTAATCAAGAGAACAGAGAAAATACTCACAACTGCAACTCAAAAACCACAGAAAAAATATACCATTTTAAAAATAAAACAAAATAAGTAAGTAAGTGAAAAACAAGAAAACACTCAAGTAAATGAAAGGAGTAGCTTAAGGCGGTGTCCATTGACTTTGAAATTTTTATCAGTGCCTTCACTTTTTATTCCTGGGTCAAAAAATATTCTTCTATAGGTGAAAGTATCGAATGGAAAAATAAAAGTGGTCTTCTTTTTGTCCTCTGGTATAATATGGATCTCATTTTTCACAACATCCAAGATCAAGGGGTTAAACCGCCTTTGGAGTTGCCTCACTACTTTTGCTCCATCTTCATGTAAGACCTGATTCATACAGAATGATGAGCTAATACTAGGAATGTCAGCCAAGGTCCATACAATTGCCTTCTTATGTTCTCTCAATACTTGTAACAACTTTTGTTCCTGATCAGATTCAAATTTAAATGAAATTAATGCAGGAAATTTTCATTAAATTCTAAAAGTACAGAGAGTGGCTTTATCTCTAAAGTAGATGGTTACCAATGGATGATAAAATTTTGGCAGTAGGAACTATATTTACATCTGCAACATCAACTTTGTTAGTAGAAATCTCATAAGAAATATCAACTTGTAAAGCAGCTTAAATTTCAACACAAATTGAACATAAGTTAGTATCAGTACAAACATCACAAGTATAAGTGTCATCAAAATCAGACAAAAAAGGGAAATCAGCAAAAAGTGAATTAGTTGCAGCTAGTTCTCTTAAGATTTTATTTTGGTCAGTCATGATATGATTATTAAATTCAAAATCAGAATCAAATCAATATAGAATCAAATAGAATCACTAAAAAATATGACATAAAATCAATAATAAAATCAAAATTAGAGTAAAATCAATACATAATCAAATCACTATCAAATCAGACTAATAAAATCACTAATAAAATCTAATGAAAAAATGATTAAAACAAAATCTAAAAATTATGAAAAATTGACTAAAAATCAAATAAAATCAAATAACGAATCTACAATTTTTTTTGGATTTTTTTGAGAATATAAAAACAGAAAATAAATCAAATAAAATAGAAAAAGTAAGGAATTTGCGATTTTAAGGGTCAAAATCCCTTAGAAGTCTCTTCAAAGGGAGTACTATTTCTTGAATTTTTTCTGATTTTCTAGAAAAAAACTTGGAGCAATTCAGAACAGTAGCTTAGAGAGTCACCAAGTTGATCCACTATAGCACATGAGTCAAGAACGAGTAATTAAGAACGATAGTCTAAGGAAGCGACACTCGAGTATTGTATCGCAAGGAATCTTGGAAAATTAACCAAATAAGAAAACAAAATAAGGGTTTTTTTATTCAATTTAGAATAAGTGATTATAAAAAGTGATTAGAAAAAGTGATTATGAAAAGTGATTATAAAAGGTGATTATGAAATAAGCTGATACACTATTTTGATTTCCTAACTTATCACTGGTTAATATAATTTTCATACCCTAAGCGGATTCTAATCCCTTTTCGATTAGAGTAACAATAACAAGCGCATTGATACTAATATATGATATGCGTTTTTAATTTCTGAATTAAGCAAACAAATTCTGAATTAAGTAAACGGGTTAAGCACGCACGAATTAAGCAAACACGATTATGGAATATATATCAATAGAAATTAATCAACACATATTCTATAGAACTTTAATAAAGCATACAAGACATATAACAAAATATTGAAAGGGAAACGACATTTGATTGAAAATTAAGAAACCTCAAAGAATTGGCGGAAACCGATTACAGCAGATCAACCTTGTGAGTTTTAGTTCCCCATGCCATCTTCTAAGCAATATTGTATCATGAAAATTTAGAATAGGATTACTATAGAAATGAAAGACCTAATATAATAAAAGGGAAATTTGGGCCCTTATGGGATCCGACCCGAAAATTACAAAAACCAGCCCAAACTAACTATTTTAATTAAGTCTGGAATTTCAATGAATTATTCAACCATTCTTCACTCTGAATCTGCTTTTGACTTCAACATGGAACTTATAGATCATTCTCTTAGCTTTCCAACATATATTAGAACGTGTTAATACAACTCATATAGCTTAAATTATGATCTACATAGTGACAAGGTATCAAATAACCGTTTATGCTAAAAATAAAGTATGAAAATAAAATAAAGTAAAAAATAAACTTAAGTATAAAAAACACTTAAATAGTAAAAATAGTAGAATAGACTATAGAGTTGCCTAAGTACAATAGTAGAAGAAGGTGCATCAAAATGCACTGATCAATAATTCAAAACAATGGTGAAAGAGTTATTTCTCATGTCAATGATCCCTGAGATTAAACGTAATTAATCAATTGTTTCTCTAAGAAACTTGATCTCTCATACTTAAAAATCAAGTTCCTCTACTGCAGATGATAACACTTAAAATGCACCACTTTATTATCTCTATTTACCAATCTTTTTTTGTCGATTTTATATATTTTTGTGGTTTTATGCTGGTATTATGTGTATATTTCAGGTAATAATCAATTAGTGGCCTTTGCGCAAAGAAATATCGAAAAACATTGAAAACAATGAAGTTTTAAGTGTTTTAGGTTGTCATAACGGGTTATGCCCAACCATGACGCTCATCATGGGGTGACCAAATGCAACCGTCAGCCATAGAAAAGGTTGGTTCCATACATGGGGATAGATTTATATGTCTTCAACAACACGACAACCCTTCCTTAGGGATCTGTGGAGTTCCTAGTTACCTTTGGATAAGGGAGCATGAAGATGCACATCGACCTGTGATTCCTCTTTATCCCATGCAATTTCATCTACAACTTCATTTTAGAGAGACCCACAATAACAACCTTAGAGGGTAGTGCAATCCATTTCCACCTTAAAATGAAGTACCACAACACCAAGTAAGAAATTGTGATAGTATGTGCAGACCAAAAGGGAGCACGATGTTGCCACAAAGCCATGAAGAGAAACTTGGACGTGGTTGTTTTCCAAGGAAAATGGGTGCTGAATAAGGTCAAATCTTTTGGAAAATACCCCTTAAATATCAACATCAACGATTTTGAAGCACATTTAAAAGAAGCCATATCCAAGGAAGAGCATGACCTAGATATACTTCTACCCATTTAGTCCATAATGAAGACTAAAAGGCTAATCCCTGATGGTGACCTCATGTCCATCCAACTCGACAATAACCTTACATATTATGAAAATTGGGGGCAAATCTTCCTAGTTTCATGGAAGACGGGCTCATCAAATGCCTCAAGGCCAATACATACTTGTTTGTATGCACCCCAAGGAGGTTCCAAATATCAACCTTGATGTGGCCTTCCATCAAATCAATATTAATCATTTTTCCAAGTACATCACTCAAAGAAGACGATGTCAGTATCCACCGCACACTTGAAGTCACATACAAACTCTACAAGTCTTTTTGTTAACCTTAGTTCCTCAGAATATAGATTAACTTCCTAGCAGATGCATGATTTAGAAATGTTAGAAAATGGCTCTAAGGCCACCACTTGGGGAACTTTTCCTTAAATTCAGGCCGGTCCCAAGAGCATACAGCTTCCGCTCCACTACTCATCCATACCTTGAAGAAATTATTAGAGGTAGTGACCTCTAATCTATTTCCATGGGTTTCTAATTCATGCTCCTACTCCCCATCATCCATAAGTGTCTCTTGTGGTATCTCATAGATGTTGGGTATGAATATGGAAGTAGAAAATGGTCTAGAGGGGGTGAATATACCCAAATTAAAATTCAACTTCCATTTCCCAAAATCAGAGTGTTTTCAAAAATGAGTTGTGAGCGGAAGGTTTGATGCAAAAAAGAAAATTATACATTTTGAATACTGATCAAGGCAACACGGATTTTTTCACAAATATCAAAGATTATAATGATGAAACGCTTAGTATGGATTGAATCAATTGCGTAATGCAGGAGAAGTGTTTACACAATGATTCAATCAATGGAATTCCAAGTTCAACATGGCTTACCATTGAATCAACATTACTCATTTTTCTAGGCACAAAGTGTCTTATGTGTAACATGGTTAAGGGGCACAACGAAGAAGAACTTATACTTCAAATTCCATAAATACTTTAAAGAATTTATGACTCAGTTTTAGTGAGACTAACCCTTAAGGATGGCTAGGGTCAAAATACTTCCTCATAACATGGAATAGGTTGAATAACATGATCAATGTTAGCACGCTCTTATTGTATTCACACCAATACTAGAAAATGTTTACATAAGCCCAACTCACTGCATGTAGTTGAGAGAGTGAAGTCTCCATAAAAAATAACCTTAACCTCAAAGTCGTTGAAAGGCATTATGACACATATTTGTGATAACATACATTCATACATAGGGAGGTCCTATACATTAAATTGGCTACAAATCCACATGTCACTTTAAGGAATAATCGTTTTCCAATATAAGGATAGTCTGACGTCTCGACACACAAGTTACAACATGTCATCGTGGTTGTAGAAAAATTAGGCTCCCAAGATTTTTTCGTCCACCCAAAAATTATCTTTAGCATCAGCGTGAAATTCTTTCGGTGGCAAAACCTTCTTCACCATCTTTTTGTTGTTTTTTAAAGACAAAAAATGACAACCATAAGTCATACACCTGAACTGCTCCTCCAACCACCATTTCACTTCATCAAAACTAAACTTATGTTTGAATTGGAACTCTAAACCCCAAATGAACCTATACAAATTAGGATCATCCATGATATTTCTAAAAAGCAAATCTTACCCTAATATGGTTCATATTAATATGTGCGGGATAATGCTCACCATCACTAGGGTTGATCATTATTGGTTTAGTGGAAGAAACAACATCACTAGGCTCTATGAAGGGAATTTTTATGTAAGAGTTTCATAGGTTCTCCATGTGCAAGTACAAATGAAAACTCAGAAATTAAAAAGGGAGAAAAAGGAAATACTTTGGGTTTAATGCAAGTTTCTTGAAGAAATTGAATAAAGAAGTATGTATAATGAGCAAAGTAACCCAGATTTAGAAACCTCAAACAACAAAGAAAAACAAATGAAAACTCTCTAATAAAACCCTTGAAATGAAGAAGATTTCAAAAAGGTGTAAATGAAAAACAAGTTCATGATTTTTATGCAAACTAGGCATTATGTTCAACCGCCAGGATCCACTAGAAGCTCAAAGGTTCCATCAAAAGGCTCATATGGTATCTCGATTCAGTAATTCTACTTGAGTGCACATATGCACGTCGTCTTCCTACAGGCGCGTGGAACACATGAGCCTCTATGTCGTAGAAACATTGCATCAACCCATTGTACATTTAATGCACATGTTCCCTATGCAACTTTTCACTAATCTAGGAAGTTATTCTCCACAAACAAGGTTAACAAAGATTCAAATTCTTAGCTCACCTTCATTTTTTATACATAAACAATCATCACTTCACGGTTATTAGTAAGGGCTTGAGGGTAACTGTTTTGCACTAGAGAATGACCCACAAAGAATGACCAAATTCACTCAGGGCCAATTCTTCTTAGGGACTCGTCTTGTTGTCGTATAAGTAGACATGCATCACTCGACACCTCTCCTTTAATCAAAGTCGTAGATCTTCATCCAACAACCATATGCGTTCCAAGTTGGGCAACCCGAAAATGACTACAACGACATCTCCTATATAAGTGTAACCATGAACATGATTCAACTCATACTTTCAAAGTTTTACCTCAATCTCATATCGATTTGAGCGTCAAAGTACTAACTTTTTTTAGGTGCCATTTTCAATCATCAGTGAATTGTCACCGCTGTCCCGAAAACAGTTTCACGATAGTGTTCATTAACATACCAATCATTTCATGTTCCAGTGCTGAATAAAAGGAAAATAATAATGTGTTTTGCTTTCACGACTCTTTCACATTGAGTTGATGTGAAACATCTGTAGTGTTTTTGGTGGATTATCAATATAAATCGGAAAAATATTGAATTAAATGTTATTTTATAATTTTAGGGTATAATTAATTAATTTTAAAATTTTGTTCTTAAAATTAACCTTTCGTACAATGCTATGCACATTTAAACTATTGAGACAATTTACAAAAGTCGTTTCACCTCATCAATGTGACAACCTTTGATGAAGAAGTCTAATAATAGAGTTTGACTAATAATTAACTAAAATTTGAAAAATATTATTTTAGGGAAGATTCAAACTCGTCTTTTTTCTAAAAGATTATACTTAATTAAGCATCATTAATCACTTGTGTCCAACTACATAGTTAAATCATTGTCATTGCCAAAATAAACCAAAGGTTATATCTTCCAAAAGCCTCCCACATCAATTTCAAACCCTAAGAAAGTGAAAGAATAGGTGAAGACACTACACATGCTAGAACCGTTAAGGTAAAAAAAGAAACTATTGATGAATGCATCACTTAACTAAAAATCCAATAAAGGACGAAGAAGGCCCTCCATAATATTGATGTCACTATAGGAACATGTGAATAAGATAAAAGGAAATAAAGTCCCACATTCGCAATCATGAATTAGACAATTTTAACAGAAAGGTACACTACACTATGTAGAAGCAATGATTGGTTTGAAAGGCCTAAGTTTGCATATATTCATACGACACATGATCAAGGTCCTGTGATTTGTTTCTATGGTCCCATGTTACCATTTTAAGTAAATTTATTGTGGTCCATGTTAAGTGCTTTATCATGCACAATCCTTTTTGGTTTTTGCTTCTATCCAATGAAGTTATGAAGACATCTTTCTGACTCAGCCATTAGAGTTGTTTTGAACCGAAATTAGAAATTGATAGAGATTCAATGGAACTGAGTTTTGGTGCGGTGAAATGAATTTTCGATATAGTATATTGGACTGAATCTATAAGATTAGTAGTTCAATGATAAAATTAATGAATGAATAAAAAATAATACAAATATTTAAATGAGAAAATATCTTAAATGACGTCTATTAGACTTTATATAATGTGGATGGTTAACACCGTCATTAGAGAATACAACGTCTCATATAGATTATCGTCTGATTATATTTAATAATAGAAAATATGCTAAGAATCGAAATCACTCGTCTTCACTGGGTTGAGGTTCCACCTATTCGTCGTGTCTTTCCGTGCGATGTTTAATATTGAGTCTTTGATCGTGGTATGGCCGACGAACTAGATGATATTATTGAATGAAGTAGTGAAGACATGATTGTGACTCATCCATCAATTAGAAGTACCTTCAAATTGATCAATTGCATTCTTTCAAAGGCATAAAAGGTTGCATATACATTGCTTCACGTATCAGCTACAAGTGGATATTATTCTTTGGACTTGGTGATTATAAAGCTATAATTATGTTTAAGAGGAATATTGACTTAATTATATATCCCTTTTATAAAACGAATATTCTCATGGCCTTTTTTTATTATCATTTATATTATTTGTTATACTCTAGCTCCTATTTGGTGTATTTATTTATATATTGTTTGGATAGAATATTATTTTATACATTGTATATGCACTCTTACAATACTCTTATCATTTTAGAATAACTTTTCATCAATATAAATGGATCCCTATCTATGTGGTAAATATTCCCGAAAGTTTTTGTTTTATTTTTATTTTTACTTGAATGAAATTGACAATTTAAAGTTATTATTGCATCATAAAGCATAATTCTTTTTGTATAATATATTTTTGTCAATTTAACTGTTTAATTTATATTTTTATTGCATAAATTAAATATATGCAGTTGTAAATATGCATGAAATATTATTAAATAAGTTCAATTAACGTATATATATTATTAGATACAAATACGATATTAATTATAAAATTCTATATCTAGTTATTAATATTCAATTTCTATATTCTTTTATATGCATGATCATAAAAAATATAAAAAGTTTTAACTTTAAATTTGTGAAATATAACTTCTATAAGAAAAATATAAATCAGAGTAATTATAAAAAAAAAGTCATTTCTAAAATACATATTCATTTGATCAAATACATCAAATTGAATATTGACCGGACAATCAGATACATCAAATTGTGATAGAAACTCTTTAAAAAATTGAAATCACTTGCTAAGTTTTGTTTGGGAATTTGGAGAGGAGGGGAGGGTTTTCGAAAACAATTTTAAAAAAAATAATATATAAAAATATTTGACATTTTTTAAAATAATGATTTGATATAAAATGATAAAAGAATGTTAATTACTATACTTTTAATTTTCATAATATATAACAACATAAAATATATTTGAAAATTTTATGTAAGTCTTCCAATACAAATTTTGAATTCCCAAAATTATAGAGTTTTTGATGTTATGAAAAGCAAACCTTCAAAATCCTCCTAACCAAAACCCTCCGATTCTTTCCACTAAATCTTTCTCCTTTTCAAAGTCCTCTTCTCTCTTCTCCTCCAAACTCCCAAAGAGATCCTAAGGAGTGATTTTGGGCACATTCTCTCTATTTTGTAGATTTAATCATTTTACTTATTTTTTTTAGGTAAGAAATTTTAGATGAGTTGAATTTTCATATTTAAAATAGCAATATAATAAAAAGAAATTTATCTCTAGTTTTGTCACTAATATTTGGCAGGAATACGAGAAATTCTAATAATAAGAAACAAGGAAAGAATCTCACACCATTTTTGAATTTCAAAATCAAATATTTGAAATACCCTTTCAAGCAAGATGTAAAGTAAATTTGAAAATAACAAGTTAGTTTTGAGATAGGAATAAAAGAAATATTTTTCGTTCTGAAACCATAAATAAAGAGAAGTGGAAGTTGCGATAGAGTAGAGCTTTCAGTGCGGCGTATAAGTGGTGTATTTGAAATGTTAGAACTCTGAGACTCAAGTCAATATATGAAAGAATAAAGAGTTTTCAAATTGTTGAAACATGTTACCTGATTCAGCGCAATTTCATAGATATAGGTGAGAGAAATAACGATTTTGCTATCTTTCAGGCGTTAAATGCAGAGGATCGTTGGATGTGTCTGAGACGTAAATCTCCTATAGCAAGGTATATGATAGTCATGTGGTAAGTAGAAGATTCTAGAAACATAATCGTGCAACCGATTAATATACTTTAGCCCGGAACAGGCTATCTACAAATGGTCGATCCAAGATGAATATGGCAGCGCATAACAGTTTCCCAAAGCTCTCATGCTTGAGTAGAAAGGTGACAGTTTGGAGAACATCATCCTCGCCGACCGATCACCCTTACTTTGTTCACATAGAGAAAGGTAGTCGCTTTAGTTTTCTGAGGATCCGGGATTTTACTAATGTCTATTCGGGGGCGTCATTATCATCATTATTGGGAACTAAAACACTTGAGTATTACATGCCAAAGATACGATCTTTGATAAGACATTTTTCTTTTCATATTGCTAGCACATAAGTCTATGAAGAAATAAATTTGTTTTCACTTGGATCTTTATTTTCTCTTTATCCTTGAGCAATTATATTTTTCTCTTTTGTCATTTTGTCTTCCAGTATTCGAGAAAGTTAACGCAATATGGCTAAGAAATAGCGGAAGAATGTAAAAGAAAACCAGAAGAATTCAACATCTCCATGGGAAGGTTATATCTATTCTTCCACCATGTCCATTTTTCCAAGGAGGGAAATATGGATACAGATTTCCTTGAAGTGGGGGACCCATCGTGTTGGGGTTCCATCACACCTACTGAGGAGGAAAAAATATGAAGTGAATATGGTGGTTGCATCATCCCTCTTTATGAGTATCTCTTCTCAACCCCGGGTGTTCGCTTACCCTTTATTACTTTTGAGGTTGACATTTTTAACCATCTGATGGTGGCTCCTCAACAACTCCACCCATCGAGTTAAGCGTATGTAAGGGCTTACCAATACTGGTGTAAGTATCTGAAATGTGAAACCTTCAACCACCTTGTTTTCCATCTTTTTCGCTGCCACCATAGTACCACGACCCGACCAATAGAACATGAGTTAGTTTCTTTGGTGCCGATGATACAAGTCTTTGAAGATTTTATTTACTTGTCAACCTTTGTTGACCAATTCTTCTTGGTTACTCCCCTTCATCCCCTGGCTCATGTGACCATTTGGGGGACCGAGCCAGGAGTGGGGCGTAAATGTGAGCCATTGTTTCCTCATTGCTAGTCGATAATCCATGAGTTACATTGGAGAATGGTACATACGTTTATAAGGAGGAATATTTTTTTGATAAGGACTCATCTTAAAAGAAAAAGCTGGTAGGATTTGTTAAGCACTTGAGTTATATTGGAGGTAGGGTTCCCTCAGTTGAAGTCGATAGGAAACGTTTGAAGTGTCTGATTGACATTCCATTGTTTATAATGACCCACTCTCGCGAGGATCATTGAATTGCTTCGATAAGTTTGAAAATTCCTTAATTCTTATGCTATTGATTTGCCCCTTTTTGGTGCTTGTCTGGATAACAACCGTGTTTTCATGTAGATGTGATGAAGGAATAAGTGAAACGGGGAATACAACCACCCAATACTTATGCTATTGATTTGCCCCTTTTTGGTGCTTGAAACGGGGAATACAACCACCCAAAACTGTAGTAAATTTTTTGCTTCCTTGGGGTCTTCTCGAAATGTTACTTTTTTTCATGCTCCTTCGGGTTTGCAAACGAATTTGGGGACTAGTCTCGATCCTTCCTGTGAGCACCAAGATTTAGTATTTTATGATGATTTGGGGATTTTTTGCAATCTTTTTGGGTAAGCTTTAGGGGAATATTTGAACATCCTGATGCAATTTACTAAGTGAGCTTCTGTTGCTTTAACTCTAGACGGGTCCGACCACTAGGAAGCTCTTTGGAAGGAGTGAGCATGTGACGAGAAGCATCGATTGGTAATGAGTGTTAACAACTTGACTCATCAATGAGATATGTACTTGAGAGAGATGAAAAATGCTTTCGACTCTTTGAAGGAGGTAAGCAAAGATCTGGCTCCGTTCCATTTCCCTGGCACCACGGGGTGTCAGGTGATGCATCTGACGAGGATGATGGATAAGAAGACTGAGGCTCTTGATTCTTTCCAGAAGGAGTTGGAATTTGTGCATAGTCAAGATGTCTCGCTGACTCAAAAAATTGAAAGAATGTACTTCTTTGAGCCTTGTGGAAATTACAAAATCTTTCGAGAATACGTTGCTACAAGTGGAGTATTTTAATCGTCCATTGGTTATTTTAAGGGAGAAGATCCAGTGGGGTCAGATACTCTGAGATGGGAGGGTCGTCTCTCTTCTTGAGTAGGCCCCTGTATACCCCCCCCCCCTTTGTGTGTGTGTGTGTGTGTGTGTGCTATACATGAAAAATGCTAAGACATGGGAAAATATTTGTATATAACTATCCTTTTTTTGCTGGTTTAATAATGTTTGTCTTATTACCCGTGTAAGGTGCATTTATTTTGTTTTGCCATCAACATTGCATTAATTTAAGTCGTCTCCTTCGTGATATCTACGATCTTGAGGGGTGCCAGAGTTTGATTTCATCCCTGCAATTTATAAATTTTTCTTGCCATGAAGAGCGTTAAAAAGGTTTTGCTTAAAGCATAAATAACCTTAAGTTCTTCGTGAGGCCATGTTTGGCTGCTTTGTTCACGAGTATGCCACGTTAAGATGTACACGTTTTATTGGTAACATGTAGGCCCAACTAAATGCATCCATAATTTAAATGTGCTTACGCTGACACTGAACCGGTTCGACTTGATATGGCTGATATTTAAATTATGCTTATAACATAGAAATGTTATTCTGACTTGGGACATCCATACATTGAATTCACCATTGCAAGGTATAAGACTGACTAGATGAAATTAGGATTTGAATTTACCCTGTAATGATTTCACAGGTCATCGGCTAGATGCGACTATACTTTAAATCATATTCATAGGGATAAGGCATGGGACCGACTAGATGCAACCATAATTTGAACCGTGCTCTGCGTCATAGAGGATCATTTCCCAACAAAGGATAGATGATCCCCGTCCATGCCCTCAAGGTAAAGCTCGGATCGAGGTGGATGTCTCTAGGCTCCACCATTCATATCTCTTAGAGTGGTTAGATTTGAATAAGGGGAGAGGCGCCAACTATGCATAAATGTGTGTAAGCTTTGACTATTAGGGAATTGGTTGTTATAGTCGGACATGCAAAGTGTCTCAGACAACTTCCCTTGGGAAATTGGTCATTGTAGTCAGATGTGCAAAGTGTCTCCGACAACTTCCCTTGGGAAATTGGTCATTGTAGTCAGATGTGCAAAGTGTCTCCGACAGCTCCTCTAGAATATTTGAGCGTGCTCGACACCATGGGGTATTGATTGTTGTTGTCAGACGTGCAAAGCATCTCCGACAGCATCACTAGGGGAATTGGTTGTTATAGAATCTTTATCTCGGGTATCAGTTGCATCGGTTGTACCCTAGTTTCCTCGTTACTGTATATAATCATAAAGGAACAAACGTCTCAGACTTTATGTAATTTCATTCACAATGAATAATTGTTCGCATATGCTACGTGGTACTTTACACACACACACACACACACACACACACACACACACATATATATATATATATATATATATATATATATATATATATATATATATATATATATATATGAAAAATAAAGCATAATTTAATAGGTGGGGGAAGTCACTTTTATCTCTATAGCTATGCCCTTTCACTAGTCCCTTTGGAGTGCACGATGTATCTTGTTACCCCCTTGAGGTCGGCGCGCAAAACAATTGTTTCTCCATTAAGGTTGTGGTATTTAAGCTTCAAGGTTACGACGTCCATCGCTACTGTGAAGGTCCTACCAAGAATACATTTATAGAGACTCCTGTACGGGATGATAAGAAACTAAGTGTTGATCAATCGAAGCTCTCTTTCCTCTCCTGTAGATACCAACAAATCACATATCCCCAGGGGCGAGTGGTCATCCTGTTAAATGCTTGTAGGTCTGAGTCGTCTTACGACATTATGCTTCCTCTATCTAAGCCATTTTTTTCGAACAACGACGAATAGAGGATCTCACACGAACTTCATTTGTCTATCATAATCCGAGAGACATTGAACTATCATATAGTGGTCGTGATTACCAATGGAAACAACTCTTTGGAAATACCTCCAACTTTCTCAGAGTCCCGAACCCTATAATACACCGGTCAGAGATCTTGGATAATGAACTACCTTCATTTTTTAGACAACCATAATCTCGACAATTTCCCTTTTGACCGTCCCTCTAGAAGGGAGATTTTCCCGGGGTGGACCATTATCGGTTGCGGTAAAGCAGCAAGCAAAAGTAAGAATTTTGATTTTTATCGTCTCCACTGGGATTAATGTGATATCAATTCCATTCAACGATCTCTACGATTTTAAGCTTGGGTTAGCAAGATTTACAAATACGGAAAACAAAACATATGCACAAGTAATTAAAGTAACAAAGAGAACTCGTTAGGAATAAATGTCATCCACTTATCTAATACGCAAATCTACCAATCAGTTGTGCACAACCTAAAACACTTATCAATATCATCACATATCACTCACATCAGTGTTCATATCTGAAACACCGACGAGAGTTCTACTGTATTTTTTAATTATTGATCTCTCAGTCTATCAAACAATACGGAGTATTAAGATTCGATCTCACGCGAATGTTAAACCTAAATATATATCTAGAGTTTAGCGTCTAACAAATGATTATCCTAGATCTAGATTCGAAGAGTATTTCTCAATAATGGTTCAAATCAATAGATAAATAAATAAAATAGGATAACATCAATATAGATTCATAAAATAGATCATATACAACACCATGATCAATAAATACATATACTATCAAAGTAAACTTACATACAATTCCCCAACAAGAAAGGTACAAAGAGAAGAATTACATGGGGATAGATTTACATGTCTTGAACAACACGACAACCCTTCCTTGGGGCTCTGTGGAGTTCCTAGTTACCTTTGGATAGGGGAGCATGAAGATGCACATCGACATGTGATTCCTCTTTATCCCGTGCAATTTCATATACAACTTCATTTTAGAGAGACCCACAATAACAACCTTAGAGGGTAGTGCAATCCATTTCCACCTCAAAATGAAGTACCACAACACCAAGTAAGAAATTATGATAGTATGTGCAGACCAAAAGGGAGCCTGGTGCTGCCACAAAGTTATGAAGAGAAACTTGGATATGGTTGTTTCCCAAGGAAAATGGGTGGTGAATGAGGTCAAATCTTTTGGAAAATACCCCTTAAACATCAACATCAACGATTTTGAAGCACATTTAAAAGAAGCCATGTCAAAGGAAGAGCATGACCTAGATATGCTTTTACCCATTAAGTCCATAATGAAGACTAAAAGGCCAATCCCTGATGGTGACCTCATGTCCGTCCAACTCGACAATAACCCTACATATTATGAAAATTGGGGGCAAATATTCCTAGTTTAATGGAAGATTGGCTCATCAAATTCCTCAAGACCAATACATACTTGTTTGTATGCACCCAAAGGAGGTTCCAAATATCAACCTCGGTGTGGCCTTCCATCAAATCAACATTAATCATTTTTCCAAGTACATCACTCAAACAAGACGACGTCAGCATCCATCGCACACTTGAAGTCACGTACAAACTCTACAAGTCTTTTCGTTAACCTTAGTTCCTCAGAATAGAGATTAAGTTCCTAGTAGATGTATGATTTAGAAATGTTAGAAAATGGCTCTAAGGCCACCACTTGGGGAGCTTTTTCTCAAATTCAGGCCGGTCCCAGGAGCATACAACTTCCGCTCCACTACTCATCCAGACCTTGAAGAAGTTATTAGAGGTAGTGGCCTCTAATCTATTTCCATGTGTTTCTAATTCATGCTCCTACTCCTCATCATCCATAAGTGTCTCTTGTGGTATCTCACAGATGTTGGGTGTGAATATGGAAGTAGAAAATGATCTAGAGGGGGTGAATATACCTAAATTAAAATTCAACTTCCATTTTCCAAAATCAGAGTGTTTTAAAAAATGAGTTGTGAGAGGAAGGTTTGATGCAAAAATGAAAATTTTACATTTTGAATATTGATCAAGGCAACATAAATCGTTTCACAAATATCAAAGATTATAATGATGAAACACTTGGTATGGATTAGATCAATTGGTTAATGCACAAGAAGTGTTTACACAATGATTTAATCAATGGAGTTCCAAGTTCAACACGGCTTACCATTGAATCAACATTACTCATTTTTCTACGCACAAAGTGTCTTGTGTGTAACATGGTTGAGGGGCACAACGAAGAAGAACTTATCCTTGAAATTCCATAAATACTTCAAAGAATTTATGACTCAGTTTTAGTGACACCAACCCTTAAGGGTGGCTAGGGTCAAAATACTTCCTCATAACATAGATCAGGTTGAAGAACATGATCAATGTTAGCACACTCTTATTGTATTCACACCAATACTAGAAAATGTTTACATAAGCCCAACTCATTGCATGTAGTTGAGAGAGTGAAGTCTCCATAAAAAATAACCTTAACCTCAAAGTCGTTGAAAGGCATTATGATACACATTCGTGATAACATACATTCAGACATAGGGAGGTCGTATACATTGAATTGGCTACAAATCCACATGTCACTTTCAGGAAAACTAGGCTCCCAAGATTTTTTTCGTCCATCCAAATATCATCTTTAGCATCAACGTGAAATTCTTTCGGTGACAAAACCTTTTTCACCATCTTTTCGTCTTTTTTGAAGACAAAAAATGACAACCATAAGTCATACACATGAACCGTTCCTCCAACCACCATTTCACTTCATCAAAACTAAACTTATGTTTGAATTGGAACTCTAAACCCCAAATGAACCTATACAAATTAGGATCATCCATGATATTTTTGAAAAGAAAATCTTACCCTAATATGGTTCAAATTAATATATGTGGGATAATGCTCACCATGACTAGGGTTGATCATTATTGGTTTAGTGGAAGAAACAACATCACTAGGCTTTACGAAGGGAATTTCTATGTAAGAGTTTCATAGGTTCTCCATGTGCAAGTACAAATTAAAACTCATAAATTAAAAAGGTAGAAAAAGGAAATACTTTGGGTTTAATGCAAGTTTCTTGAAGAAATCAAATAAAGAAGTATGTAGATTGAGCAAAGTAACCCAAATTTAGAAACCTCAAACAACAAATAAAAACAAATGAAAACTCTCTAAGAAAACCCTTGAAACGAAGAAGATTTCAAAAAGGTGTAAATGAAAAATAAGTTCATGATTTTTATGCAAACTAGGCGTTAGGTTCAACCGCCAGGATCCACTAGAAGCTCAAAGGTTCCATCAAAAGGCTCATATGGTGTCTTGATTCAGTAATTCCACTTGAGTGCACATATGCGCACCGTCTTCCTACAGGTGCGTGGAACACATGAACCTCTATGTCGTAGAAACATTGCATCAACCCATTATACATTTAATGCACATGTTCCCCATGCAACTTTTCACTCATCTAGAAAGTTATTCTCCACAAACAAGGTTAACAAAGATTAAGATTCCTAGCTCACCTTCACTTTTTTATACATCAACAATCATCACTTCTTCACGGTTATTAGTAAGGGCTTAGGGGTAACTATTTTGCACTAGAGAATGACCCACAATTAATGACCAAATTCACTCATGACCAATTCTCCTTAGGGTCTCGTCTCGTTGTGGTATAGGTAGACCTGCATCACTCGACACCTTTCCTTTAATCAAAGTTGTAGATCTTCATCCAACAACCATACGTTCCAAGTTGGGCAACCCGAAAATGACTACAACGATATCTCCTATATAAGTGTAACCATCAACATGATTCAACTCATATTTTCAAAGTTTTACCTCAATCTCATATCGATTTGAGCGTCAAAGTATTAACTTTTTTTAGGTGCCATTTTCAATCATCAGTGAATTGTCACCACTGCACCGAAAGCAGCTTCATGGTTATGTTCATTAACATACCAATCATTTCATGTTACATTGCTGAATAAAAGGAAAATAATAATGTGTTTTGCTTTCACGACTTTTTCATGTTACATTGTTTCCTCATTGCTAGTCGATAATCCATGAGTTACATTGGAGAATGGTACATACGTTTATAAGGAGGAACATTTTTCTGATAAGGACTCATCTTAAAAGAATGAACACAAATCTATAAATAATTTTTTCAGAATGAACACAAATCTATCTTCTGCAAGGGGTTTTGTAAAGATATCAACCCATTGATGATCTGTATCAATAAATTTTAGGTGAAAAATACCCTTTTGAACATAGTCACGTAAAAAATGATGTTTAATTTCAATATTCTTAGCCCTATAATGCAAGATAGGATTCTTAGATAAACAGATAACAAAAGTATTGTCACATAGAAAAGGAATGTTACTCTAAGATATATGATAATCTTCCAACTGACTCTCCATCTAGAGTATTTAAGTGATGCATCCAGAAGCTACGATATACTCAATTTCGGCTGTTGAGAGTACAATTGTTGATTGCCTCTTGTTGGACCATGAGATCATATTGTCTCCCAGAAATTGACAACTTCCAGAAGTACTTTTCCTTTATGTTCTGTCTCCAACATAGTAAGGAACATAATAGCCTACTAATTTAGATTCACTTGACTTTCTATAAAACAAACCAAGATTAGTAGTACCTTTCAGATACCTAAATATTCTCTTAATAGAAATTAAGTGAGTCTCCTTAGGATCTGATTGGAAGCGAGCACATAAGCAGACACTGGATAAAAGATCAGGTCTAGAAGCAGTTAGATAAAGGAGAAAACATATCATACCTCTGAATAACTTCTAATTTACCTTACTGTTTACCTCTTCTTTCTCTAGAATATATGTAGGACGCATTGGAGTCGAAGTTGAACTTCATCAGAAGTTTCATTGTATATTTACTCTAGTGAATGTATGTTCCTTCTGACTGTTGATTAATCTGAATTCCCATAAAGAACTTTTGTTCTCCTATCATACTAATTTTAAACTCTCCCTGGATTGACTTAGCAAAATCCTTGCACAATGAAGCATTAGCAGAACCAAAAATAATATCATCAACATAAATTTGCCCAACTAGAATATCATTATTAAGGTTTTGCAAAAGAGAGTTATGTTCACTTTCCCTCCGATAAAATCATTCTCCAAAAGGAAGTTACTTAGTCTATCATACTAAGCTCTGGGAGCTTGTTTCAGACCATGTAACAAAATTTTCAATTTAAAAACAAAGTCAGGATTTTGAGAACTTTCAAAACCAGGAGGTTGGTGCACATATACTTCTTCAGAGATGTATCCATTTAAGAATGCACTTTTAACATCTATCTGATAAAGGATGATGTTATGATTGAATACAAACAAAATTAAAAGATGAATAAACTCTAACTTGACAATTGGAGAAAAGGTTTATGTATAGTCTATACCTTCTTGCTGACTATAACCTTGTGCTACCAGTCGAGCCTTATTTCTGACAACTTTGGCCTTCTCATTGAGCTTGTTCCTGAAAACCCATTTGGTTTTAATAACATGTAAACCTTTTGGTTTCTGAACAAGATCCCAAATGTTGTTTCTGGTGAATGAGAAGTTCTTGGTCTACTGTTCTTCTAATGAGTTAGACCAACGACAACTTCCGGTTGAGTCGCCTCTGGGTCTTTTGCTTCTGTTTCTTTAGCTTTACCTTTTAAGTCTTTTTCTCCAGAATCATTATCCTTGGATTTTGAAAGATTGATCTTCAAATCTGCAAATTTCTCAACTAGATTTGACTTTTCAGGGTCAAGCTTACCATTGAATCTAACATGAATTGATTCTTCGAAAATTTGTGTCTCAGTGTTAAAAGCTCTGTAGCCTTTAGAGCGTTTAAAAAATCCTAACAATAAGCACTTATGTGCGTTAGAGTCAAACTTGCCAAGATTCTCTTTAGTGTTTAACATAAAACAATCACAACCAAAAAGATAAAAGTAGGAAATGTTGGGCTTCCTGTTCTTCCACAATTCATTGGGAGTCTTACCCAAAATAGGTCTAATAGAAATCATGTTCTGAATATAACAAGTTGTGTTAACTTCTTCTGCCCATAAATGCTTAGTCATATCAGTTTTTTGGATCATGGTACGGGCCATTTCTTGTAGGGTCATATTCTTCCTTTCTACAACTCCATTTTGTTGTGGAGTTCTAGGACAGGAGAAATCATGGAAATACCATTTGAATCAAAAATATTTTCAAAATGTTTATTTTCAAATTCGTCACCATGATCACTTCTGACTTTGACTATTTTGGAATTCATTTCAGTTTGCACTAGTGAACAGAAGGTAGAGAATACAAATTGTGACTCATCCTTGTGTTTCAAGAACTTTACCCATGTTCATCAATTATAGTCATCAACGATGACCAATCCATACTTCTTTCCATTGATAGAGGTAGTTCTCACTGGTCCAAACAAATCAATGTGGAGAAGCTCTAATGGTTCAGTGGTATAAACAACAGTTTTCACTTTGAAAGATGTTTTAGAAAAGATGCCTTTCTAACATGCTTCACAAAGAGCATCTAAAGCAAACCTCAGGTTGGGTAAGCCTCTGACTAATCCAAGTTTATTTAGCTGAGAAATCCTTCTCATGCTAACATGGCCTAAACATATGTGACATACCCATTACTCCTCATTAATAGACATTAGACATTTTACATTTTGATCCTCAAAATCAGAAAGTTTGATTATATAAATGTTGTTCTTTATCTTCCCGTTAAAAAGGACTATACCTTCTTTCTGACTAACAACCTTACAAGACTTTTGATTAAAAATGATATCATAATCATTGTAACTAAGTTGACTAATAGACGAAAGGTTATGCGTCAGACCATCTACCAAAAGAACATTAGTAATAGAAGGAAGTTTACCATTACCAATAGTTCCGGAGCCAATGATCTTTCCTTTCTGGTTTCCTCCGAAACCAACGAAGCCTCGAGGCTTAAGTTCCAAATCTTGGAACATAGATCTTATACCTATCATATGTCGTAAGCATCCACTGTCCAGGTACCATGACTGGACTTTCAGCTGAGCTGCTAAGGATATCTGCAATATAAGTTATTTTATCCTTAGGTACCCACTTTCTGGGTCCTTTTTTGTTAGTTTTCCCAGAGTTTCTTACAACTTTGGATCTTTAAGCAGAGGGATAATCACATGGCATTTGAGCATGATACTTAGGTTTCAAAATAGAGTTCTTACTCGTTGTATGTTTCCGTGTCTATGCAGAAACATCAAGCTCGGTGCCAGTAGGCATGAAATGCTTATAGAGAGGTTTTGGTTTAACCTTATGACTTTTGTTAGGTTTTATAGTTTTTGTACAACCTAAACCTTTCTTGCCATTTTTTTTAACTCCATAGATAAAAGAAGTCATTTTTCTTTTATCTATGCTTTTAGCCAGAAAGTACTTGAATGCTCTGTCATATCTAATGACACAATCAATACTAGAGGTTTGTGAGACTATTTCCTCCTCTAGTTTTGAAAATTTTCTTTTCAAAGCAGAGTTGTTACTTTCTAAAGAAAATAATTTTTCATTTAGAGAGGAAATATCTTTCTCAAGATCCCTGCGAGTTTCAAAAGCAAATACTTGGACTTGTTTAAGGTCTGTGTATTTACTCTGAAGACGCTGGTACTTTTCTAGTATTTTAGATAGATATGATTCTAAGTCAGAATGAGATAGTTCAGAAAATACCTCTTTCGAATTAGATTTTGATTCTGTCATCACCTTGTCTTCTGGTTCTTCAGAACCTTCTAGATCCGTTGTAGGGGCCATCAATGCAACGTTGACTTGTTCTTTGTCAGAATCTTCTTCTTCGAATTCTGAGTCATCCCATGTAGCCATCATCCCCTTCTTGCCTTTAGAAAAGTTCTTCTTAGGCCTTCTGTCCTTTTTTCAGCTTATGACAATCATTTTTGTAGTGGCCTGACTCCTTGCATTCAAAGCATATAACTTCTTTTCCAGAACCTTGCTTCTTCTGTCCAGACGAAGAATCAGAGCGACCAACAGTCCTTCTAGCTCCTCTGAACTTCCCTTGCCAATTCTGCCTGTGTTTCTAGAGTCCGTTGACCCTTTTAGAAATCAAAGACAACTCATCATCATCTGAGTCTTTATTAGAACCTTCTGATTCTTCCTCAACTTGATATGATCATGTCTTCTCAGGCTTGGACTTTAACGCAACATATTTACCTCGTTTCTGAGTTTCATCTTCCTCAAGTTCAATCTCATGGCTTATCAAAGAACTAACAAGTTCTTCAAGACTAATACTATTAAGATCCTTTTCCAATTTCAAAGCAATTACCGTAGGTCTCCATTTTTAGGGAGACTTCTGATTATCTTATTGACATGATCAGATGTAGAGTATCCTTTGTGCATAACTTTCGGTCCTACAACAAGCATCTGAAATCTTAAGAACATAGTATCAACGTTTTCATCCTCCTCCATTCTAAATGCTTCGTACTTTTGGATTAAGGCCAAAGCCTTTGTCTCCTTTACTTGAGCATTCCCCTCATGAGTCATCCTCAAAGAGTTTGTTATCTTCACATACTCAGTATAAGAGATAACATTTAGCAATATAGTTATTGCCTTATGATGATTTTTGAAATCTTTCTTTTGTTGATCAGACATAGCACTTCTTTTTATATTATTTCCTTCAACATTAACTTGGTGAACATAGTCATCGACTACAAGATCCCAGATATCAACATCGTATCCAAGAAGAAGCTTCCAATTCTATCTTTCTAGTAATCAAATTTCTCACCATCAAATATTGGTGGTTTAGCACTGTAGTGATCTCTCTCATTGTTGTTAACAATGTTAGCAGCGACAATTAGTTCTCACACAAACTTGGATTGGTAATGAACACAATGAAGTGTTGATAAATCTTTTATCATAATCAGAACCAGAACTCTGATACCAATTGAAGGTGTGAAAAACACAAGAAATGAGGGATTTGAATTGGGTTTTAAAAACAAAAGTTTTTACCAACTCAAGAACACCACTTAAATGTTAATAACAAAGAGATAAAAACATAAGTATTTTTATCCTGGTTCGCTTGAAACTCAAAGCTACTCTAGTCCACCCGCCAAGGTGATTTTGCCTTATACACAAGGACTTAATCCACTATAATCAACTAATTACAATAATCATAAAGAATAACCTTCTCTGTCTTCTCAAGGATCCGACTATACCCTAGTCTCCTTAAGGACTCACAAAGAATAACTTTCTTTGTCTTCTTAAGAATTTGACGATACCCTAGTCTCCTTAAGGAATCAAACAAACAGTGTGAATAATATTTTGTGTGTTACAAGTTGCTTCTACACAAGCAGATTTTACACAAATGATAAACAAATACTTAAAGAAAAACTGTATGGAAAAATGATAAAATTTATCAAGTTTTGCGATGCTTTCGTATTCTTCTATTATCTCATATATATGTTTTTCTTTAAGTCTCAAAGTCCCACTTATATAGCATAAGGAGAAGACTGTTGGAGGGAAAAATGGGAAAACCAAATAGAGTGGTTGTTCACTGTTGGATGGTGAAAGGAGTGATACTGCATACTGTCATTCGCCCATAAATTCAGTGACAAGTGTGATGTAGTATTGTCCTTGTCCATGAAATCAGGTAGTGGGAAGAATATTTGATTTGTACTATGTACTATTTGATCACGTACCCATTTGATCTTATCTTCAAGTTCATTAGCTTCTGATGAAAGTTGATGAAGCATGAAATGAGAAAACATAAAGCTGGATTCAGAAACTTAAGAATCTTTAGTTAGAACCTTGACAATGTCAGTAGTCTGGCTTGAAATCTTTATTATCTTCAGAGTCTACAGTCAGAACCTTTATAAACTCAACGTCTGGCTTGAGATCTTCAGAATCTTCAGCTAAGTAACACAACTTCATAAGCTTGCCATTCTTCAAAAGATTTATGATAAAGTCACGTCCAGAAGCACGAACCGATAGAATGTTGCAGAAGCAACATAACATCTCCTCAAAACCTTGCCAGGAGTGAATCAACATAAAACCAGAAAGATCATTGCAGCAACAACTTTAAACATCTTTCAGAACTTCTTATGACTGACGCAAAAGCGGATTCAGAACTCATTGTTCAGAAACTGATGACGTTACACGTCATATATTCAGAATCAAAACTGGCTGTTAAAGCTACACAATAACAAACCATTAGGGTACCAAAATTATTCTCACACAAATACGACATTGTTATCATCAAAACTCAAGGTATAAATGCATCACCAAATCTTATTCTAATAAGGAGTTGGCGGAATTGAAATACCACAACCAATGGGTGTCTTCCTCCTAACATTTGGAGCTACTGGGTAAGATGAAGTCTTCCAACCTGACCTTCTTGAGAGGGAAAAAGATGCACTCAAAAATCGTGTTAATGTCCTTACTTTTGAACAAAATAGGTATCTGGAAGAGATTGGAGAAGTGTCTTCCTCATTTATGGATATAGAGGTTGTCGTGTAACCTTTTGGGTATCCCGGTACTCTGGTTGAGAAGTATAAGCTTCTTGCTTAGGAGGTGACAAAGAATAATGAGGCTTTAGCTTCCACGCGTGTTTAGTTATCTAGAGTGAATACCACTCTTTATGAAGCAACCGATCCTCATATCCTTCTCAAAAAAAGATAGAAGAGATCTATGCGTCTTTGAAGTAGTCTCAATAAGATCAAAAGAAAGATGAGGATTAACTTTGTGAGATACGTCTCAAGAACCTTGCCTTGTTCAAGGAGTTATCAAAATCATTAGAGGAAAGTTACTTTATCGCTTAGGACTCTTTTGAAAGAGCCTTGAAGCAGGTGGATTATTTTTATACTACTGATATCTCAAGGGCAAGTCTTTCTTTACTAAACCATTAAAGACGGGAAGGTGATTTCCTTGGTGGAATATGCGTTTACCAACGTGCATATACCCGACATATGTGAATCCAATGAATAAGTAACCTTTATCATTTTTGTCCTACAATTTACATATTAATGTGTTACTTACTAATGTTTTTACCTGTTTATATGGTATTTCTTTTAGTCCTAAGTTTGTATTTATAGGAGAGAACTTTCCTATGTGGTCGTGCTTAAATTTTTATTGGACGTCTCTTGGGACTGTACCTGGCCAAGGTTCGATACCCATTCCCTACCCTCAAGAAAAAATTTGGTTCGAGGTTAACGTATGATATGCTCACCACTGCCTTTGGAATGTCTAGCTACCAAGAATGGTGAGTCAGTATTTTACACTTTACGGTCTGATTTCTTTGTGTGTGTGTGTGTGTATGTGTGTATCTATTGGCATTGTGGTATTTTGAATGCTTTAGTCGTATGCATTTGGCATTTATGATAACACCCATATATATTTTTAATGGGGCTTTGGCGATTTTGATCGTACACCAACAATGTTTGTGACAACACCCTGGGCTTATCGTTACATTTATAATTACAAGGAAAAAGATAGTTTAGTGGAAATTTACTTATTCTTTAGTGGAATGTCATTATAACAATGCATAAGTGATTTTAATTAAGGATTGAATTAAACTTAGCCAAGTGGTGTGTGTAGCGGTGTATTCGTTACCATTGGAGATATTGACTAAATCCAAGGTAAATCATACAAAGTCGAGTCGCCACCGCACTTCTATTTATCCAAAGGAATGGTTAGAAAGCGAACAAAAACCTAAAAAGTTTTACAAACAAAACTAGTAAAAGAAACAGATATCTGGGTAAGGGGGTTAGTTATGCAATGGGAAGGTGTTAGGCACCCAAAACATCCTAGGTACTCATAGGGAGCCCTTTTCACGCTTGTTGCAAAGGTTATTGTTTTTGTGAAATTTTATTTGTGCAAACATGATTGAAGAGATGAGAAAAGAATATACAAGTTTATTTACATTTTTGTGTTTGGATGGATAAACCCATTGCCTACATACCCTCTTATGAAAAGATTAGGATCAAAACCTCGTAGTTTGGGTAAAAAATTTCAAAACAAATGAGTGGATTGATTGGTCCAAAAGCCTTAAGGTCTTTTGTTATCAAAGGGAGAAAACTCAACCTGAAAAACCACAAGTCCACCATGTGAGGATAGCTTCAACATGCTAGTGAGGGGTTAACCCTATAATAAGCATGGAAGACTCATTGTCCATCACTAAGGACAAAGGTGAGAATTACATCTACCACAAAGATAACTCAAACCTAATAGCTAAAGGTTATGAAAAGATTTGATTAAGAAGTGGACATGGAACCACAAAAGAAATTTGAATGGGTTATATTTACCAATTAGAAGTATATACAAAATGGTCAAAGTTGACTTAAAGATTCAATTCAAAATGAGTATGATGAAAAGAAAGTTTGAAAATCAAAAGCATAAGGCTTAGGTTTCTAATGTTGAAAACAAAGTCAAATGTTTGCACAAAAAGTTTTTGGCTTGGGTTAGGATGGAGAAATGAAGATGACAAAAATGTGATGGATATGGAATGAAACCACACTAGGAGTTCCTCTCTTGAGATCATAGAGATGATCCAAGTAGATCCTATCCTTTGGAATAAGCAAGCACAAAGCAAAAGCAACTCACACAAGTCTCATAAGAGATCCTCAATAAAAGGAAACAGAATGCCAATACATGGACTTACACCCGACTCCTAACAACAAAACGGAAACAGAATGCCAATACATGGACTTATATCCGACTCCCAACCACAAAAAGGAAACAGAATGCCAATATATGGACTTATATCCGACTCCCAACCACAAAAAGGAAACAGAATGCCAATATATGGACTTATATCCGACTCCCAACCACAAAAAGGAAACAGAATGCCAATATATGGACTTATATCCGACTCCTAACAACAAAACGGAAACAGAATGCCAATATATGGACTTACATCCGACTCCCAACCATAAAAAACAAACATCAAAAGCAAACACATTAAAAGCAAACATGCAAACAATCATCACACACTATATACATACAAGAGGCTGAAACAAAAGGGTAGGCTTTAGTCAAGAGGGGTCATGTCAACCTCGACAAACAAGCCAAACTGTACAAGGGTAGTCTGTAGCTCTTAACCACTAACATTGAGAGTTAGGGTGAAGCTGATCAAAATGGAAATGAGGATGAGACCTCATGCTCTTAACCCTGGCTGGGGTGATCTTATGATAAAGAAAGCGTGGGGATCCAGAAAGTGAGATCCTATTCCACTTGACAGACTATGGACAAAGATCTTGGGTACATGTTCAAAAGCATCAGCACGTAATGCGAGCATAATGAATGACTCACTGAATAATGGGGGATTGACTACTAATCACTTTTATCCGTCAATTGCCTCAACTCTTGGAGGTCTTATCAAGTAACACATGCCTCATCTTGGAGGTCTTTGGCACAATTGTAAACAAACACAAACAGAGCCTCTTAAGGAGGACTTGCCAGCAAAATGCCTGCCAAAAAGGTGACAGGACTTCCAGACTACATGGAGTAAGAAGATAGCTACCTAAGTGGTGTATCAACCATAATCCAAAGCTCAAGCAAGAGCTAAAAGCAAGCAACTAATGTACTTGTACAAAAGACTAAACAGTTAATATTTCAGTTATAAAACCAACAGACAAACAGTGAAACCATTCACAGTTACACAACTCAATGAACAATGCTCAAGCATTCAAATGAACTCAAGAGCTCAAGCACATCACTTAATATCCTACAAAACAAACAAAAGTTAGAACTCAAATCATTTGCATCTCACAAGGTGGGAACAAGTCAACCATCAATGCTAAATGTCCAAACCTGAAACACAAAGCACAGTTAGTTTATGTACAAAACACTAGTACAAAGACTAAGTTCAAAACCAAACCAAATGATCAAAACAGAACCCAATATTTTACACAATGCACATTCAAACATGTCACAAAATGTCCTCAAAAGGACTAGCATCAATTCAATAAGCAAACATCTCAAATGGTTCATGCTATGCAATGATCACAAAATATGCACAAAGTGAACTTCCAATTTAGAAAATTCAAATCAAAACAGAAAAGCATGCAATGGCTATGAAATTTTTTATGCAAGTTTCTCATGTCATGAACAAGCAACATGCAAACAATCACATCCAGAAGAGTTCAAATGATAGATGAACAAAAATGCAAAAATGCAATGCCAAAAATGTGACACAAATTGTCACATTACATCTACATGTGTAAAAAACAATGATAGCATATGAGAAAAAATTCAAACCAGTGCTCAAAAAAATCATATCATGAGTGAAGATCAAGCATACAAAAAATCAGATCAATTGGATCAAAGATGAAGATTTCACAAAGCATTGAATGCAACATATCAAAATAGCATGGCGTGGATCAAAAAAATTTCACACATTAAAAATCAGACATCAACAATTCATGAAAATAATACTAAAAAAACTAGACATTAAAACAGAACTATGAAAAAAAATTGGAGTTAATTTGGGTCATTTTTCTATTTTTTATGATTTTTCTAAGATGAACAAAATAATTAACATAACAAAAATAAAATGGAGGGAAAGCATTATTTGAAATAATCCAGAATTAATCACAACCACATGATCTAGCGTGCAAAAGCAATCAAACGGTCCATATTCAAACATCAAAACGCACAGCTTCATTAATCTACATCAGCGTGCCACTCAGCAAGTCAAAGTAACGCGTGGCCAGTCAAAGCAAACGGAGCCAATCATTCAGACACATAAGCGCATACATGGAAGCCACGCCAGCTAAATGAAATGATGCGTTTCATTAAACGCGTTGGCACACCATATCATCAGGTCAAACAACGCGTGGCACAGTCAAAGCAAGCATAGCCAATGAAACAGACACGCATGAGCCACATGGAGCACACATGGCAGCCAACACAGCAGGCAAACCCTAAAAACCAGATGCCGGAGCTACAGTCTCCGGTCATCTTCTCCGGCCATCCTCGGCGGAGTCAACGACAATTTTTTTCCAGAATTTCATGAATCATACATCAATCGAACCGGTTTTCAGCAAGGAATCCAAATATCAAATCAATTTCATCTAATTCCTCCTAACTTGCACGAATCGAACGAAAACATTTTCATGAGCAAAAATTCCAGTCCACATAACATGCACAATACTCAACCAAATCAAGATCTAAACACATGTACAAGCTTTGCTAAGTGAGATCTACAAATCTATGGCCTTAAAACAGCGAAAGGAGATGACGAAATTTTGACTTACTTGAAATGGAGGTTGCTAAAATCGTGCTATCAACTGCTCTAGAGCTCCAGATCTACTCTACTACAATTGCCTTGAAGCTTTGTGCAAAGAGAATCCACTGAAACCAACTGGATCTAGCTCAATTTCAAACTTCCATCTCCATGAAGATGCACTTGAACAGCTCGAATATGGACTGAATTGATCAAACCAATGGTTGACTCTTGCTCAATGAAGCATGTTGATCAAGAATCTTGAAGAATTTTTGGTGTTTCTGTGAAGAAATTCAAGATTCGAAGAGAGAGAATTTTGGAGGGAACTTGAAAATTCAGATCTGAAAATGCTTGTCCTTGTGATTATGGTTAGGGTTTGGTATTTATATGGCATTCTAATCACACTGAAATCCAAATTAAGCTTTGTTTAATCATGATTAGTGAGAATTGGAATATCTTGCGAAATTGCAAATGAGCTCATTATGGCCATGTCCCACGTGTACAGTACCATGCAAGGCTTGGAATCCTCTTAAAATCAACCAAGGATCATCATGGAATTGTTGGTTTGCTTGTATCATAAGCCAAATTTGAATTATGGAAATTCCCTCCAAAATGATCACATGTGAAATAATGGGCATACAAGCCTCTCTCATGCATGGCAATGGTTCATTTGAAATGTCTTGAACATGAGGAGCATTTTGCAAAAAGAATGGACCAAATTGGAGCTTTGTATCAAAAGTTAGGCCATTTTGAATTTCCATGCACATCTTGTAATCAAATGACCATAACTTCTCAACCATTCATCATATGGACATGAATTAGGACTTTTTGGAAAGGGGAGACAAAGATCTACAACTTTCATGTTTACAAAAAATCCATTTGAAACTTCTTTGACATTGACAAGTCAAGTTGAATGTTGACTAAAAACTTGCCAAATTTGGAAACTTTGAATTACAGGTCATTTTCCATTTTTAGTAACTTTTGCCATGACCTTTGAATCTTCAAGATGGATGCTTAAAATGATGAATAAGCCTCATTTGAACATGATTGAGGTGTTTTAACTCACTTCCCCACCTCATAGCCCTCAGTTGACTGCACAATTGACTTTTTTGGTCCTCAGATGACCTTGAAATGCCTTGATGAACTTGAGCCTTTATCTCTTGATGAAATTGCTCCAAAATGGAACCCTAGCTCATGTAAGCTCTTTGTAATGATCATGTGGTCTTCATCTCAAGAAAAATATCTCATCTCATGCACAAAGGATCTTCTTGAAGCTCTTGACCTGGAGATTGCTTGAGCTGCAACAAAAGTGTAAATGACATATTTTTGTGCTTTTGGTTAGTGAATAAAACAAGAAAAGCAATGATATATAATTCAAGCATGCCTGGTGATCTTAAACCACTCACAAGAGATCCCACCCAAAGGGAAAGGGAGCCAAGATGCTCAATGATCCTTGAGGTTATGCAATACAATGCTATGATGCCATGAGGGATCTTAGGGACAAATTTGGGGTCTTACAGTGTGGGCACTACTTATTGATCATTAGGGATAACTTCACTTTGATTGATCACCTACACTTATCCAACCAGGATGACTCACCTTACTTACAGGGGGATGAATAGCCATTTCTCACAATTGTCTCACCAGGGAAGCCACAATAATTTCCATAGCTTTGCCTTCGTCCCTTTGGAGGGATTCCTTGCTCTTGGATCACCGTCACTGATAGGAGAAATATAATGACATTCTCTTTATGATTTTATTCTTATTCACTGATGATTTTCTTCCCTTTAGATGTGGAAACATCTTCGATGATTTTCTTAGGATATTTCTCCCTCCCAATAGTTGTTCTTCTTTAGTGAATCTTCTCGGCTTCCCTGATCCATTTTATGATCTCTAGCATACTTGAGAAGTCCGCATTTCTTGATCAACCCTTGTATTGCATTCTTCAACTAGATGCAATCATTTGTGTTATGGTCATGACTCTTATGGAAACGACATTACCTTGACTTGTATATTTTGGAAGATTCTCTAACTGAGTATGGATTCTTGACCCCACCCTCCTTGAAATCAATGTTTGTGCATTCCTTTCAAAGTATATCCCTAGACATATTCAGGGCAGTGTACACGTCAAACCTCCCACAGAAGCCACATTTTGCTTCTTGTTTGTGACAACAAATGTCCTACTTAAGGTTGTGCCCTACTTAATAAATCTTGTAAGGTTGTTCCCTTCTCAAGTGCTCGATTGAGTTAGGCCAAGAGTTTTTATTCATAATTGGTGTAAGGTTGTGCCCTACTTAATAAATCTTGTAAGTTATGGGCTTCTTTGAGCCTTAAATTCTCCCAGAACATGCAATCTAACTTCAACCCTTTCTAAAATATCAAAATTTCAAGCTTTCGTTTGTGTGTTCTACAACTACGACGACTTTGGTGAAGTGGTGGATATACCTTTATAGGGTCTCTTTCTTCCTATGGGTAATCCCACTGAGCACAACCATCGGTGTGGGTTGCCTCTTTTGGGCGGTGAGATAGGCGATAAATGCGTCACATAGATTTTCCTAAGAATCTATACTCCTGTTTGAGAGGGTCTTGAACTAGGTGATTGCAAATGCGTCCAAAGTTGCTACAGAGAGCTTATACTTAATGATCTCATGGATATGGTAATAATCCAACCAGTCATACATGGGTTCAACATGTTCGTATGGGTCACCAGGTCCATCGTAACTTGGAAGCTTCAGAGGTTTTTCCAACAACCTTGGAATCTAGTTGTTAAGGATATGAGCACATAGAGGATTTATTTTTCACTCCAGAATCGGGTTGCCTTCGTCATAACTCTCCCTTATTTGAGGAAGATAGACTTTTAGGGTAATGTGGATATTGCTCATCCCTTTAGGATCGGGGGAATGTGTCATATGTCTGTGCTTATAGAAGTTTCTTATTGATCTCGGGATTTCTCTCTACGGTGTTGTTGCAATGATGAAAGACAATTCAAGAATGACAACTTAATTTCAATCGGATGTTGCCTCATGCACGATGCTATTCTTCAAATTGACTTCTTAAAGGCTTTCTTCAATCCTAAATATCCTTTCAGCCAAGACTTGCAAATTATATTATTGAACTATATTGTACATACTATTCAACACATTAGTAGCTACTTGCATCCCGTGGTTAGCCTGTAATGGCTGAAGGCCAGGGAATTTTTCCTATCCAAGAATCATGGATAGCAATGAAGGTATTGTTTACCATGAAAATTGGTAAATAATCTCTGCTCCAAAAAAGGTTTACTTTACAGGATCAACCAGTGAATCTTAGGACATGTGCTCTTGTTAAATTATATTTGAAAGTCTATGAACACTTCGACAATGCCCATTTGAGAATGTTGTTTAAAGTTTAAAAGTAAAATGCAGAATTTGTAAAGGAATTGCAGGAAAGAACTTCAAAGTAAATTGCAATAAGAAAGAATAACTGATAAACTGCAAATAACTTCAATTGAAATAAAAATATGGTGATTCATACGTACATTCCAAACGAACTCGTTTCTCAAACACACTTAGATACTTGGAGTAATTTGTGAGTATTTATACAATGATTGAACACACATAACTCCTATACATTAAGACCCTTATTTATACTAAGTCGAAAATAACCGCTATCAACGGTCTTTTCTCTAGAAAATGACACGTTTCGCTTGCATGCCTTCACTTTGCTGTAGCTTTACACGCGTCATTTTAGATAAATGAATAACGACAAAATACATTTATCATCCTTATTCAAAATTTAAACCTTCCGTCGAATGCAAACTCAATATTGCTTTCGTTGAAGTTGCAGCCTAAACTCAAAAGTATTTCTAAGTCCTAAAACCAACATTTCCCTCTTATACAAAAGACCTCTTCGACTAAGATCTCTCAAACTACTTCTTGTCGAAGTCAAAATATCTTAAAAATATTTCTTTTTCCCATCATACTTAATCCAACCTCGACGTCGAAATCTCAACTATCAAGCATATGCAAAGGTTCGCCTTAATGAAATTATTGTGTGGATCCAAAGAATGAAAGAGCTTGGAACACTCCTTGACTGACTCTCGTTTGAACATGATCTTTATACGAAGGATTAGATGGAGAGGTTACCCATACTATATCATTTTCTACTTGAGGAGGAGGAAATGGATTTTTGACAATTTCAAAAGCAGCAATGAGACTCGTCGTTAGACAAAGGAGATAATGGCTTTGGATACCACCATGGTTGATAACTCTGAAGAAGGATTTTCGAAAGGAAGTTGAGATTCTAGGAAGAAGATAAAGAAATTGAGGCCTGGACTTCGAAGATAGGAGATATGGATCTCTGAATCGGAGGAGATCAGAACGTGAAAGTACGTTGGAATTATATTTAGATTCTCATAGACAGTGCTACTGGTTCGTTCTGGAATCAGGGTTGTTCAGTGAACTGGTGGAGTAGTGCTTGCCACGATGGATTTGAGTTTCTAGTATAGTGGAGAGGGAGCCAATATGCAATGTTAGTACTCTGACGTTTAAGTCAGTAAGAGACTAAAAAATAATGTGATATTGAGAAAAGATTTAAATACTTGAGAAATGACGCATCTTTTCCCGTAAATAGGAGAAACAATAACAAAAAAAAAACATGAAGTAAAGTGTAGATCGCGGTTAACTGTCTTGATTAATCTTGACGCTGAAGAAAACACTAGGAAGCGGAATTATTTGTTTCTAAAGAAAAAAATATCTGCATGTTGTACATACTCCCCTGGCTCTGTTATATGATTACGCCTTTTGTTATGGGTCTTTCAGACCACACAGAATAGTAATCAAATTAGTTTCTTTATACAAAGTAATGTGGCAGACTTTCAACATGTATCATCTACTATAAATAGGTAGCTATTAAGGGTTTACAAATAGCATAGGGCAGCCATTTACAAATACTTCAATAGGCAAAATACTTTTCCTTCAAGTGAGCCAAGAGAAATTGGCTGCTTCTATATAAAAATAATATTTATTTATTGTATTATATTTCATATTAATTATCACAATAAGCAAAAATGTTTCTGTTTAATTATACTATAAACTACTATAAATCCAAGCTATAAATATTAAATAGTACCTTTCTTACTTTCTTTAAATATCATTTTCTGATTAGTTAAACGGTTTCTGTTTCTATTCTATTTGTTTCTCACATTCCAGCAAGCTCGACAAAAAACTGTTTAAATTTACTTAATTAATAAGAATAAGAGCTACATCCAAATCCAACAATCATGAGATGAAACATTACTCCATTATTTATGTGTTACTTGGCTACACGACTATGTCATGTTGCAATTCAAATTACTCAATCATAAGATCATCATTCTTATGCTAATTCAACTCTTATTTAATTAGTCCTTTTTTCACAAAAATTAGCCACTCATTTTTATAAGACATAATAAATTTGATTTCCAATATTTTGAAATAAAATCAAATACTTAGTTGATAAAATTTACAAGTTGGTCAAAGAAACACTAGAGTTAATCTAGGGATGGAAAACGGCACCGATGAAACATATTTATTTTATCTATATTTCGTTCTCTTTTTTAGATTTTTAAGTTATATAAATAACACTACTTTTATTTTATTTTATTTTATTTCATTTTATTTTATTTTATTTCTATACCTTGTTGACCAAAAAGGGAGGTACTTGGCACCCACATTATATTTTAACACATAAAATAAACAAATGTTGAGTTTTGTCTTCTGCCGACAGTTTTAAAGTACATTTTTGTACAAGAAAGTAAAATCTATGGTTAACCTTTCATAATGAACCTAAGGTTCAAAACCTTTGTACTTTGATAAATCAATAAATAAGTAAGAAATGTAAGATTCTTTCACATCTTTAATACACTATAAGAATAACTTTTACCCTTTTATTTATGACTTCTTAGCTTATCTTGAGTACTTGACCCTCTTAGAGGGTCCTTCATGTTCTAAATATTCATTGCACAACAGTTATTAGGACCCATTCTAAATGATGCTGGAATATCAAGATCTGAATGTTGCTTCACAATTTTATTGACAATTGAGTTTTTCTATTGTACATGTGTAACATTATGGGAATTGTCCATTTGTGTTGCTAGTGGTTGAAATTGCTTTGTCTATTGAGGTTATACTTACATAAAGTGGTTAACTTGGTAGCATCAAGATAGCTTAATTGATGATAAAAGATAGCTTAATTCGTTTCTTTAGTTATTTTCACCAATTGGGTAGCTTCTCTCGTTCATTCATTAAGTTATGTTTTTAGTGTTTAATTTAAGTTGCAATCTCATTTTGATAGAGTTTCACCAATTGTAAGGATTCAAATGTTTAGGCCAAAAATTCATGTTTATAGTGTCGTCTTTAAAGATGTATAATATGTAATTCAAAATTTATTTATAGAGTTTCATAAAATATTAGTTAATTGTTAAACTATAATTAAATAGAATTTATATTTATATTTATGATTAGTAGGACACTTAGAAATTCTCATTCTTCAACCTTTATTTGGGACTTAACAATTTGTTAAGTCCTAATTAGAAAATTAAACGATTAAATATTAAATATTGTTATTGGAAAATTAAGAATGAAATGAGTTTAGAAATATTGTATAGATTGTATTGTCCTATTTAAATTATATCGTGTTAATTGCAAATTATATGTTTATTTTTAAGCAATGACAGGATATTTTTATGATTTTGAATGTGATATTTCCTAATCCATCAAAATATTTTTTTATTGTATCTAGTCCGGTGTAGAACAAGAAATAAGAGTAAGTCATAGATGACTCAAATGGGATTTTTTTTTCCGATGATAATAGGTGTTTCGGGTGATCAAAGAGGTGGAAGTATTTATATGATCAATAATCAAACACTCAAATCAGCGAATAAGAGAGGTGTAATTTATAAGTGTGATGAGTGATATAATCTGGTCACATTTATATAGGAATGGCAGTTAAAATCATCACCGACGAATATGAAAGGTAATATATATATATATATATATATATATATATATATATATATATATATATATATATATATATATATATATATATATATATATATATATATATATATATATATATATTGTCTTTCCTCTTTAATTCTAAAAATAGTTACTGGAATTTTCTCTCAACAACCTCATTCTTGCCACTTCCTTGTTGATATTTCTTATGGTAAGTTTTGTCTTCTTTTTTAAATGTGTGTTTGATCTTTCCTTTCAAAATTCGTATTTTTGAAAGAAAATTATTCCCTTAATTGCCCAAATATTTTTTGTTTTGAACATAATATTAGAGTGTATGATTTCAAGTTTGATTTTTATTTATGTAATGGTCATTGTAGGAAATCGTTTGTGAGAAATTATTTGGGAGAACTCCGATTGACGTGCTCACTTTCTTGAACATGTGATCTTGGATGGTTTTGTATGGTTTCCTTATGGTGGTTTCATCCTTCTTAAATAATTAGGTCACTTAGGGGCAATCATTTATAAAATGTACCTAAGGTGTATGTCTATCTATTCGACTTCTAGGGGATCACCCCATTTTCGTTCTCGAACATAGTTTAGGGAGGTTGAGGAATGAGACATGGTTTTTCTTGATCCAAAAGATTGAATATGTGAAAATTTATCGCTGGGTTGTTTTCCTATGTGTGATATAACCTTAAGAATTTACGGTTTTTTCTTGCCTTTCTCATCATTTGAAGGTTATTTATTGTCGAGTCTTATGGCTCCTTCATCCATGACTTTCCCTTTGTTGGATTTATATTCCATATTTCCAGCAACCGTGCACTCACCTCCAAATAAGACCTTGAATCGCGGTATTTTGTGTCATCTTTCGTATCGCTTGGGAATTCCCCAATGCTAATCACTATTTGGTGACTTTCGAGCCTACTTTATTTCTTTTTAAACCACTTCCTTCGCCCATGGAATATTTTTGTTGTTGGTTTGTAGTGTTTTATACTTTATCTTGTCCTACTGATGAGTCCATGTGTGTTACTAGTGAACCTTATCGACCACATTTTCTTTATTGTTGGTCTAATGACCATTTCTCACTACTTTCCCTGGAACTTTATCTCGTCCTGAAGGATTTGGATGGTAATTTCCTAGTTTTTTTACCAGAGGATTAAAATCTACCCTGATTTCTGGGCTAGACATAGTTCATTACTTCTTATCGATTATTTGCATTTACTTTCCCCTGTGAGAGAGAAAGTCTTGGTTGTATATAGTTTATTTTATAATAAGATGAACTTTCATTTTTTTCTTTCTACTTGTTATTCATTTTCTTCTTTTATTGAATTAGGGATGGTTGTCGGGAGAGATAAGGAAGATACTCCTAGTTATTTTAGGTCTGCTTCGAGGCAGTCGGTTCAACTTTCCTCTCCCTAGAAAGGTAAGGGGGTGTTAGTTGGAAATTTTGAGATATGAATCAGGCCCAATCATTGGCTCATCGACAATTTTAAAAGATTTACCCATTGCTCCTCATGAAGATTGGATGGTTTGACTCTCTACCGCCACACTCAACATGACCCTCCCCTCAGACCCATCAGCTTTGTGTGTCTTGACCCTTGAGGTGGACTCTTCATTAATTGCATATTTGGTCCCATTGATTGTCAATCTTCTTTAGCAAAATGTCTTCCTTTTCTGGCTAAATTGATGGCTTTAAATTTTCATTTACTAGCTCCTAGTGGTGCTCAGGTGTTTTATCGTGTTTGAAATAAACATCGAATTGAAGAAATATTGTGAGGAAGACCTTTTCCACTTCCGTAAAGACATGAAAAAGGTTATTGATGATCATTAATCCACCGAGGGTTATCTCTGAGAACATATCAAATTATTAGATGAAGAGAAGAATTAGTCTGACATCTTGGTGGCCATGATCCTTGAAGAGAAAAAGATAATGGAAGTTAAACTTTTGGACTCTATGTGGAGGGAAGTTTCACTTCATAATGAAAATGAGATATTGAAAGGTGTTTTGGTTAACATAGGTTTGAGGAACCGAAAGAGTAAATCATTTACATGACATTGGGTAATGTTGAATTAAGGAAGGTTCATCAGGAGGTCTGCCTTGGTCTTGAGAAAATAATCTCTAATTTGAGCTCAGAAGTTCTTCGTCTTGGTATAGAGTCTTCAGTTTTTGAAGTGTCAGCTGCTAGTGTGAATGCACAAGGTTTTGAAAATGTGATAACTCAGCTTTATGCTTTAAATCCTTCTATTTATTTTGTGACTTCTGGCTTGGACCATGGCAAAATAGTACGAGATTTTCGAATTAACTAAAGGTATATAGATCTGTGATTTTTCTGGGAGACTTTCCAAACTTTTCATAATTGACCTAAAGTTGATGTGTTTTTGTACGACTTTATAAACAATGATTATTCCTTATGTTTTTTAAATTTTTTTCTTTTCTTGGTTTTCATTGATTATTTCGTTGTATGTCTTTAAAGATGGTTTAGTTTGTAAGGATCATGCCTCAGCGGATAACATTTTTGATAAATACCAAATTCTTTGCTAATTTGGCCTCTAGGCTACTTCCAGCCCATAATAGTTGTGCCTTTTTGGACATCTACTTCTTAAAATCATTTTTATTCATTAATTTGCAATAAGGATGCTTTCAACCTCCAAGAATTAGCCTTTTTGGCATCTTCTCGATTGAACCAGATCTTATTGTACAATACGAATGTTCCTGACCTCTAGAAATTGGGCCTCATTGGGTAACTTCTCGTTTAAAAGTGATTTTACTCTATAATTTGTCCTCTTTGGGTATCTCCTCGTTTATAATCTATGTCTCTTTGTTAAAGGGATGTTCACAACCTCTAGAAATTAGGCCTCTTTGGCCATCTTCTTAGTTAAATGTTACTCCGTAATACGAATCTTCCCAACCTAGATATACCATTTGATCTCCCTCTTTTTTATGTTTTATCTCATAGATTAAGGTTGGAGTGATATTGTTAGGTGACCTTTCTTCTCCCTAGTGGAGAATCGGGGAGTAAGATCCATTATCCATGAGTTGTAAACTTGATGTCTTTTTCCTTTTCTTTTTAGGGTGATGAATTCTTAGAGCTTGGTAAAAGAAACATAATATTTTCTACATTAATAAAACCCAACACTTAAACATGAAATGTTATTGTACAGTTGTGGCCATTTTGTTCTAGTTATAAAAGTATTAATGAACAATAAATATTTGAAGCTTGGGCCGATCTTTGAGGTTGCTCGTTGATTTTCGTGAGGTATTTTTATTACTTTACAAGTCTTTTCTCCCATATTAGTTTGTCCACATCTTGGTTCCCTTCTAGAATTTTTCTAGGTTGAAGATGGTTTATAGATGCTCTTTACCGTTGTTCTTCTCCTTGTGGTTATTCAATCTCTCTCTTCCCTTTATCCATTGTCAGATCTCTATTAAGAGGATCAGTTGGATTTAAGTGAGACCTTGATGAAGCTTTAGGGATTCTAAGAAACGTGACCTACATGCCTCTAGGTTTACCTAGACCATAGCCAAGACGCCTTCATCTATATGATATTTCAATTTCAGGTGAACCATTGATGAAACAACTCTTAAGGTTGCTAACATAGGTGGTCCGATGATGCAATTATACACTGATTTACAATCAATTACTAAAAAATCGGTTCTTAGTGTCTTCACGGACTCTTTATTTGAACTGATACTATTAACTGAATATATCCACGTGGTTTAGTTGTTGAAGCATTAAATCCTTGGATATCACTTAATTTGTAAGGGATTAGCTCTTCGTGGGTCAATTGTAGTTTTCCCAAGATTTAAGCATACATTATGTTGCAAAAATTGTCCTAGTTTATCAAAATCCTCTGCACATGAAAATTTTCCATGACAACTTTAACGAACAAAGAAACATAAGAAAACAAGACTTCATTAATAAGCTCTTTGTAATAAAACAAGATGAGAGGACTTCCTTTTTTCAATCTCTCCATATGTGGCTTCTGGTCTTGTAACATCATTTCCCTCAACTTCCTTTTTATGGAATTTCATAAAGTTCCCTCAAAATGATAAAATCCACCGGAAACGACTCTCGTCGTGTTTAACACTAACATACCCAAAATGAGTTGGTTCACTTGATAAACCAAACCATATTCTTCGAGACTTGTCTCTTTGTAGATTAGGGGTTTATCCTCTTCATAGATTAGGACCTTCCTCTAAGTTCAATAAGATGGGTAGATTCTCCCAGCCACTGAATGTTCCCCTAGCCATCGTGTAAGTGACCGATAATTTGCTATATCTTTCTTCGTATGACTATTCTTCTTTCTTGGCAATATGCATCATTTCACTTACTCTCCATTGTAGACTACCTTCCTATGCCTTTTTCTCCTTAGATATGTTCTTGTCTTAGTGGACAAATCTCAATTGTTTTCCTTTTTATAATAAGTTATCGTATGGTGTCTTTCAACTATATGCATTCATTGGTATTATAGCCATTGCATTAATAGAAACAGTAGTATCGGGATTTTCCCACTTAGAGATATCCCTTGATATGTTTTGGCTTTTCAAATTTTCTTTCTCTAAAATATACGTCGATGCATTCTTGTAAAACGTGTTCTCTCAACATGTTTAAATGGGTGTAGTCTCAGTACTTTGATGGTGACACTTCATTCCTTTCTCGATTGACACATGTATTTTTTCTAAATAATATTTCCCCCAATTCCTTGTCGAGTCTCCTTGTTTTCTCTTTTACTTATTTATTCCTTTTTAAACCTCCGTCCATAGATGACTCTATTGGTTCCCAACTTCTCTTTATATTGTATATATTTCTCTGCCATGGCTAATAAGATATTGAGCGTATTTGGTTCTCTGATGTCGATGCTCTCATAGAATTAGATCTCGATTGTAGCCTGAGATTGAGTAGGTATTTTTTTCGTTTCATCCTCAACACCTTAATTTGTTATAAATATAAGATAGTTGTCTCTCTCTTTCATGATCATACTTAAAACCTAACTATCTTATATGTATAACAAATGAAGGTGTTTTCATATATTTTTCTTGCAAAAGAAGTTAATAAGTGTAATGATTCAACTTCCATTCAAAAATCAGAGCTAAGTGCATGTTGATGGTGAAAGATTAGAAAGAAATCCTATTGATCTCTAATATTGTGGCGTGGGATGGATATGCATGGTTAGCACTTCAAAGCCCAAGTCATTTTAGAATTCAAGATGAGTATAGTAACAAAATAGAGACAAAAAAATTGTACCTTTCATTTTGTGTGAGATGACTTTTATACCTTGGGTCATGTGGAGTGGATTGATATTAATTTGGGCCTTAGCTTGTTGTGCCTAGTGGCCAGCCCAAAACAGTTGCCCCCAACGCTTGTCAGGTGTTACTAAGCTGATGAAGTCTTAGAAGTCGTGGTCGGCCTCTGAGGACATCGTTCACTTTGATCTAGAAATGGAAAGGCTTGTATTTAGTTGGAAAGTAGTGGGGGGAAAGTGCATTAAAATTTGTCTCATCGTCAAGACATTTCACTCCTTCTCTAGTGTATGGCCATAGGGGTACAAATAAGGGAATGATTTCCCTACCTAGGGTACTTGAGTAGTTTGACCCTTCGTTACCTCTGATGAGACAATTGACTTTCCTACCTTTGGATATTTTTTATACTTTTGATCTACATCATTGATTATCGACTGACTTAAATATAAAAGGTAGATTTTTCTTCCAAGGTATCCTTTCGCTTTCCTACGATTCCATACTCATCCCTTCTTTTTCGGTTTCGATACCAGTTTCCTTGCTCAGGCGTTTGGACATTATGACGCTTATTTATCTATGGTCTCATGTTCTCTTCCTTCCCTCTCTATAGGTAAGTCATTGTCTTTTTTTTTGTGTATTGTTATGGACAACCTAGGAGATGCGCCCATAAACGGTCTCCTTGAGCTCACCAGTGAAGAATCGTCATCGTTTGGGGAGTGGAAAACCCTAAAATTTTGGAACTTCTATATAGTCATAACTTCCCCAACCTAGTCCCAAGTATGCCTCATAAAAACTCTATCTCAGGGTTAAATTCTTCTGGTTATGGTGATGACTCGCAATTGAGTAACACCACGGTTTACACCGCCTCCCTGGCTCGTGCTGAGTATAATTGAGGTTTGGTTTGGTCTGATATATCAATGCTAGAAACGAGTTTCTCCATCCAGTATCTTGGGGAAACCCTTCGCATTAGGGCTCTATTGTTGCTGACTACCTTGGTTTACTTTGTGATGTAGACATAGGACTTATTTGATCGAAGGAGTCTATGGAGGCGACACATGTGGATGATTATTCTTGAGTGGACCTTGAATACTTGAAGATACTTTCCCCCTATACCCAAGAAGATGTTACGAGTGACGCATCCTTCGAGGCAGGATCCTCTTCAGATTGGATGATTTCAATAATCCCTCTGATAAACGAGTGTGCAGTAAGTTCGAAAGGTGTTTTATCCCTTTCTACGACTGCATCTTAAAGAAATTGGGCGTCTGACTTATGCTAACTGTTTTTTATAAATAAGTATTGGATCATCTTCGCATTCCTCCTTCGTAACTCCATATGGCTTCTTGGGCCTTTGTGTGGGTATTTTAGTGCTGGTATGCATACCAAGGGGACATGGGTTCAACCTCTATGAATCTTTTCTTCTATCTTTTGATGTGAACCCTCCTTCCAAGAAAGAAGTTGGCTATGGTTTTTTTCTCTGCGTCAGACCAACAATAAAGTCTTCCGCGTTTATATAGAGAGCTGGAAAAAGTTCAAGATTAACTACTTTTTAGCCACTTCTATTTCCCCTCTGACTAATGCAGAATTTTGTGTCATTCCGACCCCTTCTTTTGGGCTATCCATGTGTGTCGATTGAATGAGACAATTTTGGTCTGCGGACCATTTTTCAAATGATGAGATATATTGCAAGAACATCACTGATGCAAAATCTTATAAGGAGAGGATAACACTCTTTGGTACTTACTTTACTTTTGATTTTTTGTGGTTTGCAAGTCTTCCTTGCATCTTTCTTATTGATTTTCCCCACTTTAGTAGCCTTCAAGAGGAAGAAGACTTTGGATTCTCATATGCAATATGATAGATCCCCTCCTCGTGCATGAGGAATCCTCTTGGCTACTCAGACACCCTCATAGGGATGGAGCAAAAAGAACCATAGTAAAGCTTCCTTGGCTGGAGTTAAAAGGGAATGGGGTAAAGCAATTGTTCGGCGGAGACCTGCTAAAAGGTCGAATAAGCTTGGTTATGCCCCTTCCATCCACTTGTCAAGGATCTCTAGGATTTCTCCTCTCCCTTTTCTCCCTATGTTGACTGGTCGGCCACCTCAAATTATGGTTGAGATGAAGGACTATGTGTCTGCTGAAAAATACGCCCACGCATGCAACCTCTCTAAGACATGAAAATATGTCTTATTGGTGGAATCGACCTTTTAGTTATTGCAAGAGGCTTCCCTGTGACTCTGTTTGCGACTGGTCATGAGGAGCTTCTGGTCCCTGAATCTTCATCTTAAGAATTTGAGCCTTCAAGGGCTCATTTTGACCTTATTTGGGCGAAAATTTCCAGCTTTGAAAATGAGTCTTCTGAGTTTCACCCTCGTCTGGATCAAATGTCTTCTATCCTAGGGGAGGAAAATATGCATGGCTCTCCAACGAATTTGGCTAGCCAGGTGGATAAACTTGAAGGTCTTCTTAAGGAGGAGAAAAATAGCACCCACAATGTGAAGCTTATGCCGGAGGCCTCATCTTTAAGTGTCTGGGTAGTTGAGGTGGGACTTGAGGAAGAGAAATATGCCCATTCTAGGGGCAATTGGATTTGCCTTCAAGAATGTGGTGGGCCAACAGGAGCTGCTCGTTCCTGATCTATGAGCCTTTCATGGCTCTTTTATGTTTTTTGACTGGATCGACATGTTATAACTTCTATTGTGTAATTTGTAACTTAATGTAATTTAAAATACATTTGTTTTAGTGTGTTTATGTTTTGTTTAGCTTTCACTATTATGTATGTTGTTTGCTTCTTGATGCCTTTTGCTCGGTGGGGATCGGCATGACATGGTTATGACTTTGCAATTATGGTCAGGCGAGTTATCAGTTGAGTTCCCCGCGTCATATAGAACCATTCCTCGGTCAAGGGTAGGATCCTCGTCCCTGCCCCCGAGTTATGACTCGAATTGAGGTGAACGTCTTCGGGCTCTACCACCTACGCCCTTTGAATGGCTATTTCTGAAGAGGGGGTGCGACAACTGGGCAAAATGCATTTACTCCTTTGGAATGGCTAGTTTCGAAGAGGGGGTGTACCAAAATGTGCTTGATCTTTATTGCCTCTTGAATCCTAAAAAGAGAGACATAAAAAAGTAAAGTGACAAAATCGATAATAGAAAAGTATATTCATTTATAGATATGTCAATCTGTTTCATGAAAGAAAAGGTGGAACAAGAAAGTACATAGTTTTTTTAACTGTAATACCACTTTATCTTGGTGATGTTCCAAGTCCTTGGTATCTGTTCTCCTGCAAGGGACTCCAAGAAGTAGGCTTCTTTCCTAATTCCGATACATACCCGGTAAGGCCCTTTTCAATTTGCTCCAAGTTTTCCATCACATGCATTTTTCCCTCCTATGACAGCTCTCAACAACACTAAATTTCTCTCCTAGAATTATCTTGGTCGAATACATCAGTTGTAGTTTTCTCTTCTGAAAGGTCGACTTTTCCCTAATTGCTTTATCAGTATCCCCCACCAAAAAAGGGTTAGACGTCCTCCAACTTTGTTCTTCTATTTCCACTAGAATGATATCTTCTACACTTTACGAAAGCTGGAAAAGAGTCTCTCCTATAATCAATGGGGAGTTGTATGATAAAACCATAAGATATGTGGCAGTTCTTCGACCCAGTTGCCCTTGGCCTCCTCCAGAATTTGCTTTAAGCCTATGACTAGCACCCAATTAGATGTTTTGGCTTGCCCGTTCATCTGAGGGTGATCTACCGCAGTAAAGTGTTGTTTGATCTACAAATCCTCCAATAAACTTTTCAACCTTTTATCAATGAATTGTGTCCCATTATCCGTCATGATGGATTGGGTAACCCTAGACTAGTCTAATATGTTTCTTTTGAATAATTTTAGGATGTTCGTTGTCTTTATGTTTGCCAATGCTTCTGCCTTAATCCACTTGGTAAAATAGTACACAGCTACAATCAAATACTTAAGCTTCCCAACACAAGGGAGAAAGGACTAAGAATATCCAATCCCCATTGCATAAATGGCCACGGTGATGTTAGAACATGGAGATCTGTAGATGGAGCGTTGAAGACATCTCTGTGTCGCTGACATTGGTCTCACTTCTTCATATATTCTTAGGTGTCCTAAACCATGGTCGGCCAAAAATAGCCTGCCCTTAGAACCTTTTTGGACAATGTCCGGGCTTTGAGATGTTGCAAGACTATCCCCCTTGTGGACTTTTAAAAGGGCCTAAGCGGTTTGCTCCTTCCCTTGATTACTTCAGCAAAGGTGTAGAAGAACCGCTTTTATACAAAGTTCCTCAAATCATAGTATACTCATTAGCCCTTCTATTTTCCTGGGTAACCTCAGATGGATCTGACAGGAGACTCCCTAGCTCAATATATTTTTTTATTAGGGTCATCAAGGATGGTGAGGTAGTGCGGCCTATGGATGACTCTATCTTCCTCGAGACTTCAAGACTTGGGGTTTTCTTGGTCTCATGACACTATCTCCCTTGACACTTTAATGCTCGAGATAACACGTCAGCATGAGTATTTTCTTCCTGTGGAACATGAGTGATTTCGAATTCCTTGAATCTTGCCAGCTTTTTGATATCCAACTTGAGGTATCACTTCACTAACATGTCATTAGCTTAGGTCTCCCCATTTATCTAAGAGAGAATCAATTGGGGGTCTATTCTAATCTTAATATGATTTCCCCTATCTCTTCAGCTAAAGTTATTTCTGCAATTACTGCTTTATACTCCACTTGGTTGTTGGTGGTCGAGAACTCGAATCTCAAAGAGACTTCTACCACGAGTCCATAGTTGTTCTCTAGGATCACGCATGAACCTCTTCCTCGATTGTTAGATTATCTGTCTGTGAATATAACCTAGGTGTGGTCTAGTTCTGGGGGTATGGGGGTTATTTCACCAAGAAGTTAGAAAATAACTGAGCATTTAATACCTTTCTTGCTTTGAACAATATCTAAAACTCCGAGAACTCAATGGCCCATTTGGGCAAACGCCCGACCAAGTATGGTCAGTATAACACCTGCTTTAGGGGAAATTCATCCAAACAGTTATAGAATGTGTGAGGAAGTATCTTCTGAGCTTGCATGATGTCGTCGCCAATGTCAAGTCTTCTTTATCAATCTTCTGGTATCACATTTCTACTCCAACTAGGGCTTTCGATCTGAAATACACCGGGCTCTGGTTGGAATCAGGTTGTCGAATCAAAACAGAATGTGTCGCCTCCTCTGTTATAGCTAGATTCATCTACAATATTTATGCTAGAAGTGATCAAGTTAGCAGTAAAGGTATGTCCAGAGTTCTCTTTAATGACTCAAACTCCTCTTCATAGTCGGGGGTCCATTCAAATTTCTCCTCCTTCCTTAACAACCTGTAAAAAGGTAACGCTTGCTAGGTAGATTTCGAAATGAACCTGTTCAAAGTAGTAAGCATGTCGTTCCATTTTTTGACATATTTCTTGGAAGTTTGAGCGCTCATTCGAACCAATGTTTCGCATTTTTCATGGTTTGCTTTGATTCCCCGCTTAGTTAGGTAAAATCTATGAACTTATAGGCTCTTATCTCAGAGGTTCACTTCTCTCGATTGAGTCTCATGTTATACTGTCAGACACTTTTGAATACTCGCTGAAGGGGTTGAGCATGGAGCTCTTCTTGACCGAATTTTACAATCATGTCATCCATGTAAACTTAGGGTGTCTCCCCTATCTACTCTTGAATGATCTTGTCCATCATCCTTTGATATGTCGCATAAGCATTCTTCAACCTAAAAGGCATGACGTTGTACTAGTAGTTTTCTTGCTCTGTCATGAATGTTATCTTTGTTTGATTGGGCGTAACATATGTATTTGATTATACCTGGAGTAAGCGTCCATGAAAATAGTAATATGTACCCAGCTGAATTATCTACAAGCTTGTCGATATTCGGGAGCGTGTAAGAGTCCTTTGGGCATGCTCTATTAAGATTCATGTAGTCAACGCGCATCGTACACTTCCCCGAGGCTTTGTTAACTAGAACGATATTGAACAACCATTATGTATACTTCACTTAGAAAATCCATCATGCATTCAATAGGCCTTTCACCGTGCTTGCGGTGGCTTCATATTTCTTCAGGGATTATCTTCTTCGATGTTGGGAGACGCAACGGCATTAGGGTCAATGTTCAATTGATGGTAGGGCATAGTGGGGTTGATGTCGGTCATGTCATGCGAGGGATAGAAAAAATATCAGTAGTGACTCGAAGGCATTCGATTAATATGGATCTTACCTCCAGAGGAAGGCCATATACTATCTTCACCAGTCGTGAGGGATCATCACTAAGCTAAAAAGTCTCGACTCAAACTCACGTCAGGGACAAGCCTAACTTCATCCTGACAGGTGTCTAGATCAGACTTATTGATACCTCCCAAGCCTTCCTCAGATTCTTCCTACGGTGCAAGGATGTCTTTCGTGATAATTTATTTGATCCTTTTTGGTTCTTCTAGGTCGTCACTGGTCATGGTCAACCTCCATTCCATATCATGATATACAATCTTAAGGTGGACCGGGGAAGCCAACACTTTTAGCTTTGCCAAGAAGGATCTTCCTATGAGATATCTGATTGCAATTCTACATGGAATTATCAGAAGTTAACGGTTACCTTTATCTCATGCACTCATTCTCCTAATAATGGTGGCAGATTTACCATCTCACAAGTGTGAGTTACCAAATCATTGAAGGTTAACGGATATCCACCAGAATAAGGATTCAAATATGGTTGATGAAGATCTAACTGCTCTAAAGTGTCTGCATTGAGGATGTTGCAAGATCTTCTATCATCGATGAGAAATCCTGCCATATTACGATTAGTGACAGTGACAACTAGGATTAACGACAACTCAAAGTTCGAAATTTTTTCGATCTTGCTGTGGTCTTGAAATCATAATGCTAATCGATCTTTGCTTTATTGATATATAATACTTGATGTCAGTGGAAGGCACTCTGATGGTGGGTCAATGTCAGATGTTGTTGCATTGCATAATTCATTGATAGGTGACAACTGGTGGAAACCTAAACTGGAAGATTTTATGGATCTCCCTTACATAGCTAACAAAGGTAACACTTCCATTACAAAGCTTCCTAAAGAGGTATGGCTATGGATAGAAGATGACCTGCTCGTGGAATTTTTTAAGGGAATTAGAAGTTGATTTCCATAGAGGCGTTGATGTTCCATTCTGTAACCAAATGTATGTTGATAGTTAAAGATCTTGAACCGATCATACTGGTCTTCTATATTATGGCGTGGGGGTGGACCTACAAGGTTATAACTCTAACACCCAAGTCAGTTCAAAATTCAAGATAAGTATAGTAATAGAATGGAGTAAAAAAGTATATCTTGCATTTTGCATGAGATGACTTTTATACCTTGGGTCATTTATAGTGGATTTATACTAATTTAGGCCTTAGATCTTTGGGCCTTGTGGATGGCCCAAAATAATTTATATATGGATAACCACATAAAATTGGCATTTATTAGTGATAATTACGTTACTCCAAAATATGTTGTAATTGTTTGAATTGTGTATGAGTTATGTGAATATGTTAAAGTTGTGCATTATCAATAAGCCAAATTTGTTGGAACAAAATTTATTTGCATCATATCCCTTAGATTTTGATGATAACAAAGTATTTAAAGAACAATTGGATATTACTAATATTTGTTCAAGTGGGCAGGACGATTGACTAAAATTTCAGGAATAATCTAAAGAGGTCAACATCTAAAGACCATATTCTGAAGAAGTCAGCCTCTGAAGATCAGACTTTGAAGAAGTCTACTTCTGAAGATCAAAACTTAAAGGAAATCAAAGAGCAAAGATTAAGGTGACTCTGATAGGTCATTATCACACTCTGAGGCTATTTCGTCTTCTTCTAATCATAAGAAGACCTAAGTTATTTTTCATAAAGACAGATGGGATGTAACTGACAGTTTCTTTTGAAGCAAAGGAATTTCAAATGACCTTTCAACAACATTAACCATATCAAAGAAAACATCTCAACGTCTTTGAATCAAGCATCTCGAAGACTCTCTTGTGCAAACTCTCCAACGAATTTTTTCCTTCTCTATATAAGGAGTTGAAGGCTTAAAGAAAAATAATGAACTATTGACATTCAAAGAGTTGTTACTATGTCATAACATAAGAACAAGTTTATGTTTGTGAGAGGAACCATGATAACTTTGTGTGTCTCCTTCTTTCTTTCAGCCCATATCCACTACTTATCACTCACCTCTGATTCAGACTCTAGACTTTGTGTTTAGATTCTGACTAGATATTTAAAAAGAAAGAAAAAGTAAAACATAATTCCACTCCCCCCCCCCCCCCCAATCTCTTTTGATTTTCTCATCTTTAGTTGGCATCAGAGCACAGTCTATGTAAAACACTTAATAGTGGTATAGAAAAGATCCTAAGAGAAAAACATATTAAATTGTGTATGAAACATCTAGGACTGGTAGTGTTACTCCTAACCTATATGTTACTGTTAATCATGATTATAGTACTTATGAAAAGAATAATTATACAACTAGACTTCCAACTTTCAGTGGAAATACTACAAAGTTTAAATGGTGAAAGAGTAAGATGTACACTCACATTATAAGTCTTAATGATGAGTTGTGGGAAATTCTTGAGGATGTCATTGATGTTCCATTTAATGGAGTTGGAATGGTAACTGGCAGTAAAAGTCTCACACTTGCTCAGAAAAAGACTTATAGAAACATCATAGAGTTAGAGGCATTTTGGTAGATGATCTACCTCACTTTGAGTACATCAAGATTATTGAAAAATTTACTGCTAAAACCATTTTTTGAATCGCTATGTGCTACATATGAAGGAAATCAACAAGTAAGGGAAGCAAAGGATAATCTGTTGGTTCAATAATATGAATTGTTCATAATAAAGGAAGATGAAGATATTGAAACCATTTTCTCAAGGTTTCAAGTTTTCGTGTCTGGACTTCAGGTTCTGAACAAAATTTACATAACCTCTAATCATGTCAAGAAGATTCTTAGAAGTCTTCCTATCAGATATATACCAAAGGTGACAGCTATCTAGGAAGCCAAAGACTTAAACACAATAAGTCTTGAAAGCCTTATAAGCAACCTCCAAACTCTTAGACTCAGGGGAAGCTTACAAACCTCAGGCCCTAAAGTCAACTTGTTAATTAAGTTAACAACCATTGCTCTTAAATACATGTGTTTTTCATCATAAAAAAGGGGAAGATTGTTGCAAAAAATTTGATTTATACCATATCCCTTAGGTTTTGACGATAACAGTGTATTTAAAGAACAATTGAGTATACTAATATTTGTTCAAGTGTGCAGGACCATAGACTAAAATTTCAGGAATAATCTAAGTATTGGTTCTGTTAGTGAATATTTAAAGAGAAACTTAAAGATCATAAGCTAAAGACCAGAATCTGAAGAAGTCTACTTCTGAAGATCAGACTATGAAGAGGTTAACGTATGAAGACCAGACTCTGAAGAAGTCATCCTATGAAGACCAAACTTTGAAGAATTCTACTTCTAAAGATCATAAGTTGAAGTCAGTCAAACTGCAAAGATCAAGGTGACTCTGAGAGTCACTATCAGACTCTAAGGTTATTTTGTCTTCTTCTAATCACATGAAAATCTAAGCTATTTTTCATATAGTCATCTGGGATGTAACTGATAATTCCTTTAAAAGCAAAGGAATTTAAAATGACCTTTTAACAACATTAACCATATCAAGAAACATCTCTACGTCTCTAAATCAAGCTTCTCAAAGACTCTCTTGTGCAAACTCTCCAACAACTCATTTCCTTCTCTATATAAGGAGTTGAAGACTTGAAGAACAATAACAAACTATTGGCATTTAAATATTTGTTACTCTCTTAAAACATAATCACAATTTTAACTCAGGATTTCTTATCTTTATAATCTTAGAAATCCCTAAGTCTTAAAGAGTCTTCTTGTATTGTATTTTGTCTACAACTCTGATTATATATCAAGTGTATTATCCCAAACAATCTTTATCTATTAGGTATATTATTATAAGTCACTTACTTAGTGTTGAGCATTAAAATTATCTTTCTTGTGTACTTGAGCATCTGAAGTCTCTTGCTTGTGTGTTTGAGCATTTGAAGTATCTTACTTGTATACTTGAGCATCTGAAGTCTCTCGCTTGTATGCTTGAGCATTAAAAGTCTTTTACTTTATGTTTGAGAAATGGAAGTCTCTTGCTTATGTGTTTGAGAAAATTGTAATCTTGTGTGATTATAGTGAAATCCCTTGGAAGTGTAAGGGGACTGGACTACTATCGGTTTGTGAAAAGAACCAGGATAACTTTGTGTATCTCCTTCTTTCTTTCATTCTATATCTAATGTTTATAACCCACCTCTGATTCACACTCTAGACTTTGTGTTTAGAATCTGACTAGAGTTTAAAAAGAAATAAAAAGTAAAACACAATTACCCCCCCCCCCCCCCCTCACACACACACACTCTTGTGTTTTTCTCATCTTCAAAATTCATCCCAATGATGGTCATCAAATAATGAGCGAATTTGGATGATAAGGTAGAAATCAAAGTGTTAAGGTATATGACCTAGTTTAAAAATACGTACATTATTAATGAATATGTGTGAACTTTTATTAAGTTAGTATTGAAGGAGCACATCTATAATAATATCTATAAGTATGAGAAGCAATCTAAGAAAAAATGAATTAGTATTGTTGGATATTTCTTGATTTAATGAAAAGTTTCTTAACTTTTAAATTGACCAGAAACAAGTGGTTGAGTGCTAATTTAATATGAATGTAAAGTAGAGAAAATTAAAAGCATAAAGTTAAAGGACACACAAGACTTATAATAGTTTCCATTATTAATCAATGATACATCTAGTCTCTCTACTACTTAGAGAATTTTCATTATGTTTAGATCCTTGTACATGTCTTCACCAATACCTCTTTACAGCCTCTTCTAAAACTTAAAAAAAACAAACACTAAATTCTATGGTGGACTTTGAATCACCCAAATTCAAAGATTCTTTTTCACAATCACCAAACATTATGATGACCTTCACCAAACACTATGGTGAAACAAGTCACACTTGATTTTGTAGGAAAATGATGAAGTCACACTATGTTGGCTATACAATAATTAGATTCAAAATTTGATTGATGATTCTTATCAATATCACAATTCAAATGAATATCACATGATTGTTTAGATTCTCTTTTGGCTTAAGAATTTTTTTCTGATTTATGAGAGTTCACATTATTTCAAACAATTTGAGAAATGAATGTTGATCATGTGAAAATTGGTAATTAATGATTCACATAATTTATACACACTTAGAAACCTCTATTAATGATTGCATATCTTTGAAAAGGTTCCATGAAACATTGTTAATAAAAAAAGTGATTTTATTTAATGAAAAACATGTTGGTTCAGCTGGTAGTCAACTACCTCTTTCCAACATTCCAAATTTTCAACAACAACAAAAATTGGTATTCGACTACCACATTTTGATAGCCGACACTCTCTTGACACCACTAAAAACAACTTTTTACACTTTGAAAACAACTTTTTAAGGAAAGGCTACCATGGATTTTTATGCGTTAACTTTGAAAATATTTTAGCTTAAGTTTGAATAATATTTTATGGGCTTTTAAGTGATATATAAATTGAATGATGATATATAAAAGATAAATACAATCTTAACTTTTTTCAATATTGAACTTTGCCATTTTGTCTTGATTGATTGTTGTCTTCATCTTTATCGTTCATTGTCTTCATATTTTTCTTCTTTGTTGATCATTGTTGACTTTTTCTTTTTCTTCTTTTGTTGATGTATTTTTCTTCATTAAAACCCTAATCAAGGTCAATGAGAGGCTCTTATTCATAGTATCGTGGTGGATTTTACTTGTTAAACATTAGGGGTTCTTACTATGGAATTCTAAAATGGTTTTTCAAATGATTCCCTAATGTTGGTAGCTATCAAGCAACTCTTATTCACCCTGACTAGTCATGTAAATGGACATTAACTTTTTTTCAATATTGATCTTTGCCATTTTGTCATGATTGATTATTGTTTTCATCTTTATCGTTCATCGTCTTCATCTTTTTTTCTTTGTTGATCACTGTTAACTTTCTCTTTTTCTTCTTTTGTTGATGTATTTTTCTTCATTAAAACGCTAATCAAGGTTAAGGAGAGGCTCTTATTCATAGTATCATGGTGGAGGTTACTTGTTAAAGATTAGGGGTTCTTAGAGTGAAATTCTAAAATGGATCTACGAGGACTTGAATGTGTTTATCCCCTAGCAATGGCATCATAATTCTTCTTCTCACCAAGTCTTATGGAGTAGTTTAGGGCTTTTTACGAGATAGTCATTAAAATGCAAAAACTTCTAACATAAACCCATTGACATGGATCATGTAAGAATCAAGTTTCACAAAAAGGGTTCGTGTGTGTTCTGGCTAAATCTAATTGTTAAGAAGCAATCAAAGAGATACGCTCGCCTTAGAGTCACACTAAATCGAGGTCTCTCAACCATCCTAAACTATTGGATATCATGATCACATGACTTGTTGACAATCATCTTCAGATACAAGTGTCTTTGAAGAAGGTTTTATGGTCTCAAACTCTAGAGGACTACTATAAAGGATAAAAGGAAGATCAATCCCATATACACACCACTCTAATTTAAAACATCACACTCAGGGTCGTTAATGGCTTGAGCGTCATAGATTTTACAGGTACACCTTCATTGTCGAACCGAAACAGAAGATCACACCAGAGTTTATAACTCAATATTAAGTTGTTTGAAACCCTTGAAAGAAGGTGAAATAAGTTACAAGTTCTAAAAGAAGTTATATCATAGAGTTTAAAAGGAAGTTTGCCTAAGAAGTTTTCAAGTTGATTAAGAGTAGTTAAGATTGTCATGGTGCTCATGTAATGTGAAAGTTATACTTAATTTTTTATAATGAGACAAAATTATCTCCATGTTAAGGAAGTTTATTTTCCATTCCAAAAACTACCCAAAAAAGTCCGCTTCGATGATAACAACTAATGTATATTACCCTTCTTATTAATATATAATCAAAACAATAACTTATACATTATATAGTTTTAAAGAAGAAGAAAAACATAAATATAGTAATACATCATAATTTATAGTTGATAAATTTCAACTATCAAAAGATCTCACTATACTCTATAGTTCATAATAACCAAATAGTCAATAACATACATGAATCCAAAAACAAAAACATACAAATACAAAATGTAATGAAATTAGTCACCAATTAATTTTCTTTAATCTCCACCTCCTTATCCTTCAATTGCAACTTCTTATACTTTTCCTTTTCCTCCACACTCATAAAAGAAGTAACATGAAAAGACTTACCAATCCCCAAAGGAGTCTTAAAATACATCTTCTTTCCATCAAAACCATCCACACTCATTTCACTTATAGGCACCCAAACAAACATTTGTTTACTCTTAATTCCACTCATTTTCTTCATCTTGAACTTCTCCACATAGGCAGTGACTTCAATTCCATAGCTCACAAGAGTCTTTGTCCCTTCAAAGAAATGTTCACTTGGTGCCTTTTGTTTCATCCAAACAAAGCCAGTTTCTCTAACTCTTCCACACTCTACAAGATCCTTTAAGGGAAGAACACCTTTGGGAAATCCAAGCTCTTCCAAGAGTTGTAGGGAATGGTTGAAGCAGATTTCGGAACCGTGTACAATCTCCGCCCCGAAACGCTCGTTTACCACCATTTTGCTGTTGCTAGCCATTGCAGAAAAAAAGTTAAAAATCAAGAGAAACATAAACTTTAGGGATAAATAAAGCATGATATAATATGTTTAAATATAGGTTTTAGAAGTGAAGGATGGTTTGAATAGGAAGGAAAATTGTGGCTGGTTAATTGGAAGTTGAGCTGAATTGGCATGTTTTGTTTGTGGTTGTTCAACCAATTTTTACTAACATTTTGTGGTTAGTTGGTGAGCTATATAGTATGTTTTCCTTACACACATATGAATGCATGTAAACTATGATCTATCTAGCTACAAATTATATATCTACTTATTAATATATGTGAAATGTATAAAAGAGAATACAAAATTTTAGTGTGCCATTTACTTTCTAATTTTACTCTTTGCATGAATTATTTGGTATAAAATGGATATGTTCCGCAAGCAAATATAAAAACTAATTCTTTGAATTAAGAAAAACATTAAAATTAAAATAGACGGGAAAATGATTAGTTTGAATCGGTTAAAGAGAAAAGTTCATTGTTCTGTTTGTGGTTACACCTCATGTTCATTGTAGTTTTTATAGCTTTTTTTTCTTCAGAAAAAGTCGTTAGAAATATAATATTTCAATTCACATAGTCTTTGCCCAGTACATATATCCATAAATAGTCAACTACATTTTCTTAATACCATTTGTTGTATTTTAAAATTGTGGATGAGGTAGAGAAGTAAGCCTTTTACACGTGGTAGTTTAATTGTACACTAACATCAAATTCTAATTGGAATGTTTGGCTATAATAAGGCTTAACATTTTCTTTTCACAATTTAATTATTTAATATTTTAAAAAACTTATAAAAATAATATAATCATTAATTATTAATTCATTTTTTAAAAATAAATAAATTATTCTATTCATCTTTATAAAATATCAAATTATGAGAATCAAAAGTGAATTTAAGTTTTTTTTATATAAAAATAAAGTATTTTTTTTTGCAATTGTAGAGATTAATTTCTTGAACCGAATAGGACAACGATGACAAAGATAGTAGCAAGTTACAAATATGTACAATTACATAGACTACTTCCTTAAGTTTGGAATGACCACAGTAGGATTCCTAACCATTTATTCCTTCTTTGTTTAATAAACTATAGATTTTTTTAAAATGTAAATGTTTTATATAAAAAAAACTATTTTTTAATAAAATTTATATTAAATAAAAGATCAATTTTATATGGACCCAAAAAAATAATTTAGAAGTATATCTCTATCCAATAAAATTTTATAATAATAAAAAAATTAATAAAATTTACTAATATTTTGGAGTTCGTCTTTAGATTGGATTTATATTAGACTCACATAAAAGTTACTGCATTTTACAAAGGTATTAGAGTGTCATTTTGAAATCTGTCTAAGATAGATTTTGTCATACCATTTTCCCATAATAAAAAATAATAAAAAATAAAGAAATACCAACAAAATCTAAAAATTGTAAAAGGACGACCGAAAATTCAATTTTAGAAATGGAGATTTTAAAAATTAATTTAAATAAAAATAGAGAAACCAAAAACACATTTAAGTTTTCATTTTACTATTCTTCCATTAGCCAATATGTATGATCAACATTGTCTCGGAAAAATAAACTCAACACCATAAACTGCATCCCATAACACATTTGACAGAAGATTAATTTGCTAGATTTTACACACACACAAAAACTTATTTAGAATATTGACAATCTTTATATCAAAATAATGAAAATACTTGGGTCAATCTTTATCTCAAAATAATGAAAATATAATTTCAGAATTTCTTACAACCAATTTAGATGAAGCATAAACATGCAAACAAAAATGTAGAAAGGTCGATCACATAGAGCAAAAACAACATATATTGAGTTTTTTTAAGAAAATTCAAACTTTAACTCCCTTAATACTATGTAAAATGGTTTGTGTCTTCTAGATGACATGATCCTATTACAAGTCCTATTGTATCACATCGGTTTAAGGTCAGTCTAGACCTTTAACCACAAATTTGATTCACCATGATAGAATCCTTGCAGGAAGAGAGTGCCATTTTTACTTAAGGTAAAGTTTTGGTGTAATGTAAACAAGTACATCATTTATCTCTACAACTTATCAATCATTTGAAAATGTTTCAAAGTCATGAAATTCACCAAGTCACCTGAAAATTAACAGGATTAGCACTTATCAAGAAACTACTTGGGACAGTCTTTGGTCGAGTATGGCTTTACCAATTACCAACTGGCACCCTCTGCATTTGGCTGATAGAAATCATTTGGCCGAACAATGTTTACCTCCTCGAACTCATTACCATCTGGAAAAAAAGGTAAATATATTTTCATTATTTGTTTCTGAAAAACAGATGGCAATAAACTAATGGTGCATGTACATCCAAAATGATCCTCTAGCACAGATGATGTTGTCAAAATGAAAGATACAAACAACTAAATGCAGGTGTGTGCTTGTAAATATCACGCCAATTGCCAAAGATATATAAAAATACTTGTAAGTATCAGTTAAAATTAATACTTGTAAGTATCATGATTATTTTCAAAATCAAATTTGTTCAAAAAGTTAACTTTTGGATTGAAAAGATTTGTTTTTATTCTTGTCATCTTGGCAACTTTGGTTTACCGAAGTACCTAACTTCCTAACTTCACAGTAATGCCATAACAGCCACACAACATCTTTAAGTGACTTGTAAGTTATACCCTTATATAGTAGAAACAAGGAAGTCAATGGAAAACAAAAAGCATAATTTCAGCTAAAAATGCAATGGGCCGCTATGTCGCAATCCACAATATTAAACAAATTTACAAATGTTGCATAAGGATAGGCTGTACATCATCCTTGAAGAAAACGGAATACAACCTAAAGGATAAAAATGCTTAAGAAAAAAAGATAAACATGTTCAGATGATATGAGAATGAACAAGGAAGCACTTTTTTTTGTTCGGGTGGACCGTGGTAGAGACTTCTAGTTTAAATGATAAACAACAACCAAGCCTTATACCACTAAGTGGGGTTGGCAGTTTAAATGATAAACAGGGGCAAATAATTATCTGCATTGCAATTTACGAATAACTTGGATAAAAACCTGAAAGATTAAGTTACCAATGACCCCCAATGTGAATAAACTATGCATATCTTCGAAAAGAAAATTAGAGTTGGTTTTACATCCCTAAAATATTTTGGAAATTTCTAAGAACATTGGGAATAGGGAATCTTCTCACAATCAACGTAGGAAGAAGAGAAACAGGATAGGCAGGAAGGAAGAGGATTGTGGTGGTATTAGGTTAATGATATACATTTTACCTTTCCTCAAGGTCAATGCAACAACAGCATCAGTTTCAATCTGAAAGGTTAAAAAAATAGAAATTGTTAGCATCAAGGTCATAGTCGTGTGAGAAGCAAGCAGAATAATTTAAGGCTAGTTAGAATCTAAGAATAGATGAAAAAAAGTCCCAACAGCTAGGTATTTTCTAAATGCTAACACTATAAAAAGAATATACACATAGTACAACACATGAAGAATTATATAGCAGTGTACCTTTTGATCAGCCAGAGTCTTAGAGTCCTCTAATATATCCCCTGTATCAGGAAGACTTAATCGCTGATCATTAGCTGGTTGATCGATGAGTTCTTGTAACTTCTGCTTTATGTCAAGAACTTTATCGGATGGCTTGCACCGGATGAAATACGTTGTCTTACTACGCTTAACACGAATGTACATATCCTGTCAGGAAATGATAGTCAAGATTAAATACCACCCAAAATTTCACAGAATCCAGAACAGATACATAAAACTAAATTAGAGCTGCAAGGAAGGATTTCAACAGAAAACAGGGACACAAACCCCAACTGTATTATGGGTAAAATTAGCATTTGCATAGCATAAAACATTGACCACGGGAAAGACTTAAGACTTTGAGTCATCAATATATTGAGATGATTAATGATTATCATTTGACAACACAAAAAAGACTAAACACTAACTCTTGTTAATACCAATACCAAGACTATACTAATTTTAAAGGGAAATGAACCATTATAGGAATATGGCTCGGTAGATTAATTGGACTTGAAGTTTTGGGTTTAGGAAGGTAGATCGGTGAAAGGGCTTTCAATGAAGGCAGTTTCACCAAAGAACTCACTGGAAATGTTTCTGGTTGTGGCAAATAACAACAAATGAGAGATTCTAAACAAGACAACAGTGGCAAACAGTGTCAAATGTCTTTTCACATTGCATAAGGTAGGTAGCATGGATCAAACCAAACAATGCTATAATGCCCTAAAGTAAATCACTCATAGCAAGGCATTTAAATCTATAACCTTTTTTATAGTTAAACTCATAAATTCCCTTGGTCTCTAATGAGATCCGCAAAAACAAAAGGCAAAAGGAAGCAACACTTGGATGGGAAAAGACCAATAGTTTAGAATGGGTATGAGAGGAAAGAAAAGAAAGAAATGAGAAACGATAGGTTGTCAAGTTATATACCGTCAAAAGAGAAAGAATAAGTCAAAGCAGCAGTATTGTTTTCCGTTTCTATAAATGGGATTCCTTTGTTACTTAAAGGGGAACAGATACCTTAATTTAAAATATGATTAGTTGTGGAAATATGCAATCAACACATACAAATAATTAGATATGGAAGGTAGGAACAATGATAGCAGGTTTAGGGGTTTCCTCATCATTTGGATTCCTTAAACAATTGCTCTAAACAATAATTTTTTTGGAAAAGACAGTCTTCTGACATGGAATCAGAGCCCTTGCATCTGTGGGAAATTGTGTCCGTATAATACAATTGCCTAAATCGCCAGTTTTTCCCACTGCTTCTCAGGCCTTCTTTGCCACACTGCCACATTTTATCCTCCTCGTTCACTTGCATTGTTGATTCGTCATTTTCCGTTAACAAAACCAAAGCACTTGAACTTCTATATGTCTGAAAATAACACTGTAGGAACCATGTCCCTATCTGAACATACTGGAGCTGTTGAATTGCTGTCTCTTTTGTCAAGCTTACATCTGAGTGGAAGAATCACCTCAAGTGGCAGTGGCAACAATACGCCCAAACCATATAAAAAGGAAAGGGATATTAAACCATCTTAATGGAAAAGATCCAAAGTTCAAGGATTCAAACTTTACCACCAGGGGTGAGGATGTTGTAGTAATGCCATGGCTATGGAGTTTAATGGTGCCTCAGAGCAACTAGTGCATGTTTCTGGAAACAGCTAAAAGAAAAACTAGGACAGTTGCAAACAAGGAATTTAAGTGGAGCATTCTATCCAAATTCGAGAAACTAAGATGAAGATTTTGGTTCCCTAACAAGAGGGTCATTCTTTGCAGAATATTGTAAAAAACTGCAAAGTTAGTGGGAAGTTTTAGGCCATTACAGGAACTTAATGATTAAATGGTCCAAATGTAATGAAAATGTTGTTATACCGAGTAGATACAAGGATAAGAATTGGATTTACAAGTTCCTAAAATTGACTTGATAGTAAATTTAACCCACTAAGAATTCAACCATTGGGCATAGAAACATTGTCTTCTGTCTAATAGGAGGCCACTAACTATATAGGAAAGTGGGGAAATTAGACGTTGTTCAGACAATAAGTCAGTCCAAGGAGAGTCCAGGTAACTCAAATGAGCCCTAAGGATCATATACTCTTTTTTTCCTCAATATCATGCTGATCCAGAAGATTTTCGCAATATTACTAATGTTCTTTAATCTTTCTTCAACTAGACTATTTCAAATGCATAAAAAAAGCACTTAGCCCAACTTTTGGATGTGTTCATTATCCAAGTCTAAAATCAAGTTAGAAAGCAAACTATGAAACCAGTGTTGTCAATCCCAAATAGCATAAAATAGCGGTTTGTTGAAATTTCGCTACACTATAGCACCTCTATATGACAACACATGTACTAAATCATAGAACACTAGTGGTTTGTTCAAATTCTACTTCGTTATAGCACTGCTATTTGACAACGGTGTATGAAGCATCTCCATAAATCACCTAAAGCCTGGGACATAAACAAACTATGAAACCAGTGTTGTCAATCCCAAATCGCATAAAATAGCAATTTGTTGGAATTTCCCTACGCTATAGCACCTCTATTTGACAACACTTGAACTAAATCGTATATCGTAGGACAATAGCGGTTTGCTCAAATTCCGCTACGTTATAGCGCCGCTATTTGAAAACAGTGTATGAAACATCTCCAAAAATTACCTATAGCCTGGGACTTGAGCAAACTATGAAACCAGTGTTGTCAATCCCAAATCACATAAAATAGCAATTTGTTGAAATTTCGCTACGTTATAGCACCTCTATTTAACAACACTTGTACTAAATCGTATATCGTAGAACAATAGTAGTTTGTTCAAATTCCACTATATTATAACGCTGCTATTTGACAATGGTGTACAAAATATCTCCATAACTCACCTAAAACCGCCATTTGCTAACTTATGGATTTTCTGTATCAGATTTAACATTACTACTATATAATATAAATATGAATATAAATGCACAACATTATTCAGCTCAAGCACTAAAACACAGTAACCAAATTTCAACTTTCAATTTGAAACAATATTCCATTACCATATTCCATCACCGTTCTCCAACAAACCCTAGTATTCACTGACACAGTGTAAGCATAAACCTATGAACATCCACACACTCCATAATCATGAACACAGTTTTCGATTACAATTCACTTAATCCCAAACCATTCAATTCAATTTAAACAAAATCGATTATGAAAACAGATAACAGCGAATTAAAGAAACAGCAGAGAAAGGAGCGAAACACATACCATTTGCTATGGTTCAGGCGTTTCTACTGAGAAAAGAAATTGAAAGCTCTGCAATCCACAATTGATGAATTGATTTAAGGAATTTGAGAGGGAGAGAAATAGAAATCGGTGAAAATGAAATTTGAATTCGAAAGTAAGATTGAGAGAGAGAGAGAGAATTGTTGTTCTTACCCGGGAAGGGGTGAAAATTTTCGTGTCTGATTTGGATCAGTTGTTTTTGTATCTTTATATTTTTCTTCTAATTTTCAATTTTATATTTATAGACTCATGATAATGATGTATTCTACTAATGAGAATAAATTTTTTAAATTATTTATATAACATGGTAGAATAATATATTTATCATCAGATAATATTATAAAATTCAGTATATTAAATTCTTTTTTTTTTAAAAGAAAAAGGAATATGTAATGTAAAATATTTATGTGTAATAATCATATATATATATATATATATATATATATATATATATATATATATATATATATATATATATATATATATATATATATATATATATATATATATTTTTTATTGTCAGTCAATGAAGAACGGGTATTCCGTCAAATCATACTTTTAATTTTAAAAATCATATATAATATTGTTGAATTTTATTGTCGTACATTGAAAAAAATACAATCATTCGCGAAGTGTATCGCACGCTCGTGAAAAATGTGTTCGAACAGAGTCATCACTAAACTTTATTAATCACAATGAAAGAATAGGAAAACATCGATAAAACATTTAAAAAATGCATGGTCGTCACAAACATGGTTCGGGAGTCGATTATGCAGGGGAATGTTGTTTATGATAATTGTTTTCTTCGAGTGATAATCACCAATAGGTTGGTGAGCCAAATGGTCAGCCAAGATACTATCTTTAATAGCTTTATGAGCTCGATATTCAATATCATACTCGAATAATAACATCTGTCAACGGGCAATTCTCCCAGTTAAAGCAGGTTTCTCAAAAATGTACTTGATTGGATCCATTTTGGATATCAACCAAGTAGTATGATTCAACATATACTGACGTAGACGATTAGCAGCCCAAGGCAAAGTACTGTTAAGATAAATCAAAGATATTATTAGCTAAATTAAGTATGAATATATTTGTGCTGTAAATAATTGATTTGTACAGCTATGTGATTATTGTGTGCAGTTGTCATTCCCTTAATAGAAGAGGAATTATAGGGACTCTTTTGTGTATATATAGTACCTTGATCAATGAATAATATATCAGAATTATTACTTTGAAATCTGTTATATGGTATCAGAGCCAACACCGTCTCTCTTTCAATATAAGAAACGGTGGTTTTTATTTCTTAGTAATTTCTGATGGCTTCTGATAAAAACAAATCGGAGAATTCTGGAACTTCCGCTGCTGTCCAATTCAATGATGCACTCACCCCAGAACGGCTTGACGGCACTAACTACGTCGAATGGTCGTTGAATGCACAGAACAAAATCAGAGGCAGAAAACGATGGGGTTACGTTACCAGAACAAAGATTGCACCGACAAAAAAAGATAAACCCGGTGAATATGAAGCATGGGAAGATGAAAATTGCTTGGTCAAGTCTTGGCTTCTTGACTCCATGACCAAAGAAATCAGATCTCTTTTCATTCGCTTAGCTACGGTGAAGGAAATTTGGGAAACTGCGAAACAAACGTACTTCGTCGACCAAGATGCATCAAGAGCTTACCAATTGCATCGTGAGGTAATCTCTACTCAACAAAATGGTGGATCTGTTATTACATACTTTGGAAAATTGCAGAGGCTATGGCAAGAGTACGATAGTATTAATAATTGTACCATGGAATGCACTAAAGATATTGAGAAATACAATAAGATGGTTAATTCTCAACGAGTTTATGTTTTTTTAGCTAGTTTGGATTCAAATTTGGATGGAGTTCGTGGTCGTGTTTTGGCTACCACTCCGCTTCCTAATGTTCAATCAGTTTATGCAATCGTATGTGCAGAGGCAAATCGCCAAGAAGATATGCTAAGCGGTGAGTCTTCGAATGGTTCCGCCTTGGCTGTCAAGAAGTATCCGAAGAAAGAAATCCGCAAGTGTAATCACTGTAATGGAGATAATCATGTCATGGAGACATGTTTTAAGCTCCATGGCTACCCGGAGTGGCATCCAAAGGGAAAAACTACTTCGAATAATAAGACAGAAAACAACAAGACTCATCTTTCTACTACTGTCGGCTTCGTAACCAAGTCAGGTATGTCTAACTCTGCTCATAATCTTTCTGTTATTATTAGAAATAGCGATTGGATAATCGATACAGGTGCTACTGATCATATGACTTGTGATCAACACATGTTTACTAATTTCTCTCCTAACTGTCATAAAACTGTTATTATTACTGCCAATGAAGTGGAATCTCCCATTGAAGGTGTTGGTACAGTGACTCTATCACCCTCCCTATCAATACCTAATGTCTTATTTGTTTCTACCTTGAATTGCAATCTTATCTCTGTCAGTAAATTAACCAAATCACATTCATGTGTCGTTGTGTTTTATCCAACCCACTGTGTTTTTCAGGATATACATACCAAGGAGAAGATTGGTAGTGGTAGATATAGTGAAGGGCTGTATTATCTTGAAAAAGTTTCACAAATCCATAAAGGAGCATTGGTTCATCTTGCAAGTGATCACATACAAGATCAAAATAAAAAAAATATTTGGCTATGGCATAGACGATTGGGGCATCCCTCTTTTAGTTATCTAAAAAAATTGTTTCCATCGTTATTTCATAAATGCAATATTTCAAATTTTCTTTGTGAAACTTGTGTTATGGCAAAAAGTCATCGTGCTATTTTTCCCTTAAGTAATAAGAAAACTGACTTTCCTTTCTCTTTAGTACACACTGATGTTTGGGGTCCTGCTCCACAATCTACACATAATGGAAAAAATGGTTTATTAGTTTTGTTGATGATTGTACACGGGTAACCTGGGTATATTTGCTACAACATAAAAGTGATGTGTATGATGTGTTTCGCTCCTTTCATCAAATGATTGTAACACAATTTGACACATGTATTAAGGTAATTAGATCAGACAATGGAGGGGAATATTTTAAGAAAGAATTAAAAGATTTTTTGAACTCTAAGGGCATTTTGCATCAAACAACATTTCCTTATTCTCCCCAACAAAATGGAGTGGTCGAGAGGAAAAATAGACACATATTAGAAGTTACAAGAACACTCCTAATTGATGGTAATGTTCCATCTCATTTGTGGGGCGAGGCTGTGAATTCTGCAGTTTACTTAATTAACCGAACCCCCTCTAGTGTGCATAACTTTAGAAGACCTCTAGATGTTTTATCTGATTATCACGTTCTCCCTTCCATCGTTCATTTACTACCTCATGTTTTTGGATGTGTTATATATGTTCACTTACACCCACATCAACGTACAAAACTTGAAAAACGAGCTCTTAAATGTGTCTTTGTTGGGTATGGATCAACTCAAAAAGGTTATCGTGCTTATCATCCATCATCTAAAAAATTTTATATTTCTATGGATGTAACTTTTCATGAAGATAACTTTTTCTATGTTGATTCTACATTTCAAGGGGGGAATGAAAGTGAAGTGCAGCACCATGATGTTAGCATGTTTGACTTATTTTGTGAAGATAAATTATCTTGTGAGGATCATTCTGCAGGTAATGAATCAATCTCAAATATGGACACATCACCTTTAGATAATACAGTTTCCCCTGACCATAATCAACTAGTTCAATCTTCTCCACAAGATCAAATTGACTCTCCAGAGGTATTTCCTAATTCTATTCCTGATAATACAATTATAAATGAAGTAGGTACTAATGTTCATTCTGAAGTTGATTCCTTTTCTCATGAAATTGATCATGAAATTGACCCTAGTTTCCATGAGACCACCAACACACCTAACACTGAATCCACTATTGTCCAATATAATCTTCCACCTCGTTATAACCGTGGTCAACCTCCCATTAGATATGAACCAGACCTTCAATCCAAAGTTAAATATCCCATTGGTAATTATGTGTCATCTCACAAGTTATCTAAGTCATATGCATCATTTGTATCTCAATTATCCTCAATTTCTATTCCTAGTAATGTGCAGGAAGCTTTAGCAGATCCTAGATGGACTGAAGCAATGGTTGTGGAGATGGCAACTTTAGAAAAAAACAACACTTGGGATCTTGTGACGTTACCAAAAGGGAAGAAAACTGTGGGGTGCAGATGGGTTTATACAATTAAGCACGACTAGTGGCTAAAGGTTACACTCAATCTTACGGTGTAGATTATCAAGAGACATTTGCTCTGGTAGCCAAGCTCAACACTGTGAGAATACTTTTATCACTAGCAGCAAACCAAGATTGGCCTCTTCTACAATTTGAAGTGAAAAATGCTTTCCTACATGGAGAAATTTTAGAAGAAAATTATATGGATTTACCACCAGGTATGATAGATTCAAATGAGATGAAGGTTTGCAAGTTAAGAAAGGCTCTATATGGATTAAAACAATCTCCAAGAGCATGGTTTGGTAGGTTTACTAAGTCTATGAAGGCTTTTGGCTATAAAGCAAGTAACTCTGATCACACCTTATTTTTGAAGAAAGGAGGAGGTAAAATTACAGCTTTGATCATTTATGTAGATGATATGATTGTTACAGGGAATGACCAAGATGAGATGTCTAGTTTGCAAAAATACCTCGCTTCTGAATTTGAGATGAAACAACTTGGAAACCTCAATTATTTCTTGGGTATTGAAGTAGCTAGATCTAAACATGGTATTTTTTTATGCCAGAGAAAGTATACTCTTGATTTACTATCTGAAACTGGACTGCTTGGGTGTAAACCTGTTGATACCCCAATTGAACAAAATCATATGTTATTTCAATGCCAAAATTCAGCCAGCATAGACAAAGGGAAATACCAGAGGTTGGTGGGCAAACTAATTTACTTGTCTCATACACGGCCAGATATTACATATGCAGTAAATGTCGTTAGTCAATTTATGCATGATCCACGGAAAGCTCATATGGATGCTGTTGAAAGGATCTTGAGATATTTGAAGTCCACTCCTGGAAAAGGAATTTTATTCTAAAATCATGGAAACTTGAAGGTAGAAGGGTATACCGACGTTGATTGGGCAGGTTCAAGAAATGATAGAAGGTCTACCTCTGGTTACTTTACATTTGTAGGGGGAAATCTTGTGACTTGGAGGAGTAAAAAACAACCGGTAGTAGCAAGGTCTAGTGCTGAAGCTGAGTTTAGAGGCATGGCACTGGGAGTTTGTGAACTTTTATGGATACGAAATGTTCTATCAGATTTGGGTTTTGAACCAAGGGAGACTATGACTTTGTATTGTGACAATACATCAGCAATTGCAATTTCTCACAATCCTGTGCAACATGATAGAACGAAGCATGTAGAAATCGATAGACATTTTATCAAAGAGAAACTTGAAGCCAGAATAATTTCTTTTCCTTTTGTAAGATCTAAATTTCAGTTAGCAGATGTTCTCACTAAAGGAGTGGCAAGTAAGGTGTTTAATGAGTCTTTATTCAAGTTGGGAATGTGTGATATCCATGCACTAACTTGAGTGGGGGTGTTAAGATAAATCAAAGATATTATTAGCTAAATTAAGTATGAATATATTTGTGCTGTAAATAATTGATTTGTACAGCTATGTGATTATTGTGTGCAGTTGTCATTCCCTTAATAGAAGAGGAATTATAGGGACTCTTTTGTGTATATATAGTACCTTGATCAATGAATAATATATCAAAATTATTACTTTGAAATTTGTTATAGCATGTCTTCTCAAGCACAGAATACCGAGACTCAAAGTCGGTGAACTTCTTACTGAGGTAGTAAATTGCATATTCTTTTTCCCCAGATTCATCTTGCTGACCAAGAACACAATCCATAATCTCTTTAAGCACAGTTAAATACATGATCAAAGGTCTTCCTTCAACAGGCGGAGACAAAATCAGAGGCTCAAGCAGATACTATTTGATACTATCACAATCTTTCTGGCAATCCTCGGTCAAATCATAAGACTGATATTTCCGAAGGAGCTTGAATATAGGCGCACATGTGGCAGTCATATGCGATATAAATCTTGAAATATAGTTCGAGCAGCCGAGAAAACCTCTGACTTGCTTCTCAGTTTTGGGCGCAAGCATCTCTTGTATTGCTTTGACCATGGCATGATCAACTTCAATACCCTTCTCGCTAACAATAAAGCCCAACAACTTACCAGAGCGAACACCAAATGTATACTTATTAGGATTCAAGCGGAGTTTATATTTCCTCAAACGCTGGAATAGCTTCAATAAATGCGCAACATGTTCTTCTTTAGTCCTTGATTTAGCAATCATATCAACAACATAGACTTCAATCTCTTTATGCATCATATCATGGAAAAGAGTGGTCATGGCTCTCTGGTATGTTGCACTAGCATTCTTTAAACCGAAAGGCACTATTCGATGGCAGAATGTTCCCTAAGGTGTAATGAATGTGGTCTTCTCCATATCTTCATGCGCCATCTTAATCCGATTATAACCGAAAAATCCGTCCATAAAAGAAAAGACTTTGAATTTAGTTGTATTGTCTACCAACATAAGAAGTTTTCAAACCAAAACTAATAAAATGTCAGAGATTACACGTAAGGGCATTGGTTACACAGAAGGAAGGTATTAGCACCCAAAGTGTCCTAGGTACTCCTAGGGAGCCCTTTTTGTGTGCAAGTGTTTTAGTTATTAAAGATGTTTGATAAAAAAAGTAGAATGATGGGATGAGAAAAGAAATCAATTATTTACAATTTTGTGTTTGACAAGACCTTCGGTCTTATGCCTACTTACCAACATAAAAATGAGGGATCAAAACCTCGTACTTCGTATTAAAAAATTTCAAAAAAATGGGTGGATTGATTTTAACAAAAGCTTAAAGATCTTTTGTTATCAAAGGGAGAATACTCAACCAAACATCCACCAACAATGAGGGCTTTACAACATTAAGAGGGAGGGCTCAAACTTGGATTCAATAAACAAGTATGCCACTGACCCCTAATAAATGGAAAGACTTATAATCAAAATATCATGGAATGGGAGAATTATATCTCAACCAAAGATAACTCAAATCTAAATGCTCTATTTTAAAAAGTTTTAAAAGAAAAGACACAAAGTGGCTAAAATGTTTAGATGAGGTTGTTAGTTCTTTTTGTCTTTTTTGAAAATAATGTCAATATGGTTAAGTTCATTTACAAGTTTGATTAAAGAAAATGTTTTGAAAATCAATGGCATAAGGCCAAGGTTTCTACTCATTAATCAAGTCTAATTTGAAAACACAAACAAAGAAGTTTTTGAAAATGAGGGGGAGATTTTGAAATTAAAGAAGGTGAAGGAGATGAAGGGACTATCCTAGACAAGATTTAAAAGTTTAGAGTTGAAAAGATCTAACCAATGGGAAGCATCCACAAGACAAGAAGTTTTGAAAATCAATGGCATAAGGCCAAGGTTTCTACTCATTAATCAAGTCTAATTTGAAAACATAAACAAAGAAGTTTTTGAAAATGAGGGGGAGATTTTGAAATTAAAGAAGGTGAAGGAGATGAAGGAACTATCCTAGACAAGATTTAAAAGTTTAGAGTTGAAAAGATCTAACCAATGGGAAGCATCCACAAGACAAGAATGTCAGATAGAAACCCATTTCTTTTGGACTTTTTATCAAGCAACAAACATAATCATCCAAGCAATTAATAAGAAGACCAAACGACATCAAATAAAGATAGCCAAACATCCAAGCAAGCACTCCAAAAGCAAGTTGTCTTTAATGTCTTCAAATGTATCAGATGAATATCTGTTAGGGACCAATTAGTACTACTTTTTATATCATTTTATTGGTCCCTTTTACCAAGTTTTGATGTAATTACACACCTTTATTCTCACTATTTTGTATAAATGCAATTAGGTTTAATTTATTTTGTTTTGAATAGTTATTTCACATATTTGTTAGTTTTGTAGAACTTTTGGATAAGAGAGCTTTTGGAATGCAACACCATAATATGGAAGAGGTGTTGAATGCAATTTGGAGGCCCAACTTTGGAAGCCTAACTTGGAAGACTCCTTGGTTGAAGCTTGCAAAGCAAGGAAGCTGAGATAGCTTCAGTTCGCCCCGGAAACCACCTTCGCGCCGCGAAGGCTGCGAATCCAGCAGGCTGATTTTGGTCAAGAGTGCTGTTTTCAAGGTCAGCTGGTTTTGCCATTTTGGTGTGTGCCTTGGGGGAGCTTTTCTGCCTGAGATGAAAAATGATCAAATGAGGAAATGTCACCCCTTTTAGAAAATCAGAATGGAAATTGATATGTATTCTATTATTCTAACATTCTAGGACATACATTGATACTTGGATATTTTTGTGAGGGAGAAAAACAGAGTTTTATTCCATTGCATTTTGCTTTGTAAAATGATGATGAGGAGCTAAACCCCATTTTGTCAAGATTGGAGGTAGTAGCTATTCTCATTTGTTTATGTATTCCATTTGATATATATATATATATATATATATATATATATATATATATATATATATATATATATATATATATATATATATATATATATATATATATATATATATATGATAAAAGATTGTTGATGTATTGAATGTTGTTTTTGCCCTAAGTTGAAAATCAGATTTGAGTAGTTGTTGAAAGAGATTATTTGAGTCTTGACATAAAATAGATTTTCAAGTAGTGAATAAGTTGTAGAGATAGATTTATTCATTACTCTTCTTTGGTATCAATCATTAAAGATTGCTATATTGATAGTTAGGTGGAAAGATCATCTAAGGATCAATATAGTGATTATCACAATATCATTTAGATATAAATGACTTTGAGAGGATACTTGAACATCATCAATAATCTTAAATCTGTATAGTTATCATAAGGAATCATAAGCACTTGGAATAGTGAACTCCAATCTTGCCAAGCTTTTACATTTGATTAAAACCATTTTACTGTTTTTAGTGACATTTTACTCAAAAGATAACTTTCCAAACAAACAACTTTGCTACTTTATAAACTTATAACAATTTGGATTATAGAACGACGGTAATAACAACCAATCTCTGTGGATACGATATAAAAATATTTGCCGAAGATATACTTTTCAACAATATCCCTTGCAGCAAACTCACAGAAACAGTCATAAGATAAAAACAACAAGATCAAAATAACAACTTAAGCACAAAGACAAAGTAATTGATAAACCAATGGAGTTCTCAAGGCTTGTATCAGATGAATGGCATTGGCCATGTCTCCATAGCATAGGAATGTTGCCTACTCTAAGTCGATAAGTTCAAATCAAGTCTCAGACAGAGGTCCAACAGTTCACCAATGTATTTTTTAGGGTTTTTGTTTGTTATTAAGTATTTTAAGGTCCTAAGACCACAAATAAGGCAAAATCACAAGCACACAATATAATGCAAGCACAAAATATGGCTCAAGTGAGCAAAGTGAAGATAAATGAAACATAAACAAATTACATGAAATGTAAATGACAGTGAATGATAAAGTGCATAATTTTAAATTGCATTAAAACAAAGTTAACACAAAATATATTAGTCAATGTTAGTGGAAGAAGAAAATTGTTTAAGTCATTTTTTGGAGAACACTCAACCATCCACTTACAAGCATGAAGATATGAACCAAGACATCATCCATGAGAAGGGCTCCAACTTGGATAAATCAACAAGTATGCCACTAGCTCTCACAAGTGGAAAAAATGTTAACTCTTCACACAATAACATGAGGGATGAGGGACTTACAATCTCACTTACAAAAATGTTATGCCTTTAGGACAAATCTAGCTCTATGTTAAGCAATTGTAATTGGACTTATGTAGAAGTCACGACTATCTGAGACCGGGAAATAATAATATTTGTGTTAATGCATGCTAGAGACATGGTACAAAGAACCAAAATCCTAAAGCATATCACACACAAAAATAAAATGGAATGGAGATATCTCAATCAAGCTCATGTTGATTCATCTGACACAAGGTCATTGATGAATCAACTAGCATTTGATCTTATGAGAAGTCATTGGCCATGGATGGGTTGGGAAAGAAGGAAATGAAGAAGAAAAAATGAAGTGAAAATAATCCCAAATTGATCAAGGGATGAACTTCATTTGATCAATACCATTCATTCATTTTGAGGGATGAAGTTCAAACTTCATCAACCCCCTAAATCCAATGGTATTGATCAAATGGATGTCCAATTCAACCAAGATCAATGCCAAACAGAAGATGAGTCAACACAAAGTCAATCAAATGGATCAACAAAATTTTAAAACAATTAAACAAATTAAATTAAAGTTTTAAATGAAGAAAAATAATTTTTAAAAGGGGAAAACCCTCAAATCACCAAACAAATGGCCAATGGATTTTTCATAGGACAAACAAGGTCAAAGGACCTTAGACTATTTTTTTGGCATTTTTGAAAAGTCAGAAGTATTTAAAATCAATTAAAAACAAGTTAAAAATCATTAAATTCACTAAAAATATCAAATCGTATCCAAAAAATAATTTTAATTCAGAAAGTGGAAGAGGAAATTTTTTGAAATTTTTGGGTGAAAGTCCCATATTTTTGGATTAAAATTGGATTTATAATGAATTAAATGAGAAAAGGCTATTTAAAATATTAAAACAGAAAATCAGATAAATCAAAAAACGAAGGCCATCAGATCTCCCTCATTAATTGAGGTGGCAGATCTGATGCTCAAGCGCGTGTCATCCATGGTGCACCCTAGTCAATGCACATGTACACTTGGTATTCAAGATCAATGGATGAGATTATAACGTGGCAATGGGATCAGACGACTTGGACAATGCCAACGCACCACCAGAGCCCTAGCTCCGGTCGTCTTTTCCGGTCACCCTCACAGGACTGGTCATGATTAAAACCTCACCAAAATTAATGGATCATATACTAATTTGAAGAGAAAAACACGAGGAACTCGAACCTGACCTCCGATTTCTTCAACTCTCACTATATAAAAAGATATGTGGAGTTGAAAATGAGGTATGATATCTGAGTTGCTTCGATTCATCCTCAAAGCAACTCAATCTTATTGCCTACATTGGTAGGGCTTCAAGCAAGCAAAAATCAAGCAAAATTATGGAGAAATGAGAGAGAATCGAAGGCTTGAAAATCTGGAAAAAATCACCTTCGGGTTGCAGTGTTTATGCTTGATCTCGATGCAATTACCAATGGCCTTGCTTCCTCTTGCTTGCATGAGATGTTTGAGATGAAAAAGGTTGTGAACCCTTGGAGTCTTAGCTCACAAATAGAATTTGAACTAAAACTCGATTTCAAAGAAATCTTCAAGGTTATTCTTTCAATGGAGGTTAGGGAAATTGCAGGGCAGAGCTTAGGTAAGGGTTTTTTAATGCTGAGGCAATGACAATGTATTTATAGGCTCCTGAATTCATTTCCACACCATTTGAAAAATTGGCCAAAAATAGCAAGTTGTATGCATGGGTGTATGGGGATGCATTTAGACCCAAATAATGATGTGATCCAATTCCAATTCATGCATAATTGATGATGAAGTCATACCATGGAAGCCTGCAAAGGTATTTGAAAATTGAGTTCAAAAGTTGTCAAAACAACCATCCAAAGGAACCATATGCAAGTCTCTCAAATTTGATCCAAATGCAATGATATTAGCCTCTTTAGAAATATAGAATGAAGAGGAACAACTTTGATGTTGGAACTTTTTCCATTTGAATCTTGGAACATGATGAATGATGACCTTGAAGTTGGAGGAATCAAACATACTTGAAAATTTTCTAAGTTAAAAGTCAAATGACCCCTTTTTCCACCTTGAATAACTTTTTCTATGAGCTTCAAATGACTTTAGTTATTTCTACAAAGTTGTAGAGATTTCAATTATATTCAATTTGGTCAGAAATTTGACACCATTTGGATCTTGCATGATGTAGTTATGGATTTTAGAAGTTGAGGAAAAATGCATGTTCAATGATAATGGCCAAAATGGACCTATAATGTTTCCTCATGGCACATGCCCTTGCAAGTGGAATTTGACCTTTGTCAAAGAAGAAAAGTTGAATAATACATCTTTAAATTAATCATAAAACTTGAATCATCTTAATATCATATAAATTGAGAAATTTATGGTTCTTGGAAGTTGACCTTCTATATAGGGTACAAACAAAATGACATATAATATTTCACCATAAAAAATGACTTTCCAAGCACAATTATATATTGATAACAACATAAAAGTTGTTTGGAATGTCATATAGAGTAACTTTTCTCTTGGAATCATTTTCATATGACAAAAATTGTAGGAGATATGGTATAGGGAACCCTAGATTTGGTCAGTTGACTTTTCTGGTCAACCTCCTTGAACCAACTTGCAAACTTGAAGTTATTTTGGTCTTTGGGGCTCATGGAGGATAATATATGCTTATTATTAAATTCAATTAATTATCCTATAATATCTTTGATCAAAGGTTGAAGAAACTTACCGAGGAGGACACACAAGTTACCCAGATGAATTAGGGCTTCCTTGACAAACAAGCTTCAAACTTTTGGTGAATTCTCGATCAAAATAACAAATGAAGAACATGGAGATCCATATATGATTCTTTGAACCAACTTGGACCATTGCTTGCTTGATACCTTGCATTACGGGTCTCAAACCCTAGTTGTGAACTTGATGAGGCACAGGTGGACATATATACTACCTAAAAAAGAAACAAAACTACACTAGACATATTTTTGGTATTTTGTTTAGTAAATAAAGAAAAATAAAGTATGATACAGTCACAAATGCTTGGTGATCTCTCCCAATGCAAACCCAATGAATGATAGGTGATGAGGATACCAAGATGTGATCCCAATGTCAATGCAAATATGATGAGATGGCATGAGGGATCTTAGGGTCAAAGTTGGGGTCTTACAGTCACCCACAAGTATGAAAACTTTGCATCATCATGAGAAGGGCTCCAACTTGGATAAGGATCAACAAGTATGTCACTAGCTCTCATAAATGGAAAAGATTTATCATCAATAATATGGAGATAGGAGAATTATATCTAAACTATGGAATGACTCATGTTTAAACTTTGAGAAACATTTTTAAAGGGAAATGTGCACAAAGGACACAAAATGGTTTTAATGGGTTATGCATTTTTAAGTCTTTTGAAATTGGTCTCAATATGCTTAAGTTGGATTAGCATTTATTAGGAAAAAGGTTTTGAAAATCACTTGACAAAATTCAAGGTTTATTGAGAAAGTGATTCAAGTTAGAAAACAAAAAGGTTTTGAGAAAGAGATAAGATTTTGAAAATAAAAAAAGAGAGGAGAAGAAGGAGACTATCCTAGAGCATAGAGTAAAAGATATGGAGGAAAGATCTAACCAAGAGATAACAAGTTTTATGACATAAGTCAAGCAAGAATTCCCTCATTTTGGATTAAGCCTTAAGCAAGCCAAATAAGCAAATAATAATTCATGCATCAGATGAAACCAAAGTAACTCAACCAAGTCTCCAAAGGAAGTCCAAAGTCAAACGTACCAGATGTATTCTAAATTCTCAAATCTCAAGTCCCAAAGCAAAGGTCAAGATCCTAATTCCAAGTCCATAACTCCACAATGATGCCAATGATAGTAACCACAAGTCCATGAGTCAAGAGAGACAAATTTCTTTTTTAGGTTTTTTCTTTATTAATGTTTTCTTTACAAGGATATGAAAGAAAAGTCCAAACAGACAAAGAGCAAATGACATAATCACAAATAATATGATATGGGATGCTAAACATAAAGTATAAAGTAAATGACATAAAATAAAAGAGCATAAAGTAAATGACTTGGAAATAAAAGTTAATACAAGTAAAATGTTATTAAATGATGTTAGAAATCATGATGAAGGACGGTTTGGTCATTTTTTGGAGAACACTCAACTATTCACCCACAAGCATGAAAATATGAACCTATACATCATTTATGAGAAGGGCTCCAACTTGGATGAAATCAACAAGTATGCCACTAGCTCTCACAAATGGAAAAGGAACAATATTTTCACACAATACCATGAAGAGTAGGAGACTTACAATCTCTCTTATAAAAATGCCTTTGCTTTTGGGACAAATTTAGCGCTACGTTAAGCTATCATAATTGGACTTATGTAGAAGTCACAATTATCTGAGGCCAGTCAATAATAATGTTTGTATTAATACATGTTATAGAAATGATATGTAAATCGTTCTCCTAAAGTAATGCCACACAAAAAAGAAAAAAGGGAATGATCAAGCACAAAGGCTAGGAGGATGGTCCAATACTTCAATGCACACTTCATGACACTTAGGACAAACTTATGCATCAATCTAAAGTACCTTAAATGATCTATGATCACTTAGAAGTTAGATTTGAAATGATGAAAGTTCATCAAGTACCAATCCACACATCATGAACAAGATGGGGACAAGTCATCCAATTGATTAAAGGGAAAAGAAAGAGATGAAGAAGAGGGAGACAAGAGAAGTCACACCCAAATTGGATCAAAATTTTGATAAAGTCATCATCAAAGTCAATCATATATTTTGGTGGATTAGAGTTTTCACCCCATCAACACCTAATATCCATTGAGTTTTATGAGACTTATAGTCCATCCCATCATGATCCAAAGCCAACAAAAGTTCATAAGGTCACCCAAATATAAAATGCAATTAAATGAAATAAAACGCACCAAAAGTAATTTTTAAATGAATTTTAAAATATAAATAAAAATGAAAATTCCACAAAGTCCTTCAAAACACCAAATAAATGGCTAAGAAAATTATGGAAGGTTGGAAATAAAATAATAAGCATGTAATAATTTTTTCACAATTTAAAAATGCAGAAAAGTATTTTTTAACCAATTAAAACAAAGGAGAAAAGAGAAAATTCATGAAAAATAGAAAATCAGTGAAATAAAATATGGAAAAATAAAAATCAGATGAAGAAAAATAAAAGAGAATTTTAGAAATTATTTTGGGATATTTTGGATAAAAAATGAAACTACTATGAATTTTAAAAGAAAAAGAAATTAAAAAATAATAAAAGAAAAAGAATTAAAATCAGAAAAAATACGGAGCGTTGGATCACGCCTCATTAATTGACGTGGCAGATCCAACACTCAACGTGTTAGAGAACACAATTGAACGCGTTACAAGCAACACACAAAATCCAATTCAAATCCAACCAATCGGAACATTTGGTTCCTCCAACGTGTCTGGCCAAACTCAGACAACCTGGAAAAACTTCGGTCGTCTTCTCCGGTGAGCTCTCACCGAAGCTTCATCATTTGGTAAATTCAGAACACGAGACCACCATCATTGCGATCCTCTTCTCATCCCGAATTCAACCTCATGCTCCAAATTCATTTATCTAAATCGAGCAAAGGGAATTTCAAAGAAGTTTCAAAAGCAAGCAAGCCATGAAAAATAAAAATAAAAATTATGAACACGATCAAGCAACACCAGATAAGTTAGGGGAAAGCACCAGAGAGTGAAGGACTATATTGTGGTAACTTGTTTGAGTTTAAATGATGCTCAGAACTATCTTGTCCAGATGGTGATCAGAAGTTGATGAATCTCGATCTGGTTAGAGCACTTCAGGAGGTCTCAGAGCTTGGGAATTGTTGCAAAAGTTTCAGAGGATGTCGGAGATGCTAATGGAATTAAGGAATTGGATTGAAACAAGCTGAAACTCAAAACACGGTAGTTGAATTTTCTAGAAAAAATTCAAGTTGCAACAGGGATTTCTTGGCTCTCAAAAGCTTGGAAATGAAGGAAATAGCTTCCTCTATTGACAGGGAATGTGTTTAGATCCAAATACGTGTGAAATGATGCATAATTCGTGCAAAACGAATCTGATCTGAATGTGAGAAACATGTGACTTGAAACTCATCAAAACTCAGCCAAATGATGTATTTTAAGGGTCAATTAACTTTTGGAGACTTGTTTAAACATGTTTAGGTCCAAAACACATGCTAATTTGACTTGTAATTGAGATTAGTGAAGTTCAAAATTCGGGCAATGGCAATTTCTTCAGTTACAAGTCACCATGTTCAACCCAATGAGGCATCCTACTCAGGAGGCTTTTTGATCCCATTCTTTTTGAAATGTGTTAACATCATGGCCAAGATTTCAATATGCCAAGAAAGTTTGTATTTGGATTCTTGAGCACAAATTCATGTCATGTTGAAGTCTGCATGAAAAACTAATCATATAACTTAGAAAAATTCACGTGCTTCATGGCTGAAAACGACATGTAATGTCTCAATGAATTCCATGGCCTTCCAAGCAGAATCTGACCTTGGTCCTTGAAGCAAACTTGTAGGGGGAATCACAAATGACACTATGCAAAAAGAATAAGCCTTATATGTTAAAAATTGAAGAAGTTATGATCTTTGAAAGTTGAGGAAAAGTCACTTGGAAATAGGTCAAATTTCACTAAGTCCACAAATTACCTATAATGTCTCCAAACTTTTGATGGTCCTCTAAGCATAATTGGATATTGTAATGTAGAGAGAAGTTGTAAAGGATGTTGATAAGAGTCATAAGTAAAATGAAGCATTCAAAAATATTGAGAATTGAAAGAGTTGTGATTCTTGGAATCTTGACTTCAAATGTTGACTTTTTGGTCAAACCTCTTGGAACAGGCTTGTGTACTTGGAATTTCCTTGAATTTCAATTCAAAGCACATGGGTGATTATATGAACTCAAAATAAGGTGTCCTTGATTATATCTTGATTAAGTTGCTCAAATCTTGAAGTTACTTATTGAAGAAGACATGGAAATAAACACATGAACCTTTGACTTTCCTTGAGAAGTAAGCAACAAAACTTTGAGATGCTCTTGATTGAAAAATCCTACCTTGCAACATAAAATTAAGGAAAATGAAACATATTTTTTCTATTTTTATTAGTGGTTAGATAAGAAATTAATCATGTAAATACAAAGGTAAAACAAACCAACAAAGAGGTGTCTGCTGATCCCTGCAAGAAGCAAACCCAAAGATGGAAGGGAGATGGACCAAGAGGTGACCTTGTTTGTGTGCAAGGATGCAAATGATATGTGGTATCTTAGGGTTATGAATTAAGGTATGACAATATCTACACCCCCAATGACTTCAAACCATCTAATTGATAATGATGAACAATGATTAGAGATCGAGATCACCAAATACAGAGGAATTGTAAGATATTTGCTTTATTTTACAATAAGTTGACCAATTATTATGTTTAGTGTATGTATTTGTTCTAGATTTCAAATGTCTCATATGGAATACCAATTTATGACTGTTAACTGTATTTTAAGGTATCTTATTAAAACCTTAAACCATGGTATTTGGTTTCCTAAGAGTAAAGATGCAACTTGGAAGGATTCTCCGATCTTATTACGCATGGTGTAAATCAGATAGGAAAAGTACTAGTCGTACTTGTCACCTATTCGAAAACTGCTTGGTTACTTGGCACCACAAGAAGCAACACATTGTTTATCTTTCTGTAGCTGAGGCCTTGCTGGTAACTATTGTGCACAAGTCCTTTAGAGAAAACAACAACTCATATATTATGATTTAAAACTTGATTGTGTTTCAATTAGGTGCAATAACACTAATGGGATTAGTCTCACCAACCATCTAGTTTTACATTCACTCACAAAACACATTGAAATTAGAAACCATTTTTTTAGTGATGTAATTTTTGAATACGTGGACACTAAAAATTTGCTTGTGTATATTTTTACAAAACTATTATCTGTTGAACCGTTTCACAAGATCTATAGGGCATTAGGGATCCTTGACGATCTTGCATTGAATATGCTTTGATTATATTCATATTTATTTTGTTATATATTTTATCATGTAGTAACATTTTCTTCTTGTGTAGCGAGTTATGTGGTATATCAACTCTATTGGTATGATCTCTCCAAACTTTTATCTTTTAGTTGTTTAATTTCTTTACTTGATATGCTGCTTTTATCCTCAATTTCTATTTGCTATCTGTCTGAGAGTGTTGCATTTAAAAACTCTATGAGTTCATTTTTATTTATAAGGATGTTGCTCTATTAGTTTTTCATTGTGTGTTTTACTGATATTTATACTCATGTCAGTTCGTACTTACGTTGAATTTTCCATGTTTAGAAGATAGTTATTTCGATACTTTATTCTTCTCTAGGTTTTGTGTATCTTCATATCTATTCATTTTATCTTGTCTTCTCCTTTGTCTTCTCCTTTGATTTCTTATCTTCATATCTATTCAGTTTTGGTTTCTTGATTCGAATCATGATTGAGTGTGATTTGACTCACATGGCTCAAATCACCAAAAACAATTTGAAGTTTTATTTTCTTGATTCGAATCATTATTTCACTAGATTCGATTCACTCCTTTTGTCTTCGACTAAAACTAAATGGCTATTTTTACACTATTTTTGTGTCTTTTTCTGACGCATAGACTTTTTCTCTATATAATTTTAAAATAACCACACATTAACCTTTCATAAACTCTTAGTGTTCTTTATTCACACAATAATCTCTCTTAGATAAACCTTGAAGAAAAATGTTTTCGAGCGTTAATCTTTTATGTGAGAAAAATTTAAAATTTTCTAAAACTTCATCTTCAACCTCAAACCAAAACACCATTAGTGAATGTTGTTCAACTCTAAGAGTGTGTGAGTTCTTGTTGTGAGCCAATTCATTAAGTGTTCTAACATTTTTTTTGAATATTTTTCGGATCGCATAATGACATTGTGGATTTCTTGAGATTGAGTTTCTGTGAAGAAAAAAAGATCTTCTCCAAGACGTTTTGGGTTTTGGAATTTCTAGCCTATGTCAACATTTTAGAACTCAGACAAGGGAATCCCATTAGAATTGAGTGAAAATATCTATGAATGAGATCTTGAATATCGAATTGATGTTTAAACCTATGTTTATATTTGATCTCGTCTTTTAAATAACTCTTGTTGATGATTATCCTGAAAATTGTTAGCTTAAATTGTTCTTTTAGTTAATAAAGTAACATTCAAATATCTCTGGTTGAATATGCTTAGAGTAACACTCTCACATTATTATTATTATGTTAAATTCATAGTTGTTTTGCATTCCTTAAATTTATCTTAACAATAATTTAATAAGTGTAATCTCTTCTAAAAGCACTCTAAGTTTCCGCTGTCAAACTCTATTTTTCAGAATAATTTTTAAGAGAAAGTATTTGAAAGAAGGAAGATGGAGAGCTTGCAATAAAAGACTTCGAGACATTCAATTTAGCCTTATATAATGTAGTCTAATGAAGACATTAAAAATCAATCAAATCAAATATCTTTTTTATTTTATTTAATTTATCTTTCTTTTAATTTTATTTAACTTTCTTGACGTTATTAGAAATTTAAATTTAACACTCTATATGAAACAAATTGATATTATTTAGACCTTTAAGTTTTAATTTTACAAAACAAGAGACTATCTATTTACCAAAGAGGCTGTCCATAATCACTCAAATCTCATCTTCCTTAGGACAAGTTCTTTATTCTTTTTCACCTCCATTTTCTTCACCTCCATTTTCTTCACCTCCTTCACCACCACTCCCTTCTAAGCTTGATCCACTTGAACCTTGTCCACCAGTTTTGCCTGTTTTTCCAAGTTTTCTATTTCTTTTCCAATTTCTCCATGGATCATATACATATACATGTATCCCAATTTTTGTTTTTAATTCTGTTGTTGTTGTATAAACTGCAAAACAATAAATAGTTTTTGTTAAATATTAATAAAGGAAAAATGAAATTGCACGTTTAACTTAAATATATGTATACGTTGTTTCTCATCTTTGGATGATTCAATTGATACAATGGAGATGATAATTAATGCACAAACAAACAACACGGAGATACAAATTTTAGTTTTCATCCTTGATGAAGAATATATGTAATGAGTGTGAATAAAAAAGCAATTATTTATAGTGATCATTAGTTATGATATTTAAAATATGAATAAAAAGAGTTTGATTAGATAATATATTATACATAAAAAAAATATATATATATATATCAATTGGCAGTTTGTGAGAATAATATGCTATCACACTTATTAAGCCATTGAAAGGATAAATTTGAACATATTAATCAAAGGAGGTAAGAAGGTTTTTTACACAATGACAATTAACAAGAGATTAAAAAGTTTGATTATTTCTTTAACCTTTGAACTCTTAAAAGGTTTTAATTTTGGGTTACCCTTAACTCACATGATAATCCTATTTTTCAAAACTTTTACAATCTAAAATAAACTATACTAAAAAAAACTCTAGACTATACTAGGATCCGATGAGTTACATTTTAATATTTGTTTAGCCTTTCTCAACATTAAAAACATTATTTAGTTCGATTTGTACTTATTTTAGAGTAAAATCTTATATTTGTGTGATTTTATGTTGGTATTATGTGTGTATTTTAGATACTTATCAATCAGAGGCCTCTGCATAGTAAAACGATGAAAAATAGTTTAAAAAAACACTTTATTCTATGTTTTATGTTGTCATCACGGGCACAACCTAGTCAAGACGAACGTCACACAACACATGGTCAGACTGTCGCCGATAATAGTCAACGAAACAAGGAGCGCTAGTCAACAACCCATGACGGGCGGACCGTCATCCTAGCTATCGCTCGTCATGGCTCACGATCCAACATCCACTTGAAGGAGTCATGACGGGTAGGATGTCAGCCCAATTTACGCCCGTCATGAGGTTAATACCCAATTGTATAGCACCAGTATCAACAATGCAGCTTCACTACTTCCCCACTTTCTCCCACTCATTTTGCACGATTACAACAGTTATAGTTATAGTACACACTTTAGCCTATAAATAGGTCCTTTAAACACATAATTTGGCATCCAAATTTACATTTAGTCACAAATTTACTCTTGTAAAACATAAATACTCCACAATGAAGTCTTTATGCAATTTATCTTATGCATCTTTTAGAGTTTTTGCTGCTGAATTTTTTTTTGCTACTACAATTATCTATTTCCTGCATTGTTATTTGAAATTTGTTGTTGTACCAAATAAAAGTCTCCCTTCAGAGCAATTTATTTATGCAAGTTTTAATCTTTATTCACTTTACAAATCCTTTTACTTTTACGGCTTCTTCAATTATGTCTTATTTAATTGCATGATTTTTAGTTATTTACTTTACCATGTTTGAGTAGTTTTATATAGGATTTGAAACATGAGGACCGTTTACCGGTAAAATTCACACGAAATGCTCCATTAGATTAAATATAATGAGACTAATTATGTTTTGCAATTTATGTGTAAACGATAAAAGATGTTCGCTATGAAATTAGAAATAAAGATATACCATTTATGCACCTAAAGCGACGATATTTGACTTAAAAGTTCGAACGATCAGTTCTGACAACGTGCAAAAGCAAGGTCAAAATTAGTAAAAAAAAAATACTTAAAATTCCGTTTTGAAATAATAGTTTTGAAAAGTAAAAACTTACTACGAAAGTTGAAACTAGAGATACCAGTTACGTATCGAAAGAGCGAAATCGATATCTGACACCATTATTTAAACAATTAATTTTAAGGTAGTGAAAACATCTTGAAATTCATTGAGGAATTATTTTCAAATTTATTAGAACTTTAGATGTATTAGTTTCACTACGAAAGCTGGTTTTTAATGTATTTAGAAATCCGAAGACATACACGCGAAAGCGGGCGTTGCTATTAGTTGAATATTTTCTACATATTAATTTTTATTCTCATTATAATAAACAACTACATTTTGTATATAAATAGAATTGGTAGATGAGAATTGACGTTTCGATACCTTATTTATTATTTTGTTTATTTAAACTAATTTACTGCATTATTTACCTTTTCGCTAAAACAAACCATACACATAACCTTAGATAAACAAAGTAATAATAGATAGCGATACTTGTCTCGGTGGGATTCGATAATCTTTTTTTTACTAAAACCGATAAAGTCGTGCACTTGCGGCCTATCAAGTTTTTGGTTGCGCTGTTGGTGACCAATTTCTTCAATATCATAACCCTGTTATTACAATGTATAGACTAAGGCATTTTTCATGTTTAATTAATTTTCCCCTCGTGTTGGTTGTATGCGAAAAACCCGTAACACCAGGATCCTAGTAAAACCGATCAACGAAATTGAGCATTTCCTATGTTTTAGATGCCAAATTCAGCAAATTCAACAAGAAATGACTGAAAATGACAATCGTTCAAGTATTGTTAATCCTGCAATCCAGGCTAACAAATTCGAGTTAAAACCCTATTTGTTGCAGATCGTGCAACATAACCAATTCTTTGGTAACCCCACGGAGGATCCAAGTTTGCACATCTCCGTCTTTGTGCAATTCGCTGACACGTTAAAAAGTAATGGCGTCGACCCCAAAGCCATTCAATTGCATCTATTTTCTTTCTTCCTAAAGGACATAGCCAAAGTTTGTCTATAGTCTCTACTATCAAATTCCATAACCAGATGGAATGAATTAAAGAAAGCTCTCATTGCTAAGTACTTTGCGCCGAGCAAAACAACACAGTTGATGAACCAAATTACACGCTTCAGGAATTTGGATGGTGAATCACTCTTATAAGCATGAGAGCATTATAAGGAATTGATTAGAGCTTATCCCCACCACAGATTAGAAAAGTTGCTAATAATCCATAATTTTTACAACGATCTTCTTTATAACACAAGAATGACCATTGATATCGCTACTGGAGGAGCCTTGACAAATAAACCCTTCAATGATGTAGATGCTCTCATCGAAAACATGTCTCAAAACCATTACTAGTGAGGGAGTGAACACACTCCTGTAGAGAAGTCGCAACCGAGAGGAGAGATGTACGAAGTTAGTAGCTTCGATCATATGAATGCGGAATTTGATGCTCTTCCTTCCAAACTTATAAAAATACCTATTTTTAAGAACTCTTGCTGCAGATTTAACATAGTTGAAAGACATGTCGATGAACCCCCCTCTAAACAAGTTCCCCCAGACATAGTGAAAACACACCTAGTGAGTGATACCATCCATAATAGAAAAGGAAAATAAGTCAGGGCTTACAAGAAGGTGCTACATGGAATCCTTATTATTTTAGACCAAAACTTTAAGAAAGAAGGGTTAACCCTAGTACATGGGACGACTCAAAAGGTGAAGAAGAAACCTATACCACATACCTCATGTATGAACCTCCCCATAAAAAGAGAGACAAAGTTAAAATACATATGAGTTGGTTCGAGATATTCAAATGGAATCCTAAAGCTGTTGGGCATGATATTGAGCACAATGTCAATGATATAAGTCTGAAAGAGGTTCCCTCTTGATTTAGAGGGTCAAGAAAAGTCGAGCTATCCGACTCTAAACAAAACATTGTGTGGGAGGCAACCCATAGGTTTTTTAATTTAATTTTTTTACTTTTCTTTGTTTGAATTTACAGAAAATAAAAAGAGATCGATCGCTTGACACATACTGCAACACCCCGATTTATATATTCGCTTATTTAATTATTTATTTATTTTAAGTGAGTAATTTATTTAAATAATTATTTTGTGAATATGTGACATATTTGCCCATTGATGGTATGTATGGTGTTTTGTGTTAATTAATTGGGTTAGTGAAGATTAATTAATAATTTAATTGGAAATTGGTGAGAATATGTAGAATTGGGTCAATTTTGGGAATTGAGAGAGTTAGTGGTAAGTGGAGAAAGGTTTAACTTTAGTTGGGAAAAAGTGTAATTATGAGAATCTGAGTAAAATAATGTATATTCTTAAGTTATACTAAGAAGTAGGTTTTTAGAGCTATTTTCATCAATATGTGACAATAGTGGATTTTAGAGAAAAACCTTAGAAGAGAGAGTGCTAGGACTTGAGAAAAGAAACTTTAGAGAGCTTGTTTGCTGAATTTTTCTGGAATTACAAGGTAGGGGGATTCTTCATCTATAAGTGATTAATTCATGAAAGGGTAGAGAGGTTTCCCTTAACCTCCCATAGAAATTTCTCTCTTTGTGTTGATTGTGTGTGATAATGAATAATATGATTTCAATTATGTTTTTATGCTATGATTCCTTGAAAATCCATGTATTGTATTTGGGGTATTTGTTTTGTATGTTATGTGTTCATAAACATGAGTTTTTGTATGGAATTGAGGTTTTTAAAGCATGAATAAATTTTTTACGGTAAAATCATTGAAATAACATGTTAGATTCATATGAACTTGTATGCTTTTGTGTGGGAATAATGTGAGTCATGTTTCTGCACAGTTTGGGAGTGTTTAGAGTGATTTTTAGAGAGTTTTTGCAGACAATGTAATATTTAAGTATTCCCGCTTTTATTAGTTTTAATTTATTTGATTTTTAGATTATTAACTTTCTACTAGGATTTCCATGTTTTATAGTTTAGGACTTTTAATTTTATTGTTAGTTTAGTGCTATCAAGGCAATGCATGTGTTGTCGAGTCATTTATGTGTATATTTTTGCTATGTTATTGATTTTTCCCATTTTTTGAACTGAACAATTTTTTTGAAAAGGCTTAGGATTAGTGGATCATTTAGAAAGTATATAGGTTCCAAAGTAGGATAGGTTAAGGTTAAGGATACTTGGGAAAATTCTGACAAAGTCGGTATTGTACCAACACCTAAAACCTCCCAAATATGGATATCAATTTAGATACTCGTTGTGCCATAGTCTCGAATTTCTATTTTATAGTAATCCTCGATTAGTTTGTTTATCCAATTAGACATATTCTATAGTCACACATTAAGTAGGTTAGTCGATGAACATAAGCAAAAAATTTGAAGCTTAAAAATGGACAATTGCATCTACTAAGTTAAGTAAACTTCACCCGGTTACTTAGCCCAAAGATGGTTGAACCTAAAAAATCAAGGATTTAAAAAATTGCATCTTTGATCAAAATGTCTAAATGCAAAAAGATGAATAAAAACACTAACCGGTTTTCTATCATGTGTGTGACATTTATATAGATATCTAAGTGCCTTAAGGTGATTGCCTCGAATGAAAGATGATGAAATAAATAGGAGAGTGAGACTAAGATACAACGACACAATTGGAATTGATATGTATATGAGGGAGACTTTTATATGTAAAATGCAATTAGTTTTGTCACAATATCCTTAGTGTTGATGCCAATACCTATCGAATTAACCTTTGGCCAATTTAACTTTGGAAGCACGTATGAGCATTTGTGATGTTGTTTTTCTTGAATCCTTTTAATGTTAAGTTGCTGAATTTTATATTTTTCATATGCAAGCTAAGTTGCTTGAGGACAAACAACAGTTAAAGTGTGGGGGAGTTCGATAACATGTAAAATGCACTATTTTATTTAACTATATTTACACTTGTTTTAGAGTAAATTCATACATTTGTGTGGTTTTGTGTTGGTATAATGTGTGTATTATATGTACTTATCAATCAAAGGTGTTTGCATGATAAAATGATGAAAAATGTAAAAAACGACACTTTATTCTAAGCTTTATACTGTCATAACGGGCATAGCCAAGTCATGACGGGTGTATCACAACACAAAGCTAGACCGTCACTGTTAAAAGTCAAAGAAACAAGGAGCGCTAGTTAAAAACCATGACGTGCAGACCGTCAGCCTGACTGACGTTCGTCATGGCCCACGATCCAGCATCCTCTTGAAGGAGTCATGACGGGTAAGCCATCAGCCTAGCTAACACCCATCATGAGGTTAATGCTTAGTTTTCTTGTACCAGTATCAGTAGTGCAGTTTCACCACTTCTCCAACTTTCTCTCACTCATTTTGCACGATTACATTAGCTCCAGTACAAACTTTAGCCTATAAATAGGTCCTTTAAACTCATAATTTGGCATTCAAGCTTACATTTAGCCATAAATTTACTCTTGTAAAGCATAAGTACTTCACATTGAAGTGTTTATGCAATTTATTTTCTGCATTTTTTAGAGTTTTTGCTGCTGAATTTTATTTCCTGGTGTAACATTTGTCTATTTCCTGCATTGTTATTTCAAGTTTGTAGTTGTACCAGATATAACTCTCCCTTCAGAGAAATTTATTTATGCAAGTTTCAATCTTTATTCACTTTCCGGTTTCTTTTACTTTGATTACTTCTTCAATTATGTCTTATTAAATTGCGTGCTCTTTAATTATTTATTTTACCATATGTGAGTAGATTTATATAGGGTCCGAAACATGAGGACTGGTTACCAGCAAAATTCATAGAAAATGCCAAATTAAATTAAATATAATGAGAATAATTCTCTTTTGCAATTTCAGTGTAAACGATAGAAAATATTTGCTACGAAAATAGAAATAAAGAGATATCGTTTATGCACCTACAGGGGCAATATCAGACTGAGAAATTCGATGTGAAAGCATGGTCAAAATTAATCAAGAAAATACTTAAAATTTTAGTTTTGAAAAGTAAAAACTTAATCCAAAAGTAGAAGGTAGAGATATTGGTTACGTATCGAAAGAGCGGAACCGATCTCTGACACCATTATTTAAAAATCAATTTCAAGGTAGTGAAGACAACATGAAATCCATTGATGAATTATTTTCAACTTTAAAATAATTTTAGATATATTAATTTCACTGCGAAAGTCCGTTTTTAACATATTTAGGAATCCGACGACAGAGACGCGAAAATGGGTGTTGCTATTAGTTGAATATTCTCTACATATCAACTTATTCTCATTATAATAAACAAATACATTTTGTAAGAATAGAATCGATAGACGATAATCAACGTTTCAGTCCCTTACCTGTTATTTAATTTATTTACACCAATTTACCGCATTATTAACCTTTTCGCTAAAACAAACCATATGCATAGCCTTAAATAAACAAAATAATAATAGATAAAGATACTTCAATTGGTCATTGTGATATTCAACAATCTTTTATACTAAAACTGATAAAGTCGTGCACTTGCAGCCTATCAATTATTCAATATTTGATTTTTTTTAATATGTAAAAGTTATGCGAATGTTTAGATAAACAACTTATTTTCATCGGTTTATAAAAAGGGTTAAATATGTTAGGAATCCCTCCATAATTCAATGTTAGTTCCTATAAAAAAATCTTTTGAATAAAGGTCATCCTAAAAATTTTCATCCACAATTTAGTTTCTACTGTCTACTTCCTCTAACGAAAGGTGACGTGACACGCCACATGAAAGATCCGGTAAGTTACATGAAATAAAGAGAAGATTATGACATGAGTCACTTCAAAGATAGAGTAGTGACACCGTTGAATAGTTTTTGTCGTTCTCAAATTCATGTTAAACAAATTCAAGCGCAAGTCATAGTTCACAACCTTCAATCAAACACCACAATCCCATACAACTTCATCACTGCATCTCAATCTCACAATCTTCTCATCTTAGTTTTACCTTTCTTCATTGCAGCTTTCGATTCTCTTCAGGCATGACGCATGTTCTGATATTGAATGCCAATATCCATTTTCCAAAAACATTTTTTTTTTCAAAAAAAAACAGTTTTTTTAATGAAAATAAACAAATATTTTTCTACAATTTTTTATTTTTGAAAATAAATATTTTTTCTTAAAATAAAAAAATATAGATTTTTAAAATAAAAAAATTCTTGCAAAAAAACGATTTAAAAAATATTAAATAAAAACTAATTATAAAATTGATTATGAATGTAATCGGTTAATAACTGATTTATAACTATTTTATAAAAAGTGAAATCCAATTATGACAATTGATTTTAATAATCGATTATAACATATGGATTATTTATGGTTTTGGATTGATAATGAAAATTAATCATCTTTGAGCATCCTTAGGGACATGGAGGTCAGTTAGGCCTGATAAATTTACTTTTAGTAATTGCTTGGTATGGGTCAAATGCTTGATGAATTTTGAATTTAACAATTAAGGAGTTTTGTAACCCCGCAATCTATTTCTATTTTGTAGTGATGTTGACAAAATATTCTACGTGGTGCGCCACATGAATTTCTGTTTGAGAAAGTAGACGATAGAGATCAAAATTATAAACAAAAAATATTAGGAGGACTATTATTAGAATTTTTTTTATTAATATTAAAATTCAATTATGAGTTATTTATAAAAAAACATATTTAATCCTAAAAAATAATTTTTTATAAGTTATTTTAATAACTAAAGTGAGATAAATTTAAATTACTTTTACGTATACTATCAGTTATTTTGATATGCTAACTTTAAGAACTTATAAAAATAAACACAAAAAACTTTATGATTTTTTTTTATAAATAGTGATGATATAGTATTTATAAAAATTGAGGCATGATGAACTCAGGGTCATTATCACTTCTAATGATTTTAGGTTTGGAATTGTGTTGAGTCTCAATCATTTTGATAAAGTTTATGACATTTTGCTTAGTTTCAGATTTGGCTTTCATTAAAATAATCCAGGTATATCTGCTAAAATCATCTACTGTAGTAAAAAAATAAGAGTGATCATGATGAGATTTTACAACAATGGGACCCCAAATGTCAAAGTGAATCAATTGAAAAGGATGTTTGGATTTATTGAAACTGGAATGGTAAGGATTTATTTTATGCTTGGCATAATGGCATACATCACAAGCAACATTTTTGTCTACAACAATAAAGGGAAAAATAGTATGAAGGGATTGCATTCTACTAGGTGAAAGGTGGTCTAATCGAAAATGCCATAAGGCAATGTCAGGTAAATTGTAGGTTGAAGAGTGGTAGGTAGCATGAGCATCACCATGCTTGTCTTTGAGGATTAAGTGGTACATTCCTTCAAAGCTGTCAGCCAAACCAATAATCTGCCTAGTAGTGGGATCCTGAATAAAACAATTATCATGAGTAAAATTGACTTTGTACTTGGATTGTTTACATAATTGTGAGATTGAAATAAGATTGACAGAAATATCAGCAATGTATAGTACATTATTGATGACAAAATTAGAAGAAAACATGATTGAACCAACATGTTTAGCTAATGCAATTTGCCCATTTGGAAGCCTGACACTAATTGGTGGAATGGTTTTATATGTTTGAAACCATGAAAAAGATGAACAAATATGATCACTAGCTCCTGAATCAATGATCCAAGAGTTTGAAGAACAACATTTATAAGCAAAAGTTTGAGAATTACCCTCATTGTGCAAAGGTAGGTGGGTTATGGATGAGCCAACTTGGTTGGAAACAACATGAATATTACCTTGGTTGATGGATGAGGTCTGAAGGAGGTTCATTAGGGCCTCATATTGGTCCTGAGTGATTGTAGGATAAGTTTGGAGTTGCTATCTTCACCTTAAGTTGTGGCCACATTATTTGTCATGGATGCCTTGACAAAATGAGGTGGAAACCCATGTTTTCGATAACATACATCAATTGTGTGTCCAGTTCTACCATAATGCATGCAAACTTTGGATCCGGAAGAAGTAGAAGGATTAGTATAACTGTTATACTTAACATAAGGTTTCTTGTATCCTACGACATTGATTAAAGCATGAGATTCTTCTTTAGAAGCAAAGTTCCCTTGTCTCTCATGTTGAAGTACCATTGAGAATATCCTATTCATGCTAGGTAGGGGTTCAATGAGCAATATTTGAGACCTAACTACTGCAAAATTATCATTCAAACCAGTTAGAAATCGAACATCATGAAGTAAAGTGTGATTCTTGTGATCTTGTCTCATAGCTTCACAAGAGCATCTGATTCTACAACTGGAATTAGGCATAGACATGTAGATTTCAAGTTCTTCCCAAAGAACTTTCAATGTAAAGTAGAAATCTGTATCTGTTTTGGAATCTTGTTTTAAGATATAAATTTCTTGTTGTAATTCAGAAATTCAAACAAGATCTCCTTGTGAAAATCTTTCTTTTAGATCATTCCAAGCATCAACAATATTTTCCAAGAAAATAATCGACTGTGCAATGGATTCAGATACAAAATTGACTAACCATGAGTGAATGAACATATTGCACCTGTTCCATGCACGGTAAGAAGGATGGAAATCATCTACAGTAACTGGTATGGTGTCATCAACGAATTCAAGCTTCATCTTTCCTCCCAAAGCTCCGCGCATAGCTCTGGCCCATGAATGATAGTTTGAACCTTTAAGAATCGGTGTAACCTTGACTGATGAAGGTCCATCACTTGGATGAACATGGTAAGGATTGGTGATATCTGCTTGTGGATCAATGCGAGGCGGCATGGTGAAAGAACAGAGAAGACGAAAGAGAGAAAAAAAATAGAATCAAAGATGAATGGAATGAGGTGGATCGATAAAGGCATGTGATATCATGTTGAGAAACTGAACAAGGTCCATGGCTTGGTTATGGAGTCATGAACTCTCTAGAAAGACTCCATGAATGAAGCTTAAAAAACAAGTAAAGAAGAAAAAGAGAGAGAAAGAGAATTGAACATTATGACATCATCATCATTTCTTATCATTCACATTACAAGAGATGAATATATATAGGTGATAAAAGAAATTACAACTGCTTAACAAACTCCAATTAACCACTTATAACTAACTTTCCTAGAATAGTAAACACCGATAACAAACTTACAATCTAACTATAAAAGAAAAGGTGCAGCAATGATGAAGAAAATGCAAGTATTTTAACAATTGTGAAGGACAAATATCATGATTGAAATAAGTCTTGCCTACTAACATGAATATCTCTAGTCGGACCTTTTTATATATGATTTGGCCACATCTGTTTATTAAAAATGGGAGACTTAAGCTTATATAAAAAAACTTTTTTAATTGAATAGGTTAGAAGCGTTTGATGTCATGATCTTTTATCAAGCATCACAAAACAATGTTTAATTTAAATTTTAAAGTAATATAAGTATAAAGTTTTGTTGTTGTTATATATACATAGTTTATATATAAAGTTGTGTATACATAAAGTGTTTGCAGATTTATAAAACTCAAATCAAACGTGTTGTCAAACATATGTGTATATAAAAACATGAATTTATTTATGTGTACTTAGAAATTTTCGTAGTGAAATTATAATTATATATTAGGATTAATACATTTTATCCCGCCATAGAGTAGAATTCTAGTTTAGATTCTTGTAATTTTTTTTTGTAATTGTTACAAGAAGATTCTGTTTTTTTATACCATATGAAATTAATTTTTTATAAAATTAATCTTTTTATATTAAGATTCTGTTGTTTTAAAATAGTAAAATTATACTTTTTTTAACCAACCTTGTTATTTTTATATGGCAATGTTAATTTGAATTTTTTTTATAAGTTTAGTTTTACAAGATTAATTTAAATAACATCACATAGCAACAAGTTGAACAAAATAATATAAAGGGTGTCAATGAAAGTTATATCATCTTTATATATCTTTCATCTGGTTTAATTCCTTTGTCTTTTTCACCTCCAGTTCACCTCCTTCACCACTATTTTCTTTAGAGCTCGATCCACTTGATTTCTTTCCAGGTCTTTTAGCTCCTGGTTTCCCCCAACCTTTTCTGGGATTCCATATATCCATCCCAACTTTTATTTTTAATTCACTTGTTGCATCAACTACAAATCAACAAACAATTTTTTTAATTAAATATAATAAAATAATATTGAAATTGTATGTTCAAATTATATATATATATTACATTGTTTAGATTGCTCAATTGCCACAACAGAGATGATAATTAGTGAACAAATAAAAAATACAAAGATAAAATTGCTGGTTTTCATCTTTGCTCAACTAAGAGTATAATACTGTGTAATATGAATTCAATCAACAGTTATTTATAATGATCATAAATTAAGAAATATATAAAGTATGAATAAAAAGAGTTTGATCATAAATTAAGAAACATGGCATTTGGCTTATTGTGAAGATGCTAAGCCATCAACGCCTATTAAACCATGTAAGGCTTAATATGGGATATGTTAACCAAATGAGGTAAGAAGATTTTTCACACAATGACAACTAACAAGAAATTAGGGAATTTAATTATTTCTTTAATCTTAAATATAGTTCTAACTATTTCTATAAACATAATTGTCATTATCAAGAATCAAGGTTGTCAAACTTTCGTTGTTAAACATTAAAATTCTTATGAGTTCACGATTTGAGGTTGTCAAGTTAACACATATGAAAATCTATTTTTCTTAAATTTTAAGGAGCTGATGTAAACTATAATAAAATCAGTAAATCTCGATTATACTAGGGATCATGCTATTTAAAGGTCTATATTGGTTTCACATTAAAATATATTTTGGTTAATATTATTCGATACTTTGTTAAGTTAATTTTTTCTTTTAATATATTTTTGTTGAACAATAGACTTAAAACATAAGAGGGGTGAAGTGAATTGTGATATTTGAATTTTAAATAGAGAATTAGGCAACATAAAACATAAAAAAATAAAACATAAATAAAAGAGAGAGTTACAGAGATCATATTAGATATTATATTGGTTCGGCTTTAAACCAAATGGCCTACTCCAATCCTTAAGAGTTCCCTTTTGAGATTTTCACTATTAACAACTTGAGATTTTACACAGGTTCAGTCTAACAACCTTTCTTACATCAAATTTTTTACATGTTTAACTTGCAACCTCTAAGTTAATTACAAATGCACAAGATGGCTAAACTCTTGAATAAACAAATTAGAAATGAAAACAAAAATATCCAACACTCAAGATAAAATTTTCACTCTCTCAACATTAAGAAAATGTGAATTTAACAAACTAATTTTAGAAGAAGAATGAGTGAGATAAGAAACTAGATAATTCATAAAATCCGTGCTTTAAAATTGAGCACAAAACTTCTTTATATAAGAAAAAAATTATCTTAAAAGGCAACAATTCATGAGTTCGTTCGCTCTCTAATCGATTAGAAATGGCAAGCTAGTCTATTATATTAAGTTTGAAAAGAAAAACCTAAAACAGGTTCGCTCCTTAATCAATTAATTGATATCTTAATTAATTAGGAGAAAAACTCGCTCCCTAAATAATTATATAAAGGCTCTAATCAACTAAAAAACAAGTTTAGATTTTCTAATTGGTTATAAATGTTTTTAATCGATTACACACTTACCAGGATTTGTTTTTAAAAGAACTGAGAAATAAATGAAGAAAGAAAAAAAAGTTTTAGTGTGTGTTTGTGTGAACGCTTGTTCACACATAACCTTAGTACTTCAAGAATTACTCTTGATTATTTTAAATATAATTGATAAAAAAAACTAAAACTCATAAGTGCAAGGTCAGACGAGCTTTCACATCTTCAGTTCCTTTCGATGTTGATCTTTGAAATTTATTTTCTCGTTTTTCTCTCAAACATGGGGAATTGACCAACTTTGCTTTTTGATGGCTACTTATTTGATGTTTCTTATGATTAACTTTTCCTATATTCATCCGTCATCACTAAATTCTCAAAAAAACTTTAACTTGCAAAACACATAAAACCACATTCTTCCACTTTTTGATCAATACATCTCTCAGAGATGAGGTAAAATAGAAAACAAAAGATGAACATAGTGGAGGACTTAATCCCCCTTACAAATAAAGAGTATACTCTACTCCTGCTGAGAGTATACATTTTCCTCTTTGTCATTATCAAAAAATTGGGGATATGAAGAAGAAGAAGAAGAAGCAGCAAATAAATAACATAGAACACAAAAATAGCTCATATAAAAAGGATGAGTTGATTGATAAAAAAGTGTAAAATAAGCACACCGAAATATACAACTAAGTAGGACATCGGACAATACTTCTCCCCATAATTAGAAAATTCCAACTTTGAAACCAATTCATGAAGCAAAAGTCTTTGATGGTTTTCTTTATCTTTGTTGATGTCAAGCTTATGATTTCTTTTGTAATTTTACGCTCCTTAAATTGATTTATTTAAGGATGTCTTTCTCTTTTGAGATATTTTCACATCTTTATCTTCTAAAAGACATTCTCTTAGAATATATACACACACAAGGAGTTCTACCTCTAAAACTCTTAGAATATATACACACACAAGGAGTTCTACCTCTACAACTTATATGGCGTCAGTTCAACAAAGGTAACTTTATGAATTCTTATCTAGTCATGATATTTTATGCTTTAGAAAAAGGTTTTACTAACAGAAATTCATTTGCATGTTTTAGATCCCTTGCATATAAAGGAGTTTAGACGATACTCTATTATCTTCGTCGCACAACTTACTTAATACCAAGTAAATTATGTTATATACTTTCAACAATCAGAATAACTATAAGATAGGATTAAGACTCTGGCCAATAGTCTCATATCTAATATATTTTTCTTTGTTTTTACTATAAGAGGATTCTCCCCTCTTTGAAGTAAAATTATTGATAATATGTATATCTTTAATCATATGATTTGGACATTTTAACTTTCATTACTTTTCATAATAAAACATAATAAAGTAACATGGTCATTTTTATTGCAGTAATTACATCTAAGAATATTACATTTAGAGGTCCTATTAACATGACAAATATTACTAGAACTCTTAGTGTTGTTTTTAGGCCCATAACCTAGCCCGACTTTATTATAATTTTCGCTTTGATTACATAGAAAGAGATTTAAGTTATCTCTCCCCTTGATAAACTTATGAAGTGTGTTATGCAAGTCAACTATTTTATTTTCTAAAATATTGCATTTTTTACACTTGATAGAATCTCTAGAATTTCCATAAGGAGAAGAAACTAAATGAGGGTTTTGAGTTAAAATATTATATTTTTTCTTTAAGACCGTCAATTTAGTTCCATTTCACGTTTCTGCAATTTTTCAAACAAGGTAGCCAAATCCATACAAGATAAATATTTAGATTCCTAAATCTCAGAGACTTTAGCTTTCCAACTATAGTTTAGGCATCCTAACGACTTTTTTTTAATCAATTCCTTATTAAGAAACATTTTTCCTAGAATTCTCATGTGATTCATAATTTGAATAATTCATACTCATAGGTCAATATGTTCATTCTAGTCATTTTTACTACGATAGTACCTTCATTGGTAAGTTGAAGGGTGTCACACATTTCTTTTGCAAAATTACAATGTGAAACACGTAAAACTCATCCATGCCTAAAACAATATTAATGGTGATTTTTGTTTTCAAATTGTATTACACCATTTTCTTATCCTCTTTGGTCCAGATTTCTCTATGGTTGTTTTCTAAAACACCATCAATAAGAAGTGTGAGAACAAAATGATTTTTTTTATAGAAGTCTAGATATCATAATCCATTCCCTGTATAAAGATCCTCATATGTCTCTTTCCAATTAGCATACCCACTCTCATTTAAGGATGTGGGAATGTTAAGTGAATCGTTTAAAATCATTCACACCTCCTAAGATGATTAGTAAGAAGTATCCTCCGCATATTCCCTACACCATAGACGTCCCTAGTTATAGCTTCAAACCATGGTGATATATTCACTTGAGTTTATTATAACTTAGGTGAAATGCTTATTTCACAAATTGCTCACTAAACATATAACCTTTCAATCTGATTTAGAAATTAATAATATGACAAATTAAGTTATATTAGAAGAAAAAGTTACACTAATAAATATTTTTCAAGATTTTTGCAATTCATTATCCGTACCTTGCTCTTTAACAGTTAGACTTTGCTTCAATGCTTCTAACTCTTCAACCAACACTTTCATATCTACTAGTTCATTCAACAAAGTATTAACTTTGCAGACATAATTAGTAGAGAAGGAATTGATAACTTAAGAATTAGAAGTATTGAACCAAATTCTAACAGTTAAAGAGTGAAATACAGATAATGAGTTGCAGAAAGCTCGAAAAACATTGATCAATGTAAATTTTTTCGAATATAACTTAAATTTTCATATTATTATTTTCTAATTCAATTCGAAAGGTTATATATTTAGTAAGGGGTTGGTAAAATAGTCAAAACACATATGACATGTTGCATGAACGAAATATAATTTCAATGTACAAGGAATAACATTAACAATAATATAGATCAACAAACATATCATAAATAACACAAACATGTATCAACAAAAACAACAACATACCTAAAAAAATTATCAACATACCTCAACAAAAACATCAACATATCTAAAAAAATATTTACAAAAACAAAAACAACAACTTACCTTCACAAAATAACAATATACCTTAACAAAATCATCAACATACCTAAACAAAAACATCTACAATAACACAACAACTTACCCTAACAAAACAACAACCACGACAAAAACATCAACATACCTCAACAAAAAACATCTATAATAATAAAAACTACAACTTACCTTAACAAAATAACAACATACCTCAACAAAAACATCAACATACCAAAACAAAAACATTTATAATAACACAAACAACAATGTTTATCAACAAAAACTGTAATTTACCTTAACAAAACAACAACATATCTCAACAAAAACATCAACATACATCAACCAAAAAATCCACAATAAAAAAACAATTTACCTTAACAAAACAACCACACACCTCAATAAAAAAATTAAACATACCTAAATAAAAAGATCCACAATAAAATAAAAAACAACATTTATCAACAAAAACAACATACACCCTCAATAAAAACAATGAAACAACTAAGCAAAAATCAACAGCATACAACTTATAAAGATTTACCCTCTCAGCAACAATGAAAAAAATATAAAGAACAACTTTTTTGAACAACAAAAACAACATAATTCATAACATAAATTTTGGAAATGTCTCACGTACCTAAAATGAGAAGAGGAAGTCAAAGAAATGAGTTTCGTGTTTCCGTCTTGCATGTTTCCTGACACCTTTCTTTTCATACGAGTTGGAGATGATATGTTGGAGTTTTATGAAGAAATGGTGTGCAAACGTTAATGGAGATTAAGATAAGACGTGAGAGAGATATTAGGGTTTTGCATTAGGAGCTACTATTTTTTTGTACATAAATGAGAAACGTTCAGCTTATATATAGGTAATAGCTTTTCATTACGGTTAAAAGCTTCAACTGTGATGAAATGTCTATACTTTTTACAATGGTTTCTTCTGATGGGAAAAACACAAAGCATACTGAAAAAAGAGGAACACAATCATAATATAAGAACATAATGTAGAAACTCCAAAACCAGGAAAAAAACACGACATTTGTCAATAGACAACCAAAGAATAACACAATGTGAAAATTATTACAACACATAATATACCATCAACTAAATAAGACCCCAGTGCACCCACACCCCCCAAAATAAATATTTAACTACATCTTGTTAGGTGAGAATATGGAAACAACAATGTCTAGAGAAGGAGGGTGGTGAATAGACCCAAAATCCCTTTAGACAATTTGATAAACTTTTAGGTCCCATAAAACAAAATTGGAGATTTTAAGAAGCACAAAAGCAAAACACAAAAACGAGAGTTTGGATGAATCTAAATGTATCAATCCATATGATATGGTATATGGAGTTACCATGAGATTGATTGCTTCTATTGCAAGTCACTTACATGACAACCAAAGTCACTTTTAAACAAATCGATTTAAAAACACATTACTTAGATGTTCTTAACAATGCCTAATTGACTTCATGATGATTCAATAATATTGATACACCAGAGACCTAAGCTTATACATTAAATCATTATAAGCACAGTCTAACCTATATGGTATACAATTAATGCAATCTTGCAAATATGCAGCGGTAAATATGAATGAATGCTTGTCAAGTAAAAGGGTAGGGAAAGGGAAAGATACACAAAGATATATAGTGCTTTGGCAATTGTCTCTCTTTTCCTACACACACTCTTGAATGGATGATGCCATCGAAACATAATCACAGTCTTCCACTATGATGATAAAATAATTACAACATTTTGATTAAAAAGAACTACCACACGATAATTCCCTCTGATGATGCACGCATTAAACTGCTAACACAATACAAGATCCCTCAAGATCTTGATCTAATAACCTTGATATCATAATAATATGCTCCAAGTATTCGTGTGTGGCGGTCCCCCCGATCCCACTGATTTCTTGTCTAAGTGATTGCCATTAACTAAGCGTATATTGGACAACTCCCAACTTTTTCTACAAGCAATATTTCTCCAACACCACAAAAGAAGGATATCTTCCTACTCCGCCTTAAGGATAATTGATAGTCGATCTTTCCAAAGTCTTCCTTGGAGTATAATGGAAACTCTCATCTTGTTAGATAACAACTCAATGCCAAAATGCACTCAAGAAACGATACATGCACCTGTTACAAACAAAAAACCAACTACAAAAAAAATATTAGATACCCTAATGTACCACTAGTCTCCCTTAAACTCAACTTTTAGAGGAGGGTCCATAAACAAGGAAAAAAACTAAGGATGAAGATGGTGAACGGTTCCAGATAATCTCAACAGCCACTTATATTATGAGGGAATAGTCAAGTAATTCAATTTTAATGAATGATGAAACACATAAAGTCTTAAAAAAATCGGGGGGAAATTTGAATTGGTAACATATAAGTTGTATTGAAACCTTATACAACATGTATTTCGGGATCCCTCAATTCCAGATTGAGTTGCTAGGTTGAGGAAATCGTGAGCAATAGTTAAAAGTAAATTGCATGATATGGAAATTATTGGAATGACTTAAAAGACTTCTTTTTTTCTATATAACCGAACGGTAGTGTGTTGCAAGACAACAATAATTTTGTTTGATAGTGAAAAAGGGATTTTGTAAGATCGAAACTCAAAGTATAAGGCCATTTTGTGAAGTCATTTTTGGCAAAACTAAAAGTAGAATGAAATAAATGTATTTTAACGAAGATGTGACTAGGATTTGTTGTTTGATTGACACGTACAAGAATGAACCCATAACATATTCTAATTGTGTATATTATAATGATAATGATAATGATATCTCATGCACTAAAGAATGCCAAGGCATACACGCCTTTATTTATGCAACAAATGACAACAACAAGAATCGTATCGGTGAAGTGTGATTGATTCATTAACTTTGTCTCATCATCTCATTATTCTCTATATGTTTCTAATATGTGCTCGAAAATCATGGTTTGTGATTACAGATGTTTGTGAGTTGGTTCTTACAATAGTTTGTTAATGAGTTATTATGTTTTGCAGTGTACAATATTTTCAAACACTATTAAATTATATATGTGTGAGATATAGACCTCTTGTCCCCACCCACCAAAAAGCCCAACCAAAGCTAGCACAGTGACAAGAAGTTTAATACCACAATTTGCAATGCAGATGGGGTTTGTATATAGAAACAAAACATATCATCATAGTAGACAAGCCAAGGCCATTAAGAACCCAAGTAGAACAGTATTTGTATATATAGTACTAGTGCATGGTCCCCTAAACTAAATGGTTGGCACCTCATGTGCTTGGTATGGATATGGACGACATTGCTTCTTTCCTATAATGTAAGACCTAATGTCTGTCGGTCCTACAGTTTGTTTTTTCTATTTTCTTTCTCTTTGATCTTGAAAATTGGAAAGAGTGAAAACCGAATCGCAAACTTGTATATTATGTGAAATACTTTTGGATATATGGTCAAACTAGGTTTGATCGAGATGTTTTGTTTATTTTGGATGACTTTTTTTTATAACGTTTGAGTTCTTTTTGTTTTAGAGTTTTCTCAATATATTGTCTACTTCACCTTGCTTAATAGGAACGGTAAATGATCTTACTAGTATTATAGAACATTATAAATACAAAATATTGCAAGAACTAATGATGTTCTTATATATACACTAATCCAAACATCAAGATAGTGGTTGAAATAAGCTAGTTGATTCAAATGTGTGTGTGTGTGTGTGTGTGTGAGAGAGAGAGAGAGAGAGAGAGAGAGAGAGAGAGAGAGAGAGAGAGAGAGAGAGAGAGAGAGAGAGAGAGAGAGAGAGAGAGAGAGAGAGAGAGAGAGAGAGAGAGAGAGAGAGAGAGAGAGAGAGAGAGAGAGAGAGAGAGAGAGAGATAGATTAGGGTTACCAAATGCTTGATATGATATGCAATGTTGTGAAAAACTCAAGTAATTGTAGACGTATATGATTACTTTGTTCCTGCAAAGAAAAGTTTACTTCTCGTGCACCATAGACTCTGCATAATCATATGAGTTATATTACCTACATAGGTAACCATATTTTGTATAAAACTTAATAGGTTCATATTATCAACTCCAAAAAACCTTGTATGGATATCTAGAAAGCAATACCCACGCCAAGTAGATACAACATGCGGATAAAGACATGTAGGAGAAAAATTAATTCTTTGATATTGCTTGTCAAACTTTTTTTTTGGAGGAAAGTTAATGTCAAACTAAAAATATAAGAGGTAACTTTCGTATCACATTCTATTAATGCTCAAAATCATGATCATGATGTACATATGACATCCATTTTTGATACAACATTCACCATTAATATTTTCACTCCATAACCCGCAATCTTTAACATAAGTAACGAAATTTGGTTGCAATCTCTTAATCTTAGTAGTAACTTCCTCGGGCACTAGAAAATTTAAGTCTACAATGATATTTTTACCATCAACCCATAGTTTCTTGATCTTCAACTCCATAAGTTAAGTAGGTATATCTTGGAGAGGGTGCTTTGAAGGCAACAATTGAAATGAAACATTGGTATCTCCATCTCTTATATTAAAAAGGAAATAACTTTTAAATAAAGAGCCTTGAAAATGGCTTTCTATGTAGTCGATCCATCCTTTTTTTAATCTTAAAACATATTACTTTCAGAGAGATATTTATCTTCTAAAAATGATATCCAAAGTTTCTTGTACGATTACACTAAAATCCAAACAAGTTTGACTAACAAAGCAATTAGAGTTGTCAAAATGGGCTAGTCCATATGGGCCGAATCGACAGGCCTGAAAAATCATAGGGCTTGGACCTTAAAATTAGAGTCCATATTTTTCAGGGCTTTTTTTAGTCAGGGCCTAAAAAGCACGCTATCCATTAGGGCTAGGGCGTATGGACCGTGGGTAGCTCGTTAGGCCCTCGTAGCTATAAATTTAAAAAAATATATTAATACTTATATTTTCGGTTTTTTTACCGAGATAACCCACATTTTCGAAAAAATTCCCAAAATACCCCACTTTTCAGGAAAATTCCCAAAATACCCCACTTTTAGGAGGAGGCGCCAATTGGATTGGCGACCCCTCTTAAAAATTGCAAGGAGGCGCCAATTCAATTGGCAACTCCCTTAAAAAAGCCTCAAATGAAACAACCTCCAACATGAAAGTTGTAGATCTTTTCAAGACAATGAATTTGGATATAAATTTTGCATCATTTGGATTTTTTATGAGAAAGTTATGGGCAGTTGAAGTTGGACTGCTGAGTTTTTGAACTGTTATCTGACCTATAATGTCTTGCATTATTTCATGTGTTTCTTTTAGAGTTATGAAATTTTGTCCAACATAACAACTGAAGTAGACATCTTAAATTTTGCAATGCACTTGGTCCCACCTCAAAATAATTAAAAATGAGTGAGTTAGGTCCCTGCGAACTTGACCCAAAATTAGGGTTTCTGTCAAAATGACCTATAATGTCTTGCATTATTTCATGTGTTTCTTTTAGAGTTATGAAATTTTGTCCAACATAACAACTGAAGTAGACATCTTAAATTTTGCAATGCACTTGGTCCCACCTCAAAATAATTAAAAATGAGTGAGTTAGGTCCCTGCGAACTTGACCCAAAATTAGGGTTTCTGTCAAAATGACCTATAATGTTTTGAAATGAATGATGAGCTTCCAAGTTTCAAATGGATTTTTGATGAACATGAAAGTTGTTCATATGGCGACTCTTCTTAAAACTTGAATGGAGGCGCCAATTAGATTGGCTAGGGCAGATGCCCTAGCCAATCCAATTGGCGCCTATGTGTAGGTTTTAAGAGGAGTCGCCAACTCAATTGGCGAGTCCCTCATAAAATGCCTTTTTTGTCTTATAAATAGATGCGTTGTGTGACCTATTGTTCCACAACTCATATAATCATTTGGCTATCATGTTTGGTGTTCGTCGTCGATACGGTAAGGTGATTTATGCGAGAGACAAACCTCAATTGGTGATGCTGTTTTGGAACATCACCACATTAGATCAACTGAAGAGGGAGCTGGTTCGATGGTTAGACGGGAAAATACCAGAAGGGGAAAAAATCAGAAGTATTGAGAGACTTGACAGTATCTTTGGTTGGGTGCGAATGAAGACTGATAAGGATGCTAGGGAAATGATGTTCGGTCGAGACGACATTAATTTGATTGTTGTAATCAGTTAGAATTATTTATGTTTTCAGATGTTTTGTACTGATGTTGGTTATGAAACTCGTTGTAACAAGAACTTAATGATATATAATGATTGATTGTTACAGAAATACAATGTTAGGAAAAGCTTAAGATCTAGAAAAAATGTTAAAAAAAAGCTTAAGATCTAAATAAAATGTTACAAAAATCTTAAGATCTAGATGATGCTCCTTGATTGGGACAGTTGTTTTTGTTGTGTCCTGGTTGACGACAGATACTACATAATCTTATCATTTTATCTATGGAATCCATCTCTGTTCTGATACCTGTGCTGTTTGGCCTTCCTTTCTTCTTTCTACGCATCTCTTCATTGTGCCAAACAATATCTCCTTCATATGGAGGCCAGTAATCCTCCATTGGTAGTACTGAAAAGCTTTGACTATATACATTCATGATGGTGTTGGCCTTGTACACATCAGATAAATGGGTGTAAGCGTCTTGACGAGTATAAGCGCATGCTGCAATGACATGGGAGCAAGGTATGCGGAAGGCCTGAAATTTTCCACAATCGCACCAACTCCTGTGTAGTTTAACCGCGTAGGCTAAATTTGGTCTCCCCTCGCTGTTGCCCATTGTTTCCTAGACGCTGAAATTTTGTCTTTGACGGTCAAACACTGTTACAGCGTGTGTCGTAGCTTTGATGCTCTCCTCTTTCATGACCTTCATGCAACACTCACTGAATACTTGTCCAGACATTAACACTGCACTCCATCTTTCACCTCTAGTTGCGAACATAGAAGCCAACCTATAATAGGTTGATCTTACCAAGGCGGTTATCGGCAGGTTTCGAATTCCTTTGAAAACCCCGTTCATGCATTCCACAATGTTTGTTGTCATGTGGCCCCATCGACAACCACCGTCAAATGCTCTTGTCCACTGCTCTACTGGGATATTATTTATCCATCTCCCCGCGTCTTCATTAGACAGACGAATCTCATCACGATAATATTGAAAAGACGGTTGAGTTAAAGCATACCCAGCATTCACCACCTTCTTGCGAAGATTCTTATCTTTTATAGCACGCATGAAGTTTTGTGCAATGTGTCTGATACAGTAGACATGTGTAGAAGGAGGATCATGCCATCCGTTGTCATGGTTGTTGTAGGCACTTTCGATGGCAGCATGTCTATCAGAAATTAAACATAGATTGGCTTGTGGAGCGACATGCGTTCTGAGATGTCGAAGAAAGAAACCCCATCCACCAGCCGTTTCACCTTCAACAAGAGCAAAGGCAATGGGAAATACATTGTTGTTACCGTCTTGTGCAACTGCCATGAGCAAAGTACCCTTGTATTTTCCGTATAACCAAGTGCCATCAATTTGCAGGAGAGGTTTGCAGAAAGCGAAACCTTTGATGCACGGGTCAAATGCCCAAAAAAGACGGTGAAATATTCTATTACCTGTAGCACAGGTTCCGTCTGGCATCATTGCTGGCACTGTCTCCAGAATTGCCACAGTTCCTGGGACATAAGTTTTTAGTGCCCATAAAAACCGTGGTAATTCCTTGAATGAGTCCTCCCAGATGCCGAAAACCTGCTCAACAGCCTTTGTCCTCGCAATCCATGCTTTCTTGTAAGATGGAGTATAATTATATGTTGTTCGGATATGGGATATAATTATACTCACCTTCACTGATGGGTCTTTATTTACCAATGGCAGAATGTCTTGACATATCAAAGTTGTGCTCAGTTTACGGTGATCTTGTTCAACGTTAGTTGCAACGCAACTGTGTGGTGGGTCTATTGAGGCGATCTCCCAAGAGTCATTTTTCTTCTTGTAAGATGCAGCCAAACGAAACTTACAAAGCATGTTACGACATTCGATAACATACCTGTCATACGGTGAACTGACTTCGTGTGTTTTTGCTTTGGAAAGCAAATGTCGCGGTTAGCAAGAGTCGCCACCGACTTTTCTTTTATCCAATAAGGAAAGGTGGAAAAGAACAGGAAAGACCTTAATTAGATTTTGGGTTCGGGAGGTACATTATACAAAGGGAAGGTGTTAGCACCCTTTGTATCCATGGTTATCCATGGGCTCTTAATTGCTTGATCACTTATGTTTTTCTTGTCTGAAAAAGTGTGTGAGAGTTGTTTAGAAAATGTTTTGAAAAGAGAGTTTAACTTTGTAATGATTCTTGTACGAATGTATACAAAGTATTTATCTCGTTTAAGTTTGAAAGCGGTTTAGAAAAATGTAACTTGGCAATGATTCTCGTACGAATGTATACCAAGTGGTGGATTTCTAGTATTTGCAAAGTGTGAGATATGAAAAAATGTTTTAGGTTGTGAGCCCGCAATTAAGAGTTATACCTACCCGAGGTCTTTATGGGCATTTCCCGTCCTTATGAGGGTAAAACTGTCCTTACTATTGAGGAGTAAGTAGTTTTATCCCTTGGATGTAAAAGGGTCATCGTAGGGTCGTCGATTGGTCATTAAAGGCAACATTTGTAAGGATACCTTAGCATTCGAAGGGACGATCATCATTTAACCGTAGGCTACAACGAAGGGTCATCGAGGGACGAAATCATATATTCGAAGGCAACATCCGAGGGACTATGATTTATTTTATAGGGACATGATGATTTAATTGAAGGGTATTTGCTAAGTGTATCCCCACATTCGCGGGACATGACCGTAATACCGGGGTCGTAGGGTAACAAAGAGAGGTCCAAGATCACTTATTTAAAGGCAAAGTTTTACAATTAATTAGATAGCCGTAATCAATAGCAACCAGAATGAAACGATGTCCGTTGGAAGCAGTAGGTTTAATCTCTCCAATCATATCAATGCCCCACATTGCAAAAGGCCAAGGGGCTGTCAACACGTTTAATGGAGCAGGAGGCACATGTACTTTATCCGCATAGATCTGGCACTTGTGACAAGTTCTGGAGTGATGGTGGCAATCAGCTTCCATGGTAGACCAATAATACCCTGATCTCAGAATCTTCTTGGCCATTGTATGTCCACTAGAGTGAGTCCCAAAAATACCGTCATGCATGTCTTCCATAATCTTTTCTGCTTCCTTTTTATCCACACAGCGAAGCAAAGTCGAATCATGATTACGTTTGTATAATATTCCATTACTCAAAAAGAATTTAGCGGAGAACTTCCTCAGGAATTTTCTGTCATTGATGGACGCCCCTTCAGGGTATTCCTGAACTTCTAAATATCTTTTTACTTCGTGGAACCAAGGTTTCTCTTCTACTTCATCAACGTTAAGTTCATAACAATATGCTGGTTCATCTAGTCGTTCAATGGTGATCCTGGGAGCTTCGTTGTTCCATCTGACTCTGAGCATAGATGACATGGTGGCCAAGGCGTCTGCCAACTGATTCTCCTCTCGTGGAATATGTTCGAATGTAATCTCTTCAAAGTATGGGATTAATATCAACACCCGTTCTCGATAAGGGATGAGATTCGGATGTTTAGTGTCCCATTCTCCTCTGATCTGACTGATTACTAGTGCTGAGTCTCCGTACACACTCAAAAACTTGATTCTCAGGTCTACAGCAGCTCTGAGTCCCAAAATACATGCTTCATACTCGGCCATATTATTGGTACAATCGAAACATAGTCTAGCAGTGAAAGGCGTATGACAACCCTTGGGGGAAACGATTACAACACCAACACCATTGCCCAATGCATTAGAAGATCCATCAAAAACCATAGTCCATCGGGATCCCGGTTCGGGTCCTTCATCCGGTCCAGGTTCTTCATAATCATTAACAAGCATGACATCCTCATCTGGGAACTCAAAATTCATAGATTGGTAATCATCCACTGCTTGATGGGCCAAATGATCGGCCAGCACGCTTCCTTTGATTGCTTTCTGGGTAGTATACTGGATATCATACTCTGTTAAAATCATCTGCCATCTCGCTATTCTTCCGGAGAGGGCAGGTTTCTCAAATATGTATTTGATGGGATCCGTCTTAGAAATCAACAAAGTGGTATGATTCAACATATACTGTCTTAGTCGGCGAGCAGCCCAGACCAAAGCACAGCAAGTTCTCTCGAGCAGTGAATATCTTGTTTCACAGTCGGTAAACTTTTTGCTAAGGTAGTATATGGCATGCTCTTTTCGACCAGACTCGTCATGTTGCCCCAACACGCACCCCATTGAACTTTCTAACACGGTTAAATACATGATTAGAGGTCTTCCTTCAACTGGTGGTATCAGGATCGGAGGTTCCTGGAGATACTTCTTGATTTTGTCAAAAGCTTCTTGACATTCGTCATTCCATATCATCTCTTGATTCTTCCTCAGTAGTTTGAAGATGGGTTTGCAGGTAGCAGTTAAATGGGAGATAAATCGGGCAATGTAGTTCAAACGTCCCAAGAAACCTCTGACTTCTTTATCCGTACGAGGAACTGGCATTTCTTGAATAGCTCTCACCTTAGCCGGGTGTTCGCTGTGAATTTTGGCGAACAACCTCTGGTTTACCAAAACTTGTAGAATTGGGTCACTTGCAGGATCAACCACACAAATCCTAGGACATGTGCAAAATCTAGATGGTCTTGAAGATGTCTAAAATCACTTTCATATCTTTCATTTCTGTTCTCTAAGTGTTTTACGTCGAAATATGTTGATTAAGATGTTAAGTAGATGTAAATTTAACAAGATAGCGTAAATGGCAGAAATTAACTGATGAAATGTAAAGTGTCGAAAAGTATAAAGCGCAGAAAGATAAATGACTGGAAAGCATAAAAGAGATTTGTAAAGACTTAAACTTTATAAAATAAACTTTGAAGGAATTGGTGTTTGTTTACACATACATTTTCCAAATATGACTCTTTTCTCTCACACGGGTACTTTGAGTGTTTTCAGGAATTTTGTATAAGTAATTCTTCACACCCTTTTTTAGATAATAACTACCCTATATATACACAAATAACATAACTGTCATTAACGACTAAATCCTAAAACTATGACACATGGCTCTCCTCCTTTCGCCAGATGCTTCCACGCGTCTTCTGCCAAACGTCACAACCTTTTAAATTCAAATTTACTTTTAAGTCGAAGTGACGTCTTCCTTCAGGCTTTTGTCGAATTATCAACATACTGCAATGTCTTCCGTGTCTTGTCGAAAGTGCTTTTCCTAGGTGCAAACATCTTTGTCGAAATGACGAAACCTCCTTCTGGTCGAAGTGTCGAACCATACTAATCAAATCGTTTCAACCCATGTCATCATTTGTCGAAAACATCATTTCTTACACCAAATCTCATGGCGTCGAAAACGCACGTATACAAATTGCCCCCCAGCAAAGACGTTTCGACTGTTCGTTCTGGGAGAAACAGTCATTTGTTGTCAATCAGCGTTTTGATGCCATGTCACTTAAACCTCATTAAATGTAATTCTGATAATCTCAATTTCCAATGTAGGTTCATCATTACACTTTCTCCAAAATGTCACGTCTAGCCCACGTTCAGAGTTCACTTCCATCATTTCCTCACGTCATGGTTTCTTTTCAACTTCCAACTCTTCATTATTCCCATCAGAGATGACCACGTGTCCCACTAACACCATTACCATCTAAAACTTTTCAACATCTTCTTCCTATAAATACCCATAAACCTTTTCTTTAAACCCTTTCACGTTTCAGATTTCCTTATTTCATACCCATTTCTCAAGCTTTTCACATTTTCTGAGAAATCTTCTTCAGTTGTTTCAGCAATGGCGCCTCAAAAACCCTCAAGCAGTAAACACTCCAAGAAGAAACAAGACTCATCTTTTCCTCCTGCGCATGATTTAAAAGGGCCAATGACCATTGGAAATCAACAGTATGTTCCAGAACCTCCAAACGAAAAGGAAAAAGACTGCATTTATAAATCTCAGGTACTAATCCCTGTTCTTATTTCTGGAAATTATCACGCTATGTTAGGTCCCCTTCCAAACCCAGAGATTAAACCAGAGCGTTTAAGAGAGTTTTTTCCATCTTACTTTCACACAAAACCCATAGGCGCTGGAAGAAAACCTCAACCTAAAGAGAAAGTTGTAGAACAGAAAGATTCATCAAGTTCGACAGATGTTGGAGAGTTGGACTTAGCCTATTTGAATTTTCCCAGGATATTTAGAACCTGCCCATGGTCGAAAGATCCTTGTGACTACATATCTTGGTTAGATAAAATCGAAAAAGTTAAAGGGTCTTTTTGGAAAGAAGTAGGCATTTTCGACCTTATCCAGTTGTCAAGAGTAGGACCCAATATCTGTCCAAATATGCTTTTGGCTTCTCTCTACTTTTGGGATAGTACTTACAACACCTTCCACCTTCCTTGTGGGATGGTTACGCCTACTCTTTTCGACGCAGCAGCCATTGTTGGTCTTCATCCCAATGGTATAGATTTCGACCCTACTGTCTTAAGTGAAGATACCATTGCCTTCGAGACTAGCCTTGCACCCTACTCCTTATTCATGTCCTATTACCATGATAAGAGTACCACTGAAGTTTTAGATGTCGAACATATAGCCTTTTTGACATTATGGCTGTCCAAATATGTGTTCTGTTCTCGCTCTCTTCAAGTTGCCAAGAGATTTATCACCATAGCCAATCAGCTTCATGCAGGCACGAAACTATGTTTGAGCGAAATGATTCTGGCGAATCTCTATGAATCTTTGAGCGAGAGCGTACATTTCTTAAAGAACACCAAAACCCAAGGGAAAATCAACTTGTCAGGACCTTTTTGGCTCTTGCAACTATGGCTCAATGCCACCTTTGAAGCCAATCTGCCTGTAGCACCAGAAATAGATGAAGAAGAAGTAAGCGATAGGACTGTCGAATGGCCAAGATTAGTGCTACTAACGCCAACTGACGAAGGAATCAGCCTTCGACAAGCTTTTAAAAGTTATGTTATGATGTTTGCTAAAAGGTATCAATTTACTTCGACCATGGCACCTTTTGCTGATAGAAAGATTGGACCTAAGTGGTTTACCCAACAACTGCCTCTGGAGATGCAAAAGGATGAAAATACATTTCTGAATGTTTGGGAATCATTCTTGACCCCTAGGCTCCTTTTTTCTTATCGTAACACCACAAAAAATCAGGTTGCTTTGATAGTTTATCAACCCAACCTTGTTTCTAGGCAGTTTGGTCTAATCCAAATCAAACCTCAACCTATATTCCCCAAAAAGGGGTCCATCATTTTTTATAACTCCCTTCACACTGAAGACGAAGGCAAAGAACTGTCGAAGAAACTAGCTGATGCTTCTCTCGACATTCGACCAGTTATTTTTCGACCATCATTCTTATGCACTCCTGAGTTTGATGAATGGTGGAAGGATTATTATTCCAACAAATTTTTCGACGTAGCTGCTTTTGCCACACATTTGACAAATGCTTTCGCTTTTGTGCAGGATCGGACCAAAAAAGGTATTCAACGACATATTAAGGAAATACAGAAATTTCAAAAGTATTTTGAAACTGCGTATAGACCTGATGATCTTAGTCGAACCATATGTGAAGCAGCGGCTGAATTAAAACGCAAATTGACAGAGAAGTTTAAAAAACTGTCATTGCCTTCCAATCTTTCACCAGAGGCGCGCTATGACCTTGCTTTCAATTGTCATCCACCAAAGTTTCCTCCCTTGCCAACTGCTGACTTTGGGGTGGCGTTTGGTTTTCCACTTCCAGACTGGTTCCTTTGTGGGGATTTTATGAAAATTCTTCGTCAAAAGTATCAAAAACCTGCTGAGCGTGTGGTTCCGACTAAGTATCATCTGGGCGAATATCCAGGACACCTTCATATTGGAATAGAACACGTTCGCGTGGAAGATACCATTCTTGAAGGTGTTCACAGAAAAAATATGATTTTTCTTTCTGTTATTCTAACTGTCTTATCATGTATCTCTTATATTTGTTTCTGAATTTTATTTCTTTCCTTAGCCGTGAAGATCCCTGCTAAGAAAACTGCCGTCGAAGCGTCGCCCAGTACTGCTAAAAAGCCTTCGACAAAGGTGCAAAACTTTTTCTCTTCTTATTATTTTCCTTCCATTATTTGGGACTAACTGGCTTTGGCCTGTATGACTAGGTAAGTCGAAAACCCCCAACAATCCAAAAGAAAAAGAATGAAGAGGAGAAAGAAGAGGATAAAGTCCCTAATGAAGAGTCTGGTGATGAATCTCCAGAGTTAATCCCTCCCCCTCAGAAGAAAAAGAAACTCATGAAGGTCTCTTCCCAAAGGTCCATTGCTAACCCAACCAGGAAGGATCCTGCCAGTGCTTCCTCTGCCAAGCCTCAGTCGAAAGATATGGGGAGTGGGAAGTCCAGTTTTAATACTGAAATTCCTGAGGTAATTTTTTATTTCGACAGCATATGTTTTACCTTTCCTACGCCTTTCCTTCTAAATCTTAGAATTTATTTTCAGGAACAAGTGGTTGTCGAAAAAACGCCTGAGAAAATTCTGGAGGAAATAGCCCCAGAGGCAGATGTCTCCGCAAGTGACCATGATATGCAAACCGTAGGAGAGTTCGACACCACTGTGGGTGAAGCCTCTGAAGACGAGTCTCCTCCTCATCCAGGATTACATGCTGCACCTCAGGGTGATGATATTGAAATGGAGGTTGTGGTCGAAGATACTCCTGAAGATGAAGCTGCCAGAGATGGGGACAATCAGTCGAAACGAACAGAGGTCGAGCATACTTCGACGCGAAGCACTCCACCTGCTCCTGACCGGGTCCAAGGGAGTAGCAAATCAACTGGTTCGACCAGTTTCTCTCGCGAGGAGCTTGAAAATCTCAAAGTGCAAAGACCTTTGGAGTATCTGAAAGCCATGCTTAGCACCCGTTTCAATTTCCAGGATTCTTCTCAGAGTAGTTCGACCACTTCTGGGGCGACTTCTGAAGCACCATCACTTGGCAGCCTTCTGACCAAGATCAAAACGAAAATTCTTGATGTCGATTTGTTTAAAGTCTTAGAAGAGAATTCCCTTGCTCAACTTAGTCTTAAGAAACTCTTGAAGCAAGTGAATGTTTTGGAAACTTCTGCTGAGATTGGAAGTTTTGTGATGGAGTTGATGACTCTCATTGACTTGGCCACTGCGGATCTCCATCGTCAAAGGGATCTTACCGCTTAAATCTCCTCCAAGTCTGAAACTCAAACTGCTGAATGGGATGCCGTTTCGACTTCGACTGACAAAGTTTCAAAATTGCAAAAGCTTTCTGAAACGTACGTCGAAGAAGTTGCTGCTTGCAATGACAATATTCAAAAATGGAAAACACAGATAGCAGCACTTCAAGAAAAAATCTCTCAAGAGGAGAAACGTAAGGCATCCATTCAGCAACCCGAACAGAGCGAGATTGACGAAGAATTGAGGGTGGGTATTCGACATGCAGAGAAAGCCCATCAACTTAGTCAAGAGATTGAGACTCTCTCTACTCACAAAAGTCTTTGTGATCATCGACTCCAACTCCAGAGGCAGAAGTTTGCCACTTTGAAGGATACTTTTGCCAATTTAAATTTTAGTCGAATTTATTTTAGCAACTCTCAGCCCTGTGAGGCTTTCTTTGTAATAACTTTTGAATGCCATTTTTATTTGGCCCATCTTATCATAATTATGTTTTGCACTTATTCTGTTACTATTTTTATTTCCTGCAATGTAGGCTTATATTTTTTCAAATACTTGCCATTTATTCTTAGGATTCTCTTATCCTTCTCTATTTCTTCTATTTCATATGCGCCGTTTGAGAATGTTCTCAAAACCTGGAAAGGTCCTTCCCATTTAGGAGACCACTTTCCCATTAATTTATCTTTTCGATCCATAGGAAGGATTACTTTCCACACAAGATCACCTATTAAGAAGGTCTTGGATCTTACTTTCTTGTTGTAAAATCTTTCGACTCTCCTCTTTTGTCTTCTTATTAGGTCTAGCGCGCGCAACCTTTCTTCGTCTAAGTCAACTAGTTCGTCCATCATCATGCTCCAATATGTATCTGATGGGATTTCATGATGCCTTTGCACTCTAACTGACTGCAGATATATTTCGACTGGCAAAACTGCATCATGTCCGTAAGTCAACTTGAATGGGGTCGAATTCGTTGCCTCTTTGGGGGACGTTCGACAAGCCCACAAGGCTTGATCCAAAGTTTTCTGCCAATTTCTAGGCTTTTTCCCCACATGCTTCTTAATCAAGTTTATCACTACCTTGTTGGCTGCTTCAACCTGCCCATTTGCTTGAGCGTAGTAAGGTGTCGAAGTAAGGAGCTTAAAACCTGTTTCTTGTGCAAACTTCTGCATGTTTTTACCAGTGAACACAGATCCTTGATCTGTTGTTATTGTCTCAGGTATCCCAAATCTGTAAATTATGTATTTTTGGATAAAGTCTATGACTGCTTCTTGATCCACATTCACCAATGGTATGGCTTCGGTCCATTTTGTGAAATAATCTATCCCAACCAAAATGTACCTTTGCCCTTTTGAGGAAGCTGGTCGAATCTCCCCGATCAAGTCCAACGCCCATCCTCTGAATGGCCAAGGTTTTATAATTGAGTGCAACTCACTTGCAGGGACATGAGGTATGCCTGCATGTACTTGACATTCCTGACAACCTTTTGCGAATTCGACACAATCTTTCAGCATTGTTGGCCAATACATCCCTTGTCGAAATAAAAGCCACTTCATTTTGTGACCTGCTTGGTGCGCGCCACACGCTCCACTGTGTACATTTGACAAGGCTATGTAGGCTTCATCCTCACTCAGGCATTTCAACAAAACTCCTTCTGCAGTCTTTTTGAACAATTCATTTCCCAAAAGTACGTAACTCAAAGCTCTGTATTTTACCTTTCTTTCTGCTTTCTGATTTGGGTCTTGTAGATAATCTTTGACAGGCTTTCTCCAGTCTGTTATTCCTGAATCATCTATGTTGAATATCTCGAAGTTTTCTTCGTCACCGTATCCTAATCTTATTGACTCTAGATCTGATGGGGATAACCTGGTGGATACGACTCTTCTTCTGACTTCGATGGCTTCTTCTAACTTTTCCTTCGACACCTTGTATCCGGACGCTAGTTGAGCAAGATCATTCGCTTCTTGATTCTCCAACCTGGGGATGTGTCTGAAGACGACATTGTCGAACGCCTTGAGAAGTCTATTGGCTATTACGAAGTACATGATCAAATTTTCTTTCACGTACTTATACTCTTTCGTCAACTGTTTTATTACCAGTTCGGAGTCACCCATTATTTCGACTCTTGTTGCCCCCAATTTCAACAAGATTTCAAGTCCGGCGATCAAAGCTTCGTATTCTGCTTCATTGTTTGAACACAGACTTTCAACTTTGTACTTGAATTTTGTTGGAATTTTTTCAGGAGAAATAATCAACATCCCAACGCCCGTTCCGTTTTTATGACTGGAACCGTCGAAGTACAGTTTCCAAGGTTCCAGTTCGACGTATTCTACGTCTTCGTTTATAGAGTGGTCTGCTATGAAATCAGCGACCACTTGTCCTTTCACTGCTTTTAAAGGCAGATATTTCAAGGAGTATTCTGTTAAAGCTAAAGCCCACTTTCCAATTCGACTATGTAAAATAGATTTAGATAACATATACTTTATTACGTCGAAATGGGAAGAAATATATACATCGACAGGTTTTATATAATGCTTTAGTTTAATACAAGAGAAATATACACACAGGCATAACTTTTCTATAATGCTATATCTAGTTTCGGCATCGTTCAGGACTCTACTGAGATAATAAATGGCCCTTTCGACACCATTCTCATCTTCTTGACACAACATACTTCCTAATGTTTTGTCTGATGCCGAAATGTACAATCTCATATTTCTTTTTCTGCAAGGAGACATCAGGATTGGGGGATTAGCCAGGTACTCCTTGATTTTGTCGAAAGCCGCTTGCTGTTCTTGCCCCCATGCGAAGTCTTCTTTCTTTAGTCGAAGTAGAGGAGAGAAAGCTTGTGTCTTCCCACTGAGGTTGGAGATGAATCTTCTGAGAAAGTTGATTTTCCCTAGCAGAGACTGCAACCCCTTTTTGGTTGATGGCGCTTTCGCTTCCATTATGGCCTTGGCTTTATTCTCGTTTATTTCGATCCCCTTCTTATGGACCACAAAGCCTAAGAAATCACCCGCCTGCACCCCAAAAGCACATTTAAGTGGGTTCATTTTCAAACCAAACTTCCTCATCCTTTCAAAGGATTGTCGAAGATGATCTATATGATTTTTTCCTGAAACAGACTTAATCACGATGTCGTCAATATACACTTGCATGAAAGTTTCGATGAAATCATGAAAGATGGAATTCATGGCACGTTGGTAAGTCGCTCCAGCGTTCTTCAAACCAAAAGGCATTACTACCCATTCATACGTTCCTATGGCTCCAGGACAACGGAAAGCCGTTTTAGGAACGTCTTCTTCAGCGATAAAAATTTGGTTATAGCCAGAGTATCCGTCTAGCATACTTAAGTACTCATGGCCGGCTGCAGAATCTATGAGCATTTCTGCCACTGGCATAGGATATTCATCCTTTGGGGTAGCCGAGTTTAAGTCTCGAAAATCAATACATACCCTAAGTTTGCCATTTTTCTTAATTACTGGAACAATATTTGCAATCCATTCGACATACCTGGTTGTGCGGATGAACTTGCATCTTAGAAGTCTTTCGACCTCTTCTTTTATCTTCGACAGGATTTCTGGTGCGAAGCGTCTCGGAGTCTGCTTTACTGGCTTCTTCCCTTCCATTATTGGCAACTGCATTTCGACCAGATTTCTATCGAGACCAGGCATTTCGTCATAATCCCATGCGAAGCAATCTTTGAATTCTTTCAGCAACTGGACTATTTCGACCTTGAACTGGGGGTCCATTTTTGCACTTATGTACGTCGGTCTCTGTTCTGCCCCCACTCCTAAGTTTATTTCTTCTAGAGGATCCTGCGCCACCATCTTCTCGTTTGTTGACACTGGATCTTTTTCGAACCCCAGAGGTTCGTCGTCGTAAATGGCGTCAAGCTTTTGATGTTGCCATCCGCCCATTTGGTTGGTGACATGATCTTCCGCAACGTCTTCTTGAGGACATTGTTTGTTGGAGTTCTCTTGGTTGGCTTCGACAGCCATATTTTTACTTCAGCCTCAAGGGCCTCTTTTAGTTTGTTTTCGGCTATGTAAGCCGTAATCTTTTCGATCGCTGATTGTTCACTCGTCATCGTCAAATTCACTACCCCATCCCGTCGGCGCTATATGAGTGGTTCCCCATATGTAAGTCTCGCCGATCACTTCTTTATCCCACTGGAATCCATGCGTTGGATGCAGGTACATGGAGCAATAGGCATTGTCTGTCGTCTTCAAGTCGAATTCTGCCGGGCTGCAGGGAGGTATATGAGCCAGGTTTTTGTCGAAGCTCTGGCTGGTGACAGTGTTTACTTCGGTCATGAAGTAGCTTTGGTCAGCCTCGATGTTTTCGACGATTCCATCTGGCCTCCATATGGCTATCCGTTGGTGCATTGAAGAGGGTACCGCTCCTACGCCGTGAATCCATTCCCTACCAAGCAGCAGGTTGTAGTTGGCTTTCGAAGCGATGACTATGAACATCGTAGGTCTTGTTATGGTTCCTACAGTTAAGTTCACTTGGATGACTCCCATAGTTGTTCCTATCTTCCCTTCATAATTCGACAGCACCATGTTGTGGGGCTTCGCGTCCGAATCGTCTTTTCCAATCTTCTTCAGCATGTAGTGGGGCATCAAATTCACTGCCGCTCCCCCGTCCACCAGTATCTTATTCACGCCGACATTTTCCACCTTTCCTTTTATAAACAGAGGTTTCAAATGCGCTTTCATGGAGTCGTCTGGTCTTTCGAAAAAAGCGTTCTGCTCTTCGACGCATCCGTTGTTCATCACATAGTAGCAGACGGGCTTGTGTGCCATTGTTTCTTCCTCCATTTCGTCTCCTTCATCCTCAATTTCCATGACTCTATCGTAGTCTCTAGGGAGAACAGAGACAACGTTGCAAATCACGTTGAAGGATGCCTCTGAGTCAGAGTTAAAACTGTCGGTTACTTCATCATCTTCCTGCATCTTCTCTTTCGACGCCACTGATTCGACAACTCTGCTAGGATTGATCTGGAGGGGAGTCTCTTTCCTGCTCCTTGTCTGACGATTGTTGCTAGATTCCGCTTCGTTTGGACCATTCATGTTCCTTTTCGCCATCTCCGTTTCTGCCCTCTTTTGCCTTTGGAACCTCCTCCATTGGGACCTGGACATGGGATTTTTGCCTTTGTAATTCTCTGATGGGTATGGTCGTGGCTTGTGTTTTTCCATTTCCTTCTTGCCCTCCATCGACGCACCTCTCTGAACCTCGAACTTTCCCCATTTCTTCTGCCCCTGGGCGTCCCTAATGGGTTGAACCCATTTGTCGTCTGTGGCCTTGTCAGATGGTTTGTAGGTGTTCTGGCGTCTCTCTCCGTGCCTCCATTGGTGGGGATTACTTCTCCTTGGGTCGTATCTTACTGTTCCCCAACTTTCTTTCCTTTTGGTCTTATCCACCGCTTCCAGGTTGATTGCTGCCTTCCTGTCGAAGACTGCGCTGCAGCGTGGGCACAACATTACTTCGGTTTTCATCCTTTGGCATCTCTTGATGAATTCCATTAAGTTTTCCTCCTCTCTAGGGTACGCCAGCCTTTGGTATTCTTTCTGACGGCGATCTTCGCCCTCTTCGACTTGGTCCTTCTGAGATATTTCTACCATATTTACCCCAACATTTCGTTCGTCGGCGATGCTCAATTCGTTCATTTTCCTGATGAGCCTCTCTTCCTCGCCTTCGACGCCTTGTGGTGTTTGGTCGAATTCTTTCTCTGGGCAGCAGCACCAAGATATGGTCCTGGGACCGTGTTTGCAACAGCATTTGTTCCAATTCCTTCTGGGGTCTTCCATTGTCCTACGCAGAATCCCACTGATCACGGGCTTCGAAGGACCGTCAGCGGCTTCCGCTTTGATTTTTGTGACTTCTTTACTGAAAGGCCCCATAGTGTTGACACAGTTGGCGATGTCACCATCCTTCGTTTCGTCAGAACCAAGGCCTTCAGCAGCCTTGTTTTCGATCGTAAGGTCTTCAGTAACCTTTTCCTTCATATTAGGGGAATGCTCAATTGCGTCGACTATTTCCTCATTGTCTTCTGAAGAAGCCTCCCCCCAACCACTTGGTTGGATTGCGTTGATGTCGATCTGAGAACTTGCCGGCGCGTTGTACTTCACAAGATAATCATATTTTCCACTTGGCTGTCCCAAGCGGTCCCAATTCTCCTCTTGTCGAAACTTCACATTCTCGACAGCATTGTCACCATCCTTCTGGTCGAAACCTTCAGTAGTTTCTATTTCTCTCTGGCTTGCAAGATCATCAGCAATCTCGACCATGTTGACATTTGCGTCGAAGCTTTCAGGGGCTTCCACCATTTCCAAATTGCCATCAGGAGCAACTTTGGCCTCCACCATGTTTACGACGGATGGTTCAGCGTAGTGGGCTTCGACTGCTTGCATAGGATTCGAGTCGATCTTCATTTGTTGTTTTGGTTTGTCACCAAACTTGAGCCTTCCATCACGGATTTCATTTTGCACGAGATCCCTGAAAAGGAAACAACGAGACGTCTTATGGCCCAGAAAATTATGGTATTTACAAAAACCTCTCTTTTTCTGTTGTTCCACAGGCGGTTCTTTAGCGCCTGGTGGTTTTATTAATTGACCATCTTTAACCAACAGATCGAAGATTTCGTCACATTTAGTAATGTCGAACGTATAAGTCCTTTTGGGGAACTTATCGTTGGCTTCGACTGGGTTTCCGTTCGACGGCGTTAGTACTTTACACGAATAAGGTGGGCCTTGTTTTAGTTCGGCTAGGTCGATTTCTTGTTCGTCGAAGCTACTTGGTCCGTCTTCGTCGAACTCATCATCTTGGCGAACCCCTACGTAGGCTACCCTCTCTTTTTTATTCTTATTTGCCCTGAATTTTTCGTCCCTTAATCTTTCGACCTGTCTCACTCTATCCGCTAATTGTGCCATATCCCTCAGATACTGGGTATCTAGTTTCTTCCTTATGGAATAATCTAGTCCCCCTGCGGCCGTTTCGACCAACTCATGTTCTGGCACTGGGGTGAAACATCTAGCCTTTAGCAACCTGAACCTATTTAAATAATCATCTATTGGTTCGGAGTGTTTTCTCTTGACACTGGCCAATTCTTTCAGGCTTATTTTCGTTTGTCCCATGTAGAATTGTTCATGGAACAACCTTTCTAATTGGGTCCACGTGTATACTGAGTTTGCAGGCAAGGATGTAAACCAAGTAAACGCATTTTTTGTTAAGGAACTAGGGAAATATTTTATTTTCAAATTTTCGTTACGGGCTATTTCCCCTGCCTCGATCAGATAACGTGCCACATGTTCTATAGTGGACTCACTAGTGTCCCCTGAAAACTTTGTGAACTTAGGGACTTTCCACCTTGGTGGCAGTTCTTCTTGCAGAATGTACTCTGATAGTGGGGATGCGTAACTAGGCCTTTGCAAACCCATGTTCATCCCGTTTTGTGCCATTATCGTTTCGACCATGGCTGCCAAGTTGTTTTCGACAGGCGGATTATTATACCGTATCCGTTGTTGCAATACAGCATCCGCGTCCTGGCCTCTCTGGATTACTATCCTTCTAGGCTCTTGTGGAATGGGGATTTCGACACGAGGCTGTTCGACTACATCCTCTTGGTTTCTGACGTTCGTTTGAGGATTGTCTAACGGTATCTGGTTTATCGTAGGCTCTTCCTGGACCGCTACCGCTGGGTTATGAACCACTTGCTCTCTGTGTCGAGTTTGAGGGACTCCAAAGAAATCAGCAATGCGCGTCATTTGCGCTGCCAATACTTGGTTTGTTTGAGTGGTGTTCTGTATCAGTGGATTAAACACCGCTCCCATTTGTTGCGTCAACATTTGGACCATATCGTGATTACTCTCGTCCATCTGCTGTCTAATCACTTGCGCCGAATTATTTGTTATCGGCGGCACGTAAAGTGGTTGTTGATTCAATCTACTCACGTTTCCACCATATCCTGACCCTTGTAAGGGTGAAGACACGTTGGCCATCGAGTCTGAATATATTAACGGGGAGTTATGTAAATTTGCCATCATCGAAGTTGGCATTCCGAAGGGTTGTTCCCTACCAGGCGGAGGCATGGTGAAATTCGTTACAAAAGGCCTAGAAGTGTTTCCCACAGGGGGGGGTGTCCCAATGGGCATTTGTTGTGCCCTGAAGGACGAACTAGGCGCGTTTTGTGACATCGAAACCGCTGGTATTGACCCTGCTGACGAAGGTACAGCCTCTGACACAGGGACCGAACCTATATTGCCTTCTGTCGAAGGGACAGGGTTAGATACTGGGATGGATTCGTTAGGATTATTTGGCTGGTTCGCCATTCTCCTTACTCTTGTTCTTTTAGGTAATTCTACTTCGGATACGGCTAATTTACCGCTTCTCAGTCTCATACAAATGAAGAACAGATTTTGACTATCGATTATCTAACTTTCTAAATTTTTGCACTGTCCCACTGGGCGTGCCAATTTGTTCGCTGTGAATTTTGGCGAACAACCTCTGGTTTACCAAAACTTGTAGAATTGGGTCACTTGCAGGATCAACCACACAAATCCTAGGACATGTGCAAAATCTAGATGGTCTTGAAGATGTCTAAAATCACTTTCATATCTTTCATTTCTGTTCTCTAAGTGTTTTACGTCGAAATATGTTGATTAAGATGTTAAGTAGATGTAAATTTAACAAGATAGCGTAAATGGCAGAAATTAACTGATGAAATGTAAAGTGTCGAAAAGTATAAAGCGCAGAAAGATAAATGACTGGAAAGCATAAAAGAGATTTGTAAAGACTTAAACTTTATAAAATAAACTTTGAAGGAATTGGTGTTTGTTTACACATACATTTTCCAAATATGACTCTTTTCTCTCACACGGGTACTTTGAGTGTTTTCAGGAATTTTGTATAAGTAATTCTTCACACCCTTTTTTAGATAATAACTACCCTATATATACACAAATAACATAACTGTCATTAACGACTAAATCCTAAAACTATGACACATGGCTCTCCTCCTTTCGCCAGATGCTTCCACGCGTCTTCTGCCAAACGTCACAACCTTTTAAATTCAAATTTACTTTTAAGTCGAAGTGACGTCTTCCTTCAGGCTTTTGTCGAATTATCAACATACTGCAATGTCTTCCGTGTCTTGTCGAAAGTGCTTTTCCTAGGTGCAAACATCTTTGTCGAAATGACGAAACCTCCTTCTGGTCGAAGTGTCGAACCATACTAATCAAATCGTTTCAACCCATGTCATCATTTGTCGAAAACATCATTTCTTACACCAAATCTCATGGCGTCGAAAACGCACGTATACACCGGGTCAACCTCAATTCCTTTATCACTGACAATAAAGCCCAAGAGTTTACCGGATCTTACTCCAAAGGTGCATTTGTTCGGGTTCAATCTCAACTTGTATTTCTTCAACCTCTCAAACAGTTTGTATAAATGATCGAGATGTTCTTCTTCAGTATGAGATCTGGCTATCATGTCATCCACATATACTTCTATCTCATGATGGACCATATCATGGAACAAAACTACCATAGCACGCTGGTATGTTGCTCCTGCATTCTTCAAACCGAATGGCATTACTTTGTAACAGAAAGTGCCCCATTGCGTCACAAACGTAGTTTTCTCCATGTCCTCAGGTGCCATTTTAATCTGGTTATAACCCGAGAATCCATCCATGAAGGAGAATACTTTGTGTTGAGCGGTATTGTCCACCAGAACATCAATGTGCGGGAGTGGAAAGTCATCTTTGGGACTCGTTTTATTCAGATCTCTGTAATCGACGCACATTCGCACCTTACCATCCTTCTTCGGCACTGGTACCACATTAGCAACCCATTGGGGATAAGAAGTAACATCTAGAAAACCGGCATTGAACTATTTCATAACTTCGGCTTTGATTTTCTCAGACATTTCAGGACGCATGCGGCGAACCTTTTGCTTAACAGGATGACAATCTTCCTTCATTGGCAAACGATGCACTACTATATCAGTATCCAATCCTGGCATGTCTTCATACGACCAAGCAAAAATCTCCATATAGTCATGTAACATCTGAATCAATCTTTCCTTGACACTGTCTCCCAAGCCTGCTCCTATTTTGACTTCTTTCTTGTCCACTTCAGTACCCAAGTTTACCATTTCGATTGACTCTTCATGCGGCTGTATAATCTTCTCTTCTTGCAGTACCAGTCTGGCAAGTTCTCCAGGTACTTCACAATCTTCCTCACTTCCATCCTCGGTTTGGTAGATCGGATTTTCAAAGTCATAATGAACAGTAGTAGAACTATTATCAACAGGATCCAGAGTGGGTATGGATCTGCAATTTGTTATGTGAGTGTGTGTAAGAATACATAGCTTGTTTAAAAGATGACAGGAAAGATAAAGAGCGCGATATTTGAATGCAAAAAGTCCATTGATTTATTGAATGTGAATATGCTTATGAAAATGACAAAACCCTTAACAAATTAGCTATTTGTGCCCTGGGCATAGACACAATGCTTTAAGAAGTTCAATTGTAAAATTTAAAAAATTGCAACACTAAAACAGACAATAACAATTACTCCTGACTAAAGGAAATCAGGATAGTGTCTTCAGCCTTCCAATTATTGAGTCCGTCACCAATTGTTGGGAAAATCCAGCTATCCAGATCGCAATCGCTATCAGCATCTTCTACAGCATTAATTTGATCTTTGACCATATTTTCAGAGTTAAATCCCAGACCCGACTTGTCAGACTTGTATGGTACGTTGATCAGTTGACCCCAACCAGTACGACCACCGTTTTCAACCACGGCTTGGGCATCTTTCAGAGAAATCATGGCAGGAGGAGCACGAATAACCTTGGGCACAAGGGGAGTTGGCTTAAGGACAGGATTGGTCGGAGGAACTACTTCAAATGACTGAGAGGGAGTCTCAAAGAATTCACCATCCATCTCGACGTATCTGAAGGCCTGCACACTACTGACAATATATTCTTCTTCTCCACACACAGTGACAATCTTGCCCTCTATTGGATACCTCAGCTTTTGATGGAGAGACGAGGCTACAACACTTGCCCCATGAATCCAAGGGCGTCCCAGCAAGCAGGAATAGGCAGGACAAATGTTCATTACGTGAAAGATAGTGTTGAAGACTTGAGGTCCTATCTTGATAGGGAGAACCACTTCACCATGGACAACACTCTTCGCACCATCGTAAGCACACACCACAACGTCACTAGGCTTCAGTTCAATGCTTTTACAGTCAAGTTTATCGAGCACGGCTTTCGGTAGTACATTCAAAGAAGAGCCATTATCGATCAACACATGAGACAAGGTGATCCCTTTACACTCAATGGAGATATGCAGAGCTTTATTGTGATTCTTTCCTGCTGGTGTCAGATCAGCATCGGAAAAGCCTAAGCCATTGTCAACAGTCAGGTTAGCAACATAGTTTTCGAACTGATCGATGGAGGTCTCCTGAGGTACATGAGCAGTCTTCAGGAATTTTATCAACGCTTTGGCATGAGATTCAGAAGATAATAATAAGGATAACATCGAGATCTTAGACAGAGTATGCCCCAGCTGTTCTACCACATCAAAATCACTCTTGCGGATGATTTTCAGCATTTCTTCCATTTCTTGTTTGGCAACATCTTCGGTAGCAACTTCGACGGGTGTCTCTGACTGAGAAGGGTTGACTGGTTCCTTTCCTCGAGTTTCAGGGGCGGGAGGTGAGATTTCTGGAGAGAAGATCCTTCCACTTCGAGTAACTTTACTAGTCCCAACAATGTCATTAGGATTAGCAGAATTACCAACTTGCTTTACGCCATGGATGTAAACATCGCCTCCATAATTCCACGGAATGGCTTTGCTGGAGGAATACGGTACTGGGCCAGGCGCAGTAATGATTAGGGGAGCTACCTTGGGCTCAGCAGTAATCTTCACAGGTGCTCTGGTAGCGGTAATCTTCACTGGAACTTTGGACCTAGCAATCACAGATATTTCTTCAGTAGGGTTTTCCACCTTAGGAACCTTTTCGAAGAGAATTGTGCGATCATCCATCAGACGTTGAATACCATTCCTCAACTTCAAGCACTCGTTGGGTCGGAGTACACAGCGATCGCAATTTTCAGCACATCCTGGAAATAAACCAGCTTGCAATAAATTCTTCTTGATGATCAGGAGAGGAGATGTTAAATCAGCTACATTAGAAATGTGAGAATTGTCATCCACAGCATTAACAGTCTTGTCATGGTTAGGCATAGGTGCAGTGATGACATTAGGAGTCCCTGGAGGATCAAATTCAATTTCACCAACGTCGATCATATCTTGAATCTTATTCTTCAACGACCAACAATCGTTTGTATCATGCCCGGGGCTATCGGAGTGATATGCACACCTGGCATTGGGATTATAACGAGAAGAAGTAGTGTTGGGATTCGTAGGAGGATCTCTGAGAGTAATTAAATTTGCCTTTAGCATACCCTGCAGTGCTTGCGCCAAAGTCATATTGATCTTGGTAAACTGCCTTCTTGGCCTGTCTTGCCTGTGCTGGAAGTTTTGAGCTGGCAGGGCTGCAATTGTAACTGCTCCGATGGTATGGTCACGGCTTTTCTTGTTATGACCCCTTTCACCATACACAGCATTTGACTCATTCTTTCCCTGATGGGTCTTTCTGGTGCTTGCGGAGGTAGCTGCCTGTATCTTTCCACTCCGAATACCACTTTCAACACGTTCACCCGTCAATATAAGGTCAGTGAAACTTGATGAAGAACTTCCCAGTAGATGGCTGTAGAATGGGCCAGTCAGTGTACCCATGAACATGTCCACCAATTCTCGATCAGTCATAAGGGGTTTGACTCTGCCAGCCAAATCTCTCCATTTTTTAGCATATTCTTTGAAGCTTTCTTTAGAGCCCATAGTCATATTCTGCAACTGTAGCCGAGTAGGCGCCAATTCAGAATTATATTGGTAGTGCTTGTAGAAAGCTGTCGCTAAATCAGTCCAGGTGCGGATGTTAGAGCTCTCGAGCTGATAATACCACTCCAACTGTGTGCCAGACAAGCTCTCCTGGAAGAAATGGATCCATAGTTTCCTATCAGTGGTATACGGCTGAATCTTTCTCACATAAGCTCTCAAATGCATCTGAGGACAAGACGCACCATCATACTTAGTGAAAGTGGGGATCTTGAATTTGCGAGGAATGACCACATCAGAGACCAGTCCCAAGCTTTCGAAATCCAGACCGGGCGCCTTCTGACCCTCCATAGCTAGCATGCGTTCTTCCAACAACTTATACTTATCCTCTTTTGGAGAGTACTGTTCATCTTCATAATCTTCATCGTCGTCCTCCTGATTGAGGGGATCAGCATTCTCATCTTCCGAATCATTTTCTGTCTCCTCCTCTTGATCCTTCGGAAGTCTAATCTTGATTCCCGCAGCCTGTCCTTTACGCCTTCTTCCCGGGTTAATGTAACTCATAGGTTTCTGGTCTTTCTTCTTCTCGAGCAAGAGAGCCTTCAGTTCCTCCTGCCCCTTGGATAAGCTCAGCATCATCTCCTGGAGTTGAGCATTCTGAGCCTGGAGATCTTTGACAGTTTGTTCGAGAGCCATTTTTCTGTTTGCAATAGGAAGACCGTGAGAACATAGATCCTTTAGAATACCTGTTATGCAATGTTATGTCATGCTATGCAATGTATGAAATGTTTTCAAGGACTTTTGGAATTTAACTTTGCGTAAACCACCAAAAAGAGGGAAACTTTTATTAATAATTTTTTTAATCAATGTTCATTACAAAAGGAAATAATAAAAAACAATGAAAGCTCAAATCTCCCAGGGACGGCTTCTTTTCGGACGAAGATATGTATTGAGTCTTCGTTCCTCATTAAGCTGGCTGGTGAGCTCTAATACTTTCTTCCTTTCTGCAACGAACTGAGTCTCAAAAGTATCCCTTTCCTCTCTCAACTGGATCCAGGATCTCTTTAATTCTTCAACCTCGGTAGGCATATCTGGATAAGGAATGATCTGAGGAGTACCTCCTTCAACCTCTGGTTCAACAATCAGCGGTCCGACTGCAAGGTATGGCATGACAAGTTCACGAGCTCTGGCGCGTACCCATCTGAGATAAGGTTCCATAGGAATAGAGTTTTTCTGTCATAAAGTGCTTTTTTTCACCATGCCCCAGGCTCGTACAAATCTCTGATGGAGACCTTGGGAATCGGTGTCATAATCAAACACAGTGCCTTGAATAATTCTTTCATGTGGACCTTCTCTTCGAGCATACCCCAACTGACGTAGGGCTAAAGCTGGGTTATAAGTAATACCTCCTCTTATCCCCAGGAGTGGTACGTTAGAGAATTCTCCACAACGGTCAATGATGATAACATTTTCTCTAAGATTGGGACACCAACGGATGTCTGAATGAGAGAGTGACATTATCCTTTGAGACCATTTCAGATTTCGCTCATTCTTCAAGATTGATTGAGGAAGGTGAGAAATAAACCACCTAGACAATAACGGTATGCAACACATGAGAGTCCCTTGCCTTTTCATAGTACGGGTGTGAAGGGAATGCAGAATGTCTCCAAGCAAGGTAGGCATAGGGTTATGAGTGAGAAATATCTTAATAGCATTCATATCTACGAATTGGTCTGGATTAGGAAATAACACCAAACCATATATTAGTAATGCTAGAACGTCTTCGAAAGCATGGACATTCATAACCTTTAAGAATTCTCGGGCCTTATTTATCAGAAACTTGGCAAGTAAACCCTTAACTCCACTTCTTGTTACCCAATTGGTTTCAATATCGGACTTTGTCATGTGTAAAGCCGCGGCAACTTCTTCAGACTTCGGAATCTTTTCTAAACCACTGAAAGGTGTTTGATCAAGGATAGGTATCCCAAGCATCCTGGAGAATTCTTCTAATGTGGGTACCAACTGATAATCCGGGAAGGTGAAGCAATGATGTTTAGGATCGAAGAACTGGAATAGAACCCTCATCATATCTTCTTTGAAACCAGTGGTAACCAAATTGAGGAGAGAACCATGTTTCTTGATGAACTGAGCCTGATCAGGAAGTTCTGACACTAAACTCTTGAGTTGAGGAGAGATTGCTACAAAATTGATCCGGATGGTCTTCCTGGAAGCCATAGCCCTGTTTCAGAGCAAAGTTAAATCCCTAAGTCCTTGAAATGGTCAGTACAATGCCATGATGTTATGATGTTATGATGTTATGACGTTATGATGTTAAGTAAACAACAAGCACAAACAAGTCACACAACAATAATTCCTAGGTTTTAAGGCTTGCATGAGTTCCATAGGCAAGTACCCTCCCCACTGAAGTTTGGTTGGTTCAACCTGTCCTAGAATAGTAACCGGGTTCTAGAAGGATCTCAAATCATTGACCTTCCTTTAAGTCCACTTCAGTGCAACACCAAGTGGTTGACCGAAGCTTCCCTAAAGTCCAATCTCAAAGAGTGTAGTATCGAGTCTCAACCAACCCCAGTCGGAACCGAAGTCAGTTATCTCACTACTTTCTAATGGCTAGGATGAGTCAATTAGGGTTCTAAAGGTCTGGTTAATGCTTTGATGACACCACGCGGAAGCCAAATTTTTCCTCAAGTAAACATGAGGAACATCAGGACATCCAAAGTGTCACATTAACCGTAGCCATCATTTTGACCATTCCAGTATACGCCGGATAGTCGCGCTGATCTATTGCTACTTACCTAAGGTACACTAGATCCGGGTGTAGGATCTTTCACTCAAGCATAAAATACCCAAGCAATCCCTCAAAAGTAAATCAGACAATTTAAATAAGTGATCTTGTTTTTAAGGTAACCTCTCTTTAAGTAATTCTGATCTCTTATCCCCAGTGGAGTCGCCAGTTCTGTCATACGGTGAACTGACTTCGTGTGTTTTTGCTTTGGAAAGCAAATGTCGCGGTTAGCAAGAGTCGCCACCGACTTTTCTTTTATCCAATAAGGAAAGGTGGAAAAGAACAGGAAAGACCTTAATTAGATTTTGGGTTCGGGAGGTACATTATACAAAGGGAAGGTGTTAGCACCCTTTGTATCCATGGTTATCCATGGGCTCTTAATTGCTTGATCACTTATGTTTTTCTTGTCTGAAAAAGTGTGTGAGAGCTGTTTAGAAAATGTTTTGAAAAGAGAGTTTAACTTTGTAATGATTCTTGTACGAATGTATACAAAGTATTTATCTCGTTTAAGTTTGAAAGCGGTTTAGAAAAATGTAACTTGGCAATGATTCTCGTACGAATGTATACCAAGTGGTGGATTTCTAGTATTTGCAAAGTATGAGATATGAAAAAATGTTTTAGGTTGTGAGCCCGCAATTAAGAGTTATACCTACCCGAGGTCTTTATGGGCATTTCCCGTCCTTATGAGGGTAAAACTGTCCTTACTATTGAGGAGTAAGTAGTTTTATCCCTTGGATGTAAAAGGGTCATCGTAGGGTCGTCGATTGGTCATTAAAGGCAACATTTGTAAGGATACCTTAGCATTCGAAGGGACGATCATCATTTAACCGTAGGCTACAACGAAGGGTCATCGAGGGACGAAATCATATATTCGAAGGCAACATCCGAGGGACTATGATTTATTTTATAGGGACATGATGATTTAATTGAAGGGTCTTTGCTAAGTGTATCCCCACATTCGCGGGACATGACCGTAATACCGGGGTCGTAGGGTAACAAAGAGAGGTCCAAGATCACTTATTTAAAGGCAAAGTTTTACAATTAATTAGATAGCCGTAATCAATTAGGTAATTAGAGTGAATTTCCACATTAAAATCGATTAAACAATTAGGATGAATCTCCACATTAAAATCAACTAAATAATTAGGATGAATCTCCACAAGGGTACCCCACAAATAAAGTGGAATACCTAGCAAGCTACTTGTTCCTGGGAATATGTGAACCCTTACAACATTCAGCACACAGGTCAGAATACCAAATGGGGGTGCAATCGAGGATTACACCGCAAAGGAAAACACAGCATTAGGAATGTCAGGCAAAATAACGCATGATTAACATAGAACGGATCAAATAAGCACAGAACATAACAGCCAAAATATTAGCGACTGTCACGTTCGCCTCTGCCTTGCCTAGCGAAGGCTTAGCGAATGCTCGCTACATGCTCGCTTAGCGATGTGCTAGCGAGCGGCTGCGGGTTTTGAATTTCAGAACAGTATGACCTCAGCCTGCTGCACGCCTTACGGCGTCCAATACACAAATTACATGGTTCAGCATTCACAATATTCAGGCACACTTAAATTCATATGCAAAACCTCAAATATGTTTATGAATTCAATTATAATATCACATGCAAATTAAGAACATAAAGCGGTAATAGTAATGCAAAACCTGTTTGCAGTCGAATTGCAACCTTGAATTGGCAAGTCGGATTGAGTTGGGCGGCGGTAACCTCGGTGCGGATGAGTTTCTTTCAGGGCTTCCTTTAGGGTTGCGCTGAATTCTCTGGGTTAGCCTCCAGGGTTTATTGTGCCTTCTTTCTATCTCCGGTTTTCCTTCCGTTTTCGTTCCCCTTTTCCTGACTGAAATGTTGGTATTTATAATGGTTTGTTGTGACCTAATGGGCTCAGAATGAAGCCCAGAATTTTCTGGTATTCGCAAGCTTCGCTAGGCGAGTATTGTAGCAAAGGGTTCGCTAGACGAAGGATTTGCTCGCCTAGCGAGCATGCCAGTTTGGGCCATTTTCTGGATTTGGCCATTTGTGAGTTGGGTCTTCGCTCCTTTAAGGTCAATGTCTTGAACAATAAGTTGGAGTGCCTTGAAAAGTGCCTTGTAATATTTGCGAGCAAATTTTGGGGTATGACAATACCTTCTAGAGTCAGTGTGTTTCACTGTAAAGTCAGCAAAGTTGTTCATATGGTATTTTTTTATTGCCAAGACACATTCCTCTTTGGTACGAAACATGTCTCCCACCTTTAATTCGCCTACTGGTCTCGGATACGGATTATAGAAGACACTGTCGGACGTTTCATCGTCGTGAAGATCCATATTTGTCATATGTTGAGGAGGATTGTAGGCATGAGTTGGAGGTATTGGTGGTGGTTGAGCCTCATCTTCATCGTCGTTGTTCAGGATGTGATCAACCTGTACCTCAGTCTCCTCTTCTTCTTCATCAACAACGTCGACCTCTACTTCGGCTTCTGGGTTGAGTTCATCTGACCATTGTGCATCATCTGCAGCATCTTCACCAGCTGGATCCTGATCGGTTAGTTGAGACTGTTGAGACGGTATACATGGTTGTATAGTAATGTACAACTCGATATAATCCATGCCTGAATGTTCATGACTAAGAAATATGCTTTCAACATCTTCATCGTCTCGTATCTTTAGGGGGAAAAACTTGCATTGACCATTCTCAAAAAATATAGGATTCTGATATGTCATCTTTGACACAATACCTGATGCTATAAAGGATTGTATTCTTTTTTTGAAATGCAAAAATGTTGCATTTCTCTTCATTGTCACTCTAATGGTATCAGTGTTTCTAAAACAAAAACCATGAAGCTCACACTCAAAAGTTTCACCGTTGCAGTGAACGTTGATACTGTATAATGATGAAGATGACATTTTGGAGATAAAAAGTATTTTGCAAGTGCAGATGAATGTGAGTGAAGATGAAAAGTATTTTGCAAGTGCAGATGAATGTGATAGTAAGACACTTAAATACATGGTATCAGTGTCTCACATTGAAGCTACTCTGAGATACTGTGTCAAGCATGCAAGTAATTTCAGAGATGAGGTGTCTGTCATGCAATACAGTGTGAGTTGATGTGTCAAGCATGCTAGGTAGTCATGAGTTGATGTGTCTGTCAAGCATGCTAGCTAGTCAAGACAGAAGTGAGTATTCAGCATGCAGGATACTAGAGAGCCACGTGTCTGAGATGATGTGTCAATCCTGCAAGACAGTGTGACTTGATGTGTTAAGCAGGCAAGTTATCAAGAAGGTAGTCATCAACATGCAGGAGACAAGACAGACACGTGTCGGACACCTAAGATGGTCAGAGATGATGTGGCAATCATGCAAGCCATCCATAAGTGAGTTGTTCAGCATGCAGGAGACAACAATGCCATGTGTCAGACATGCAGAAGGTGGCACCAATTGGTTTGGCGCCTACCTTTAGGGCTTGTACATGGTCGCCAATTTGAATGGCGCCCCCATGGAGTCAGTCCTCGAAACCAAGCATTCAGAACTAGCCTTGCATGCATGTACCCTATGGTGTCGCCAATTTGAATGGCGCCCCCTCTTTAATATTGTACATGGTCGCCAAATGAGGTGGAGACACCATGCAAACACAATTTTTCATGCACTCCTCCATTTGCCTATAAATTGATCCACTCCTTCAACAATTCTTCCACACCAACATTCTCACTACTTCATCTACAATTCTCACTACTTCATCTACATTACTTCTTTTACAATTTCATCTTCAACAAAATCTTCCATTTTCATCTACACCAACTCCCCAACAATATGTCTTTACTCACAATGGGCGAAGCACACAGAGGAACAGTTGCAAACATCGCGACATACGTAAGTTTTTTCTTATACTTCTTTTTTATGTTTCATCTCCACCAACCCCATTTTATTTTGAAATACCGACTTAGTCAAGTGTTACATTATTTCTATTATAGGATGTCTCAAGGTTTCGAACTCGAGTCCACGAATTTGTCCCAATGGACCCGATGATTCAACCTTATGTTGAACTCGCCGGTTTTGGTCACCTTAGCAAAATTATGTCTTGGTCTATAGATAACAAGTTCATTCTAGCCTTATGCGAAAGATGGAGGCCAGAGACACACACATTTTGGTTTCCAACCGGTGAGTGTACCGTGACGTTAGAAGACGTCTACATGCTTTTAGGACTACGAATTGAAGGCAAAGCTGTTAATGGTAAGACCAACTATGCAAATTCAATTTGCATGGAGATTTTAAACACTGATTTGTTAGATGATAATGCTAGGGGACAAGGTATACTACTTTCACGCCTAAAGTCATATTATAATAGTTTTTATTTAGATGAGCATTCTACCGAAGATGCTCGAATCATCAAAACTAGGTGTTACATAATGTTGTTACTAGGATCCTTTTTATTTCCCGAAGGTAGTGGTTCTAGCATGCATATTATGTACTTACCTTTACTTAGACATATAGATAGAATAGGTAGTTATAGTTGGGGATCCGCATGTCTAGCCTATCTCTATAGTTCGTTGTGCAAAAACTCCCACAAAGATACTTCTACATTTTCTGGATGTGCTATTTTGCTACAAGCATGGGGATGGTCAAGACTACCGTCTCTAGCACCGGTCAATAACAACCCCTTCACTTTTCCATATGCAAAAAAGTAAGTTGTTTAAATTGCTATATCTTTACTTACTTCCTTACAGTTTATTACCCATAACTAATTTATTTTAACTTTTTGGTGTAGATGGTCGGCACGCGGTATGAATTACAGCAGATGTCCGAGACACTGTATTACTCAATATCGCAACCTGTTGGATCACCTTCGACCGGCAGACGTAAGCAAAATAATTTCATTATTTCTTCATATTATGTTGACTTTTTCTACATTCATTTAAATCCTATCGTCTTTAACATTTCAGTTCATTTGGCGTCCATACCTTAATATGGATCATGAGCATCAGATCAACCCTGAAGATGCAGCCGTATGGACAACATGCACACCGATAATACGGTTCACAACAGTGGAGCTGCACAACACCGATCGTGTGAAGCTGCAGTTTGGTATGGTCCAGAATATCCCAGATCCCCCAGCTAGCCTAGGAGAATGGCATATGCGTAAAGTGAACGACCAATGGAACTACAACCCTTGGCAAACCTTCGCAAGATCAGAGTGTCGCAAGTGGAAGCACCGTCATGACCATGTCTTAACTGACGCAGTCATGCCAAATGAGGTAAAACCAAGTCTTACTTATATGGCTTGGTATAGATCAGTTGGATTTCAATTCATCGCCGATGATATGTACCTCTACGACCCACGCCAGACAAGTTACACACAAGAAGGATCAACATCTAACCCCCAACAACATTCTCAGCCCGGTTACTCACAACCACCTATCCGACAAACTTTCCGTTCCACAAACACACAAACATACAACCAAAACATGCCATTCACCCAACCCCAAAACCAAGAACATCCCCCATACCACCACCAACAAATGGACCATCAACCTTCAACCGAACATCGCTTCGCACCCACACCATCACCCTACCAAAGTCGCCTTACCCAAAACACTAACCGCCCCATCACCTACCGTAGCCAAGAACCCCAAACATCACAATACCAAAACATCCCACAACCATATCTCTTCCAAACACCCCAACAACCTTTCCAACCTTTCCTAGACCCATCATTGTCACCCATGTCTCCCTTCAACCGTCCCGGTCGCCCATCCATGAGTCAACCACACCCCAACTTCTCTGGCATGGGTCATGAGCTCAGCTACGCCGGTACACCATCATTGAATACTGAAGACTATGCTGAGTTGGCTGAATACCTCAACGGATCTTCTCTTGTAGGAGGTAATGACGCTCCTGGACCATCAGATGAACAAACACCGGTGCAGAATCGTCAACGTGGGTTAGGGCCAAGGGTTAGGGTAGCTAGGGGATGTGGGACCGGAGGTCGGTTAGGTGATCCCGGTCATCACCATTAGGATTCTTTGTGTAAAATCCAAATTTTATTAATATCAATTCGTATTATGTCAAATTTATCTTTGTGTAAACTCCAAACATTAGGTTTCTTTCATAATTCTAAAATAAACACATATCATAATACAAAAATTTATAGGTCAGAAACCCTAATTCAAGGACTTGTTATTGTTATGTTGAAGGGCTTGAATTTGGTCCCTTTTGGCAAAATTCACATACACATGTTTTGACAGAAACCCTAATTTTGGGTCAAGTTCGCAAGGACCTACCTCACTCATTTTTAATTATTTTGAGGTGGGACCAAGTGCATTGGAAAATTTAAGATGTCTACTTCACTTGTTATGTTGGACAAAAATTCATAACTCTAACACAAACACATGCAATAATACAAAACATTATAGGTCAGATAACAGATAAAATGTCAAAGAGTCCAAGTTCAGGTGCCCATAGCTTTCTCATAAAAATTGCAAATGATGTAAAACTTTAGTCCAAATTCATTATCTTGAAAAGATCTACAACTTTTATGTTGAAGGTTTTGTCATTTGAGGCTTTTATCATTCAAACTAAAGGGCTTGAAGTTGGTCCCTTTTGGCAAAATTCACATACACTTGTTTTGACATAAACCCTAATTTTAGGTCAAGTTCGCAAAGACCTAACTCACTCATTTTTAATTATTTTGAGGTGGGACCAAGTGCATTGGAAAATTTAAGATGTCTAATTCAAATGTTATGTTGGACAAAAATTCATATTCCTAAAAGAAACACATGAAATAATGCAAGACATTATAGGTCAGATAACAGTTCAAAAACTCAGCAGTCCAACTTCAACTGCCCATAACTTTCTCATAAAAAATCCAAATAATGCAAAATTTATTTCCAAATTCATTGTCTTGAAAAGATCTACAACTTTCATGTTTTAGGTTTTTTCATTTGAGGCTTTTCTAAGGGAGGCGCCAATTGGATTGGCGCCTCCTCTTAAAAATTACACATAGGCGCCAATTGGATTGGCTAGGGCAGGTGCCCTAGCCAATCCAATTGGCGCCTCCTTGCAATTTTTAAGAGGGGTCGCCAATCCAATTGGCGCCTCCTCCTAAAAGTGGGGTAGATTGGGAATTTTTTTGAAAAGTGGGTTATTTTGGGAATTTCTTCGAAAAAGTGGGTTATCTCGGTAAATTTGCCTATATTTTCTTACTACAAAATGACATATTAATTTTCCTCACCTCACTAAATTTCATCTCTATTCCATTTAATCTTTCTCTTTTAAATCTTATACATTAATATAATAAACACTCATTCCTCGCAATCTATTAGTTTCTGTAATGTTAAATATTCGAGTATTATTTTATACAATTTAGACATGTATTCTATTTAAAAATACATTATAGGATTTATAAAAGATAATATAGTACTTACAAATATACTATGTTTAAAATAATATAATTTTTAATTTCATTTATGATAAATATGATGGGATTTTATTTTAATTTTTTATTTAAAAAAACCTATTTAGGGTCGGGTAGCCCGAAGTCCATCTAGGGACGAGCTGGGGTAGTAACTTTAGAGCCCATACTACAACACGATTTTTTTTTGGCCCACCCCTAAAAATCCCGAGACCCGCCATGGCCGACCCGTTTAGGGCCAGGTAGCCCATTTTGACAGCTCTAAAAGCAATATTTTGCAACCACGTTAGGCGAATCCATAAACCACATGTTCTTGTCAAAAATTACAAGAGTGCATGGTATACCTCTATGTGAAGGGGATACTCAGAGGCCTTTCTAGTTAAGGATGGTTAGGGCTTGCTCGTGGTGGTGAGAGATATTGTTTGGTGATGTTTGTGGTGGTAAGAGATGGCTAACTCATGTGAGGTGAGAGGATTTATATTTATGTGTTATACTGAGTAAGTTATGATCTATCTTTCTCAACTCATAGGATTGAGATATCTATACAGACTCCAGAGCCTGAAGTTTAGAAAACTATTAGACTCAAGTCGTTGTACTCGCCAAGAAAATTACTGAAGTCGAGAAACATAAAGCCTCCTTGGATTCAACTGAGACTATGTCGGCTCAAAATGTTATTGATCAGGAAGTTTTCAAAGGAATTGTACATGGTAAGAAGGCCCTTGAAATTAAAGAAAGGATTGGCTAGCTGCAGGAGAAGAGGGATCTCCTCGACAGCAGGATTGAACGTGAGAAGACCTTTTTTGAATACTTTAAGTCTAGATTTCCTGCCTAATGTATTTCTCTATTGAGACAATGTAACTCCGCTTGGAGATTTTGTATGCCATCTTGGCTTTTTCCATTTTGGTTTTGATGATTAATGACAAGGTTTATTACCTTTTGATTTGAATCTCTTGGATCATAGGTTTATATTTTTTCAAATATTTCCGATTTACCCTTAAGATTCATCGATCAATACCCAGCTCTTGAATTTCATAGGCATTATTCGTAAATGTTTAGATTACGTGAAATGGTCCCTCCGAATTTGGTAACCATTTTCCTAAAGTTCGATCTCTTTGATCCATAGGTAAGATCACCTTCCAAACATAATCATTTATTGCAAAGTTTTTTATCTTAACCTTTTTATTTTACGCTTTGGCCACACACGCTTTTTGTCGTAGCAACATCTATTGCAGCCAACCTTTCTTCGTCTAAATCGGTCATTTCGTCGAACATCAGTCTCCAATATTGTTATGAAGGAATGTCATTTTTTCGTTGCATCCTAACTGATTGTAAACAGATTTCAGCTAGCAATACGACATCATGCCCAAATGTCAAACGAAAAGGCATTGAATTGGTTACCTCCTTTGGGGATGTTCGACAAGCCCATAGAATTTGATCTAATATTTTATGCCAATTCTTAGGTTTCTTGGCAACGTGTTTTTTGATTAACCCAATGATCACTTTATTGGCTGCCTCGACTTGGCCATTTGCTTGGGCGTAGTAAGGCGTGGAAGTAACCAACTTGAATCCTATTTCAGCAACAAACTCTTGCATCTTTTGACCAACGAAAACTGAACCTTGATTTGTAGTAATGGTTTCAGGAACTCCAAACCTATACACAATGTGTTTTTGAATGAATTCGATCATAGCCTATTGATCCACTTTTATCAAAGGGATAACTTCTATCCATTTTGTGAAATAGTCTATACCTACCAGGATAACTTTTTGTTGTTTCGACGAGGCTGATCGAATCTCAAAGATGACATCTAACGCCTAACCTCGAAAGGGTCAAGGTTTTATGATTACATGCAACTCGCTGGCTGGCACATGTTGAATGCTTGGATGTATCTGACATTCTTTACACCCTTTGGCAAAGTCAATACAGTCTTTTAACACACTTGGCCAGTAAACACCTTGTCAAAATAATAACCATTTCATTTTATGGCCAACTTGGTGAGCTCCACATATTCCACTGTGTACCTCAGACATTTCCAAGTATGCTTCTGTATCCCTAAGGCACTTGAGCAACACTCCTTCTAGAGTCTTTTTCAATAACTCATTTCCCAGACATACATAGCTTAACGCTCTATACTTGATTTTCCTATAAGTGTTTCCGACTGGATTTTCTAAGTACTCCACGATTGGTTTTCTCCAATCCGACCGCGAGAAATTGTCAATGGCAAAATCTTCATGTCTTTTAAAATTTTCAGAAATTTCAAAAAATTTACTTAAGACATCTGCCCCCCAGTTTTTGGGATTTCCATTTTGGGTGACGATGAGACGTTCGACACCATCTTTTCTTTCACCTCAATAAAGTCCTTGAACCTATCTTTTGACACTTTATACCCATATGCAATTTATGCTAAATCGTTAGCTTCTTGATTCTCTATTCTAGGCACATGTGTGATGTTGATAATCTCAAAGCACTCTAATAGGTGTTTCTCCATTGTGAAATACATTAGCAAATTTTCTTTAATGCACTTATATTCTCGTGTGATTTGTTTGAATCACCTTTTATCTCGACCTTCTTGGCTCTTAAATCCCTTAAGATTTTGAGGCCAATGATTAAGGCTTCGTATTCTGCTTCATTATTGGAACAACTTTCGTCGACTTTACATTCGATCTTCGTCGGAATGCCTTATGGGGATAATATTAAGATCCCAACACTTGTTCCATTTTTGTGACTTGACCCGTCGAAGTATAACCTCCATGGGTTCATGTCGACCATGTTTAGTGATGGTTCGACTATTGCATGGTCTACATTAAAATCGACCACTATTTGGCCTTTCATAGCCCTCAAAGGCATATATGTTAAAGAAAATTCAGTTAATGCTAGTGCTCACTTCCTAATTCGACTATGTAGAATGGATTTAGACAACATATGTTTAATAACATCAAAATGAGACGAAACATAAATGTAAACTGGTTTTATATATTGCTTTAATTTCATACATGAGAAGTACAAGCATAGGCATAGTTTTTCAATCATATTGTACCTAGTTTCAGATGGGTCTTTCGACACCACTATCATCCTCTTGTGCTAACATACTTCCTAAAGTCGTATCTGACACATCAATATATAACCTCATATTCTTATTCGTATTAGGTGGCAATAAAATGAGAGGCTTTGTGAGGTACTCTTTGATGGCGTTGAAAGCCTCATGTTGCTCTCGTTCCCAGTGAAAATCACTTTCCTTCTTGATCTTGAGCAATGGCGAGAAAACATTTGTCTTGCCACTTATATTTGATATAAATCTTCTCAAGAAGTTTATCTTCCCTCACAAAGACTAGAGCTACTTCTTTTTCGAAGGAGGCTTAAGATCCAAAATTGCTTTTATTTTGTTTTGGTTGATCTCGATGCCTTTTTTGTGCACCACGAAACCCAATAAGTCTCTTACATGTACATCAAAAGCATATTTTAATGGATTCATTTTTAATCCATATTTTCTCATCCTCTCAAATGAGCGTCGAAGATGGTCCAAATGACCATTTTCAGATGAAGACTTTATCACAATATCATCAATGTATACCTGCATAAATTTTTCAATAAAATCATGGAATATGGCATTCATGGCTCTTTGATAGGTTGCTCCGGCATTTTTTAAACCAAATGGTATCACAACCCATTCGTATGTTCTCAAAGCTCAGGGGCATCAAAACACCATCTTGGAAACATCATCTTCTGCTATGAGAATCTGATTATGGCCAGAATAACCATCAAGCATGCTTAAGTATTCGAAATATGCGGCTGAATCGACTAGCATTTCTGCCACTGGCATCGAATACTCATATGTTGGAGTTGTATTATTTAAGTCTCTAAAATCTATATAGACTCTAAGTGTTCCATTTTTCTTGATAACAGGTACCATGTTGGCTAACCATTTGACGTACCTTGCAGTTATGATGAACCATCTTTTGAGCAGTCTCTCGATCTCCTGCTTAATCTTCAATGTGATTTCTGGAACAAACCGTTGAGGATGCTACTTTATTGGCCATTTTCCTGGATGAATAGGCAATCGATGTTCTATCACGCTTCGATTTAGGCCAGGTATTTCACCATAGTCCCAGGTAAAACAATCTCTGTACTCTTTCAATACTTCGATCAGTTTAGCCTTCACCTTCGACCCAACTTTAGTGTTTATATAAGTTGATTTTTTTATGACCCCATCTCCTAGATCTATCTCCTCGAGTGGGTCTTGCGCTTGCATTCTCTACAAATCATTTAATGGGTCTTTCTCAAACCACAAAGGCTCATTGTCATAAATGCAATCTAGCCTCCGACTTTCTGAATCTGTTGTTTGGCCTTGTTGGCCATGTTCACATTCTTCGACTTTGGCTTTGATAGACAATTTTTTTAGTTTCTCAGCTTCTAATTCCGATTTTCTTTTGTTCTCATCCAAATAGGCTGAAATTCGAGCCAAACTTTCTGACTTAGTGGTCATCTTCATCGACTGCAGGCCACCCCGTAGGTGGATTTACCACTTTAGGCTCAATTTCCTCTTCAGCATCCTAGATAAATACATAATCAGGATCTAGATTCAGGACACAACCTGTGTTAACAGAAGTGTAGGATCCTGATTCATCATCACAAGGTGTGATATTCACCAAATGTTAGTCGAAGGATTTCTTCGTGTCCTTGGCTTTGCCGATCTTGTAATAACTCTTATCAGCCTCAATATTCTCAATAATGACATCTCTCCTCCAGATAATTAACCTTTAGTGTAAGGTTGATGGCACTGGCCCTACTCCATGGATCCATTCTCGTCCTAAGAGCAAGTTAAAATTCACTTTAGAGTTTATCACCATGGAAATCATCGATCGTATGGTTGTACCAACGGCTAGTTCGACTTGGATAACCCCAAGAATGTTACTGGTTTTTACTTCATAATTAGATAAAACCATTTTGTGTTGTCAGAGATCAGCATCACATTTTCCCATTTTCTTAAACAAAGTATAAGGCATTAAGTTGACAACTGCTCCTCCATCCACAAACATTTTATTCACTACTACTCCATCAACCTTTACCCTTATGAACAATGGTTTCAAATGATACATCATTCCTGGACTAGGCTTTTCAAACATAGCTTTTTGTTCCTCCACCACGCCATTGTTCAAAACATAGTAGCATAATGGTTTGTCTTCAGCAGTTTCATCTGGTACGGAATCCTTGTCTGCTTCAGAGACTTCCGACACCATATCAGATTCGGAAGGCAATACCGACACGATGCCATAGTTGATGCATCTTCACCATAAGTATCATCGTATATATTGTCATTTGGTGACAGATTGTATTCTTCATCAGACTGGGGAGGATATTATGGTTCCTCCTCATTCGACTGAGGAGTGTATTTAGGTTCTTTCTTATCCTCGACCAGAGATGTGCATTTTATGCTTTGGGTTGATACTATTCCTTTCTCTCCTGAAAATTCCATGGTTATGGCCATTGTCTGGTTTGGTATGATTTCCCCTTTTTCAACCCATATTCCTTTTGGATATTGTCTTTTCTGTCAAGATATTTTTACAGGTTTCAGCTATGAAGTTGAAGCCTCTTTCCCAACTTTCTTGTTTCTATGATAACGCCTCTATTACATTCTTGTCATAGGTTTTTTCCCTTTGTAATTAGAGGAAACCACATAACCTCTGGGTTCGACCCTCTTCTTTGAAGTCTTTGCTTCTTTCTCCAGATCAAGCACTTTCCACTTTGGCCTTTTGCTCCCCTTTTGATTCACATGTTCCACCCATTTCTCTTGTGGGATATCCGATGGAGGACGAAAGGTCTTTAGTCGAGGCTGCTGGAATTTCCTTCTGTACTCTTCATTTCGACGAGGTGCCCCACTTTTATCGAACACAAACCCTAGGATGTTGGGTTTTTCCTTTTCAAGTGCCTTCTTCTTGTCAGCTTCATACTTTTCAACGACTTTCTCATCGAAAATAGCATTGCACCTTGGACATAGCACCGCCTTCGACCCAGTCACTCTGCATTTCTCCTGGAAATCAGTCAAACCTTCTCCAGCTTGAGGATAAAATGCCTCTAATTCGTCTTCAGTCTTTTTGTCGAAACCATCAGTAGTTTCAACCATTATGCATTCAAAAGATTCACCAGTCGAAGACTCGTTGAGACCATCGGTAATCTCAACCATCATTCAAAAGCTTGAAATATAAGGCTTTTTCGACCTTCAAAGGATTTGTGTCTGCTTGCATCTTTGGACTTTCGCCAAATTGAAGCTTGCCTTCCATCAAAGCTTTCTGCACCAAATCCATGAAAAGAACACATTTAGACGTTTTATGACCAAGAAAATTATGAAACTTACAGAATCCCTTTTTCTTTTTCTACTCTAATGGGGGATCTTTTAAACCTTGAGGAATAATAATTTGACCATCTTTAACTAACAAATCAAATATCTCGTCACATTTAGACACATCGAAAGTGTAAGTTTTAGCAACGTATTTATCTATTTTCTCCATTTTGACGGGACTTTTCCCGTTTGATGGTTTCAACAATTTACGCGTGTAAGGAGGTCCTGGCTTGAGCTCAGCCATGTTGACCTCGCTTTCATCAATAAGCTCTTCATCGTCAGAAGATTATTCGTTAGCTGCTACATAAGACACTTTCTCTTTCTTATGGTATCTACCTGTTGCGTTTGATTTGTCGAACTCTATCAGCTAATTATGCCATATCCCTAAGATATTATGTGTCTAACTTTTTCTTGATAGAATAGTTTAAACCGCCTGCAGCTATTTCGACTAATTCGTGCTCAGGGACTTGAGTAAAGCATCTTACTTTTAAAAGTCTAAACATGTTGAGATATTGATCGACTGACTTAGCGGTCTTTCATTCGACGTTGACCAGTTCTTTCAAACTTATTTTCGACTGTCCCATGTAGAAATGTTCATGGAACAATCTCTCTAATTACGTCCACGTATGGACGGACTGTGGAGGTAGCATCGTAAACCAAGTGAACACATTCTTTGTGAGGGAACTTGGGAAATATTTCATATTCAAGTCCTCATTGTTTGCTATGTCACCAGCTTCAGTTTAATATTTAGCAACATGTTCGACAATGGACTCTTCAGTGTCTCCGGCGAACTTGGTGAACTTTGGAACCTTCCATCCCTTAGGTAATTTTGTTTGTAAAATAAAATATGGTAATGGATATGAATACGTTAGCCTTTGAAGGCATGGGTTTACCCCATTTGGAACCATGACTCGTTCGATAATGGCCTCTAAATTTGTTCCCTAGCCATTATATCTTGTCAAACTTGCTGACCACATGGTCGGGATCTTGATTTCTATTGGCTAACACAACGGGAGGCCGTTGGGCCACCCTGGGTATTAGTTCGACCACCAGATGTTCTTGGTCAATTGTTTCATTGAACAACTCCTCATGTCGGACTGGGGTTTCCGGTCGAGGTGGGGGTGGGGGAGTATGTCGAACTTGTGCTCTGAGACCCTTAGAAAATCCCCTATTCAAGTCATTTGAGTTGCCAATTTTTGGTAACTCTGAGTCGAATCTTGAATTAACGGTCTAAGTATGGTACCCACTTGCTGAGTTAGCATATGGACCATTTCCTGATTACTTTCGTCCATCTCTGTCTCATGACTGCGACAAAGCTCAGTGTGAAAGTTGGGATCGACTGAGATGAAAAACCTAAACCTGGGGGTCAACTGAATTGGTTTACCAAAGGTCTTAACCCATGGTAGGGTGGGAATAGCGACGATGAATTTTCACCAAATGTCAAACTGCTACCAAACGTCGAACTGATATTATGTATACTTGACATAACTTCGATTGGTATTCCTAAGGTTCGATGCATAGGCACTTTGAAACTGGGCATATATTTCCCTGAAGTTCCCATCATCATCGGCCTTGGAGTCTCAGACTGAAGTGATGTCAATATTGGTACACTATGTGCAGTCGAAACCAAAGACACAGTGTCAGAACCAACATCAGTTGTTTGCGACACAACTGTACTTCCTCCCGGAGATGGTTCTTCATTTGGATTTGGACGTGGTGTTACCATTTTACCACTACGTAATTGCATATACTTAATATAACGGGTCCCACCAAGTGTGCCAATTTTTTTGCACGGGTTTTCGCGCGAACAATCTCTAGCCTCCTATTGAGGTTTACTTGCAGGATCGGCTAGAAAATCCTAGACTAAGAGTTAACTATATAAGATGTTTTTTTAAAATGTTTGGATAAAGAAAACGGCAGATAGGAAATGCTTGTAAAAGGTGTAATTAAAGTAGATGAACGAAAGACAAGATAAACCATAAATGGCAAAACAGATAAAAAGACTTGGTAATTTAAATTGCTTGAAGGTAAATGTGGGCGCAAGCATATATTTTTGTGAGAATGAACTATTTTCTCTAAATGCTTGATACTTTGAGTGTTTTCCCTCTACAATGTTATAAATGTGACCCCTATGACTATAACTCAAATCTACTTAAATAGTAATGAGAAATAACTACTACATTGCCATTAGCCATCTACAATGTGCCACGCGTCTAAACCTGCAACCCCACGTCTTTTGCAACTTCCCCCACATTCTACTCAACTAATTATCTCGTTTTTGCTTGTTTGGCTTCGACTTTAACTACCTCATTCCCCTTCGACATCCTTTCGACCTGGCCTATGTCCTTTGGCCCATCTTGCCTGTCGAAACTCTCGCTATTTCTCATTCTTTTGCTCTACTCGTAATTTACTGGTTAACAAACTGACATTCCCTTTTCTGCTTCTTTAAAAATGTGGGACATTCATCTTTAATGTGACTAAAACCTTCACATTCATGGCATTGTATTCCTTTACCTTTTTTTAGTTTGTCTTCATCTTTGCTCTTGTACCGAGGTCAATGTTCTTGAAGTTGTATGGCATTTTTCTTCGACATTTGTCCTCGATCTTATATCCAGTCTCATCAAGGATTTGTTAAACTTTATACCAAGGAGAGATATAATATCTAAGAGACTTTCTTTAGTATTCTTATCATATTGATCTTCATTTTCTTCAGTGTTGGATACAAAGGTTATACTCTCGTTCTTCTTTTCAGGTCTGCCACTTATAGCCATCTCAAAGGTTTATAGAGAACCAATGAGTTCATCCACTTTAATGATTCTTAAGTCTTGGACTTCTTCAATAGTTGTAACCTTCATATCAAACTTCTTAGGTAGTGATCTGAGGATTTTTCTGACCAGATTTTCTTTAGATATCCTCTCTCCTAAGGCAAAAGAAGTGTTGGCAATGACACGAAGGCGAATGTCAAACGTAGATATAGATTCATCTTCTTTAATTCTAAGATTCTCAAATTTAGTTGTGAGAAGGTGCAAACTTGACGTACGAAATTTGGATGAGCCTTCATGTGCTAGTTTGAGAATCTCCCAAGCCTATTTGGCTTCAGTACATGTGTTTATTAATCTAAACTTGTTCTTATTCACACCATTAAAAATAGAATTCAAGGCTTTAGAGTTTCCAAGAGCTTCTTTATCTTTAGTATTAGACCATACAAATTCTAGGTTTAAGATTGATGTTCCATCTTGGGAGGTAGACATAGAGTGTTACCAACCTTTTATTATAGCCTTTTATATTTTTTTGTTCGTTGATTTAAGAAAATAAATCATTTTATCTTTCCAATAATCATAGTTGGTACCTACCAGGACAATTATTCTATAGGATGGTCCTCCTTCCTTAGTATTTTCCATTTTAACAGAGTATATTTTCCCTGGAGCTCACCGAAACAGAACAGGATGCATGCTCTGATACCAATTGAAATTATGTTCTTCGCATAACAAATGTTGAACACCTTGTCTGAGACAATGTGCACATCATGCTTATAATAGATTAACAAATACCATTAAATAAATCATAAATCAATCAATAACACAAAGGAATATTAACCCAGTTCGGTGCAACATCGCCTACGTCTAAGGGGTTTCTAACCCAAGAAAGGAAATTAAGTCTCAATAGTATTAATACAAATAGTCTTATATGAACAACCCTTGTTCAATTCCTTTCTTCCTAATACTATTTGGGTCTTTCTATTTATGACTCCCTCTAAATATGAGAATCTCTCTCACTTCCTCTCAATCACTAACCCTGGGGATAAATACATAAAACAAATTTAAAGAATGTTGAATTATAACTCAACTAACAAAATAACCTTTATGTCTTTGATAGGAAACTTAGGCACTATAGAGGTGCACAAATAACATAAAGAACAAACACTTAAAGAAAAAACCCTAAAACATTTGATCTTCAATTCTTGCATAACTTTTGTTTGTTAGGAATGAGTCTTCATATAGAAAATCATTTGTTGGGACTGGGCATCTGATTTGAACACATACATATTTGGTTTTGATGGAGAGTTAATATTTATACGGATTTTGTTTGCTATTCATTAATGTCCACCAAGAAATTTGATATCATTTAATTTGATTTGGTCTTGGATAATATTTTTAGCCAATCTTCCATAAAAACACATTGTTAAAAGATACAACTCATAAATGACAAATCTCATTCGAATCAATCAAACGCACTCACATATTTACTCATGTATTTTGGTTTACAGACTGAGTCCAAATGTTACACCTCATGGTGGAACATCTTGTCTCACATAATGTCTCTTCAGAATTTACATCTTGTTGTTCATGTTATTTTACCTAAAGCATTCAATCAAAAAAATAACAATGCTAGTTCATCAACATGTAATAAATGTGCCTATTTTGAAATCAAAATATTTGAACTTAATAAAATAATTAGTAAATAAGAAAAAGGAAAACAAGGTTTAGATAATGTTTGAAGTTATCAAATATATCAAAATTATATAAGCGGTCTGGGATACTCTAAATTCGGTCCGGGATACTCTAAATTCGATAAATCTAATCAATTCAAGAAAACTATCTTTGTAAAGTCTAGCAATGCATACTACAATGTTCAATTAAAGAAGGTGCAAAATAATTTTCAACTAAAAAAGACTTATGTGAGAAATAATTTTTATAATTATAAAAGAAATAAGTTATTTAATAAATTTTCATACTTTTATTGTAGTTTTAAGGGACGTACCCCTAATACATGCTATAAGACAATATTTGGTGTACCAAGTGTAAATTATGTTTGGGTAGAGAAAGGAACTAACTCACAAGGACCCAAATTACATTGGATACCTAAAAAAATTAATTTATTTTGTAGGAATGCTTGAAAAATACAATTAATATGTGGTATATTTATAGTGGATGCTCTAAACATATGACAAGAGACAAATTAAAATTATCATCTTTGACCTTAAAGTATAAAAGATTTGTCACTTATGGAGACAACAAATAAATGAAAGCTAATTGGTATTGGCAAAACATGTACGCCATCTTTTACCATTATTGGTTATGTGTTATACGTTGATGATTTAAAGCATAACTTGCTAAGCATAAGCCAATTATGTGATAAAGGTCTTACAATCAACTTTAATAAAGATGCATGCATCATAGAAGATGAAGTATCTAATGAAATCAATATATTTATGATATCCTTGGATGATTTATTTTTTAAACTAAAATGTCTTATGGTCAACAATAACAATGATGCATGACTTTGACATAAAAGAATTGCTCACATTTATATTGACCATATGAATAAAATAGTAAATCATGATCTTGTTCTTGGGTTACCTAAGATAAAATTTGTTAAAAAAAATTATGTGATGCATGTCAAAAAGATGGGCAGGTCAATGCTTCTTTTGTTGAGAAAAAGCAGGTGTGGGCTAAGAACTTTGAGAAACAAAGTGTGAGAAAGTCTCACATTGATTAGAAAAGTGGAGACTTGAGCATTTATAAGTGAGAGAACGCATACACATATCACCTTAGGGTTTTGGGTGAGTATGTGGTTTGTGTCTCACAAGTTGTGTTGCTCTTAAAGAAAAAAAATAAATGAAAAATGCTCCCTCATGTTGATCCCTTGAGTTGAAACCCCACACTGGTATCTGAAGCATTTAGTTCGAGTGAGGGACCGACTTTCTTGTATCGAAAGTACTCCCCACAAGCAGGGGGTATGAGGTGTCTCGTTAAAGAATGCCAACGGCGGTACAAGTGTATCAGATGAAAGAGCTTCCGCTTGAGGGAAACATTGTGGATAGACTCACACTTGAGGAGGAGTGTTGAAAAAAAGCAAGTGTGAGTTAAAAACTTTGAGAAACAAAGTGTGGAGAAGTCCCACATTGATTAGAAAAATGGATATCTTATCATTTATAAGTGAGAGAATCCACATACTTATCATGTTAAAATTTTATGTGAATATTTGATGTGTCTCTAACAAAATGCGTTACTTTTAAAGAGAAAAAAATTAATAAAAAATTATTTCTGATGTTAACTCTCGATTTAATGTCCCACCATCTTACACTACTTTTTGCTACTTAAAATATGTCTCTTCGTATTCAAAAACATTCTAATTAAGAAGGATAGTTTAATAAATTGGATTTTGTTAAACTTTGCGAGACTTTTTAGTGAATTTTTAATATGAAAAACCTTATATCAAAATATGACATTTCTAAAAAGAATTATATCTTTTATGTTTACATCTCTCTCATGTTGTTTCTTTATCTCGCTCTTAGCCCAATAAATTTAAAACAAACTTTTTTATCAATTAAAAATTTGAGCAACACAAAAAATATGGATCTTTAGTCTTATTTTCAAGTTGTCATCCTTATCCCACCTCTAATATCATTTTAAATGGTTATAAGTCAACTTATAAGAAGAAGTTGCACAAATACATCATACACATCCAACAAACAGTAAATCTTAACTGTGTGATACTCTAATACAACTAACTGTGTGATACTCTAATACAACTTCAATATACACTCAAATCTAGCATAAGTTATGAGTTAAAACCTCGCATTGATACTATGCTAATGAGTGAATTCATTCTCAGAAGATATATTTAAGAAGATGATGTGAATAATTAATCATCATATATATATATATATATATATATATATATATATATATATATATATATATATGAGAAAGAGGGTGATATACTGACAGTGTAAATTTATTTTACACTGTCAACCAATGACGACCATGCATTCCACCAAATCAGACTGAAAAATTTTAAAATATTGATATGACATGGCGAAATGATATATTTTTATTGGATGACCGTGTAAAAGTATTTTACACTGTTAGTAATATTTTTTAAACTTACCGTTTAATTAAAAGATGTTATCGTATAAATTATATCTATAAATTTTGATATTAATTTATAACCATACGTAATCAGAGTAGGTCAAAATTAACGTTACATGAAAAAAGTTATGTTAATTTTTGTGTATCTTAATAACGTATGAAATAATCCTAAATTAATATAAATATTTATAGATATAATTTATATAATAATATTTTTAAATTTAACGGTTAATTTTAAAAAGAAATTAATTACTATATACTGTCAGTGTAAAAAATTTTACACCGTCGATTAATCACCATCATCCGTTTGTATTACTTTATAAATTTTTAAAATAAAAGTCAAATTTCTTTTACCATCCGACGTCTATGATTAACTGACGGTGTAAAATCCTTTTACACTGTCAGTGTATTTCAATTAAACTCTTTTAAAAAATATGTATCCATTACTATTGACTGAGTATAATTCATAGGATAAGTAATTTGATATTTAATTAGGATAATTTTAATTTATTAATAGAGCATAAAAATGTTTTTATATTCGATCAAGACTTTTACACCTGAGGATATTTTCAATTTGTCAAAATAAAATGTCTCTAAAAGGCCAACTTTTTTTCAATGTGTGCATTTGTAAACCTGAGGATTCTTTTTCTTGTGAATTACACATTTACTTGGTTTTCTATCCTTTTTGAATCATAGTCCATTTTTATTCAAGGAAGACCTTTGACTTGATAGGATCAAGTTAAACTTTTATTTCCCTTGGGTAAACTTACCTAGGATTTCATGCATATCAATTACTTCCTTTTTCATGGAAACACAAGTCTCACAAGTTTCTCTTGAGTTTCTAATTTTAATTATTTCTATTTTGAATGATCTATTGCTTTCTTCAAGAGATCTTAAATTCTCCTTAAGAACTAAATGAAGGCTCTCATCTTTTGATTTAAGGATTAGATTAAACCTTCAATTCTTAATTCTTAGATATTGGTTAGTGACAAGCGTTTCAATATAATTTTTAATATTTCTAAATTTTGAAAAACATTTGAAAGTGACATCTTCATCTTCTTCATCTTGTGTGTTCATCTCCTCTTTCTCAATACTTGGAGAAACTCCATATATCATTTCAAGAGTACCTTACCTTTTCTTGGCGTTTTTACAATAGTGAACATAAGTTTTTTTACTATCATCTAGAGACATTACTATAAAACTCTTGATTTTAAAATCTATTTCAAACTTTCTCTTTTCTTCTTTGGTCCAAAGGGAACCATTTTTATATACTACTTTTTCATTTACTTGATAAATAGGGATAAATGGACCATTGATTATAGTTTCCCATAATCCATGGTTTATACTTTGAATAAAGATTTTAAGTCTAGCTTGCCATATTTTAAATATAGTACTATTAAAAAGAGGTGGTGTATTTAGAAAAGATCTTCCTCTTACATATGTGTTGTAAGTCATCTTCCTCCTAATATGATTAATCCTTAAACATGAGTTAGACTCTAATACCATTTGTTGGACATGTGACTTCGTACACAAGAGAGAGAGAGAGAGAGAGAGAGAGAGAGAGAGAGAGAGAGAGAGAGAATTGTATGTTTCAGAGAAACTTAGATTTGAAAATATTTTGGATTAAAATCAGAGTTTGAAAACATTTTAGAAATACTTTAGAAATATGCAGCGGAATATAAAATTGCATAAAGTAAAATGCGTAAAATAAAAGTTGAGGGAAGAGAAAAGACATCCGGAGTTAAATAGGTTCAGTAAAAAATGACTTAGTCCTATCCCCAAGATTTGATCTTGAGAGTATCAAATAAACTTAAGAGTTTTTAGTAGTTGAACTCTCGAAACCCCTTATACAAGGAAAATTAAGTTTATGGCTAACTTTCAACCAAATAACAAACACGGAGAGAAGCGGTGAGTCTTCCTTTCAAAAGATGGATCTAAGTGGTTAGTCTCATTTCCACAAGAAACTTGGAGTGAATATTCTTCAAGCTTCAAACAAAGATTTTATCATGGGCTGATCTTGAATCTCGAAGAGCTTTTAACACTTGGTTGAGCTTGTGAACTTAAACTTGGTTTTATACCGGGCTAACCAAGAATCTAAGAGGTTTTAACACCATGCTTATCTTGACCCTTGTAGAACTTTTAGCACCCGACTAAGCTCGTGAATCGAAACTTGGTTTTATATCGGGCTAACCAAGAACCTATGAGATTTTAACATCGGGTTGAACTCAACCTTTTAAAGCTTTTGAGCGGGTTAAACTTTCAAACCTAAACTAAGACTTGATCACACAATCCCCAAACCAAAGCTTTTCAAGTGTTTAGATTCGAACCCAAATAAATAACCCCTAAATAAATGAATTGTTCAACCAAGGTTAAAATAAAACTTCCTTGGTGAACTTACAAATCTACCCTTCCAGAATTACAACTTCCTCACTGGCAAAATGACTTTCTTGAAAGCGCAATGGCTAAAATTTTAGTGAGAGAAAGTGAGAAAAATATTTTTTAAAGAGAGAGTTTGTAGTGAGATATGAAAACACATTTATGGATGTTAAAAAATATGGGAAGGGACATATATTTATATGCTAGAGGTTGACACAATAATGATGAGCCAATCAATTGACATCATGCACCAATTGATTGGTAGGCCTAAATTAATCGATTAATGAGTTCAAAAAGGTAAGAAAAGATATTTAGTTATTAACATTCATTAAGTAACTATCCTAATCGATCAAGGCACATTTTTGAATAGGTCCAATCGATTTCCATAAGGTGCCAATTAATCGGCAAGAATAAAAACTTGATTATATCTTTTCTGAAAATTCCTAACTTGTTTGATACAAATTCAAGACATTTTTTAGAAGTGTTTTCTTGAGAAGAATAAGTCCGAAAGCTTGTTTGTTTGTTTGTGTGTGTGTGTGTGTCTGATTAACCATACACTTTATGAGAGAGCCCTTATTCTTTTACAATGTATATTCGCTTTGATGTATCGAGGCAGGATTTCATATTATTCTAGACTTATTAGATGCTTTATCCTTGTAGACACTTGCTTGAGCTTGAGATGAAGCTTGAGTTATATTCCATTTGGTTTCCCTTACCAGAGAGTCAAGTCCATCAAATCCTAATAGTATGATTTCATCTTTAACCACTCTTTGGTTATTATCAATGACTTGTTGCCGTTATCAAAGGCATGTTTATCTTTAATAGTCATCATAATCAAAAGCATGTTCACATTCAATGGAACTTCTTTTGACTAATAACCTGCAAAATAAGGTTGCATAGCAGAAACATATATTCATGTGTCAAATGCCTTTATATTTTTCTTCACGTGATAGCACAAGTCTTGCCTCTTCAAATTTCTTTTTCTCTTTATCATTTTTAAAAAAAAATCCAAAAAGGGAAATGGACAAACCATCATTTTTCATAACATTGACCATAAAATAACCACACACTTCCAAGAAAACAAAACTTCAAATGTGATGATAGGTGTCATGTCACAATGCAATTTGTAGTGTCACCTATCCTTACTAACCTATTGATACCTTCAAACATTACCAAAACTAAAACACAAATTAGAATTCGAGTAGCATTTGATTTGAAGTCTTAAGCCTGAATTAACATGATAAATCATGATTTATCTAGATCTATGATGATCTTCATTATATATAAATGATCACTAAAGAGGTTCATTGATCTATAAGGACATACCTGTCGCATCCGCGAAAAACAACCGGCGGGCTAAAACAAAAACAAACAGAGCCGCCACCGTGCGTTATTTATCCCAAAAGAGGGAAAGGAAACGCTCGAAGTAAACCTGGAAAAGACATGGTCTCGCGACCAAAGAGAGATGGGATCGGGAGTCGGTTATGCGAAGGGAAGGTATTAGCACCCCTACGCATCCGTCGTACTCGACGGGATCCACGCTCAGAAGGATAGAAGTTGTCGCATCCGCGAAAAACAACCAGCGGGCTAAAACAAAACAAACAGAGCCGCCACCGTGCGTTATTTATCCCAAAAGAGGGAAAGGAAACGCTCGAAGTAAACCTGGAAAAGACATGGTCTCGCGACCAAAGAGAGATGGGATCGGGAGTCGGTTATGCGAAGGGAAGGTATTAGCACCCCTACGCATCCGTCGTACTCGACGGGATCCACGCTCAGAAAGATAGAAGAAAGGTTGCTAAACACTGCTCAAAAGAATGCACACACACACCGGACACAACACAGGTGGGGGAAGAGAGGAACGGGCTCGCTAGGATATCGCATCCTATGCCTACGTATCTCATCTGGAATGAGAATCAGAGCTACCGTAGTTCGGCTCACGCACGCCGAAACAAAACACACGCACAGACGCTGAGACGTCAGAACAAACAGGCAAACATGGAAACCGAATGCCAATCGCTGGACTTACATTAGACTCCGAACCAAACAAGCACGCACGGGAAACCAACTGCCAATCGTTGGACTTACGTCGGACTCCACACAACAAACACCAATAGGATACGGACTTAATACCTTCCCTTCGCATAACCGACTCCCGATCCCATCTCTCTTTGGTCGCGAGACCATGTCTTTTCCAGGTTTACTTCGAGCGTTTCCTTTCCCTCTTTTGGGATAAATAACGCATGGTGGCGGCTCTGTTTGTTTTGTTTTAGCCCGCCGGTTGTTTTTCGCGGATGCGACAGCTGGCGACTCTGCTGGGGATAACAGAAGTTGACCTATTGCTGGTCCATCTTCCCTAAGCGAGTCTCTCCTAGCGCTCTCTAGGATAGTTTAGGTTGTTTGTGTTGCTCTATTTATTGCATTTATGATTATTATGTTGTGTATATATTTGCATAAATGTTTGCATGCATCATACTATCATGTTGTTGTCCTCTGTACAGGTGGTTTCTCTGTTATGGGGGGGTGTTCTGAGTGGGGCTAAAACCCAGGCCCGAGTATACACCTAGGATTAGCGTGGTCTCATGTTGACTTTCATGTTAGGTCAACATGTTTTGGGCGACGTGACATACCACAAGTCGGACGAGGTTCATTTGAGAGTGCTCTTCCTTTGTGGAGTATCCACTCTGGTTGAGTCACCTCATCTGAGCTGTTGACTTCGGTGACCGATCTTTCCCGGATCTTTGGTTTAGATGATCTTAAGAGAGCTGCAACGGCACACCCGAAAGGGCAAACCCGTTGAGTATCTTTGCCCGATTGTCGAGACCATTATCCGCCTTAGGATGACCTGATTAGAATTCACCTGTGAGGGGAGGGTTGATTCTTACAGATGCATGTTCTGCTGGTGACTTTGATGGTGACTAATGGTTCAGCTGTTGATCAGAGTCTTATTTATAAGTCGGATTTATGGACATTTATTTCCGAGACGCCGGAGTGTTGTCCGTGGTATTTATCAGTGGGGATCCGTTTATTTCAGGATTCCCTGGGCTGGTTCAGAGGGTCTTGTGGTTATCAGATCAGTGGTTCTCTGGTGATGATGGTGATGTATCTTTCAGTTCCGTTTATTTCGGAACCCTGAGTCGGATCTGTGATTACATATTCCTTCAGATGGTCGTGATCAATTCAGAGGCCGTAACTCAGTGCAGCGGTTGTTCAAATGACTTGGAGGATGGCACAATGCATTGCATTCATACATCAGCATCATTCATATTTTGCATTTATCTGCATCTAACTCATGTTTATCCATATGCAGGGACATTTTTGATTGAGATCCTGGTTGAGAGACTTCTTTGTTCAGACATGAGGACCGGTTTGAAAGATGATGTTGTCTACAGTTTCTTCGACCCAGAGATTGGTGTGCTGAGAGATATGATAGTATTGATTACACCCGACCATGTGGGGATGTTCCGAGAGGCATACGGTGGTATTCTGAAGTCGGTTTTCAGGCTCACCGACAGTGATAGGAGCGCCATCTATACTCTTCTTCAGTTTTATGATCCGGGCTTGAGGTGTTTCGTTTTCCCGGATTACTTGTTGGGACCCTTGATGGAAGATTATGCTAGCATCCTGGGTATTCAGATCAGAGATCAGATTCCTTTCTATGCCACTAAGGGGGAGCCTGATATCACTGAGATTTCTCGTGCTCTTTATTTGAGCCCAGAGGTGACCAAGGGGGGTTTGAAGGAAAAGGGAAAGTTGTCTGGTTTTCATTTGAGTTTCTTGGAGGCTAAAGCCAAGGAACATGCTGCTGTGGGTAATTGGAAGACTGTCTATGCCTTGATTTCTGTGAGCATCTATGGGATCATCCTGTTTCCTAATCAGAAGAACTTCGTGGACCTTAATGCTATCAGGTTGTTTATACAGAGGAATCACATTCCTACTCTGGTTGGAGATGTCTATTACTCGGTCCATAATCGGAACGAGAAGCGGCGTGGGGGACTGATCAGATGTTGTGCTCAGTTGTTGCATAGGTGGTTTATGGGGTACTTGCCTTCCAGAGGTGCCTTTTCCTTTCTTGACCCTGCTGTCAAGTGGTCATTCAGGCTGATGGGTTTGCGGGCCAAGGACATAGCTTGGACTCACAACGGTATGGCTGGACGAGATTTCATTTGTAGTTGTGGGAGTCTTCCCAATGTACCTCTTATAGGAGTTCAAGGTTGCATTAACTACAACCCGGTTCTTCTTAGGAGACAGATGGGGTTTGCTGTGGAGGGTCCTCCTCTTGGACGAGAGATTCAGGAGTCTTTCTACTTCCCAGTTGAGGGTAATCAGGCCAAGCTAAGACAAGTGTTGGATGAGTGGCGTGATATTCAGAGAAAGGGCAAGGTTCCTTTTGGCAAGATCAACAGTAGGTCTTTTCCTCCATTTGACGATTGGCTTAGGAAGAGGATAGAGCTCACACATCTACCATTTCCTGGAGGTGATCCTTGGTGTCCTTTGATTGAGGGGCCACGTTCTTCTGTCAGTATGGAAGAATTCCTCGAGATGAAGAAAGCAAGAGATCAGTTGCAAGCGGAGAAGATTGAATTGGAGATGAGTGTTGCTCGTATTTAGATGGCTAATCAGGAAATCAAAGGGAGGATGGAAGATCAGGATAAGAGACATGCTCTTGCGGTGAAGCGCTTTGAGATAGACACTGCCTATTACCGGAAGATCAGCCAAGCATTAGAGTCGTCTACAAAGGAGCACGACATCACCAAGGATAGATTGGCAAGAGCCTTGAAGGTCATTGAAGATGAGAAGAGGAGGCAGATCCTTGTGAAGACCCAGAGAGATGACAGAGTCAGAGTTCTTATTGCTGAGTGGGAGGCAAAACTGAAGACCAAGGAAGCAGAGAACACGAAGATCATTGCTGAGAGAGATCAGTATCAGGCTGAGAGAGATCATTACTTTAGACAGATGAAGATTCACCAAAAGGAGATCGGGAGATTGCAGCAGGAGAACACTGAGCTTAGGTTCGCGGTGAAATTTACCAAGATGGTAGATGATGCAGAGCCGTCTGTGGGACCTCCTTCAGTGTAGTCTTTTGTTGTCATTTGTGTGGATTACCGTCAGGCCTGTTGACGGAATTCACTTGCTTGTATTTCCTTTCTGATTCTGGAGAATTGTATTTGATTTGTATCAGACTTGATGTATGACTATGGCACTTATGGTGCACTTTTGATATGCAATGGTTGTTTTCTTTCAGTGATCCGGCTTCAAGCTTTATTTGCTTTCCTGTATGCACTCACACAGCACATACATGGTTGGGTGGTATTTTGCTAAATCATATATCTCTGATCCGTATGATGAAATCATTCGATGAATATCAGAATGTTGCTGTCGGATTATTATCTGTCTCGATGAAGCCAGGATCGAAAGACAGAGTGTTCCTCATGTGGATAGACATTGCATTCACGCATGACCATAATAACTTGTCTTTTATTTTGCAGGTATCAGTTCTAACGTGCTTGATTGTTTCAGGAATCATTGCTCGTGCTCGTAGAGTTGTACCATTGCACTCAACACGTCCACACAGATACTTCACCAGACGCAATACACCCAGACTGATGGATCTCCCTAATACAGATGTTCTCGAGCTGAAAGAAAAGATGAATGAGTTGATTAACATCATGCAGGGGTTTGCTGTGGGCTAGAAAGCACTGGCTGATAAAGTTGAGAAGCTCGAGCGGGCTTCAGCTGCCAACAGTGGTGTCAATCTGGATGGTGTCTCTAACCATGGTCTGGGTGGTTCTAGGGACGGTGGAAAGAGGACAACTGTGGGTGTAGTGAATAACAATGTCGGTGGTTTTGGTGCTGCCACAAGTGGTGGACCCGGTCAGATGGGTAATAATATGAAGGATAGTCTGTTTCCTCTGTTCTTTGGGGCTGAGGATGATAGGGAGGAAGATAGAGAAGCTGATCAATTCTCCATGCATAATGAGCCGTTTGGTCAATACGGTGTCCAACCGCCAAATAAAGAAATTCAGTTGCTAGCAGAGAAAATCAGAGCTCTCGAAAGCTATGCCACTCCAGGGGTTGTGAATATGTCAAATATGGGGTTGGTTGAGGGGATTGTGATCCCGCAAAAGTTCAAGTCGCCTGCATTTGATAAGTATAAAGGGAGTTCCTGCCCGGAAACTCACCTTCAAGCTTTTGTCCGCAAGATCTCTGCCTACACTATGGATCAGAAGCTGTGGATGTACTTCTTTCAGGACAGTCTGTCCGGAGGATCCCCAGAATGGTACACCAAGCTGAAGTCTTCTGACATCAAGGGCTGGCAAGATCTTGGCGATGCATTCTTTAAACAATACCAGTTCAACGCTGACATGGCTCCTAGTCGTACCCAGTTGCAGGGTATGTCTCAGAAGCCTAATGAGGGGTTTAAAGAGTATGCCCAAAGGTGGAGGGAGTTGGCTGCCAGAGTTCAACCTCCATTGGTGGATAGGGAGATGTCTGACTTGTTTATGGGTACCCTTCAGGGGACGTTTGCTGAGAGGATGGTCGGATGCCCGGTTACTAACTTCGCTGACATTGTGGTGGCCGGTGAAAGGATAGAGAGTTGGTTGAAGCTGGGGAAAATCCAGGGTGGTAATGCTTCGTCATCTGGATCGAAGAAGCCCTTCAGAAATGGCCAGAGGAAGAAATAGGGTGATACCAGTGCTGTATATACCCAGAGAGGACTGAGTAGGGATCGTTACTACCAGCACACTGCTGCGGTAACTATTCCTGCTGATAATCAGCCTGCACAACAGCAACAACAGCAACCGCAACAACAACGTCAGCCGTTTCAGCAAAGACCTCAGAGGGCTGGGTATCAGGTGCGAGGAAGAATGAATGATCGTCAGTTTGATAGGCCACCTGTGACCTATTCTTTCTTGTTGAAAAAGCTGAAAGACTTGGGGTTGGTCCAATTGAGAACTTTGGCACCTTTGAGACCTGATCAGAGGCCAGCCAGTTTTGATGAGAATGCTAAATGTGAATTTCACTCGGGTGCACCTGGACACAACATAGAAAATTGCAAAGCTTTTAAGCATGTTGTCCAGGACTTGGTGGATTCTAAGGCAATCAACTTTGCTCCATCTCCAAATGTGAATGCTAATCCCATGCCTGCACATGGTCAAATGGGGGTGAATACAATCTTTGAGGAAATCAGAATCGGGCTGTTAAATGTTGATCAGTTGAAGACTCCCTTGGTCGAGGTCAAGGGGCAGTTGTTGAAGAATGGGGTCTTCCCGGGCTGTGATGATTGTTGTGCTGCATGCGCTATTGCTGTTAATGGGTGTATACTCTTGAGGGAGACTACCTAGAGACTGATGGATGAGGGAAGCCTCAGGTTTGAGAAGGCTGATTTGGGGAAAGAAGATGTCTCCACCATAACCATTTACTTCGACCCGGTTGATTTGTCAACGTTGGCTGATGCGGCTCTAGTCACTATCACGGTGCCTGGGCCAATTCCTTATGACAAAGATGATGCCGTGTCGTGGCATTATGGTGGGGAAGTTTATTGTAATGGAGAGAAACTAGAGGATCAGACTGCAGGTGAAACCACCGTTTCAAAGGTGGATAATGCCGGACCCAGCGGTTTCACTCGTAGTGGAAGATTGTTTGCCCCTGATGCTTTGAGGGGTGGAGAAGGAGAAAAAGAAAAGAAAGAAAAGGCCGAGGCTTTAGCCAGGGCAAGAGGAAAACAAGTAATCAATGAAGGTACTCCTGTGGTGACACCGACGCTTGTTGGGCCGGAGAGAGAACTTGATGACGAAGCGGAAGAATTCTTAAGAATTATCAAGAAGTCAGAGTACAAGCTTGTTGACCATCTGCAGCAGACCCCGTCTAAGATCTCAATTCTATCATTGTTGCTGAGCTCTGAGGGGCATAGAGAGGCTTTATTGAAAATTCTGAAGAGAGCCTATGTTCCTCAAGAGATCACCATTAATCAGTTGGAGACGGTGGTGTCGAATGTCAATGTCAGTCATGGGCTGGGTTTCACTGATTTGGATCTGACTGTGGATGGGAGGAACCATAATCGGGCTTTACACATCGCAATGGAATGTAAAGGGGCCATGCTCTCGCACGTGTTGGTTGATACTGGCTCCTCGTTAAATGTGTTGCCAAAGAAAGCCCTGGCAAAGCTGAACTGTGAAGGTTTGATTCTGACGCCCACTGACTTGATAGTGAGGGCTTTTGATGGTTCGAAGCGGGCTGTGTTCGGAGAGGTGGAACTCCCGGTGAAGATTGGACCTGAGGTGTTCAAGTCAGTATTCTATGTCATGGATATTCAGCCGGCATACAGTTGCCTGTTGGGTCGCCCATGGATCCATGCTGCTGGGGCAGTGACTTCGACTTTGCACCAGAAGCTGAAGTACATCTGGGACGGGAAGGTCGTCACCGTTTGCGGGGAGGAGGATATATTTGTCAGCCACTTGTCATCGTTCAAGTACGTGGAGATGGACGGTGAGATATGGGAAACGCCGAGTCAAGCATTTGAAACCATCAAGGTAGAGAATGCTCTTTTTGCAAAAGAATAGGAGAAACCGTCCATTTCTTCGTACAAGCAGGCCGCTGAGGTGGTGAAGAGTGGGGAAGCTCCTGGTTGGGGGAAGATGATGGACATCTCCGCCAAGAAAGACCGTTTTGGAGTGGGTTATCAGTCGGGCCGAGGCTCGTCAGGACAAGGTAGAGGACGTCGTCCGTCAGTCACATTCACCAGTGCTGGAATGCTAGATCCAAATCACATCTGTATGGTGGATGAAGAAGTCGACAGTGACTGCGAGATTGACCGGTGGATAAAGCCGTGCGCACCAGGGATGGAAATCCAGAACTGGAAGGCTGAAAAGATCATCACTGTCACTCTACTTGAAGAGTAATAATTTCTGTTTTTCAATTTTATTTGCATGAAAGCCATACGTTTTGCCCGAAACGTAATGGTTCATTGTAAGGGCCACCTCATGTTTCATTTTGCAAAATTTGCATCATAAATAAAAGGATGTTTTTCAGCTAAAAGCGGTGTTCCCTGTTTTTCATTTATTTTTGCATTTTAAAAGTGAAACAGAAATAAAAATGGCAATGTTTTCATTTTTCTTTTCAATTTGTCTCACTCTGGTTCTAAAGCAATGCATGAATCAACATTCATGCAGATGTGATCATTCTCCGGATCTCATTGATAACAATCTTGTTACACCCTCGTATGACTTCGACAATCCGATCTATCATGCCGAAGAAGAAGACGAAGATGATTGTGAACTCCCGGAGGATTTAGCCAGGTTGTTGAAACAAGAGGAGAGGGTGATTCAGCCGCATGAGGAGCAAGTTGAAATTGTGAATCTGGGTACCGACGAGGTCAGAAAAGAAGTGAAAATTGGGGCTGCTTTGGAGGAAAGTGTTAAGAGCAGAATGGTGGCGTTGTTGAAAGAGTATGTCGATATCTTTGCCTGGTCTTATCAAGATATGCCAAGGTTGGATACCGATATCGTTGTGCACAAGCTACCGTTGAGAGCAGATTGTCCTCCAGTGAAGCAGAAGTTGCGCAAAACTCGACCTGAGATGGCCATGAAGATTAAAGAGGAAGTGCAAAAGCAGTGGGATGCTGGTTTCCTTGCTGTCACTAATTATCCGCCTTGGGTTGCGAATATTGTGCCAGTCCCGAAGAAAGATGGGAAGGTGAGAATGTGTATGGACTACCGGGATTTGAACAGAGCTAGCCCGAAGGATGATTTCCCATTACCTCACATTGGCGTGTTGGTAGATAATACAGCTCAATTCTCGGTGTTTTCCTTCATGGATGGCTTTTCTGGCTATAATCAAATCAAAATGTCGCCAGATGATATGGAGAAAACAACGTTCATCACACCGTGGGGCACTTTTTGTTACAAGGTGATGCCATTTGGTCTCAAGAACGCCGGTGCTACTTATCAGAGAGCCATGGTGACTTTGTTTCATGATATGATTCATCATGAAATTGAATGCTATGTTGATGACATGATAGCAAAGTCCCAGACAGAAGAGGGGCATCTGGTAGATCTGGCCAAGTTGTTTGACCGGCTGAGACAGTTCAGACTGAGGTTGAATCCGAACAAGTGCACTTTCGGGGTGCGGTCCGGTAAATTGCTGGGGTTCATTGTAAGTGAAAAAGGAATCGAGGTTGATCCTGCTAAAGTAAAAGCAATAAGAGAAATGCCTGAACCGAGAACGGAGAAAGAGGTTCGTGGTTTCTTAGGTAGATTGAACTACATTTCACGGTTCATATCTCATCTAACAGCCACGTGTGAACCTATATTCAAATTGTTGAGAAAAGATCAAACGGTCAGGTGGAATAATGATTGTCAAGCGGCATTTGAAAAGATAAAAGAGTATTTGCAGGAGCCTCCGATTCTGATGCCTCCTGTGGAGGGAAGACCGTTAATTCTGTACTTGACGGTCCTCGAGGGGTCTATGGGGTGTGTATTGGGGCAGCATGACGAGTCCGGTCGAAAAGAGCATGCCATATACTACCTTAGCAAAAAGTTTACCGACTGTGAAACCAGATATTCACTGCTCGAGAAAACTTGATGTGCTTTGGTCTGGGCTGCTCGCCGACTAAGGCAGTATATGCTGATTCATACCACTTTATTGATTTTCAAGATGGATCCAATCAAGTATATTTTTGAGAAGCCAGCATTGACCGGACGGGTTGCGAGGTGGCAAATGATTTTGACAGAGTATGATATCCAGTATACCTCTCAGAAAGCAATCAAGGAGAGTGTATTGTCTGATTACCTCGCCCAGCAACCCATTGAGGATTATCAACTGATGAAGTTTGAGTTCCCTGATGAGGACATCATGTTTCTCAAATCGAAAGATTGTGAGGAACCGATCCCGGAGGAGGGGCCTGACCCTGAATCCGAATGGATTCTGATGTTTGATGGGGCCGTTAATGTGAATGGTAGCGGTGTTGGTGCTGTTTTGGTTACGCCGAAAGGATCCCACATTCCTTTTGCTGCCCGGCTAACATTTGAGTGCACCAACAACGTGGCTGAATACAAAGCTTGTATCTTGGGGATTGAAGAGGCGATTGATTTGCGAATCAAGAACCTTGTTATATATGGAGATTCAGCTTTGGTTGTGAATCAGGTTAACGGAAAGTGGTATACGCATCAATCTCATTTAATTCCATACCGGGATTATACGAGGAGATTGTTGACGTTTTTCACCAAGGTGAAAATGCATCATGTGCCTAGGGAAGAAAATCCGTTGGCAGATGCTTTGGCTACTCTGGCTGCCTTGATAAAGGTGCAATGGTGGAATCAGTTTCCCAGTGTTGAGGTGGGACGTCTGGATAGACCGGCTTATGTGTTTGCTGTTGACACAGCGCCTGATGATGAGAAGCTGTGGTATTACGATATCAAGCGCTATCTGGAAACCCAAGAATATCCTGAGGGAGCATCCAAGAAGGATCGAAAGACTCTGCGGAGGTTGGCCATGGTGTTCTACCTGAATAAGGATGGGGTTTTGTACAAGAGAAATTTCGATTGGGTCTTGCTCAGATGTGTTGATGATAAAGAGGCAAGCCAATTGATGAAAGAGGTTCACGAGGGGTCGTTCGGTACCCATGCTAGTGGAAATGCAATGGTGAAGAAGCTGCTGAGGGCAGATTATTATTGGATGACAATGGAGGCCCAATGTTTCAATTTCGTGCGGAAGTGTCATAAATGCCAGATTTATGCTGACAAGGTGCACGTGCCTCCAAATCCGTTGAGCTTGATGTCGTCTCCGTGGCCGTTTGCTATGTGGGGGCATTGATATGATCGGAAAGATTGAGCCTACGGCTTCGAATGGGCACCGGTTCATATTAGTGGCTATTGATTACTTCACCAAATGGGTGGAAGCAGCCTCTTATACGAACCTGACGAAGCAGGTCGTGGCCCGATTCCTGAAGAGAGACATCATTTGCAGATATGGGGTTCCCGAAAGAATCATTACTGATAATGGTTCTAATTTGAACAATAAGATGATGGCAGAACTGTGCCGGGAATTTAAGATTGAGCATCACAATTCTTCTCCTTATCGTCCGAAGATGAATGGGGCGGTTGAGGCAGCCAATAAGAATATAAAGAAGATTGTGCAGAAGACGGTTGTGACCTATAAAGACTGGCATGAGATGTTGCCGTTTGCATTGCATGGGTATCGAACTTCGGTGCGTACTTCTACTGGGGCAACGCCTTTCTCTTTGGTATATGGAATGGAGGCCGTGCTACCGGTTGAGGTTCAAATTCCCTCTTTGAGAGTCCTGATGAACGTGAAATTGCAAGAGGCAGAATGGGTAAGAACCCGATACGAAGAGTTAAGCCTGATTGAGGAAAAGAGGCTGGCAGCCATCTGTCACGGGCAGTTGTACCAGCAGCGGATGAAGCGTGCTTTTGACCGAAAGGTGCGACCTCGGGTATATCATGTGGGTGATATGGTATTGAAAAGGATCCTTCCTCCTCAAAACGATCGTAGAGGAAAGTGGACACCCAATTATGAAGGTCCATTCGTGGCCAAGAAGGTTTTCTCTGGCGGAGCCTTGTTGTTAACGACCATGGATGGCGAGGATTTTCCATCCCCTGTGAATGCAGACGCAGTTAAAAAATACTTCGTATAAGAGACCCGCTGGACGAAAAGAATAAAATAGTCCAGGCAAAAATGGGCATCCCGGCGAACCAAAAGGAAAAAATGAAAAGGTTCGGGCAAAAATTAGGGATCAAAAGAAAAACGGTACACCCGGCAAGTCGAAAACCTGAGAAGGCGACTTGGGCAAGAAAGGGTATCCCGGTGGACTGAAAACCCGAAAGGACGGTCCAAGCAAAAGAGGGATTGAAACGAACAACTGCGTCTAGCATGATCGTTTGTACTTTGGATATGACATGGATAATCCTTGGTAGGGATCAGTCAGAAACGTTTTGTTCAGAAGGCAGAAAGCACGGAGAGTCTGAGGACATATGGGGTGTAACCGAGTTGGAACTCGATGAGATCACGAGTTCATATTGCCATTAGGATAGATTTTCCTTTTGTGCGCAATTACCTCTTTTCAGGAATTGCTTCCTTTGTATTGCTCAATTTGAGCCACACTTTTTCAATCAATAAAATGCATATTCAGTCAAATAATTTTGTTTTTGTTTTCATTACCGCTTTGATTGCAAAAACATCCAATTGTTTGTGATAAAGAATCTTGCATTTTAAGACATACAGGTCCCTTCCAATGCATGTTTATAAGATTGAAAACTTGAAATCTTATTCGGAAGGTTGAGTGACCCAAGTGTTGAAATCTTGACACGCCTGGGGCACATTTTTATCTAATGATCTCTTTTGCAGGTACTGTTAGGTATTTTCACTCACTTGCAGGTTGTGATGTGGAAGCTTTTGACAAAAGAATCCCTACAGAGTCCAATCAGGGACGAATGAATTGAAGAATGGTGAAAAGACGACGAGAGACGTACGACGATCTTGGATATTAATCAAGAAGACTCTTCAAAGTCTGAAGATTAGAAAGTTCGTACCAATCTAAGGAGTTCGCTCTCCGTAGAGTACGGAGCAGTCGAGAATATAAGGTGATGAATCAGAAAAGTCCAGAAGAGTCTGGGAGTTCTCAAAATTGGAAAGCTGATAGTGGAGTTAGACGATGAATGCCATGGTTCGATGAGTCGACGGGTGTTCGGTACCAGACTTTCCTGGTTTCCCCAGCAGAGTCGCCAGCTGTCGCATCCGCGAAAAACAACCGGCGGGCTAAAACAAAAACAAACAGAGCCGCCACCGTGCGTTATTTATCCCAAAAGAGGGAAAGGAAACGCTCGAAGTAAACCTGGAAAAGACATGGTCTCGCGACCAAAGAGAGATGGGATCGGGAGTCGGTTATGCGAAGGGAAGGTATTAGTGTGTGTGCATTCTTTTGAGCAGTGTTTAGCAACCTTTCTTCTATCTTTATGAGCGTGGATCCCGTCGAGTACGACGGATGCGTAGGGGTGCTAATACCTTCCCTTCGCATAACCGACTCCCGATCCCATCTCTCTTTGGTCGCGAGACCATGTCTTTTCCAGGTTTACTTCGAGCGTTTCCTTTCCCTCTTTTGGGATAAATAACGCACGGTGGCGGCTCTATTTGTTTTGTTTTAGCCCGCCGGTTGTTTTTCGCGGATGCGACAATACCATTAAAAGCATAAATGAGTCTTACCATCTTGATTTAAGTTTACTAGGGAATAGGTTAAGCCTAGAATTAAAGAAGGGGACATCATATCCCTCCACTAACTCTCTTTTCTAAATCTTTATGCCATGTTGTTGTAGAGTAGTTAGAAAGTGCTATATTATCATACCAACAGAGTCTGGTTGTGCTTAGAGATGGATTCAACAATTTTTATTAATCTAAGTAGGGGTTTATTGTTTTTTGACTGCATAAAAGTAAATGATATAAAATAAATGAAGATCTTGGTGTTAATAGTGAGAAAACTTGATATGGGTAGATTTCATCATCGTTTATACTCATGCAAAACCATTGGTCAACACTATGCTCCTCTACTCAACTATTAATATTACATCATGTTGTTATCATCATATATCATTTATGACTTAACAACTTTAGATTAGTTGTATTACCTAATAGGTGATCTCTCTCACTATTAAATACAACAACATTAAGATTCAACAATGATATAAAGATATTAATCATTAATTGTCAGTATTCTGCAGATATTATACCTAACCATGTCTCTAGGAATTAGCATCCAATAGATAGGGACTTGGATCTAGTAATTACCAAGACCTTTTGCATGTCAAGTCGTACCATGAAAATATATTTTAAGTAACTAATCCAAAATAAGCATTAAGAACGAAGAATAGTTGATGACAATCTGTCATTGTATATAATTAGGAAAATAATTGGTGAAAAATAAAGGAAAGATGAGCCAAAAGGAAGAAGAAAGACCCAATAATGAGTGAAAATAGCCAAGTATGGAAGAATGAGACTTAGTGAAAATTCCGGTGAAAAGAGTGTTTTTTAACGCAATTACTAGAATAATCACACGCACCATCGCGTGCGCGATAGAGATGCATGAGTTACATCGTGCGTGATGCATCTATAATACATATGATGGGAACTTTTCTGGGCTTTTTCTAATGCGTTCTGAGTTCTTTTTAAGGGGATTTTTATCAATTTGAAAAGGGTTACAAATTTTGGAGACAGAGGCACGATTTAGAGAGCACAAGTGGTGATTTTTAGAGCATTTGAAGTCATTGGAGGCCATCTCTTCAAGGGACTTCTTATGTTATTTTCATCTATCAATTATGGTATTATTTTATGAATAATGAGTAGCTAAGCTCCTCTAGGTTAGGTTTTGTTATGATGAACCTTATTCAATCTTGTTGGAATTATATGTTGGTTTGACTTTGTACGAATCCTTTGAATTATAATCTTATTCAGTTGTTTCTAAATCTTAATGCTTTTTATTTGAGATACTCTGTTAATCTAATATTGGAAACGTAGGGATTACTGACCCTTAGCCTATATGTTAGACCTAGGATAGTTGTTCTACTTACGCTGGTTGAATAGGGATAGGAGACCCTGAGTAGTGGCACAACGAATTAACGTTTTGTACATCACCTAATCCTGCTTACGTTGGTGGACTAGGAATAGGAAGCTCCGAGCAGTGATTAGTAAATTGTTTTGCGAGGGATCGGTTATAACGGTGTTATTAATCCGCCGTGAGATTATAAGGATAAGATCATTCATACAAGGCATCATACATCAAAAAGAGAGGATAAGGGGATTCGATACACAACCTAACCGTCTTAATATTTATGTTTTAAACTCGTAGTTTGTTTTTTGTTCTGAAACCTGAAAACCCCTCATTTACTGTTTTCCTTTACATTGCACAATTGTTGGCTAGTTTGAACACAACCCATATGGATTCAATCTTTTATTACTACGATACTATCGATACACTTGTCAAGAAGTCATAAATCGTCAATATTAAAGCTTAAGTAGAATTACATAAAATACCATGACTGTAATTAAACATGAGAATATTATGACTAGATCTACCCCTAATAAAGAGATTTCTAACTACACTTACTCATCGTAATTGTACAGATGATCCCAAGAAGACAAATGTGGAAAGTCATCTAGGGCGATATCTCGATCACCGCTTTCACCTTTAGTCTCCCTTTCATATTCTCCCGTTGAGACCAAGGTGAACCTAATAAATTTTTGTACACCCTTGAATCCACCAAAAATACTCTAGAAATGAAATTGGACATCCTATTTATAGAATTGAGAAAGGTAGGCTTTGTCCATCCTCACATAGCGCACCTATTTTCTTCTTTGTTAAGAAATGCTAGCTCATTCTACAACTAACCCTAGCCTCCCTACCTTGCTAGGTGCACCTCCCATTACCGCTTAGCATACAAATCCTTCCTTAACCATGAAGTTACTTATCCAAGAAGTCTTCTTTCGCTCTTTCTCGCCTAATACGCCCATGAGCCTGGCCTAGTGAGCCTTGCTTGAAAAAAATTGATCTTGGCGAGGTTTTTGTGTGTTGGTTTATGGTTTTTTTAGTCCTTTTCACCTATTTTAGATAAATGTTCAAGTAAAAATCCCAACAGGTGTTTTAATACTTTTCATTCATAAATTAGGGAGTTTTATATTGATTTCTTGTAAAATAACTCAATAAGTGCCTACATGTTTCATGTAATTTTGACACTTACAACTCTCTCAAACTTATCCTTTTGCTTGTCCTCAAACAAAATCCATTCAGATCTTTCATAAGTTTTTGAAATGCATGTTTCATTACAAGGTTGAATGAGTAGGTCAAGAGTTTTTTAAGCACATTTGAATGATATAATATTCTTTCTAATGCAAGTTTGTGATCGATGTCATAAATATACATATACCATAGTATTAATATAAAGAATTTGCTTGACTAACGTGATATTTTAAAACATGTCTAGATCAACAATCATTTGTTTGTCAAAATCATGATCTCACTGAGTATCTCTCAATAGTTAATGTTTCCCTCATAAATGGACAATGTATCACTAAGGCCTTCATTTTTGTTTTAATGTAGTTGGGCTTACAAAAAATATTGGTTTTTCTTTGGATTCAAAATCCTAAATATAAGAGAAAATTTTCATTTGGTAAATGATTATTTTATCAAAAAAATCTCTTTCTTTGATTCCACTATTTTACAACCATTTTTCTCTTGGTGATTTCCTTTGTATGCTTTGACTTTTAAGGGTAATATTTAAGGGTCATGAGTTCGATCTCCAACAAAACCCCTCAGTTGGAACATTTAAGGGTCATGAGTTCGATTTCCAACAAAACCTTTTTGGAACTTTTAAATGGAGAAAACACATTTCTCCTCGGTTTTGTCATTAACCGACGGCTAAACCCGATTGATTTTATTATATCTAATGTGGATTGCTTATATCATTTAGCCCTAACTGAATATATAACATTTTAAATTGGTTTACAAAATAATTATATGAATAATTATATTTGAAGAACAACTTACATTAATTAATGATTTTCGAGCATCATGTAACTCATCATTCATATGTCATTCTTTAATGGTTAGAATCTCTTCAATGTTTCAAATTCTTCATTCAACACTTTCTTTTCTACTAATTCATTCTTGAAAGCATAAAATTTGATGTTTTGTTAAATGAACAAGTATGACAGAAAGTTGAACAAAACTAGAAGCATTTGAGATATTTAAATTATTAAAGAACGTGAGATGAACTATGAGTTACAGAATGCTCGAAAAATATTGATTAGTGTAAGATGTTTATAAAATAAAAACATAAATTTTTATACTATTATTTTCAAAAATCAAATTAATAGGTTAAATATTCAAAGAGGAATTAGTGAAACAAACAATTGACATTGGATATAATAAACTCAACTATATTTTATGTCAGTTTAATATCCTCTTGACATGTTTGGCGGAACAAGATGAGAGATGCACAAAGAATTACAAAAATATAATATCAGTCTCAGTCTCAAACCCAAACTCAATAACAACAACATATAGCTTTCAAAACTTTGCTAAGTATAATAACTAAACAACAACAACAATAATATAACAACATCAACAATAAATCTATAACATCAAACTCAATAAACATATAACATCATACTCAATAAGCCTATAACGTATTTGTCTCAACAAAAGAAAAAACATATAACATCAATCTTAGTTTAAACAACAAAAATAAGATTAAGCCTCTAAGGTTTCGGGTCTCAACAAAAATAACAAGATTAAAACCTCTAGAGTTTCGAGTCTCAACAACAATAAACAACAACGATAAATAACAACAACAAACAACAACAACAATAACAATAACAACAACAACAACAATAACAACAATATTAATGTAACATGAGTAGTGATGTTTGACATACCATATATGTGAAGAAGAAGTGAAAGAAATGATTTTGGTCTTTCATTCTGTCAAGTATCGAACAAGAGCCCTAAACACATATCATTTGCATATTTTCGTGCTTTTTAGGAGTTGGAGGATGATATGGGTTTAAGGCTCTCGTTATTTAGGGTTCTTCGTTAGGATTCTGTGTGTGTGTGTATTTTAGGCAAGTGAAACTAAATGATACATGTTAAGCTCTCTCTCTCTCTCTCTCTCTGTATATATATATATATATATATATATATATATATATATATATATATATATATATATATATATATCAGAATAAACCATTTCATATCGGTTGGTAAACAAAACTGAGATGAAAAATGGCTTATTTTTTATTTAAAACATAAACTATAGTTGCTGGAATTTGAAGCATGTACCCGAAATTTGTTTACACGTTGGTTTTCATTTAAAACCGACACTATATGATTTTTCTTTTTAAAAAAATAAAAAGACATGACTCTTATAGGAATATACCTCAGTATTTTGTCACGTGAGGTGACATCATTATCATAAAATATATTATTTATAGTAGTGCATACAACATATGGTTCGATCTTCACAAGCTTTCTCATCACAATTTGCATATTCAAGCTCGACAAACACGTTCAATAAAAGTTATTAATCAAGCTTCAAGAAAATAACTTTCTCTTGTAGAATCAACATGTATAAGGTTTCATTCTATCTCACGAACTTCATAAAGTGGTGTTAAATTCTTACATCCCTCATATGTTCAAAATTGAAAATGATAGATTTGCTAAGATTTCTTTTTAAGACAATGAGTCTTGAATTGTTCAAGATAAGCATTGTTCACTTGGTTGTCATCTACAATATCTGAAGTTGTGTTTCCTCGTGTACTCTTATGCAAACATGCATATGAAGTGTGAGACAAGGTAAACAAAAAATTCACTCACAAATGAATGTTCGAGTTCATAAATTAAGACCAAATTTAAGACTATCAAGAAAGATAACTGATAAATATATGAGTATTTCCTTTGAATTGAAGGTATAGTTAATTCTTTGTTAGTTATTGGTGATCCATAATTTGAAAGGGACCAAATAGCGGAAATTCTTTAAACCTAAAGAATATAATCCTTTCATTATGATGATCTATGGCAAGAATAAACCAACACACACACACACACACACACACGCACACACACACACACACACACACACACACACACATATATATATATATATATATATATATATATATATATATATATATATATATATATATATATATGATGTTGAAGCAATTCTATATGTTCAAGAAACATAGTTAGACAAGTTTTGCCAAGAACTTTCGACTCCAAGTGCAATTGCTAATGTTAATAAAGTTGTAACTAACAACTTTCCTGGCATGATTGGAGGTGCATCGGGTTTCTATCATTTTTATGGTAAAGCCCTCTCAAATCGATGCAGGGGTCATGTGACATAGGTTCATAGCACAAGGAATCAACCAACTTGCCAACTTTACAATAAGTACGACCACTTAGTTATTGACTAATGACACATATATGATGAATTCGTTAAACCCCACCACTGAAGCCTCGAGAACATTCCTCTTACTCAAGTGATCATAATGATGGTCTTGGCAGTCCAAAGAATCAGGATTCCACTGCCGCTCAAGCAACTGCTCTCTTAACTCATCAATACAATCTTTAGGTTCCATAAGGTTTACAATCTCACGTCTACTTTGCAGACTCAGGTAAGTCCCATCATTATACCTCTTATCCTTCAAATTTAAAAGTACCCATTTTTGTGCTTATCCAAATGAAGTTTTAGTTGATAGTTGTCATAACTTAGCAATTTAGTCAGTTGGTTTCTCAAAATTAGGCCCAAAACTTTGTCAAATTCTATGCCAAAGTTGAACAATCTTCTTTATGTCCCTAACATCACTAGAAACCTAATATTATTTTCTAAATTTGTTAAAGATAATAATGTTTACTTTGAGTTTCATGCTAATGAATGCTATGTTAAATCACACACATCTAGCTTTGTGTTGCTTGAAGGGTTCCTTGTTGATATTCGATTGTACTGCTTCAACAATATAACTTTAAAACCCTAAAATAATCTCATATGAAAACTGTTGTTAATAATACTATTTCTAGTCTTAGGTATTATAATGAAGTTTCTATTCCAAATAATGTTGCCATTTGGCACTATAGGTTAGGGCATGCTAATCTTATACCCATTCACAACATACTTGCATTATGTAATATTCATTTGTGTAATAAGAATTCTACTTATTTTTGAAACTCGTATTGTATTATCAAATCACATGGACTGTATGCTCTTCTATCTCAAACTAAGTACATTAGTTATTTTGAATTAATTCATACTTACATGTGGGGTCATCACCTACACCCTATAGTAGTGACTATTCCTACTACGTTTCTTTTATAGATGGGTTAATAAGATATACTTGGATATACCTTATAAAAGATAAAAATGATGCTTTATTTTCCTCCGAGTTGTTCCGAAGCTATGTTATGACCCAGTTCAATGCCAATATCAAAGGATTCCAATCTGACCATGGGGGAGAATTCAGGCTTTTGACCAAATATCTTAATCAACTTGGAATTGTGCATAGGCTAACTTTACCTCACACTTCTCAACCAAATAGAACAGTAGAGAGAAAGCACAAGAAAATTATGAAAATGGGCATCACCTTACTTGCTCATGCATCCTTACTAATCAAATTTTGGGATCATAGCTTCACAATAATTGTTTACCTAATTAATATACTTCCTATAACCGCTCTTCTAGAGTTTGCTTCACACTTCTCTGCCTTGCACAATAAGTTAACTAATTATAAGTAACTAAAGGTATTTGGTTATGCATGTTTTACACTTCCAAGGCCTTACAATCAACACAAAATAGAGCGTAGAAGCTCAAAACATGTGTTTTTTGGGGTATCTCTTACATATAAAGGTTATAAATGCATGAACAAGGAAGGAATATTTTTTATCTCAAAAGATGTAGTATTCAATGAAACAAAGTTTCCTTATCACGACCTACAATCCATGGCACATAATTCTCCCTAAAAATTCTCAAACTAAGCCCATAATGACTATACTTTACCTTTAGCTTTATGTAGCAAAACTCAACCTGTACATGCTGGCAAACTCATCTTACTTCCTATATTGACATTATCAATGACATGACCCTACTAAAGCCAGTTTCTCTGACTGAGTCAACTAGTCCAAATTAATTCTAAATTGAGCCAGCTACTTCAAACGAAGTTTTACCAATTAAAAAAACTCTCGAACCATCAAACATTCTTATTAATACTCAACTTGTGACAAACACATCTACTCATAATCATATCCTTGCTCAAAACTATAGTCCATTTAGGTCTGCACACACTCTAAATCACAATTCACCTTAGGAAAGTGAAAGCACCTCTTTATTCTCTCACCATTACATGTATTAGTTTATTTAACTCTTATCTCTTTCTTTTCACAATCAATCTCACATCTTATCAATAATCATTCCATGCCTACAAGAGGTAAAACTGACAAATCCAAGAATAAAACTCTAAACAAATCCCTATGAGTTAGATATGCGATCAACTCATATCCCTTATATCCACACCCAAATACAATTATGAGAATGAAAGTGGAAGCGTACATGAGTTTGCCATTGGAAATAGTTAAAGGTTACTGAGTATTAATCTTCCAAAATTAGAGTTCTTTATGGCTCCTTGAATCTCCTCTGATGGGGATGAAGAGAGAATTTTCTGATTAGCCATCAGTTTTGGTCGCTCTACAAGTGGGGACCATAACCCCTATAAATAACCTTAGGGTTATTTATTAGTTTTCAATTTTCTAATTTGACTCCTCCTCAAATTAGATATTTACTTATGGTATCTACATAATAATCTTATATTTCATGATATTTATGCTTTTAGCCACATACTTAATATTAATTAGACCACTGTAGTTTTGACTAATTAAATAATGACCCCAACATATGCAATATTACATTATGACCTAAAAATTCTAACAATCTCTCATTGGTAACATATGTAACTTTACACATGTGGTAGACTTCATGAGATCAAAATTTGCCATTATATTCTTTAAGCATATCCAAAGTATCTCGTCCATTAGTCATGTCAATATACAAAATCAGGGTGATTTTTGTTATATCAATCGTAACTCAACACATCAATGATCATCAATAGTGACACAACTAAATGACATGGATGCATCATAAAATATATAACATGAAAATGACATGAAGTTGGTTTGTATATGTCAATTTTCAACTGGTCATAATTTACTTCAGTGAGATCATCCAATAACTTTATTGTACACAATGTAAACTATTGAATATCAAACTTTATTAATTGGAAAATATCCAAAATCATAGTATGCACACGTAATACCAAAACACATAACATAAAATTAATAATTGACTAACTCCCTATAAACCAAAGACTCATCTAACGGTAAACACCCATGTGAGCAGTGTGCTAATGAAAGACCTTGGGTATAAGACATTTTGCAAAAGGATATGCTATCATGGAGTTTGTCCCCGGGTTTTCTATGAAAATTTGTTCACTTTGTACCCTTTCCTTAATATTAAGAACTTGATGTCAAAATGTTTTGACTTGGTCGAGCTCCTATTATTATTGGAATACATGATGAATGATTTGTTGTCACTGTATAACTTAAGTGACCTTTCAATTCCTTCCATAATTTGCAGCCCAATGACAAGATTTCTCAGTCAAATCTCATGGTTGTATGCCTCATAACATGTTATAAACTTTGCTGCCATGATGGATGAAGTCATAAGAGTTAGCTTAGCACCACGCCAAAAAACTGCACAACCAACCAACATGTAGATATAGCCTAGAGTGAATCTTTTACTGTCTTGACATCCAGCAAAATCTGAGTCAGATTAACCAGTGATCTCTAACTGGTCTGACCTTCTATATGTGAGCATATAGTCTTTTGTTCTCTTTAAAAACCTTATAACCTTTTTGGATGAAATCCAATGATCCATTCCTGGATTGCTCAAATATCTGTCTAACATCCCAACTATGAACGCAATATCCGGACACGTACATACTTGAGCATACATCCGACTCCCTACTGCTAATGCATAAGGGGTCTTTTGCATTTCTTGAATTTCCAAGTTTCCTCTTGGGCACTAATTAAGACTAAATTTGTCTCTCTTAGTGATTGGAGTATCCCCTAGTTTACATTCCTGTATGCCAAACCTTTTAAGAACCTTTTAGATGTAACTCCTTGATAATCCTAGAATACCACAAGATCGATCTCGATGTATTTGCATTCCTAAGACAAAGGAGGTATCACCAAGATCTTTCATTTCAAAATTTCTTGATAGAAATTTCTTAGTTTAGTGATCATGCTTATATCATTTGTGCAAAGCAGTATGTCATCTACATACAAGACCAGGAAAATGTATTTGCTCCTACTGAATCTATGATACACATGATCTTCAACAACATTCACCTTAAAACCAAATGAGAGAATTACTTCATGAAACTTGTGGTACCACTGACGAGACGCATGTTTTGATCCATAAATGGATTTTATCAATTTGCAAGCCATATTCTTTGAGTATCCTGACACAAAGTTTTCTGGTTGCACTATATAGATTGTTTCATCAACGTTTCCATTGAGGAATTCTGTCTTGACATCCATTTGGTGGAATTCCAAATCATAATGTGCAACAAGAGCCATGGTTGTCCTAAAAGAGTCTTTCTATGAAACTGAAGAGAAAGCCTCTTTAAATTCAATCCCTTCCTTTTGAGTATAGCTCTTAGCCACAATATGAGCCTTATACCTTCCCACATTACTGTTAAAATCTCGTTTGATCTTAAAAATCCATTTGCAACCAATAGGTTTCACACCTTCTAGTAATGGGACAAGTTCTCAAACTTTATCGTCTTGAATGGACTTATACTCCTCTTTCATTGCTTAAATCCACTTTTCTGAGTTGGAATCCTGCATGACTTGGCGAAAGTTGATTGGATCATCTTCTATCATACCATTATTTTCCTCATGTTCTTGGAGAAAGACTATGTAATCATTCAGAATAACATTTCTCCTTTCTCTAGTGGAACTCCTCAAAGGTACTGGTTCTTATAACACTTGTTCTTGAGGATTTTGAGTCTGTTCTTTATGAATTTCCAAATCATCTTGAGTAGGAGGAAAATCAACAATTTGTTGTGAAGGTTCCAACTTGCTTGATCAAAAGCAACTGTATGAATCGGTTCGGGAATTGTTACCATTTCTTCCTCTAAAACAAAGCATTTAACCTTATTCTTCCCCTCAAACTCAATGTCCTCAAAGAATGTGGTTGTCCCCGTCTCAAAAATTAAATTTTATTTGGGATCGTAAAACTTGTAGCCCCTAGATCTTTAAGAATAGCCAATAAAGTAGTTGCAGATTGTTCGGGAGTCCAATTTCTTTTCATTTGTCCTGTAAGGCCTTGCCTCAGTTAGACATCCCCACACATGAAAAAACCTTTGACTAGGATTTCTCCTAGCCCAAAGCTCATAAGGTGTTTTAGCAGCTACCTTTGTTGGTACTCTACTTATAATATAAGCTGCAGTCTTTAGTCTCTCTCCCCAGAGTGACTCTGGCAAGGTAGAATGACAAATCATACTCCTTACCATATCCTTAATAGTCCAGTTTTGTCTTTCAGCAACATCATTCATGCTAGGCAATCCTGGTATGGTGTAATGTGGGACGATTTTTTTCATATTCCTCTAGGTATTTGGTAAAAGGCTCTGGACGTTGTTCACCTGAACCGTCATATCAGCCATAATATTCACCGTCACGGCTTTCTTAATTCTTTTGTTGAGTTGATTCTCAACTTTAACCTTAAACGATTTGAACACATCCAATGATATAAAATATTGTACGTATATATAGAGTAATCATATATGAATGATATAAAATATTGCGGACCATTCCAAGAAGGTGTCAAAATTGTCCACAAATGTATGTGTATATTAATTCTAAGACATACATAACTCTATATGCACCAAATTTATTTGTTTTGATATGTTTTCCTTTAACGCAATCAACACAAACATCAACATTCGTTAGGTTAATGGAATAAAAGAATCCATCATACACTAGTCGTTCAACTCTATTTTTAGAGATGCCACCTAGACGGTTGTGCCATAATGCCCCGAATTATTATTATTATTATTATTATTATTATTATTATTATTATTATTATTATTATTATCAATTTTATGCTTAGTACAACATGATTCCACATTTAAGGATTCACCATAGGTAGCTATTGTGTCAAGAAAATATAGATTATCATGACTCATAAGTGAACTAGTTCCGACAATATTTGAATTAAAAAGACATTTAACCATATTATTCCCAAATGAACACAAATAACCTAATTTCTCCAAATAAGAAATTGAAATTAAATTTCGTCTTAATGGCGGTACAACAAAAGTGTCATTTACATCCAAATAAAATCCAACACATAATAATAATCTGAAATGCCCCACAACTTCCACCACCACTGACTTGCCCCCTCCAATATAGATGTATCTTTCAACATCATTTAGCTTCTGGTAGTTCAGGCAACTCTGCACTGAAACACTTATGTTAGTAGTTGCACCTGAGTCTAACCACCAAGTGTTTCTAGGTGCTAAAGCTAATTTGACCTCATAACATACCAAAGTGAGAAATGTACCTTTCTTTGCATGCCAAGCGTGATATTTTAGGACATTTCTTCTTCACATGTTCAGATGCTTTGCAAAAGAAACAATTATGATCCTGTTTTTGTTCTTTTGTGTTGGAACACTTGCAGTTTCATTCTTGGGCTCATAATTTTTCTTTCTTTTGCCATTGTCTTTAGAGGTGCTAACAAAATGAGCACTTTCTGTCTTATCCTATTTCATACTTTTCTCTTCTTGCACACAAAATAAAATGAGCTCATTAAGAGACCATTTCTCCTTCTAACAGTTATAATATATCTTAAACTGACTCAACTGTGAAGGAAGAGAAAATAGTACTAAATGAATGAGCAAGTCTTCAGAAAACTCAAGCTTTAGTGCCTTAAGTTTTGAAACAATGTTTGACATGCTCATAATGTATTCCCTTATATTTCCTTTGCCTTGATACTTCATGGAAATCAAGTTCTGAAGAAGAGTACTTGTTTCCGCCTTATCAGTTTTCTTAAAGCCATGTTCAATCTCAAAAAGGAATTTTTTTCCATTAGTTATATCTTCCGATATAGTACCCCTAAAGACTTTAGAAATTTCGCGCTTAATGATCATGAGACACATGCGAGTGGAGCAATCCCACTTCTCATAATCTTTCATCTGTTCAGAGGTGGTAAATTCCGTAGGAGAAACATGTTGTTCCTTTATTAATGCAAGGTCAAGATCCATGCAACCAAGAACAATTTCTATGTTCTCTTTCCAATCCTTGAAATATGCCCCATTAAGGAACATGACCGAATTCAAATTAGCATATATTGAAGTAATTGTAGCTGAAAAAGAATAACAAAATTAAACATTTAAATATACTCACATAAAAGAAAACATAATTATCATTTTTTTCCAAATAAAGACATAATCCATCCCAAGATACATAGTGCACCATCAATATTGAGCCTTTGGACACTAATATTAACGGCTAGTGACACTCTTGTTGTAATAGTGAAACATTGATAATAAAAAATATCGAATAATAAACCCCTCTTTGGATTGGATCACTATTAACATGCGAAACCTTATAATTATCACATATTTACCATTACAGACGCGTATGAAAACCAGCCAACCACCAATTATCTTTTGGATCAATTGATACTCGCATGAATATACACACACAAAAAAAACATTTAATATTTTTTCTAAGCAATCTCCCAAAAAGAGGTCACTTTGGTGACATTTTATTTTAAGTGACTCACTCAAAATGTTAAACTTTGTATAAATTTATAAACGTAGTCAAAATTTGAACAAAATTGTATCAAAGTTAATTGTACCAAATACACTAAGTTCGCATTAGAAATATTTGATTCCGAAACATAATCAACATCAAAGATTCAATTTGTACAAATCATGATATCAATATTTATTGTTAAATAATAAACGCTTTATTATTATTATTATTATTATTATTATTATTTAATAACAAAATTTAACATATAGATAATTTATTATCGATAAAACAATTATAGATTACTTCAGGTGCATACGACATACGACATACGACAATCAAAATATAAAATATATAGATAAGACTTAAATGCAGTTTTGATCCCATTAATTTAAAGTTTTATATTTTCTAGTCCCTCCATTTTAAAACCTAATTTTTGGTCCATGAACTTTACATCACTTGAGATTTGGTTGGTTCCTTTTCAATTTTGCAGACATGACACAGGTAGTTAGAAAAAATGAAACTATTGACTAGGATAATTTATTATTTAATATTTTTTATAGATATTAATAGTTAATTATTTTAATAATTATATTTTTGAAATTAATTATTACTGAATATAAATTTTTAAAAGAATTTTTTTTGGGCCTGGCCCCAATTCACTGTCACTTCTTTTCAATCCACAAGTAGACATTATAAATTGTTTGAATAAGCTATACAATAAATAAAACTCTAACAATACCAATGCAGGACTAGCATTATATCAACAATGCAAGAGTTTTTAAATCCAATACATGATGCATGTCTTTCATCACAAAACCTTATAAAGCTCAGTGTGTTCGAAACATCAGGAGAGTGCATATCTTTCATCACAAAACCTGCAAACTTGTTAGTTCTTAATGAGAAAACTTCATCAGGGGAATGCAGTAAAATAGACTATTCTTCCATTAAAGATTTTGGAGTAATTCATTCTTCGATTACATCACAAGCAACAAGTTGAATCTTCTAAAGCTCACTGTGTTCGAAACATCGTTTCTCACTCTTCATTCAGTTCTTCCTGATGCAGAGCAAAAATAGTTCTTCAATCCCAAAGTCAAACAATGAATGGACACATTGTACGACGCGGTCTCAGTTGTAGATGATTTGATTGATGAAATCAGTTATGATTCTCTGCAATGCTAGGTAGAGAACACTCAACCTAAACATGATTTCACATCCAATTATAGATTGAATTTGATGAATATAAGGCTAAAATATTTTGTTCAACAGAAAGATTTCAATGGTTTATAATCTGTAAATGGTAGGGTTTCTTGTAGAATTCATTCATATTCAGTTTTAAATGAATCATTCATAGTTGTAGGAATGATGCTAAAGAGAAATTGATGACTATGTTATTGTCGGATAGTGGCATGAATCTAGGTGTGATTGCTCTTTTAGGTGTTTGAGGGGTTGGTAAAACTACCCTAACTAGTTTACGATGATAAAGAAGTTAATGAGCATTTTGATTTGAAAATGTGGATTCATGTGTCGGAGGATTTTGATATTGTGAGAGTAATAAAACACTCTACTTGCATATGTTGATTCATTAACTTACCAGAAGAATGATCTTAATTATCTTCAACTTGAATTAAAGCTAAAGTTGAAGCGTAGAAGATTTTTATTTGTGTTGGGTGATATACAGAATGTTGGTTATAATGATTGACATGAGTTGGTAACTTTATTGGATAATGGAAAATTGGGAGGTAGGGTGATTATCACGACGCGTCAAGAAAAAGTTACAGAGGTTGCACATACATTTTTCATTAAAGTTTTCAAGTGCTGAAGCATGAACAAATTAATGGCAAGTGGATGAAAGACATGCATTCCCCTTATGTTTCAAACAAAATGAGCTTTATAAGGTTTTGTGATGAAAGACATGCATCATGTATTAGATTTAAGAGTGCTGATATAATGCCAGTCCCACGTTGGCATCGTTAGAGTTTTATTCATTACTTGTATAACTTATTTAAACAATTGTTAATGTTTACTTGTGGATTGAAAAGAAGTGACAGTGAATTGGGGTCAGATCTAAAATAATTTATATTCATTAATAATTAATTTCGAAAAAAAATAATAATTAAAATTATCTTCCAATTATAGAGTTCCTTACGACTCATTGAATCTCCTCTGATGGGGATGAAGAGATAATTTTTTTGATTAGCCGCCAGTTTTGGTCGCTCTACAGATGTGAACCATAACCCCTATAAATAACCTTAGAGTTATTTCTTAGTTTTTAATATTCTAATTTATCCTCTCATCCAATTATATATTGATTTATGATATCTACATAATCATTTCATATTTCATGACATTTATGCTTTTAATCACATAATAGTGATTAGATTATTATAGCTTTGACTAATTAAATAATAACTCTAACATATGCAATATTATATTTTGTGAGTAAAAAATTCTAATATATTCTATATTGCTCCTTTACTAGTTTATTATCTTTGTTCCAATTAAAAATATAGATGAAAATAACTATAAGAAACCAATTTCCATATTCAAAACATCTAATGGAAAAGAATAGTCTTATAACTCCATTATCAACTTTCAGTCAAAACAAAGAAATTCATATGAAAACAAAGTGGAGAAAGAGAGTGAATGATCATGTTATCTAGGGAAGGAAAAGACAAAGTGAAACCAATAACGAAAGTCCTCATAAACCAACCTCAAATTTCAACAAAGACAATATAGTAAAAAAATTCAAAGAAACGTCTCAAATAAAAAAAAAGTATTAATAAGAGAACAAGAATATAGAAAAACAAATGGAAAGGGAAACAAACAAGACACAACAAAAACTGTCCACATTCAATGGCCATTTATTGATTTAATAAAGTTAAGTTCACTTGGTAGTACAATTCATTCAACTGAATTCTTCATGAGAGTAATTGCAAGTTGATGCTAAAATATTCACTTTTGCATGTCTAATTAGATTAAATTTTCAATTCAATTCTATTTCTTCTGTCTTATATATTAACTATTTTATTTATAATATTTACTTGTCTTGTATTATCTATCTCTTTATATATATATATATATATAAAATATTATAATTTATTTTTATTAAATAATATCCGGTTTAATATTTAGTCACCACAATTTATTCGGAATATTATAAAATTCAAACAAAGCATTTATAATATTTAAGAAAGAATATGAATAGTCATATTAAAGACCACATTTTCACATGGATTATTACTACTAGTACGATTATTATTAAACAATTTTTACATGGATTATTATAGTTTTACCAAAAATGAGAAATAATTTACTCTTATATAGCCTTTAAAACTTATTTACCATATACACCCTCCAATCTCAAATTAACTTCCAAATTATTTGAGTTAATTACCAATTTATACATATTAAAAATTCTATATATATAAAAAAGAAAAATAAATGTTTTTACTAAACTATTTATTTATCATGTATGGACATATTTACAATTTACTATAAATATAAAATGGAATATATTAAATTAAGGATGATAAAAATAATATTAAATAAAATATTTAATTAAAAATATGATTTAATATCATACTAAAATTAAAATTAATCAATCATTTTAAGACAATTTTTACAATAAGATAGTTACCACTTAGAGTAATAATAGTAATAGTAATAATAAATAATAATAAAGCATATATTACATCACACTCTAAAGAAAACACTGTAAAAGAGAGAGAGAGAGAGCACTGTAAAAGAGAGAGAGAGAGGAAGCGGCAAGTACTGGCTCAGCACAGAAAACAGCATTTTCCACAAATTCTTTCCTAACCTTTTCCTAATTTCCCTTTGTTATACGCATGCTTTCTGTGGCCTCTTCCTAATACTATTATTCTATCTTTCTCTTTCTCTGCAATTCAACTTCTTCTCTTTTTCCATCACTTTCATATCCTTCCTCACTTCAAAAATTCCCTTCTTTTTGGGGTTTATGCTGTATCCTTTAATTTTGCAATTCTAGCTTTCTTGTTTTCTATGAATTCACGGTAATTTCTGTGCTATTTTGGGTAAGTAGCTATTCTTTGGAATTCGATCCATGTTTATTGTTTTTGTTATTTCATGATTAAAGTTTGAGTTTTTATGTAATTGGTTCAATTGGGTATTTTAGTTTGGTGGATTTGGAATCTGGGTATTCGTAGTTTTGTTAGGGTAGTTTTTTTTTTTTTGACTTATGGATGCTAAATTTAAGGGGGAGAATCAGTTTTTGTATGAACCAGTAGTGCCAGAGATGAAGGGTGGTGTTGGAAGTGGGAGTTCAAAGTGGGATTTGAATGATTGGAGATGGGATGGTGATCTTTTCACTGCTAAGCAACTTAATTCAGTGCCGACGGATTGTAGGAATCGTCAACTTTTCCCGGTTGATCCCGAAATACCAGAAAATGTTAACAATTTGGCTTCTGGTGAAGGAAGTAGAGAATTGGAGAAGAGGAGGAGGGGTTATTTTGATGAAGGGTTGGAGATGAATGATGATTTTGGTTCTCTTAATTTGAATCTTGGGGGTCAAGTTTACCCTATTATGGAAGGGGAGGAAAAAAGTGGTAAGAAAACGAAGATTACTGTGACTACTTCGAATCGGGCTGTTTGTCAGGTGGAAGATTGTAGGGCGGATCTTAGTAACTCTAAGGATTACCATCGTCGCCACAAAGTTTGTGATGTGCATTCTAAGGCTAGCAAAGCACTGGTGGGAAATGTTATGCAGCGATTTTGTCAACAGTGTAGCAGGTCAGTTAGCTTATAAAACCATAGTTTCTTAATGAGCACAACTCAGATTTATGATATGTTTAGCAGATTAATATTTGGATTTAATTCATTTGCAACGTTCGTATGAAGTTTTAAAAACCGGGTTTAAATGCGTTTTTTAGTGTTCAGAACATTAACTTTAGCACCTTAGTTGGTGCAACTTCTTAAATTTATGACAGGTTTCATGTTCTTCAAGAGTTTGATGAAGGGAAGAGAAGTTGTCGTAGGCGTCTTGCAGGTCATAATAAGAGGAGGAGGAAGACACATCCTGATGGGGCTGTAGTTAACGGAGGGTCTCCGAGTGAAGAAAGGGGGAGTAACTATCTATTGACAAGTGTACTAAGGATACTGTCCAATATGCATTGTGAGTTGTGTTTTGCATTTGTAGTTTAATATTTGGCTGTTATATTATGAACTGAGATACTGCTTGTTTATTTAATGTTGTCTTTAAATCTTCTTTGGATTGAGGAGGTTTGATAGTAATAAGAATCAATCAAGATGAGTGAAGGTGCTGCATAAATAAATGACAACTTTGTGAGGTCGGTAATAAAATCTATGCTCTCGAGTGCTGCTGTGCTGCAACTTTTGTAGCAAAATTGGCGCGCCACAGTTGGTTTTGCAGCCGGAACGTTGTGGCTCAGATCGCGTCTAGGTAGTTCATCGTAGCCAATAGCGGCACAATTTCGGTGGTGTGGAGGAGCTGCCGGTGCTATCAATTACCAGCCATGGCCGCGCCATGACAGATATTGGTGGAGGGTTTTAGGTTCTCCGCCATGGCCCAATATGTGAAGAATGGCAGCGACACAGCACCATATGTCGGGTGTTATTGCGGGATTTTGGATTTCCGCAATGGACTGCCATCCGCCATCAATAACATTGGTGGCCGCTACGGCGAAGCCAGGTACAGAGCTCATCACTGTGGCAGCCTCTTCAGATGCGTTCCTCAAGAACATAACGTCCACTTTGCTATCATCGCGGTGTTTCGTGGCCGCAACAGTGATGATATTTAAAAAAAAAAGTAAATCTGGACATGAAGATTCACTGTAGAAAGAAGATGGATGATAAAGAAAAATAAAGAACCAGCGACTTGCTTGAATTAAAGTGGTGGCTGCGTGTTTTGCTGGGTGTACTAGTAAGAGACTAAAAAAAATCTTACTTGTACCAATCCATTTTTGGTATAAATTATTTCGATATAATAAATATAAATATTCATATAGAGGTCATCCCGCTACATTCTATCCCAGTTTTGGAGTCGGCCGCTCAACTATCTGGGATTGACTGCCTAGGGCTGCGTCTGTTGCTGCACACCAAATCTACTACCATGTTATGTTGCCTCTGCCTAAAATGATTTTTTCGGCTGCACAAGTATGTATGGCTGTGTGTGGCGGCGAACAAATATATATTTTTTGGTCAAAACTCTCTTGTTCCCATGAGAAAAGGTCTGTGATAATCCAGAGTTTGGCCCCGAGGTAAGTAAAGCCGGACGAACAAATGTTTGTTACAAGGTTTTAAGATGCCTTTTAGGTGTCTACTTACTAGGTTAAAGTAGAAGACAAAATCCTGGCCCTTAAAACCCAATCTAATGAAATATCAACTAATAGGCGACATCATAAAAAAAACACGGGCAGATAATTCGCTAGAAAGATTGTGCAGCGTTTTAATCATACGAGAAATCATTTGAGCAGTTAAAGTTAGTTCCAATCATACGAGAAATCGTATGAGTTAGAATCTGATTAAAACTTATTTGCCAAAATTGTGATTGGCATGAAATATTTGGTCAAAATGTGTTATAGTGATTGTGCTCTATTAAACCTATTCTTGAAGAGTTGAATGCTCCCAATTTTCCTTTCTAGCTTATTAAAATTCAAGTTATATCTTCTTTTTGAACTTTTCTTACTTACGACCATCTACAACTATTTTGAACTTCGTCATTGACACGTTGGTTTTGACTCCACATTATTATACTTTCTTTAAATTGCAGCAAACGACGCAGATCGCATGGGAAACTCAGATGTTCTTTCTCGTCTGCTTGGGAACCTCACAAGTTTAACTGGTGCAGTAAACGGAAGGAATATAGCATCGTTGTTGGAGGGATCTCAAGATTTAGTAAAAGCTGGTACATCTGGAGCTGCCCAAAATGTTCCAAACACAAATTCAATCGATTCTGAACCACCAAGACCTTCCGAGTCTTCCCTCAAAACGAGTAACAATCTAATCCATCAGGATCCTCCCGATTCTAGGTTACAGTGTGCGACAATTCCTTCAAATCATACGGCTCAAAAATGTATACCTTCAAGCAGTGTTGGAGTAGGATGTTTAAAATCTCCTTTGGAACCACGATCCAAAGGCATGCTTCCTTCACATGGCAGCCTTCCGCCTCGACCAGTTGCCGTAGAGACTACAGCGGGAAGAAATGGTTTAATTAATATTGACCTGAATAATGTATATGATGACGTCCAGGATTATATTGAGAACCCCGGAAATTCTCGTCTTCATGTGGCTTCTGGGGTTGGGTCTCATGATCGTCCTTCATCGGTACAATATGAATCTCTCAAGTCAAGTCCACCACAGACAAGTAGAAACTCAGATTCAACCTCCAGCCAGTCACCATCTACTTCTAGTGGGGAAGGCCAGGTGATTCATGGATCGAATCCTGAGCGTAACTTTGTTTAATGATGGCTACCCTAAGATTTCATTTTTTGACATTATTTATTTACTGTTTTATGTTTTCAGAGTCGAACAGATCGAATTGTTTTCAAACTTTTTGGCAAGGATCCTAATGATTTCCCTGTTGTTCTTCGATCACAGGTATTCTTCCCCTACCTTTTAATTGGCATAAACCACAATTTGATGGAACTTTTTTTTCTTCTCTATATTGTGTTTGATTAAAATTTCTTTTTGAGCACCAGATCCTTAGCTGGTTATCTCACAGTCCGACAGAGATAGAGAGCCATATAAGGCCGGGCTGTATTATTTTAACTATATGTCTCCGCCTAGAAAATTCGGCATGGGATGAGGTATAATTTGCTATAATACTGTATTTAAACTGCCTAATGGAACCATAAATATATAAATTAGAATGTGCTTATTAGTTATCACCATTTCATTATGTAGCTATGCTATAATCTGGGATCTAGCTTGAGAAAGCTTCTAGCTGCATCGAATGATTCACTTTGGAGAACAGGATTGATATATACAAGAGTAAAGAACTCTGTAGCTATTCTGTATAATGGTTTGTTCCCTCTTACTGTACTCTTCTGACATGATTGCATTTCAATTATCATTATAAAACCCCAGGGGTTGGCCTAACGGTGAAGGCTTGGGTCTTGAGAGTGTGCTCCTCTTAAGGTCTCAGGCTTAAATCCCGCTAGGTGCAAACAATTCCTGTGTTGGGCCAAGTCCATACAGAGCTTTGCCCTGACTCTAAATGCCCCCCCTGCAAGTGGATGGTAGGATTGATCCCCTTCGATTTGTCGGTTGCCAGACCGGATACCAAGATTTAAAAAAAAAAGTTATCATTATAATCTTCGACTATGTTACCTGGGTTAAAATTTATATATTTTATTTCTTGTTTATCTCGTGCAGCTCAGGTGGTCTTGGATGTGCCATTGCGTCTTGGAAGCCCAGATAATTGTCAGATTTTGTGCGTTAAGCCCCTTGCTGTTTCTGCGAATGCAGATGTAAAATTTTCTGTGAAAGGGTTAAACCTTTTCCTGTCTAGTGCAAGGTAATTTTCAAACACCTTATCCGTTTAAGACTTGAGAGGCATATTTTGTGCTATACTTATTTCCCTTAGCATTCTGGATATTCTACTACTTGGAATTGATGAAGGAAATAATAATCTGAAGAGTGAGAGAAACAAGGAAATTCTACCTAAATGTCCAGAGTATAATTTTATTTATGTAAAGTCGCCCAAAAGCTAAGCCTTTCCTCTTGATTTCAGGTTGCTCTGCGCACTCGAAGGAAAGTATTTGGTAGAGGAACGGTGTCATGATTTGATTGATGGTGCTGATGCAGCCACTGGACACCATGAGCTTCAGAATCTCAGCTTCTCTTGTCATATACCAAATATGACTGGAAGAGGGTTTATTGAGGTATCTTACGATATTTATATGCTTTCTTTTTCTATGGTATTCTTTCAAGCAAATAAAATCTGCTTAAATTTTATGAAGTGCTTTTTGTTTACTTAGATCAAACTATTTGTTTAAAAGAGGTGCTTCGTTCAAACGTCATGGAAGATACCAAACTAACATTTGCAAAGTTTTTAGAAATTGTTTAAGAAATCGCTAAACCGGGGCAAAAAAACTTATATCTAGAAAGAATATGGAATAGATCATTTCTGCATATGTAGAAGGGAATTTTCAGGTGGTAGAATCAGATAAAAATGTTCTCACAATAGTGTTTCTGTCTCTCAATTTTGCTAGTTTTGGAAATTATATAGTTGTCTCTGATTTGCTAATCTTTACTCAGGTCGAAGATAATAGTCTCAGCAGCTGTTCCTTTCCATTCATAGTTGCAGAGCCTGAAATTTGTTCCGAGATATGTAATCTAGAAACTGTCATTGAAGCAGCAGAGACTGCGGATGACATCCAGATAAAAGCTAAATTAATGGAAGAAAAGACTCGAGCAATGAATTTCATACAAGAAATGGGTTGGCTCCTTCATAGAATTCGTGTGAAATTTAGGCTAGGGCCAGCGGCACCTGTTCAAGATCGCTTTCACTTTAATCGGTACACATGGCTTGTTGGCTTCTCTATGGATCATGATTGGTGTGCTGTGATGAAAAAACTCTTGGACACTATCTTTGAAGGTGAAGTTGATACCGGAGAACATACCTCTCCCGAGCTTGCGTTGTTAAACATGGGTCTTCTACACAAAGCTGTAAAGAGAAATTGCAGGCCTATGGTAGAATTACTGTTAAACTTTGTGCAAATTAAGGCGTCGGATGGTGGAGACAGTAAAGAGATGCAAGTCAATAAGTCCCCTGACAGATTCTTGTTTAGACCCGATGCTGTTGGGCCTGCTGGAGTGACGCCCCTTCATGTTGCAGCAAGTATGAGTGGTTATGAAACTGTATTGGATGCTTTAACCGATGATCCGGGAATGGTAATTTTTTGCGCATTTACATGCATCATATATCTGTAGTTCTTGGTCTCTTAGAACCTGTCGGATCCTGGTTGGTTCATCCGATTTGCTATTCTTCAATTTTTTTTAGTTTTAATATCCCTTTTGGTCTCGAATCTTAACCTCGGAGTTCATTTTGGTTCCGTTAACTTAAAAAAGTTCCATATTGGTCCCTTAAATCTTTAAAATGTACTATGGTAGTCTTTTTTGTCTAATTAGCAAAGATGTTTTACTCTTATCCGTGTCATGATCAGGTTGGAATTGAAGCATGGAAAAGTGCAAAGGACAATACAGGTTTAACACCCAGTGATTATGCATCCCTTAAGGGGCATTACTCCTACATTCAACTTGTGCAGAGAAAAACAAGCAAGAGAAACCAAACTCAACATGTGCTTGACATCCCAGGCACTGTAGACGGAAACACGAAGAAGCAATTAGACGGACATAAATCATCAAAAGTTTCAAGTTTCAATACAGAAAATATTGCAAGAATGGCAAATCATTGTGGTCTTTGCCAACAGAAACTGGCCTACAGCGGCAACCGCGGCATGAGGAGGGCACTTGTCTATAGGCCGGCGATGCTGTCAATGGTCGCGATTGCAGCTGTATGTGTTTGTGTGGCCTTACTCTTCAAAAGCTCCCCAAGAGTTTACTATGTATTCCAGCCTTTCAGCTGGGAATCTTTGGAGTATGGTTCAATGTAATGTTTTTCATAAGAAGTTTCTTGCACTAGGCCTGCTTTATTCTTGGATGTACATCACTTATTGTTTTTGTAGTTATCCAAAAATAATTTTAATTATGCTTTCTATCAAAGGTTCTAGAAAATTTTAATTTTAATTTTCAGATACTCTTGCTATTTTTCTTCCAATTTGTCTTGTTTCCCCTCAAAAGTAAAAATTCTCTTTTCCTCGTTAACTTTTCTTTGAGATAAAGACACAAAACACACAAGATATACAAGTATTATTAATAGGAATGATAGAATTTTAGGAAGCCACAAAATGCTCAGTTTGTTTTTATTTTGTTGACCAAACTCAACTATTTATTTTCCTCTGCAAGAGTTATTTGATAATATTTAAATGAAAATATGTACATGTTGGTTCCATGTATGGGTTACAAAGCCGGAGACCTGCTTTGGTTAAGTCCGTTTAAAGTGGGACCTCCAAATATTTTTTTATACTTTGATTTACTATCTAATTTACAAAAAAAATTGATCATTATTAAAAAGGCCGATAAAAGATTTTTTTTATAATTGATAATAGAACTTCAACCAGTCTTAATATTAATATCATATTCTTTAATATAAACAAAACAACATAATTATAACATAAAAACTGAAAATAAACGCCCTAAAATATTAAATTTATCCACTTTTGTTCAACTATGATACAGTCTGTTTGACTACATAAAGTAGATGATTGTGATCTTTTTTTTTTGAGTTTGACTACATAAAATATGTGATTGTACCTTCATGTTTGATTACATAAAATATATAATTCTACTTGTTAAGAGTGATAGAACCAATACTAAAACCGATTTAGATGCAATATATGAGTAAGAAATATACACGAAAAAAATAACAAAATAGTGGTCTATATTAGCGAGTGATAACTTATAATTTTAAAGATAATATTTTGTACACAAACAAATTTTATTTACAAGGGCCATGTTAATGTTTTGGAACACATTATTTTTGTTAAAAAATATCATCCATAGATACGTAACAATTTACTGCCACTAAAAAGTCAATAATCAATCTATTCAAGAAAAATTAGGCACATACCATAGTCAATAATCAATTTATTCGAGAAAAATTAGGCACATGCCATGGTCAATAATCAATATAATATCCAAACATTAATGAGTAATGATGCATAGTACAACTGTACAATACTAGAACTGCAATAAATATAAAATTGATTTATAAATGTATCATCTCTACAAAGTTCATTGATGTGTTTAAGTATTTGTATGCATGTAATATTTAAAATAAAAAGAGTGAGTTGAAGCTTACCTTAAACATGTGTGTATTTGGAGAGAAAGAACAAATCAGAAGTAGTGGTACAAATATTAATAAGTCATTTTACTTCGAATTGTTGGCCGATGTAAAGAAGAGTGTCATGAAAAATGTGTCATATTTCCCCTCGGTACCGAGAGGAAATTTTTTTCTGATCATGAATTCGATCCCCAACAATTACATTTTTGTATTTCCAAATAACACACAACTTTACCTCTCAGTTTCTTTTATTAATCGAGGGGAAACGTTAGTATCTACCTCGGTTGGTAGTTCCAACCGAGGAAAAAACAATGTTTTTTTAAATTTATATGATTTTAATTTTTGACCTGTTTATATACACATTTTGTGATAAAATCTATATTCACATGTTGTGATACACCTATATATACATGTTTTCAACATGCATCATACTGGCCAAACACCAAATATACACATTTTGGACAAATACTACAAGAAGTTATGTTATTACCTAGGGCCAAAAGTCCTCTGTAACTAGTCAATTATGCAGGTAAAGGTAATTTATTAAGGGCTTACCGACGAGCATAATATAATTATTAAACTTTTCTTGGGACAAATAATTATTTGTTGCCAATGACCACGGCATAAACATCCATAATATTTAATAATGGATAAAAATTTGAACATAGGTAACAATCACTTTTCTCTTCAATTAACTTTTTTTGTATGTACATTTCTAAATTATTTGATAAACACCGGACAAATTGAATAAGGTATGGACCCAAAAAACCATACTTTTGTATATCCATGTGTGCCTAAAATTGCTTCATATACCTAAATGATGTTAACACAAAAAGTTGTCATTAATTAAAAGTAAATTATACTAATGAATATAATTTGAAATCACCATAAAAGTTGTGTGCACCATAATTGAAGTACGGTTATCTCAAGCCAAACATCCTCCACAATTTACTTAATGAAACCCTTTTCAATATAATTTTTTTGTTCTGAATCATATCTCAATTATTAGAATAAGATTTGGTTCTGTATCTATAGCTTTGAATTTTGATGATAACAATGTAGAATTTGTGTGAGAACAATTTTGGTACTCTAATGGTTTGTTATTGTGTAGCTTTAACAACTAGTTCTGATTCTGAATTTATGACATGTAACATCATCAATTTCTAAACGTTTGTTTTGAAATTTGCTTATGCATTGAATCACTCTTAAGAAGTTCTTAAAGACACTATGTTGTTGCTGCAATATTCTTTCTACTTCTGTGATAATTCACTCTAAGAAGTTATGAAAGACGCTATGTTACTGCTACTCCTGAGAAGTTCTGGAAAGACGCTATGTTGCTGCTGTAATGATCTCTCCGCTTATGCTTTTGGATGTGACTCTAATTATCAAGCTTCTGAAGTTTTGTTACTTAGATGAAAACTCTGAAGATCTTAAGCCAGACGTTGACGCTGTCAAGGTTCTGACTGAAGATTTTGAAGATGTGAAGTTTTGTTACTTAGATGAAGACTCTGAAGATCACAAGCCATACGATGACGTGGTTAAGGTTCTGAATGAAGATTATGAAGATTTTGATTTCAACTTTGTGTTTCTTCTCTTCATGCTTCATCAGCTTTTCAGCAGAAGCCAATGAATTTGAAGATAAAATCAAAGTGGATACGTGATCAAATAGTATATAGTACAAATAAAAGATATTCCTTCCACTCCTGAAAACATGGGCGAAGACAATGCTATTCACTACACTTGTCACTAATTCATTAGTGGCCAACTGCTCTTTTGGTATCCCTGATTTCCCCTCCAATGGTGTCTTTCTTATGCTATATAAGTAGGACTTGGAGATTTGAAGAAAAGGCTAATGCTGCTACAACATTTTATAAAACTATTTCTATGTGAAAAACTCTTAAATTTGTGCATACTTTTCTTTAAGTAATTGTATTTCACTTGTGTAAAATCTGCTTGTGTAGAAGCAACTTGTAACATAAAGTATGTATTTTAAACTTGTTTGTTTGATTTCCTTAAGGATACTAAGTTATAGTCGGATTCTTGATAAGACAAAGAAAGTTGTTCTTTGTGATTTCCTTAAGAAGACTAAGTTGTAGTCGGATCCTTGAGAAGACAAAGAAAGTTGTTCTTTGTGATTTCTGTAATCTGTTTGATGATAATGGATTAAGTTCTTGTGTATAAGGAGAAATCACCTTGGCGGATGGACTAGAGTAGCTTTGATTTTAAGCGAACTAGGATAAAAATCCTTATGTCTTTCTCTCTTTGTTCTTTTGATTGTGTGGATTTTTTGAGTTGTTAAAAAACTTTTATTTTTAAAATCCAATTCAAATCCCCCAATTTCTTGTATTTTTCACACCTTCACCAATTATATGGAATGACTCTCCAATATTTTCTATCATACTTGTCAATCTTTGCAATGGATCTAGTTGAGACTTTATGGTCTCAATCTTGTGAAGAGGGATTGAAGCTGAACTGTGAAGACATGGCTTCTCGAGTATTTTGATGAAGACAACGATGCACGTACAAGGTCAATCATCAAAGAATGGATCAAGACTTCAATAAAGCAAATTCACACAAAGTTTCAATCATACATAGCTCAAAGTCGCTCGAGAAATTGATCACAAAGGTATTGGAATTTAATCTTAGTTAATGTTTATATATAAAGTGTTCAATTGATTGTTGCATGCATAGTATGATATGGACACTTAGAATTTATTTCAAAATGGTTACCGCTTTTAAAAGTTCTCAATTTTTCCTTTTTTCAATAGTGGTAACCGGTTAACACTTTTGGGGTAACCGGTTAACCCGAAACAAAATTCAATTTCTGGGCAGATTTTGTTAGCATGTAACCGGTTAACACTTTCATGGTAACCGGTTACACAGTTTAAAATTTGAATTTTTCTTAACGTTACAATTAATGTAACTGGTTAACACAATTTAGGTAACCGGTTACTACTGGGAATTTTTGTAGAAAAATTGCAACTTTTCATATTTTCAATTCATGCTTCTTCTCTATGAACCATGACATCCATTGGTTGTTTGCACCTGGTTAAAGAGGTTCATAGAAGGATATTTAAACTAAAATTTTTCAGATTGCAAATCACCTCCTTAAAAATTAATTTTCACAATCTTTCTTTGTTTACTATTTTCAAAGATAAGTGTCCAAAATTCATATGCATCATTTGAACACTTCTATAAACATTGTGAGATTGATTATTCCAAAAGGAGAAGATCAATCCTTTGATTGATGTGCAGATATTTCCAGATTATTCAAACTTCCATTTAAATTATACACTTGTTGTTCTTCACATCTTAATTTTTCCAGCATTAGTGGAATTAAGATAGTGAGTGTTTTATCCTTACTTGTTTGATAGTAAGAGGTGCATAGGAGAGGATTGTTCTCTTATCACTAAGAAGGTTTCCTTGTTGTTTAGAAACAAGAGAGTCAATTTGAGAGGATTGTTCTCATAAGTGGACTTTGTTGGAAATCCAAGAGTTTGTTCTTGGTGGTCTTTGTTGGTCATTGTACAAGTCCAAACAAATAGTGGAAATCTCTTTCTTGTTGGAAAGGGGACTGGATGTACCTTCGGATTGTGAAGGGAACCAGGATAAATCTCCGTGTCATTATTTTTCTGCACTTTACCACTCTCCTAAACACCATTATAAACCAGAAAAATAATCCTTACAACAAGAAAATTTCAAGGTTTCTAATTCACCCCCCCCCCCCCTCTTAGACTGATTTCAGACTTACAATTGGCATCAGAGCAGGTTATAGGTAACCTGTTCCTAGACGATCCAAAATGGCTTCCGCAAATAATAATCTAGTCTTCAGAGACGGTGGTAGCAATAACAAGCCTCCACTATTCTGTGGTGAATACTTTGACTTCTGGAAAATTCGGATGAAGGCTCATTTAGAAGCACAAGGAGAAGAAATATGGGATGTTGTCCAAAATGGTCCTTTTGTTCCTACAACGGTTGTTAACGTCGTTGGTTCATCAAAGCCTAAAACTTCATGGGATGATTATGATAAGAAGAAGGTCCTCTATGATAAAAAGGCAATAAATCTTCTTCAAAGTGCACTCAACATGGATGAATTCTTTCGCATTTTGGCATGCAAAACGGCAAAACAAATATGGGATACCTTGGTAGAAACTCATGAAGGAACTGCCGAAGTTAAAAGATCAAGATTAAATACCTTGAGTCAAGAATACGAGTTGTTCAGAATGCAGCCCGGAGAATCCATCCTTGACTTGCAGAAAAGATTTGTGCACTTGACAAATCATCTAAAAGCTCTAGGTAAGACTTTAAGTAATGATGAATTGAATCTTAAAGTGCTTAGATCTTTAACCAGGGAATGGCAACCAAAAGTGACGGCAATATCAGAAAAGAAAAGTCTATCCACAATGACTTCCGCTACATTGTTTGGAAAACTTCAAGAATATGAGACGGAACTTGGAAGACTTGAAAAACATGAGAATCAAGATAAGAAGTCCAAAAGCATCGCTCTGAAAGTTGACTCCAAAGATGTTGAGAAAGAAGACAATCCGGAGGAGAATGAAAACTTCTTGTTACTTGTTAAAAGGCTAGGAAAATTTTTCGGTAAGAATGACAAACCTTCCTTTTATGCGAAAAGAAAGAAACACTTCAAGAAAAGAGAAGCTTCCACTTCAATGCAAGAGGTAACATGTTATGAATGTGGTAAGCAAGGCCACATAAAACCAGATTCTCCTCAACTACCTAAGAAAAGTGGATTCAAAAGCAAGAAGGAAAACAAGTACAAAAAGGCTTATGTCGCATGGGAAGATAACGAAATAAGCTCGTCATCCGACTCGGATAGTGATGAAAGTGCAAACCTAGCATTAATGGCCTCACACCATTCCGATGATGAAGTAAATGAGGTTAGTAATGATTTTTCGCTTTTTGATAATGATGTGCAAGGTGCCATAGATGAATTATTAAATGAATGCAAAATTTTGTATAAAACTATATCATCTCAAAAGAAAGAAATCTCAATTTTGGAAGAGAAAATTGAGAAAATGGAAAAAGGTTTTGAAATTGAAAAAGAAAAGATGATTAGTGATCAAAAACAAAATTTTGTATGCAATAAATATGAGTCACTTTCTTTTCAAATTGTCCAACTAAAAAGAGTTCTTGAAAGATACGAAAAAGGACAAATTGGATTGGAGGGTGTACTTAGCCAACAAAGATATTCAAATGATAAAAGTGGGCTTGGTTACTCAAAGTTTCCAAAACCAAGCTCAAACAAGACAATCTTTGTTAAGGCAAGTGACCAACCAATCCAAGAGAAAGTGAACAAACCTAAAATAGTTAATCATTATCCTAAAAAGAAAAACCTTGTTAAGAAGAAGTCTTATCCTTCTAGGTATAGAAGTAATTTTGAACCAACATGCTTTTATTGTGGTATTAAAGGCCATACATCTAATGCTTTCTATATTAGAAACTTTAGTGTTGCTAATGGGCATTACGTATGGGTAAAGAAAGACACTAATTATGAAGGACCCAAAGCAACTTGGGTACCTAACAAAACTTAATCTGTTTTGTAGGCTTGCTTGGAATCCACATCAAACTTATGGTATCTTGATAGTGCGTGTTCCAAGCATATGACATGAGACATCAACAAATTTTCAAATCTAAAGCTTAAAGCCAAGGGTTTTGTTACATATGGAGATGAAAACAAAGGAAAGATTCTTGGCAAAGGCATTGTTGGTGCACCACCTTTCACATCCATTGAAGATGTTCTTTATGTCGAAGGACTAAAGCACAATCTTCTTAGTATTAGCCAACTATGTGACAAGGGCTTCAAGATTAAGTTCACTAAAGATGAGTGCTTGATAGAATACGAAGTCACACATGAGGTTAAACTAAAAGGTAAACGCCTTAATAATATTTTTATGATTTCCCTTAATGACTTGTCTTTGAAGGTAAAGTGTCTCATGGAAAACAACAACGATTCATGGCTTTGGAACAAAAGATTCGCACATATTCATATGGAACATTTGAATAAGTTGATCAAGCATGACCTCGTAATTGGTTTACCCAAGATGAAGTTTATCAAAGATAGACTTTGTGATGCGTGCCAAAAGGGGAAACAACATAAATCAACTTTCAAATCCAAAAATGTAGTGACCACTTCAAGGCCATTACAACTGCTGCACATGGACTTATTCAGTCCATCAAGAACAAGGAGCTTTGGAGGTAATATTTATGCCTTAGTCATTGTTGATGATTTCTCTAGATACACTTGGACTCTCTTTTTAGTGCAGAAAAATGACGCATTCAAAGCATTTAAGAAGTATGCAAAGCAAATCCAAAATGAGAAATCACTAACCATTGCCTCCATAAGAAGCGACCATGGTGGAGAATTCCAAAATGCTTCCTTTGAAGAATTTTGCGATGAAAATGGAATCTCTCACAACTTGTCGGCACCAAGGACTCCTCAACAAAATGGAGTGGCGGAGAGAAAGAATAGGTCTCTCATTGAGCTTGCAAGAACAATTCTTAGCGACTCCAATCTTCCAAAATACTTTTGGGCGGATGCGGTAAGCACGACATGCTTTGTAAGTAATCGAGTCAATATTAGACCTATCTTGAAGAAAACTCCTCATGAACTTTTCAAGGGAAGAAAATCGAACATAGCCTACTTTCATATCTTCGGATGCAAATGCTTTGTCCTCAATAATGACAAAGATAATCTCGGTAAGTTCGATGAAAAATCCGCCGAAGGTATATTTCTTGGTTATTCTCTCTCTAGCAAAGCTTATAGGATTTATAACAAAAGAACTTTAACTATTGAGGAATCTATGCATGTATCATTTGATGAAACTAACCCCTCCAAGGAGGATATTATTGTTGATAATGATGATGATTTAGTAGATATTCCTCAAGAGATAGATTTCATATCCGGTAATGAAAATCAACCGGAACACCATGAAGAACAAGATCCACAAGACGCAAACATCAATGGTCTACCTAAAGAATGGAGAACTCATAGAGACCATCCAATCGACAAGATTATTGGTGACATTAGTCAATGAGTCTCAATAAGATTGAATTTAAAGGATGCTTGCTTAAACATGGCTTTTCTCTCTCAAGTTGAACCTTCCAAAGTTGATGAAGCCTTAGGAGACGACCAATGGATCATTGCTATGCAAGAAGAACTCAATCAATTTGAAAGAAATCAAGTTTGGGAACTTGTTCCGAGACCTAGCAATAAACACATCATTGGAACTCGATGGGTCTTCAAAAACAAACTTGACGAAAATGGCATCATTGTTCGTAACAAAGCAAGGCTGGTCGCACAAGGCTACAACCAAGAAGAAGGAATTGATTTCGAAGAAACATTCGCTCCGGTAGCAAGGTTAGAAGCTATACGCCTTTTACTTGCTTATGCTTGCTCACTAAACTTTCAACTTTTTCAAATGGATGTCAAAAGCGCATTCCTTAATGGCTACATCAACGAAGAAGTTTACGTAAAGCTACCCCCAGGCTTTGAAGATTTCAAGAATCCCTCACATGTTTTCAAGCTAAGAAAGGCTCTTTATGGATTGAAACAAGCGCCTAGGGCTTGGTATGATCGACTTAGCAACTTTCTTTGTGAAAAAGGTTTTGAAAAAGGAAAGGTTGACAAAACTCTCTTCATCAAAAGAATCAAGAACAACACATTGTTGGTACAAGTATACGTTGATGATATCATATTCGGATCAACAAACGAAGATATGTGTGAAGAATTCTCCTCAATGATGCAAGGAGAATTCGAGATGTCCATGATGGGTAAAATGAATTATTTTCTCGGCTTACAAATCAAGCAACTAGACGATGGTATCTTCATAAATCAATCCAAGTATTGCAAAGAACTCTTGAAAAGATTCGACATGGATAGTTGCAAGCAAATGTCTACCCCTATGAGATCCAGAACTTATGTTGATCAAGACGAATCCGGTACTTCAATTGATATCACCAAATATTGAGGTATGATTGGTTCCTTGTTGTATTTGACGGCAAGCCGTCCTGACATAATGTTTAGTGTATGTCTCTGTGCTCGTTTTCAAGCTAATCCAAAGGAATCAAATCTCACCGCCGTCAAATGAATCATGAAGTATCTCAAGGGAACGATAAATGTTGGCCTATGGTATCCTAAAGGTAGTATGTGCAATTTAATTGGTTACTCTGACGCGGATTATACAGGATGTAAAACAGATAGGAAAAGCACGAGTGGAACATGTCACATTCTCGAAAATGCACTAGTTTCATGGGCATGCAAGAAACAAGCGTGTGTTGCTCTGAGTACAGCCGAAGCAGAATATATAGCAGCAGGCAGCTCTTGTGCTCAGATACTCTGGCTAAAGCAACAACTTTGAGATTTTGGAATAGATCTCGGATGTATTCTGCTAAGATGTGACAACACAAGTGCCATCAACATTACGAAAAATCCAGTCTTGCACTCTAGAACGAAGCATATCGACATCCGCCATCACTTCCTTCGTAACCACGTGCTCAAAAGGGGTATTGAAGTTACATTTGTGGATACTCATAACCAACTGGCCGACATTTTCACCAAGCCTCTCGCAAAGGAACCGTTTTACAAAATTCGAAGAGAGCTTGGAATATTGGATGAAGATGACATATAAACTCGTCATAACCTGTCTTATGATGAACCAGGGCAAAGGTACGCAAAAACATTATTATCTTACCAAAGAAGAGAAAAAGTGGTGTTTTACAAAATTTTCAATAAGTAATCGGTTACCACATCCTTGTTAACCGGTTAACCAGTAGCAAATTTGAATTCTGGGGCATTTTTTTCTATCAGGTAACCGGTTACCACATTTCTGTTAACCGATTAACTAGTAGCGTTTCTGACTTCTGTGTTACTTTTTGTTTAACGTAACCGGTTACCACATATCCTGTAACCGGTTACCTCGCTGCTGTTCTGTTTTTTTTTTGAAAAATAAATTTCATTTTTTTAATTCATATCTTTTAAATATATGTGGCTCATATTCATTACATGTGTTTTTTATTCTCTTCATCTTCATCACTCTTCAACTCACTCTTAAACCCTCATAAAACCCCACATAAATTCCTCCATTGAAAAACCATAAAATCTCACAAAATGTTTTGTATGCTTTTTATATGCATGATCTCCAAACTGTTAATATGTCTTGTCCCATCCTTTTCGATAATGACAAAGGGGGAGAAGAGATTCTCTAACATATATTGTATGTATCTAACAAACTTGCAGGAACTCAAAATTTCAAAGTCTCCAAATAAATCAAGAATTTAGGGGGAGCATTATCATAGGGGGAGCAAACGTGTTAGAACATCAAGTCCGATGACTCTTTCAAGAATAGCCTTTTGAATCAGGTTGTCATCATCAAAAAGGGGGAGAATGAGAAGACATGGCTTCTCGAGTATTTTGATGAAGACAACGATGCATGTACAGGGTCAATCATCAAAGAATGGATCAAGACTTCAATAGAGCAAATTCGCACAAAGTTTCAATCATACATAGCTCAAAGTCGCTCGAGAAATTGATCACAAAGGTATTGGAATTTAATCTTAGTTAATGTTTATATATAAAGTGTTCAATTGATTGTTGCATGCATAATATGATATGGACACTTAGAATTTATTTCAAAATGGTTACAACTTTTAAAAGTTCTCAATTTTTCCTTTTTTCAATAGTGGTAACCGGTTAACACTTTTGGGGTAACCGGTTAACCCGAAACAAAATTCAATTTTTGGACAGATTTTGTTAGCATGTAACCGGTTAACACTTTCATGGTAACCGGTTACACAGTTTAAAATTTGAATTTTTCTTAACGTTACAATTAATGTAACCGGTTAACACAATTTAGGTAACCGGTTACTACTGGGAATTTTTGTAGAAAAATTGCAACTTTTCATATTTTCAATTCATGCTTCTTCTCTATGAACCATGACATCCATTAGTTGTTTGCACCTGGTTAAAGAGGTTCATAGAAGGATATTTAAACTAAAATTTTTCAGATTGCAAATCACCTCCTTAAAAATTAATTTTCACAATCTTTCTTTGTTTACTATTTTCAAAGATAAGTGTCCAAAATTCATATGCATCATTTGAACACTTCTATAAACATTGTGAGATTGATTATTCCAAAAGGAGAAGATCAATCCTTTGATTGATGTGCAGATATTTCCAGATTATTCAAACTTCCATTTAAATTATACACTTGTTGTTCTTCACATCTTAATTTTTCCAGCATTAGTGGAATTAAGATAGTGAGTGTTTTATCCTTACTTGTTTGATAGTAAGAGGTGCATAGGAGAGGATTGTTCTCTTATCACTAAGAAGGTTTCCTTGTTGTTTAGAAACAAAAGAGTCACTTTGAGAGGATTGTTCTCATAAGTGGACTTTGTTGGAAATCCAAGAGTTTGTTCTTGGTGGTCTTTGTTGGTCATTGTACAAGTCCAAACAAATAGTGGAGCTCTCTTTCTTGTTGGAAAGGGGACTGGATGTACCTTCGGATTGTGAAGAGAACCAGGATAAATCTCCGTGTCATTATTTTTCTGCACTTTACCACTCTCCTAAACACCATTATAAACCAGAAAAATAATCCTTACAACAAGAAAATTTCAAGGTTTCTAATTCACCCCCCCTCCCCCCCCCTCTTAGACTGATTTCTGACTTACATGAACAACTACCTTTCATACTTGCACTATCCAAAACAACTTTCTCACACATGTATAATTGACTTTAGGGTTAAATATATGTCTACCCCTGCCAATGTAGAGACTTTTGATTTCACCCCCTATAAGATATTTTTTTGTGATTCCCCCCTTACCAAACCAAATTCCCTCAATAAAGATCCTAGGGTCACATTTTCACTCAGATGTCCTATGTGGCATTGGGCAATTTGCTAACTATGTGTCTATTTTCACACGTTGCATCAGTTTTTGATTTACCCCCCTGTGAAATCTAGGGCTCATAAATCCAATTCACGTTCTTCTTCTTCTTCTTCTTCTACTCCCTGGTACAAATTTCCTTAGAAGCTAACATGGTTGGAAGCAACACAGTTGGAAGCAACAATACACCTTCCATTGGATTTTCATATTTATCCAGGTGTGAATGCGATTGTGCAATGAAGATGTGGGTCGCTAACACTGTTCAAAACCGTAATAGAAAATTATGGAGATGTCGTAACGCAGGGGTATGAAAGTTAATAATGTTACACATCATAAAATCCAATCTGTGATATTTGTGTGTAGATGTTGTTTGTGTTTGTAGAACGGGAATAATTGTGACCTATTTGTGTGGGATGATGAAATTGGACACTATATGAATGCGAATACTAATATTTCAGCAAGTTGCAAAAACTGTGAGATGGCGAATGTGAACTTAGAAATCACAACAAAGAAGTTAGAAAAAGCAAAGATGAAGATTGATGTTCAGAAGAAGAAATATTTCAATTTAAAGATGGGACTTATGATCTCGTGGTTTATGTTTACAATATTGTACACATTTATGTAATTTTCTTCTTGTTGTAATTTTCTGTAGCTTGATGTATTTTGAAGTTTATGCAGAAAATGTATTATTGTATTTTGAAGATTATGTAGACAGTGTAAAATGCCTTTGTATTAATGAAATGTTTCATTTGTCATCATTCAATAACTGTGGTAAAAAGTAATGATATTAATAGTTCATAAGATGATTATAAAATTACACAAAAAGTGTGCATTAGTCATTACAAAATGGCATAAAAAGTGTGCATGAGTCATTGTCCAACGTCTTCCATTAATAATTGTAGAAATCACCTCCAACTGCCTTTTGTTTCAATTTCCACAACACCAAAGGCCAATGGGAAGTATTGGTCATTAGGGTCCGTACCCAAAACAATTAAAAGTTGACCACCATATTTTGTCTTCAAATGGCATCCATCAACCCCAAAAAATGGTCTGCATCCATTTATGAATACTTTTTTGCAACCATCAAAACAAAAGTAAAAGATTCAAACCTTGGTTGAATTGATGGGTTTGGTCTGTCAATGTTGATCTTCACAGTATTCCCAATATTTACCTTTTGCAACTCAACAACATATCTCCATAAATTTTCATATTATTTGTTTTCATCTCCTTTAATTATCTTCTTTGCTATCAACTTTACCTTCCATGCCCTAACCAGGGTAATTCCCACAAAGTAATTATGTCTCATGTCTTGAATAATATCACAAATCCTAACTGTCTCAGATGTTTGCATTTTCTTCACAACTACCTTGCCATCCACCTTGAGTTTGTAGATCTATTATCCAAAACGCTAGCACATGTGTGGTTGTCTATTATTGTCTTTATAGCATAAATGTGCTTATGGCCCACTTTAGAGCACAACATTAGAAAACCACATTTATCCCTGCTTTCTACCCTTACCTTGTAACTCATTTTTCACAAAATTAATTTCCCTACCATTTAATATTGACCACTCATTAATTGCCTCTCTAAAGTCATATAGAGAATTGAATTGCATACCCCACTTAAACTTAAAAATCTTATTCAGTTGGTCTTTCCTAATATTTTCAAACTTAGGCCCATTATCTTCATCAGAAACATCTTGATCAGAGTTGTCTAGCTCATCACTAACATATTCATCATCTTCCTATTTTTTCCTTTTGGAACCAGTTAAAAATCCAGCAACTATGGTACCCTCATTAATGGGTAGAGAAACATCAATTCCATCAAATCCATCTGCAATAGTAGTGGTTCTTTCATCCTCACTATCATTAAACCCTTCAACTCCCTCATCATCACATCCATCTAACTCTACCATCTCATTCACACACCTAGGGACTCTTTACTGTGACTTCTATACCAGTGACATCATGCCCCACAAACATTTCCCCATCTACTTCGGTTGCACAAGCATATGCAGCAAAATCGTAAGCATCATCGTTATTCCTAATATGGAAAACATTTTCATCTATGTCAAGAATTTTGGTCCATATTATGAACGTCTCTTCTATGTAACCACGCCCATCCTCTAACTTATGAATGTTAACCATTGACCACTTATGAATGAGTTTCCCTGACACTATGGTCAAAACACCACCCCTGTATATCGTATCACCATCATTCAACCTTAGAAATCCCCCTCCATGGTGCAATACAACATTAAACATCTGAAATTACAGATAACAAAAGATTTAAACCAAAGTACAATGCAAAAATAGTTACGAGCGTCATTTAAACGAAACCTCAAAACAAACCTGTGACATTTGAGATTCGTATGCTTCTTCTTCAGGATGGATACCATCCTTCACTTTGTACCACTGTGACTGCACCATAACTTCGTCTTCTCTGATTTTTATTTTGGGTGAATGACCAATTGTGAGCCCTAGGTTTTTCACGGGGGTAAATAAGAAACTGAATAAATTGCAAGCTCTTTTTTCTTTTAAATAAAATATTAAATATACAGTCAGCAAGTTATCCAATGCCACGTAGGACATCTTTTTAGATTTTGAGCAAAATGTGACCCTAAGGTCTTTATTGAAGGAATCTGGATTTTGTAAGGGGGGAATCACAAAAAAAAAATCTTATAGGGGGTGAAATAAAAACTCGCTACATTGGCAGGGGGTGACATATATTTAACCTTTGATTTTAATTTGGGTGAGGGAGTACACCCATTTATTTCAATTGCTGCACCATAAAAAAACAATAATACAATAAGTAAATTTAAGAGCACAAACAATAACATCACACAATACATATTTTTAATTAGGCAAAAAAAGGAAAGTTCCTAAACCAAACTTGTAATTACCTTAATCACATCCCGGGCCACACAGTCTCGCATCTTCTAGGTCACACTCTCCCGCGCCTCCTTTGTCACCCTCTTCTGCACCTCCTCGGTCACCCTCTCCTGCACCACCTTGGTCACCGTCTCCTCGACATCCTTGGCCACCCTCTCATGCATCTCATTGGTCACCCTTTCCATCACCTTCTTGGTCAACCTTTCCTTCAACTCATGTGTCATACTCTCCCAAACCTCCTTGGTCTTCATCTCCTCCATCTATTTGGTCTTCATCTCCTCCATCTTCTTGGCCACCCTCTACCGCACCTCCTAGGCTATCCACTTATCCACCACCTGGGTCATACTCTAACACGTATCCGCCTACTCATTTTCTAATATTTCCGTTAGTCTCTGAGATAATAGCTCTTAAATCTGTTTTTTGGGCATTAAGTCACTCTTTAAGGATGATATGTAAAATAGCCTCAGGTTGAAGCCTCTTCTAACATGACATATAAGCCCACCATGATCACTAGTTCCAATCGCTTCTACCAATAAATCATGGCGTCATTGTGAAACAGAGGCACCACCATTGGTTTTTTCAACAAACGTATTCTACAACACAAATAAAAGTTCATTACCAAATTGAATTAAATACTATTAATAATGTTAAAAATGAATCTACTTACAATCTTTTTCAGCAACTACGTGTGTAACCTCTGATGTAAACTCGAATTCAGGTCTTTAATGTGCTTTCTTCCATTTTTCACGGTGTGATGGTGGAAATGGGCTATATCAAGACTTAAAGAAGGATTTCTCAACTATGGTTCTCTTTGTTTCTTTTCCTTTTTGAATCTTAACCAAGAACTCGGGAGTACTACGAGACTCAACAAATTTCTCCCAAACATCTTTATCAATAAAACTATAAGTCACATATGGAGGCGTTAAGTAAATTTTTGTTGGATTTGTAATACAATATATTGTGAGTTGTTTCTTAAATTCCCTCCAATGCTCATCAACACATTATATCCATTTATTTTCTATCTTATCATCTTCAAGAAGAATAAAAATATTCTACATTTACAGAATAAAGTTGGTATTAGTACTAATTTGAAAAATAAATGATCATATATACTTGTAAAACAAATCTTGAAAGTTAAAATAAATATCTTAAGACCGACCTCATATACTCTTTTTTCAATATAAAATCAGCATCACTCCAATCATGTATCAAAATGATCAATTTTCTTCTACCAAGTAAAGTCGCGTAACTCTCGTGGGCAGAAATGGTCATCAAAGCTGAGTGATACATAAAGGGTGAGGAAAGTAATACTGAAAGAAAGCACACGATCCAAGGAGCGGGTTCCCAACGTCGAGAGCTTACACCACTAGAGAAATAGAAACTACACCTCGCCCATAAAGGACAAGACAATGTCAAGGGCTTTATTGGCTTAAGGGTTGAGACGACCCTGTTAATACCATATTTTTATTTCTAGTGTACTAGCCTAGATCGTTAAACATGCTTATGGACACAAAATTTGTTTGATCTAAAAAACATACCACACTTTGCATAGATTGTTACTAAGTCGAAAGACACCACCATCTTCCAGCTTCAAAGTCTCAAAGTATTCTTTCCTTGGGCATATGTGATAAGAGTATCATGAGCCCATGACCCAAATCTTTTCATTCTTGAAACTTTACACCATTGGTGCACCAACACCCTCATGATTATCCTCTTATTAGGCAACTACAATGTGAACACAATCTTCATTATCCCACTCTTTAAACAATCCTTTTGATTTGGCCAATTTTATGAGAAATAAAGTATTTTATATTATTGTAAGTTATACATGCCAATAACTTTATTAGAAATTGGTACTGGCGTAGAAATATCTATTAGTAATAATACATTTACTTATTATGTTTGTTTTTACAAAGTAATAATCTCCCTAGAATATCTAGTCCGTTTGATGAAACATTAAGTATGAATTAATCGTGAGGCCCCATTAAAAATAAGAATACTATTCTTAATGTATTCATAGTCAAAATTTATTTTGAAGCGAAATAAAATTAAAGTATAAAGGCTATTATGTGGATAAACTGGTGATCACATCTCATAGGTCCTAGATAAAAAGTTGTCAAGCATTCACATATGTATAAAATTAGGAGTAATATTTATATTAGATTGATCCACCATGAGGATATTACATAAAATGTTATATAAGTTTCACAAGTTATTCTCATAGTGATAATGGTGTATACAAATCTTTGACCTGAAACCGTTATGAACCCTAAATGTGGAGTCAAGTACTTTATTGTTGTTTAAAAGTTTTTTGTAACAAAGCGACCATATGGATGGTTGATAGGTACTCCATAAATAATTTTGAGGAACATGAGTAACCTAGATAGAATTTTTCCATCCTACATAACATGATAAACGTGTAAGGGACCAATATTGAACTAGATAAGGGTGACATGATCTATGTCATGTGTTCAATATAGGCACAGGGAAAAAATATAATTGTACACATTATCACAAAAATGTTTTATTATATTACATGACATTTTCATCACTTAGATAGTAGTAATGTGTTGCACGATACCACTCATTGTTTATTATATTAAATGTGTGATTTAATATAATTTTCAATGTTACGAGAACCTACATAGTCACATACATAAAAATAAATTGATGAGATATTAAATAAACAAGTGCAACTTATTCGATGGTGCAGTCTTGCAATGTAATTACTTTAATTAGAGAAATTTAGTATACCATATGATAGAATTCATTTAACTACAATATGGTACATCATAAGGTATGATGTGTTTGTACGGGCTTGTTCAACTTGCATCCTACACAAGTAGTTCTATAAATTGAACATGTGTGCTGCACTAAATAAGCTTGGCCACATTTTTTTATAAATCATAGTTTTATGAAATCAAATACCTCTCTCTCTCTCTCTCTCTCTCTATCTCTCTCTCTCCCCTATGCCTTCATTTGAATCAACTAGCATTGTGAGTAAATATATTCTATTTATGTAGACTAAGTAGAGGTGATGTCGTTCATTCAGTACTCGTGATCACTATAAGATTTTGACTTCAAAGGTTCATTACTTTAATATGTAATAATTCAATCACTAATCATGACCATTCACAAGGGGTCACCAACATATTTATTTTGTTTATCTAGTGCATTTTGCTTGTAATTTCCCTTCAATGGTATTAGAGCCACTAATGAAAGCACAAGATAAACTTTTTTGTTTATTATACCTCATGTTTTTATTTGATCAAACATATGGAATAAATTAAATAATAAAGTGAAATTATACATTGACACCATGATTTGTTCATTTAGATGTTTAATGTTGATTATGCTCTATCGCTCGTACTCCGTGTTGCTTTTAAAATTCTAAACTTAACAGTGTTAGGGTTCCTCAATGATTTACTTTTCCTAAAAATAAACTCATGAAATATAGAAAAAGTCATTTTATTATTCAATTTAATGGCGTTACTAGAGACGTTTAAGTTGACAACATGAGATCACTAGGTTGGAAGTTATGGGGTCTCACTTTCTTGTTGTATATGACGACTGCAACTTATTTCAAAATAGTGTTTGTGAGGACGTGGAAACATCTTTCTTACTCTAAAAGGTCTAACTCTTCTCCAATAGTTTTCAATTTTTCTTCGCCTGGCCTGGGATTGACCATCCTTCAAATAAGCTTACCTATTTTAACGAGATGAAACCTTTGGTCCTTGATGTTCCGCTCCCTAGGATATGCATGATCTTATGTGATCTGAACCTAAATAGATTTTCTGTGGTCATGGCGACATACCTTTTTAGTAATGAGTATTTGGTTTACTGTTGTCCCTTGACTTGGGATACAACTAGTTGTGAGTCCGTACACAACTTGACTTATTTTAACCCCATATTTGATGTTAGTGTGTGATCCATAATGAAAATTTCACATTTTGAATGGTAGTGAACTCAAAATGTAAGGATACCTTGAGTGTAATATAGATATCACTTTCCAAGACAAGGTTGGAGCTACTTCCTTACAGTTGGATGTCTCATTTGTGAACATGCATGTTGCATTTGGATTTGGGATAACTGCTATCATTTATGCTAAGAAGTTTATAAATACTTAATCCTTAAGATACTTCATTAGATCTAAATAGATGTCATATTCTAAGATCTCAATGAAATATTTTATCTTTCGTCCTGTAAGATTCGACTCGTGAATAACATGTTTAAGGGGTTGGTCAATACAAACGATGATGGTGTGCACCAGGAAGCAATGTCCTAACTTTCTCAAGGTTGTCACTAACGCTAATATAATCTTTTATATATTTTATTAGTGTCTTTTCGGATCTGGTAGCACTTTGGATATGAATTATACCGGGTTTTAATGGAGCCCTATTCACAGATGAGGATGACTCTAACCGTTTCAACATATAATTCTAGGTAGAGGAATAAGGTATCACCGATCACAAGTCTAGACAAAGCTGGAAGAGTAAACAAGTATACTTTTAGTGACATGATCACCTATTCTTACTCTGGGGTCCACTCGAAGCATGCTTCTTTCTTCATCAACCTATAGACGGCAAAATGTGTTGAGCTAATCTCAAAATGAACTTGTTTAGGCTTGTGAGAATCTCGTTCAATTTTATTCTTTTTCTTTGTAGTCAGAGTTTCCATTTTGATATCTTCCTCACACATTTGTGGGTTATATTTTATTCCTATATCCACTAAGTAGAAACCCACGAATTTTATGACTCTGACCCTAAAGGGGAGTTTCTCAAGATTAAGCCAATTATACTTTCAGACTCGTCTGAACACGCTGGCAACGTGTTTATCGTTCCATTCTTCTTCACTATATTTTATGATCATGTATTCCATAAATACCTATTGTGTTTCGCCGATTTTCCTCTTCAAAAATCTTATTCATAATCCTATCACATGTTGCACTTGCGTTCTTCAAGCCGAAGGGCACGCAATTGTATCAGTAGTTGGTGTTTTCCATGGTGGTTTTGTCTCCGTCCACTACATGCATATGGATTTGATTCTATCCAGAGTACACATCCATGAATGAGAATAATTTTTATTGGGGGGAGGGGGGAGGGGGCTATCTACCTGTTGATCGATGTTGGGGAGTGGATACAAATCTTTGCGGAAAGCCCGATTAAAGTCATTGTTAGCTCTTAGACAGTTAATAAGGCCTTGACTCACTAGAATAGAGAAGTCAACTCCTATCAGACTGACATAACTGGATTTTCATTGAGATGCACTATCTTGAAGTTTCCATATGGAACCGACCTCAGGTTCTGATTGGGGAGTTGAGCTCGTCACCAAATAAGTTTCATCTTCGCGTACATCGATATCAATTATTTTAATGGTGATGATATGTGTTTACTTTACCTTCCTTCCAAGAGAAAGGGTGGTTTCCTAGAGTCTTTCAAGATCATCTCATGTATTAGGCTGGCTTTGCATAATGGAGTTAAATGGTAACTAGTTCACTAAAGCAATTGTTGTATTTGATCTTCAGGTGGACAATGTAAGTTATTATGTTTAGTGTTGCAAGGAAAGGCCTTCATAAGACACAATTTTAAATATATTCACAAGGGATCACCAAGAAACACAAATTCACCGCTTTATTGTCTCTTCCTTTTCTAATGGAAATACAAATTTCTTTAATACTGCAAGGGCGAGTGACAGAGTCAATGAATGTTTAAAGATTCCTACATTCATATGATGTTAGGTCCATTTTCCTAGCCCTAGTCGTTGAAAGATGATGATGTACATCTTTCGTCTTCAATAAGGATTCTTGAGATTGCATGGTTATTCACGATGAGGTTGCTACTAATGGAAGTGTTGTGTTAGGGATCTGTTCCAACTTTTCGCCGCCTTAGAACCCTAGGATGAGTCTTTCTTTCTTTGGTTTCCTTTCTAATGTCAGCGATCTTAAGGAATTCTCAACCGAAGGTTTCTTGTCCACTTCTTCTAGCTGGACGATCCTCCATCAATGGGAAAAGTAATGATGTTTGCTGGTGATATAGAAGTAGATGAATTTGATGTGAAAATACGTGAGACACTACGCCAAAAACTGGAATAGACAGCGCCCCTTAGAGGGCGCTTTATTACAAAAGCGCACTCTAAAGTAAAGAGAAAAAATAAGGAGCATACTATTGGAATAGACAGCGCACTTTAGAGGGCGCTTTTGTAACAAAGCGCACTCTAAAGTGAAGCGAAAAAATAATGAGGAAATGGAGGGACACCAATAGAGGACGCTTTATTGAAAGCGCCCTCTAAGGGTAACCTTAGAGGGCGCTTCTAAAAAAGCGCTCTCTATGTCCATGTACATTTCCAGTTTATAAGGCGCTTTTGGAAAGCCTTAAAGAGCGCTTTTAGAAGCGCCCTCTTAGGCCCCCTTTAGAGGGCGCTTTTGTAACTAAGCGCCCTCTAAAGTGAAGTCAAAAAAAAAATGGAGGGACAACAATAGAGGGCGCTTTTGTGAAAGCGCCCTCTAAGGTTACCCTTAGAGGGCGCTTTTGAAAAAGCGCTCTCTAAGTCCATGTACATTTCCAGTTTAGAGGGCGCTTTTGGAAAGCCTTAGAGAGCGCTTTCAGAAGCGCCCTCTTAGGCCCCCTTTAGAGGGCGCTTTTTTTAAAAAAGCGCCCTCTAAGGTCCCCTTTAGTAAACATTAAAATTATAACATATACTGCATGTCTCTTTATTTTCCCTCTCTATAAGCTATTTCGTTTATGTAACTGGGTTTTCTCTCAACTGCGATTACTCTCTACTGCGATTACTCTCGTCCTCCGTTCGTTCTCCCTCCCTCACCGTCATCGTCGCCGTTCGTTCTCCCTCCCTCACCGTTCACGTTCACTGCGTTAACCTCTTCCACCGTCACTGTTCACTTTCTTCTCCATCGTTACCGTCACCTTTAAGGTATTTCTCTTCTCCATCGTTACCGTTCACTTTCTTCATGTGTTTGATTAGGGCATTTTCTAAACTTAGTTTTTCATTTTGTGCATTATGTTGATTAATGTTGTTTAGGGCAAACTGAGTTTTTTATTTCTGATTGAAAACTGATATATTTGAAGTGTGTTTGAGCTTGTGCTTGGAAGTTTGATGATTATGGATGCAAGTTTGTTCATGTTCCAAACACCATAAGTTTGCATTGGTCTTTTGCATGCAGTAGGTGTGTGTGAGTAAATGTGTATGCAGTAAGTTTGTGCATGCAGTAAATGTGTTCACGTATTGAATCATTGTCTTACTTGGGTCTTATTGAATCATTTCTATATTACAGATAAAATGGCTAACCAAGACGATACCCATGCCGCAAATGAATCACGTAATAATGTTGAAAAAGAAATCAAACGAGGATTGACTGTTATGAAGTCAATCATTCGTGCAAGAGACAAGGGTGTAAAATTTGAAGTACATTGGAGTGCTGAAGACCAACTAATTGAGCCTAACGGTTCAATGTTGGCAAGTTACATTGGTTTCCTTGTTCGCCAACATATTCCGATTACATGTGATAATTGGAGAAGTCCGGACTTGAAGGTTGGCAAGGAAAAAATATGGTCGGAGATACAGGTACTTACCATATATTGTTATATGTTTTTTTTGTTGACTATTTGTTAACCATATATTGTTATAATATTACTTTATAATAACACACTCCATTTGTATGTTTTTTAGAGATCCTTTCACATCGATGAAAGCCGGCAAAAATATTGTATTCAATTGGCCGGAAAAAGACTCCGAGGATTTCGATCCTTTTTGTGCAACAAATTTCTCAAGGATGAGGAAGGAAAATTTGTTGAAGGAGAACGGCCAATGAAGTATGCCGAGATTATTTCAGCCGATGAATGGGATAACTTTGTCGCCAAACGAAGAAACGAAAAATTCCATGTAATGTCTATTAATTATGGTATTATACAATTGTTAAGTTACTTGGTTCTAATATGCCTTAAACTTTTTTATCCAGGAAGTAAGCGACATAAATAGGAAAAGGGCATCAAAACCCGCGTATCCGTACAAAAAAGGGCGTACGGGTTATGCACGGTTACAACAAAGAATTGTGAGTATATTCAAATGCTATGAGCTTATACATTGTCACAATATGTTATAATTGATGATCTTATAATCTAATTCAATGTGTAGCTAGCCGAGGAGAAAAGTGACGCAACATCTCTTCCGGACCACGTATTATAGAAGGCTGCTCGGGTTGGGAAGGATGGGGCTGTCGTTGAAGCGGTCCAAAATGTTTATGACGAATGTGTAAGTATATGTAACATTATTTCTTTAATTATATCGAAAATTTTGTTAGACATATAATTCATTTTTAATCTCCTCTAATAATATTTCAGGAGACTTTATCCCAAACCGTACCTTCAACCGAGGTCCAGGATTGCAGGAGCGTACTTAGTCGAGTACTAAATGTTCCTGAGTATTCCGGTCGTGTGAGGGGTAAGGGTTTTGGTGTGACTCCGTCGTCATTTTATAAAAAAACAAAAACAAAAAATCCTACCAACAAAGAGGTGATGGAGACCTTGGCGGAGTTAAGGGCACAAGTACTCCAACTGCAAAACGAGAATGCAAGGTATAGAGAGGAAATGTGCGCTTCCGAGGCAAAAGATACTAGTGACCGAGCTAGTATCAATCATCAACCGAAATTTCCCGAGGTAATTATATATGTTATTATGAAATTAAAATAGCACTTTTTTACTTGACACATATACAAGTTAACAATAACATTTATTATTGGTTTAGGGCATTTCACCTTGTCAGCTGTATCTATCGTCACCAACTTATCGCATGGTTGGCAAGGGAAAAGTGCACAATACTTCGGGTGAATTACTTCACCATAATCCCCTCCCGGTGGGATTTATGAAAGTTTCGGTTGACCTCGTATTAGATACGGACGCCCGTCTACCATTACCCGACGTTGTTTCAGAGACAACGTTGATGCGAGATGCAGTCGGATCCTTTGTTGGTTGGCCGTCAGATCTAATTTTCCTTGATGCCGAGGTATTTATGTTCTAAATGATTATGAATATTTAGAATTCACATTTCAATTCAGCTACAATTATGATATTTAATCAATCCTTATTACATGGTAATGTTAGACTCCTACAAGACCCACCCCTAAAGCTGGTAAAGGGATTTCAAGACGCATCGAGTCGGTTGCATCTTAAAAAGAGGTACAAATATATATACCCATTGAATTATATACACAACGATTCTTTTGCATCACAAAAAGTAATGATTTATTTTATATGAATTTTTAGGTTCCCGGTCGAAAGTTGAAAAGCGATGGTAAGGATATTCCAACGAAGGATATTCCAACGAAGGATATTCCAACGAAGGATATTCCAACGACGGCCGGGACAAAATCTCAAATTATGATGCGTCTTGAGAAAATGGTGGAAGAGTCCGATATTATGGACGGGTCCATTCGTAGTATAGATTTTGATGAAGGTGTTTTCGGAAAAGCTCATTTCGAAATAATTGGAAAGGAGGACATGCAACAACTTTTTGAGCACGACGAATTGGGCATCGCTATCATTCATACATACATATGGTACTCCGATCAATCTATAATTTACTTAGTTGAACAATTTATTTACACATTTCAATGAGTAGTCTAATATTTATTATGTTTCTATTTAAGGTATATGTATGACAAATTGATGCGGGGAACTGAATTGTGTAACCGTTTCAATTTTATTGCTGCTTCCCGTGTCAACGCAACGTTAATATCGAAAAATCCAACATCCGTAAAGAATGATCTAGTCGATAGATTCATGGCGGCCGGCGATAATACTACACGCAGTTTGTATTTTTTACCGTTTAATTCTGGCAACGGGTTAGATTTTCTTTCTAATAATTTCATTCTAATCTATGTATATCTTTTACGTAGAAAATTTTCATTCATCTAAATTTTTGTTTTATTTTACAGTGGCCACTGGGTGTTGGTTGCTATGGATCTTTCGAGACTAATAGTGTATTATCTCGATTCGTTATCGGGTGATTGGAGTAAATATCCGGGTTTGAAGAAGACGGTTGACACGTAAGTGAAATTCCCCTAAATATTCGTGTGTATTTCTATATTTAATTATGTCTGTCAGATTGATCTCAATATACGTTTTTATTTTGTTAGGGCAATAATAAAATTTAGATCGAAAAAGAATTACCGCATTAGGAAGGACATTACCTGGGTCAGAGTTCAGGTATATATTAAGTATCTTATTTTTGCTTATAATAGTGTTTGTTTTTTTGCTTATAATAGTGTTTGTAAGAAATTAACTATATATATATTGTTTGTTTTTCTGTGTAGTGTCCTCAGCAAAATAATTCGGTCGATTGCGGATTTTTTGTATTGAGATTTATGAGAGATATCATTGCATTGAATCGTATAGACATCCCAAAAATGGTATGGAATAATAACTTAGGGTTTATTTTAATATTATCGGATAACTAATCTAATTTGTTACTAAATCATGAATATGTTTTATTCTCTTAATTGTAGTACTTTGAGGAATACAAATCTTACTCAAGAGCTCATTTGGATGAAATGAAGGATGAATTGTGTCAATTCATTGTTGATCAAAGAATCATATAGCTAGGTTGTATATTGTTGTACATATATGTATGGAATGTTGTTGTTGTATGCTGTTGTTGTATATATGTTGTATATTGTTGTTGTACTTTTACTAAATCATGAATATGTTGTTGTATATTGTTGATCAAAGAATCATATATTAATGTTGTATATATGGAGGATTAATGTTGTATATAAATGGATTCATGTTGTATATATCAATGGATTAATGGTGTATAACATTGGATTAAAGGATGAAATCAATATGAATTTTACACTTTTGCAGCATGCGAACAGGTTACCAATTAAATATCCACTGTTTTTCAAACAAATTTTTTTAAAATAACTAACACTTTAGAGGGCGCTTTCTGTAGGAAGCGCCCTCTAAACACTTTACATTGAGAACTTTAGAGGGCGCTTTGTCCAGAAAGCGCCCTCTAAACACTTTACATTGACAACTTTAGAGGGCGCTTTCTGCAGAAAGCGCCCTCTAAAGTGTTAGTTATTTTAAAAAAATAAGCGCCCTCTAAACACTTTACATTGACAACTTTAGAGGGCGCTTTTTCCAGAAAGCGCCCTCTAAACACTTTACATTGACAACTTTAGAGGGCGCTTTTTCCAGAAAGCGCCCTCTAAGGTGTCCCTTTATGGACCACTCCAGAGGGCGCTTTTTTCATAAAGCGCACTATAATGTGGGCCTTTAGACAGCGCTTTCTCCAGGAAAACAAAGCGCTGTCTTTACCTATGCCAGCGCCAGATTAGAGGGCGCTTAAAAGCGCTGTTATAGGCCAAAATAAGCGCCCTCTTTTCCCTTATTTGGCGTAGTGAGAATTAAAAGCCTATTTCCACACACGACGTAAATGTTCTGTGGAGGAATGAGAAAAATGAGGTGTTAGGAAAATGAGCTCTTATGTTTCAGAGGTGAGAGCTTCAGGTATGATAGAGTAGGGGAGACCGAAAAGGTTATCACTTTAACCCTAAATCTAGTGAAGTTAGAGAGATGTATTTTGAGTGTGAGAGTGAGATAATACTTGAAATGACGTGTTATTGAGATTATATATGGTAGACGATTAAAATGCTTCCACCAACCCATCGTGAGATGCGAGGAGTCATGCGATCAGATCCAACGACAGACGATGCACTAATAGTTGGGATCAAGTGTCCGATTTTCGACAAAGTCCCACCTGTTCCTTATTTATCCGCTGAATGGATACTACAAATTATACCTCATTATTGGGTCTTCTTCTTTGGGATTATGGTTGACCCATAATACATGGTTTAATGCTAAAACAATGCAAACATGATTGATAGTGATTATGTTTTGAATGTTTTTTTAATGTAATGCCTTTAAAACTTTTATATATATATATATATATATATATATATATATATATATATATATATATATATATATAAATCTTTGTTTTAGAATTGCTTATTTTTTAAAATCAAGATGATGCAATGACATTCTTTGGTGAGAAAGATATTTTTATTGCAAGAAAATAATTCTTTGATTTGATCATTTTATTGGGAAACATTAATTTGTAAACTCACATTTGAACTCGAGGTTAAACAAACTCAATGTTGTCATATGCTTATCCTGATTTAACTCAGTTGTTGTGATTTGTTCATTATGATGATTGTAATCTACAACGTTGATCGGCCGAATGATTTTTTTTATAGAAAGAATGAGATTGAATCTAATTTTGATACAGTTATAAATCCACTATCACGATGTTAGTCTTTTCCTTTGACTATAACACGTTCTTAGTCTTTTCCTTTGACTATAATAACACTTTAAAAAAATAATAGTTGTCATAGAAATATTTGATCATGTTGTTGAACTTATGTTTTCTATCTTTGTAACATTGTTTAGTCAAAATGCATGACAATGATTAAATAAAGTTACATCTCGTAAAGAGAACGAGGTAGTAAATGGTAGATGGAGATATATAAGTGAAATGAAAATTAACGTAACTGCTCTCATTTATAAAAGATGATATTCAATATACAATTCAATTAATTTTGCCAAAATTTGTGGTGACTACATAAATGCATTAATCGTACTTAAACGTTTGCCATTGTTCAATATACAGTTATCATTATTTTACATTTTGGTCCATGTCAATCATGAAAAGCTAAAAATAAATAAAAATACTAATGAATGGTTGGCATAAAAAGAAACAAACAAGATACATTAATATTGTTTAAAAACAAAACTTGCCAACAATATTTTTAACTGAGAAAAAGGTTAAATGATCAATCTAATTAACCACAGAGACAAACAAGATACATTAATATACTTAAAAGAGAAACTTAATAATATTTTTGTGTGATAGTTTTCTAAATGAATAAATTAAATCTCATAAAAAAATGTTAAATTTAAATTTTGAACTCGAATTTTCTTGAACAATTCTTTGTTAATTAGAACTTATTAATTTGTTAAATTTAATCACATTGTTATATAATCCATTTTGTTTTAACTTTTAGAAAAATAAACTTTTTTATTTGTATCAAAATTATTTTTTATAAAATATTTTTTAAAATATATATTTTTTTTAAAATCGTTTTTTATAAATTAAAAGACTAATTTTGACATTCTATAATATAAATATAAATTATTAAAAATTAAAAACATAACTAAAATTTCATTTTAAAAAAAATGTATTTCAAGAATATTTTTTATAAAAACTTATTAAAATAGCCTTAAATTTAAGTGTTTTTTTTGAAAATTTTAAATTAAAAAAAATTTATAACAAAATGATAAAATAATTAAAATAATTTTTTAAGAATAACTATTTAAACTAATTTTTCATTAATTGTAAACCTTTTTTAAATAAAAATATTTAACAGTATAAAAATCATTTTAAAAAAATTGAAAGAAACTGAAAAATATTTCTAATATGAAAAAGTGTTTTTTGAACCAATCTAAGTGTCCAACATTATTTAGTTTTTATTTAATTTAACTGAAGTAGACATAGCATAAAATTTTACCTTATATATTGATCAATTAATTACGTGTTTGTAATATGCTCATAAAAAAATAAATGGCTAAAATTTTCAAGTTTGTATATGCTATGTTCCTCTTACTTGTTCTATTCGCTATTTCAACTGAAGTTATGGGGGGTAAGAACTTTTATCTTACAAATTTGAATTAAATAATTTATTTTTACCTTTTTATTTATTCTTGTTTTGCATAACAGCTTTTTTGGATTCCTGTAATTCGAGTTCTGATTGTTCTGAAAATGATTGGTGCCATCCTCCTTTGAATGCAACATGCTACTGGGGTCGTTGTTTCTGCATCTAGTTCAGTATTGAAAACTATGAAGTGTTAATTCTAAGCCTACAATTTAACCAGCAACATTTCATTTGTTCTTATTGTTTTCTCAGAGCTACAAAAGCATATTCAATATATCTTGCTTGCAAGAACTACAGTTATACTGTATTAAAATGATTTACATCAATAAATAAGCAGAAAATGATTGTGTAAATTAATTATATATTTATTCTGTTTATATATTTAACATTGGAATAACATGCAATATAAAAATGTAAATATTAGTTTGTATTTAAAAAAGACAAATTTTTGTTATTAATAAAATCAGCTTTTGTTATTTCGAAGAAAAAATAATGAGAAACTTTTGCAAAAATAGATGAAATCATATTGAGACTCCGGTTGAAATATATTCAAGTTAAGTTCAGTTTTGAGTTTCATTTGTATTTAAGTTTTATGTGAATTTCAGTTGAATTTGGTGTTTATATAAACTCAAATGTAATTGCATTAGTAATAGATTTTCAGTTTTGTAATTTTGAGATTAGAAAGTTAGTTACACAATTCTCTCTCTTTTCTCAGTTCTCTGCGATTGTTGTTCCTCTTCTTCATCTTCTTGTGCATTGTTAATGGAGGTTCATAGTTGAACTCCAACAATTGATATCCAGAGCTCCAATTCGATTCATAGGGAAACACGAGTGTAGTGAGGTGTGTGATTGACTTCGTTTTTGAAATTCGCGTTGAATTAAAGTTCAAAATTAGAGAGAATTATAGATCTTGATTTTTAGGGTTTGGGAAACACGAGTGTTGGTGAAAACTGAGTGATTGACACAAGAGTAAAGATGAACGGCTGAAATGATAGCTTGAACACTAAGCTTCCAACATTCGACGAAAAGAACTAGAATCAGTGGTCAATTCAGATATGTGTGTTGTTTGGAGCTCAAGATATTCTTGATCTCGTCAATGATAGTTACACGCTGGTTGCAGAAAATGCAATAGAAGCGCAAAAAATTATGCAACGAGAAACGAGGAAGAAAGATTAAAAGACATTGTTCTATATCCATCAGTGTGTGGGCACGAAGGTGTTTGAGAAAATTGTTGATTCGACAACGGCGAAGGCGGCGTGGGATACACTGGTACAATGCTATTATGGTGACGCATCAGTGAAGAAGGTCAAGCTTCAGTCTCTAAGAAAGAAATATGAGAATCTCAACATGAAGAATAATGAAAAGGTACTTAATTACTTCCCTAGAGTGATTGTGGTCACTAATGAGATGATGTCTTGTGGAAAAAATCTCCATGAAAAAGTAATCATTGAAAAGGTACTGAGATCACTTGCTCCTCAGTTTGATTACATAGTTGTAACCATATAACATTCTAAAGATACCAGCACCATGAGAATTCAAGAGCTTCACAGTAGTATAGAGGCATAAGAGTTCGTCTGGATGAAAGAAACTTTGAATAAGAGTTAGAACAGACTCTAAAGGCTCAGATGTAGCACAATGAAGAGGCGCTAATAGGTCTGACACCTATGTGTATTTTAATATATATAAATAGGTCCTTCATTCCTCACCATTTTTCACACCTTTTCTCATTTACTTCTTAAGGTTTTCTTCATTTTCGTAACATGATTATTAAAATAAATTGGTATGTTTGTTATTCGATTCTATAGCCTTCGGTTAAGATGCATATTTGGAACATCCAGAGTTTTGAGCAACTTGAGAGGAGCTTGATTTGTTGGTTAGACATAATGATTAAAGATGGTAAAAAAGTAGAAGAACTGATAGGCTTGTTTTGACACAAAATGCAAGTGTGAGGTGGATCCATATAACTTATCTCCCAAGAATCACTTCTCTTCCTATAAGATTATGTCCGAAACATGCATAACACGTTGCGACACAGAGTGACGTACCTCACCACATCAGTGTGATATACAGTATAATTAATAGAGTTTTCCATGCGAAGTTTTTTATAGCTCTTATATAGTCTTCTTTTGTATGAAACATGTCTCCAACTTTTAACGCTCCCTCCGAGCTTCGTCATCAAATGCCCAATATGAATACTAACACACCTACAACCAACAACCAACCCAACATAATTTCCAACCCACCTACATGCAACATGATAACTAACCCACCTACCATCAACAACCAACCTAAAAACATTACCTAACCACATACACTCAACAACCAACCCAACATGATAACCAACCCACCTACACCTAACAACCAACTCAACAATATTACCAAACCACATACACCAAAACCCGCAATCAATACAGGCCACACACCCAATCACAAAACCAATAATATGACCATTCCTACCATAGCACCAAACCAACATACACCCAAACATCAAACCACCAAAGCACCCAAACATCACACCCCAAAGCACCCAACCAACACATGCCTACCGAACACCATGACAACCATTGCTTCATTTCCAAAATGAATAAATGTCAAAATTCAACCAACTAGCCCACCCACCTGTAACCCAACCAACACGACCAAATTACGACAACATGGGCACCAAACTCGATTACGACAACGAGTTCCAACTAACATTGGAAGAGATGCGAGCAATGATGGATGACACCGATATCCCAGGGACCTCGCACTAGACACCTCAGGTGAATCCTGGGAGGCACCAAATACCTCAGGTGAATCCTGGGAGGCCTCAACGGTGAAGGGCGTCGCAGGGTTGTGGAACCGGTGGCCAATATGATCAAACGGGTCGTTAATATATGTGTACAAAATTTTCTCGCATGCAATTCTATTGAAATTAAATAATAATATTTTTTTTATTTCCAATTTTTTTTATTATTATTTAATTATAAATTTCATTAAAAAAAATAAAAGAAAAAAGAATACACATTGGCGCCAGATCAACTGGCGCTAGGGGTGTGCATGGTTCAAAACCATAACTAAATTGAACCAAATATATGGATCAGTTTGGTTTTTAAAACCACTTTGATAAAACCGGTTTATATTTTTAAAATCGGTTTATGTTTGGATCGGTTTGGTTAATAACCGGTTTGTACTAAAAAAATTATTTTTTGTTTGGATCAATTTTAAAACCAAATTTCCCTCTAATTTAATTTTCATTCCAACAACTTCTTAACTTTATCAAATCGCTCTTTAAATCAATCACTATTTTTAAATTTCAATCTGAAAAATCAAAATTAAGTAATTACCTATAAGATAGAAAAAAAAACAATTTTAAAAAAAGAGTTTTAAATTGGTATTTTTCAAACCAGTTTTTTTACAGTTTTATAAAAAAAACAATTTTATAAAAAAAACAATTTAAAAAAATTATAAAAATAAATCAGGTTTAAAAAATCATACGATGCAGTTTTATTGACGGTAGTTTTTTTTTGCAGCTTCTCAATTTTATTTAAGAGGATAACTATCAACAATGTCACATTTAATTTTACAATAATAAAAAAGTAAAGTAATTGCCACGTCATAAAAATAACTGACTAGTTGTAAGGAGAAATTAAAATGATAAAAATTTTGTTGACTTTTTTCAAACTCACAAATAACTAAGGATGAAATTGCCAACTTGTTTTCAGTTTGTTTTCTTTGCAAATATCCAAATATACAGGAAAAAAACATTGAAAAACAAATTGTATACTAATACTATATTTTCTATACAAATCTTTAAAAACAGAAATCAATAGAAACAATTCACAACCAATTAAAGCTAAGAAAATGGATAAAAATAACTCCATAATACAACACACAATTACAAAATTACAAATTTACTACTCACAGAATTTGACTTGAACATTGTTAAAGAATACCAATATGAAAGCAAACATCACAACTTTCAATACCATTTACAATAGGATGCCGGTTTTGATGAATTGGGAATTTGGATTTTTGAGAATTAGGGATTCTGAAATTTGTGTTTTGGATTGATTTGAAATGATTATTGAAAAATGGTAACCGTTTACTTGAACCGGTTTTTAATAATGGTTACCGGTTTTTTTTTAATTTGATAAATGGATAACCAATTTCAAAATATAATTTTGGGTTTGGTTTTAAAGTTTGGATTAATTTGGATAGGAATTTGGTTCATGGTTATTGGTTATTTTGCACACCCCTAACTGGCGCAAACATATAACATATGCACATAAGCACCAATGGAAATTGCACACTCATATAAAGCAATACATAGGTGTTAATTAGTATGACGTCTCTTAAGAAAATCATAACATAAACGGCAATTGATCTAACATATGCTCTTTGCTATGAATTTTTGTTTGTTTGAAACATGGGTAGTTTGGTATATAGTTGGAAAAGATGATTATTTTGGAAATTAAGTTTAAAAAGTTGGTTATTTTGAAAAACAAATCGCTTAAGGTTAGGTAAAATATCCATGACAAGCATATCAAAAGAATAAGACATCTCCAATGCAAGTTTTTTCAAGAGTCTCTTAGTTTTTTTAATGGTAAATTATATGAAAACTTCAGAAAAAAAGAATCATGGTGATTATCTTAGTCGTAAAGTATAACATCCCAAACAAATACTAGTTTAGGGTCCAAGTAGAAAACTTTCTAGATTTCAAGCTGACTTGAAGGGGAATATAAGATGTTTTGGGCCGGTTGAAGGTCTAATAGAAGAAAACCCACCTCTTATCCAGATTTGGACCACTTCATATATCCTCACACATATAAAGGACCCCGCGTGTATGCTAGTGGAGAGGAGGGGGGGGGGGGTATGATTCATTTCACTTTAGGATTACTTTTCATTTTTGTTGACTTGGACGTTGGAGGACTAGCCTTACAAATTAGCCCGTTTTTCCACTATACCAGAAGCTTACCCAATTGTGTCAAAATTTTATTCCACCGTTCACCGAATAATCCTGGTTCACCAACGGAATAATGGCGGTGTCTGTACAAAGGGAATCTATTCAAAGGCTGTGAAAATAGTCTAAGGCTTACTTGATATCAACCCCGTCTCAGAGGTTAAATATATAGATTAACTCTCCAATGTCGTGTTTGTAAAGAAAGCCTCATTGAAGTGGATGATGTGCATCAATTATACGAATGTCAACCGTGATTTCCCCAAAGACTTATGCCCCTTTATGAGGCGGATAGAACCATATGCGTCAACTACTCAGAATACAACCATATATCCATTTATGAGGTGGATAGGGAGAAAATGGCCTTCATGACAAAACAAGCCAACTGGAAGTGCAAAATGATGTCTTTTAGCCTAAAAAATGCATGGGAAACATACTAAGGATGATGAATAAAGTCTTTAAGGAGGAGATAGTAGAAGTGTTGGAGGTTTACATGAATGATATGATCTTCAAATTCCGAGAAGAAGAAATACATGATGAACATCTCTCTCGTGTGTTCCAAAGAGTCCTTTAATACAACATAAGGCTTAATCCAAAGAAGTGTATCTTTGGAGTCATAGCTGACAAGTTTCTAGGTTTTTATTTGAAGGAGAGAGGCATAAATGCAAATCCTGACAAATGTGAAGGTGTTATCCAAGTTATGGCACCCGCCACAAAGAAGAAGGTAATAAATCTAAACAAAATGCTAATAGCTCTCAATAGGTTCATCTCAAAGTCATCCTAACACACTCTATAACTCTACAAACTATTAAACATTGGCTTGATACTTCGGAGTTTACTTGTTTGTAGACACGCTTTTATCCTTTGGTTCAGAGTCTAGACGTCTTTAGAGTCAGAGTCCGTTTCCAATTTTATGTACACTTATCAAAAAAGTTAGAGTACAAAATAATTATCTACCCTTTGTTATCATCTAAACTCAAGAATAGTTGTAGAACTAGGCTTCTTCCAACATCTATCTAGTTCTATTTTACCACCTAGTTAAGAGATGTCTTTTCATCATCAAAGAGGGAGAGAATCTTGATCTATGTGCTTGCAAGTATAAAGTTGATAATCCCTCAAAAGATCCTCTAAGAATTTTTGATGACGACAACAGTTATTGATATTGCAGCTGATGACAGTTTGTTATTACATGATTTTTATGAGTATTTGCGATGAATTCAATAAAATTTCAAGTTAAAGATGAGCTAAATATGAAAAAAATGAAGAAGTCGAAGAAACAGAGCAAAGCCAAGAAATCACGAAGAAATTATGAAGAAACGAGCATTTTTCAGCATAATGTACATCTTGACGTTTGTCCAAGAAATTGATCATATTTGGAGAACTGTAACTCGTTTTGAGATGGGCAGTATCACGCGAACGATACAACGTGTGGAAAATTGTGTGTGCGATGGAATAATCACGCGCGAGATGGTACCTTTTTGGACCTTTTCTGACGCATTTCAGACCCGTTTTGACTGTTTTTTAAAGGGAAGTTTGGTACTTTTTCAAAGGTTACACATTTCTACACCAAAAGTGATGATTCACAACACCATAAGGCATATTCGAAGAGCATTTGAAGCCATTGGAGGCTAATTATTCAAGGTAATTCTTATGCAAACCTCTTATTATTATTTTTGGTATTATAATTTGAATTACGAGTAGTTAATTCTCTATAGGTTAGGTTGTGTTTGATGAAAGAGGAGAAATAGATGAAGTATTGGATAAGATTTATGCTTTGTCGATACTATCAAACTAAAGAGAATATGGAAGAAAAACCTTAAATTCCTGAAAGTAATGGATTTCCTACCAAACAAAAGGAAGAAGAAGGATGGTGTGTTTTTCGTGTCATATATGTCGCCCTAACACAAAAATCAAAAGGTCAAGCTTATGACCTTAAAGAAGCGCTTAATGGAAGGCAACCCATCGGATAATTTTTTATTTGATTTGCAAAATTTAATTTCAATTTATTTCAATTAATTGTTCTTTTTGTAGCATGTCACATTTAGGAGCGGTATGGTAAACGAAAGGCTCCACCACACCCTCTATGAACAAAAATTAGGTAGACGATACTCGTGCATCTTTAAACACAGATTTTTTTCAATGGTAAGAGAAACAACTTGGTCCTTGAGTGCCACATTCTCCCTCTGAAGAGGGTTAGGTCGAAAGACTCCCTCTAACTCAGCAGCTCCAAAGACCAGGATGTTCGATGCTCGATGGGTCATGTACACCAAATCCGATAACTCCTCATGGTGAGGCCCCCAAAGAATCTTCCACCATGACACAATCATATGAATCACAAACTTACACCTACACTAGAATAGGAACCTCCAAAGAAACCACATTAGTAATGACTGCATGAGAGGGGATTACCTGGGCGACCCTATTTATTTGCTGCATTCTTTTCTCACATTTCATCTTATCTACGGGAAAATGAAGGATGTGTTAGAGAATGGGTCACAAAGTAATATTAAAAAAGGAGACATTCTCAGCTTAATTATCAAAGGTATCCTTCCCAACCTCCTTTGAGCCAATCTCCATGAGCAGGCACTTTTCTATTAGTAGGCCTTAATTATTTCTATGACGGTTCATCAAAAAAGATAACATCTCGATGTAACCTAGAGCATTGAAGAAGGACACCTATTTCCTCTTCAGAAATATGTCTTCTTGACTCAAATATTCCATCTTATAAATGTGAGATCCAAACTCCGTAAAGAAGTGGCTCTAAGGACAAAATTTAGAAAATTTATCCAAGCATTGGTAGAACGGCTCTGGATCTATAGAGAAAATTTTAGTGTGACCTTCTTTGTTGAGAGCGATGACCCTGAAGAATTGATCATTGGAGTGCTTCATTTTATCCTAATAGACGTCAAACATATTGTCACAATGGCGAAGAGATATTAATCCATGCCCCATCACCGAAGAAGATGCGCTATATTGAACCTTGAATAGATGAAAAAGGATCATCAATGTCTGCACAATACCCTTGAATTCACATCAATATTGGAATACTTTAATGTAAGCCCAACTCGCCGAGTCCAATTGAGAAGGGGCGATCAACAATTGATTGAAAATGTTAACCTGAAACATGTTGAAGGGGAGAAGTCTCCCAATTAAAGAGAACAAATACTCATGAAGAAGGATAACACACTCATCATACTTGTTCTACACCTTCTTGTCTTTCTTAGGGTTAAACACTACTAGCCAAACTAAGGTACTACTTCAGTAAAAGCTCGACTTAAACCATCCTAAGAGGAAAAAGTAGAAGTTGTGTCCAATGTCTATGGATCCACCCATGCTGAAGAAATACCCCTATTTTGCTTGCGACACATGGCAGATGGAACATATATTTTAAGGAAAACTATTAACACATAAGTGAGTAGTATGAAGAATTACTCCTCTGATCAAACACACCAATAACAAGAGTTCAAATGACAGAAATAAAAAACTCTCTGCCTAGAAAACTCTAAAAAAGAGAAAAAACAAGATGGAGATATTGGCTTTATCTGAAAAGAAATAGGTTAGTTTTTTTGTATGTATTAAGTACCCAAAAATGAAGACCACTTATGAAGTCATCCAAGTAACTGGAACATAATAGCTCGTGAGGAGAAATGAAATTAAAAGGACATGGAAACATTTGTTACAAGTCGCAAATGGTAGAAAAGAGAAAAATTATGTGTAAGAGATCTTTTATATGTGCTTTAACCACTAAGAATCATATGATCTACCGTGCACTATCAATGACTGATATTTAATCAAAGGTTGTGCAAAGTGCTCAAATACTCTAAGAGAGAGGAAGCATCATGACCATCTAGCATATGGGCATGCGTTAACTGTTCTTTGTGTATGACAAATCCTCGTCGTACAAAGCGGGAGATGGGCTTGAGGGGCAACTATTTCGAGCCACTGACAAACCTCAGAACGGAACGCCCATCACCAAAACAAGGGAGCACTGGTGAGGAGTAAACTCTCTTGTATCCCCATCTAAGATTAAATGATTTCTCCTTTAAGACATTGCCAAACCACTCATATCAATCAAAGGGTTGACAACAATCTACAACGCACTCCCCATTTTTTGGTTTAAACCCCTATTTTAAAAGGGAGAAAACACTTCATTCTTAGGTATTCAAAATTCATTCTCACTCTCACATCCTTTTTCATTCCCTTACTAACTTGCGTGTTGGAATGTTAACCTTCCAGATCATCCCCTTCCTCCATTGTATCCAAAATTTACTCCACCATACCAATGTTCTAATCCACCATTCATCAAACAATTCTCATTTCACAAGGAACACAAATAATCGTCTACGTCATAAAGAAAGTGTGGATGCCCCGTCATTAAAGGATAATGAGAGTTTATATGAATGAAGTGGATGTTTGAATTAAATGTTACCCCCGCCATCTCATAAAAAATGTCTTATTTGAACAATGTGCGGTTCTTAAAAAAATGATTAGATATGTTGATTTTAATGATAAAACTAATATAATTTACTAGAATACTCTTATTAATTATAATTAATAGAGTAATTGAATAAATTTAAAGTTAATAAATAAGAGTATAATAGTGAAATAATAATAATAAATATTATATTAATATTATAAATGAATAATTATTTTGAGAAAAAGAAAATGTGAAATAAAACACTTTTCTAAATTAAATGATGTTCAATATACAATTCAAAATAATTTTTGCCAAAACCTGTGGTCACTACATTAATGCATTAATCGTACAAAAACGTTTGCCATTGTCCAGTGTACAATTGTCATTATTTTGCATTTTGGTCCATGTCAATCATGAAAAGCTAAAATGAAAACAAAAATACTAATGAAAGGTTGGTATAAAAAGAAACAAACAAGATACATTAATAATGTTTTAAAACAAATCTTGCCAACAATATTTGTTAACTGAGAAAAAGGTCAAATGATCAACTCATGAGCTAAAGAGACAAACAAGATACACTAGTAATATACTTAAAAGAGACACTTAATAATGTTTTTTATGATAGTTTTCTGAAAAATAAGTTAAATCTCATAAAAAGTTGTTTAACTTAAAATTTGAATTTGAATTATCTCCAACAATTCTTCTTAAATAAAACTTTTAAGTTGTTAAATTTAATTACCATGTTATAGTGTTTTTTGAAATAATCTAAGTGTCTAAAACTATTTAATTTTTATTTAAATTAATTGAAGTAGACATAGCATGAAAATTTACATTATATATTGATCAATTAATTACATGTTAGTAATACTTACATCTAAAAATAAATGACTAAGATTTTCAAGTTTGTATATGCTATCTTCCTCTTACTTGTTCTATTTGCTATTGCAACTGAAGTTAGAGGGGGTAAGAACTTTTATCTTACAAATTTGAATTAAATAATTTATTTTTTACCTTTTTATTTATTCTTGTTTTGCATAACAGCTTTTTTGGATTCCTGTAATTCGAATTCTGATTGTTCTAAAAATGATTGGTGCCATCTTCCTATGAATGCAACATGCTACTGGGGTCATTGTTTCTGCATGTGGTAGTAAAGTATTTAAAACTATGAAGTGTTAACTGTAAGCCTACAATTTAATCAGCAACATTTCATTTTATAGTCATTTGCTCTTATTGTTTTCTCAGAGATAAAAAAGCATATTCAATATATCTTGCAAGAACTATGATTATACTGTTTAATTAAAATTATTTACATCAATAAATAAGAAGAAATTGATTGTGTAAATTAATTATATATTTAACACATGAATATCATGCAATATAAAAATGAATACATATTCTGTCAAAAAAAATAAAAATGAATAGATATTAATGTATTTAAAAATAATAAATTTTTGTTAGTAATAAAATCAGCTTTTGTTGTTTCAAAGAAAAAATAATAAGAACCTTTTACACAAAAATAGATGAAATCATATTGAGACATCAATGCATCATAAAACTTAAGTAATTAAAGTAGATCGTTTTACAAAGGATATATTTTGACAGCTACAAAATTTAAATAATTTTAATTTTACGTCTTTCTTAATCTAATTATTTCTTTTTCATATAGTCACATCAATTTTAACCTTTTTGATTTTTTAATTATATGGATATATAAAAAACACATTAATTTAGAAAAACAACAAGAACACTCCAACTCCAGAAAAAAGAACAAAGACACTATAAAGAATTGAGTTCTCTAGTTAAATAGAGAAAGGACATGAGTAATTTGTAAATTTTCCGAGATTATTAAATAGGCCAAACCATTGCATGTCAGAAACTCTACAAAAAGTAACATAAGGTCATTAGAAAGAACAAAGGATCATCATAGCCACCTAACTATCATGTACCCTAAAGTCAAAACAATCTTCCAAGCCACCAGATAGACCACAATACATCCCAACTGGGTCCAAGAAGACCACACTTATGTAGGTTCTCTCTAACAGGAAACTAATGAAAGAGAAATTGATAGGAGAAGACTAAAATTTTGGAGAGAGCTCAATTAACCCGTAGAGAAGACAAGATTCAATCCACTTTATTCAAAGGAAGACTAGAACCGAGTTTAGAATGAAAGAGACACAAATAATATGAAGCAACAGATACTCACCTTATTTCCTAACATATCACCTCTAGCAATCACTCTTATGCGAGAAGGATAATCTTTTGCTCTACTTGAAAAAGACTAACAACTATCTCATACTTCCAAACAAAAAGAGACCTCCTCCACCTAATATTCCACCTCACTAACCCCCTCTAAAACACCTGTTATGTTAAATGCAATTAAATTTATGTTATTATCTTTCCAAAAACTAACAGAATTTATTTGTTGAGTCACTTTAGTTATATTTTGAGTTGTATTCTTTTATTCTCTCAATGTATAAATACTCTTGTAATATTCTCAATTCCGATTAATGCCAAAATTACTATTCATCCAATATCGCTCTTTTCTTTCTAATTCTCTCTCAACTTTATCTTCCCCAATTTCTTATCTTCCACCATTGTCAAACCTTCAATTTGAGTTTTATGTTCTAACATTTGGCATCAAGAGCTTTGGTTAATGATCCTAATCCACTGCAACAATGACAACCGTTTCCAATGATCGAATTCCCACCAATCTCCCGATTCTTGATTCGAAGAACTATGATAAATGGACGAAACAAATGAAGGTCTTGTTTGGTTATCAAGAGGTGCTTGAGATTTTCGTCAATGGAGTTACACAATTAGGGGCAAAGGCTACCGACATTCAAAGAGCTACACACAATGAGGAGAAGAAGAAGGATTACAAAGCTCTATTCTTGATTCATTCGTGTGTTGATAAAGACAATTTCGAGAAAGTCGGCGATTGTGAATCGGCGAAGCAAGCATGGGAAATCTTGGAGAAAGCATATGCCGGTGCCGTCAAAGCGAAGGTTGTAAGGTTACAAACTTACAAGCGACAGTTCGAGTTAACACAAATGGAAGACAAAGAAATGATCAACGACTACATTACGCGCATTATCCGGTTAGTTAATCAAATCAAATCTTGTGGGGAAACGATTCTTGAGCAGAATGTTGTATCGAAAGTATTGCGTTCGTTAACGTCGCGTTTCGACAACATAGTTGTGGCTATTGAAGAATCAAAGGATCTAACAACTTTGAGCAAGGATGAATTGCAAAGTTCATTAGAGGCACATGAACAAAGGATGGAAGAGAGAGACACCGACAAAGCCAAATCGGAGATTGCTTTGCAAGCGCGTTTCAATCAAAAGAACAAGAGGTCGAAAGGAAAATTTGCGGCGAGAGGTAAATCAAAATTTCAGAATTTTGGTTCAAACGATTCGCAAAATTCAAAGTATTTGACGAGTGAAAAGGGTGAAAGTAGCTCCAAGGATAGTGGTCATAGCAATGGTTTTAAGAAGCGTGATATGAGTAAAGTGCAATGCTACAAGTGTAGAAAGTTTGGACACTTTGCAAATTCGTGTCGTGGTAAATCGAATGAGAATCACAATAATGAAGCCAAGGTTGCTAGGGAAGAGGTAGATGATGAGGACACACTTCTAGTAATGATCACGAAGGAGATTTATGGCATTACGGATGTTCCGGGAAGCAACTACAGTAGTGATAATTTGCGGGACAGTAGTTGTATCGTTCCAGAAAATAGTGAGAAAACGCATTCGGATCGAAGTGCATTGGTTACCGTTTGTGATGGAGTCCAAGGGAGAGATGAGTGATACTTGGATTCCGGTTGTTCAACACATAACGTGTCGAAAAGATTGGTTTGTGCAAATCAATCAAGCGGCAAAAAGTAAAGTCAAATTTGCCGACGACACCACTTTCAGCGCCGAAGGGGTAGGAGATGTTTTGATCGGAAAAAGGAATGGTGGATATTCAAGGATCAAAGATGTCTTGTATATACCGGGAATTAAGTGTAATCTTTTAAGCATTGGCCAATTACTTGAAAGAGGATACAAAATTCGTTTGGAGGACAAGATTTTACGCGTTTTGGATTCAAATGGTGTGTTGATTCTAAAAGCGCCGATGGCTGCCAATAGAACCTTTAAAGTTTAGTTAAAGGTTATGGAGCATCGTTGTCTAGCTACCGCGGCAAGTAGAGATGAGTGGTTATGGCATTACCGTCTTGGTCACCTTAATTTTAGGGATCTAAGAAAGTTTCAACAAAGTGAAATGGTAACGGGGCTGCCACACATTAGTATTCCAACTGAATTGTGTGAGGAATGTGTGAAGGCTAAACAACACAAGAATGTGTTTAGCAAAGACGCGGGTCGAAGAACCAAAGGCTTACTTGAGGTGGTATGTTCCGACGTTTGCGGACCGATGCAAGTAGAGACTTATGGTGGCAATCGATATTTTGTTACGTTCATTGACGATTTTAGTAGGAAGCTTTGGACATATCTTATCAAGAGAAAAGATGAGGTATTTGGAGTTTTCAAGAATTTCAAATCCATGGTGGAGTGCCAAAGCGGCCGAAAGCTCAAAATTCTCAAAACGGATGGTGGAGGTGAGTACCTCTTGTGAGTTTGGGAAGTTTTGTGATCTTGAGGGAATTGTACGTGAGGTGGTGCCTCCGTATACGCCTCAACAAAACAGGACTGCCGAGAGGAAAAATCGTACAATAATGAACATGGTGTATAGTATGCTTTGTGGGAAAAATTTGCCTAAGGAATTGTGGGGTGAGGCCGTGTCTACAGCCACCTACTTGTTGAATAGGTGTCCCACTAAGAAGCTGGAGAAACTCACATCGGAAGGGGCTTGGAGTGGCTTCAAACCGAATTTGAATCATTTGCGCGTTTTTGGATCGATTGCATATCGTCATTTACCGGACCAACTTCGGAAGAAATTGGATGATAAGGGTGAAAAGATGATATTTGTAGGATATCACTCTACTGGAGGGTATAAGTTGTTCGATGGAAAAAATCGGAAGATCGTCATAACTCGGGATGTGACTTTTGATGAAGTCAAAAGTGCAGAAAATGTAGCAGTAATCAGTTACCCTACTAGCAGTAACCGATTACTCACAGAAAAACAGCAGCAACAGTTTTTTGAAATCACTGATCCGGAGGCTTCCGACACCGCTGTACCAGCACCTACAGTAGCGCAAAATGATGTTGTTAATAATGGTAGACCACTGAGGCAAAGAGCCTTGCCTCATAGACTCCGAGATTACGAAAGATTCCAAGATAACAAAGTGAATAACAATGGTGATTTTGTTCATTTCACGCTTATGGCTGAATCCGAACCGATAAATGAGGAAGAAGCCTTAAGTGATCCTAAGTGGATATGTGCAATGAAAGAGGAGCTGAAATATATTGAGAAAAATGGTACTTGGGAGTTGGTCGATTTACCACTTCGAAAGAAACCGATATGTGTGCGATGCGTCTATAAGGTTAAAGCAAATCCCAAAGGTGAAGTAATCAAGCACAAAGCTCGATTAGTGGCGAAGGAGTTCTTGCAATGAGAAGGTATAAACTATGAGGAGATATTCGCACCGGTGGCTAGATTAGAGACTATTCGTTTGGTTGTTGGTATTGCGCATAGCAACAATTGGATGGTTTACCAAATGGATGTCAAATATGCGTTTTTGAATGGTCCTCTTGTTGAGGAAGTCTATGTGGGGAAGCCACCCGGTTTCATGATAAAAAATCAAGAGATGAAGTATTACAAGCTACACAAGGCGTTGTATGGTTTGAAACAAGCTCCAAGAGCTTGGAACAAACGTATTGACAACTTTCTTATTGACATTAGTTTCAAAAGATGTGTATCCGAACATGGAGTTTATGTGAGATCGAATACGAATGATGGTGTTATTATACTTTGCGTGTATGTTGATGATCTCTTGATTACGGGCAGCCATGACAAGAGTATTTCAAGGTTCAAAAGTGAGCTCATGAGAGAGTTTGAGATGACGGACCTTGGTGTCATGAATTACTTCCTTGGCATAGAGTTTCACAAGTCAAAAGTGGGGCTGCTTATGCACCAAAGGAGGTATGCTCTAGATATTTTGAAAAAGTGTGATATGGAGCATTGTAATGCTTCTATTACACCTTGTGAGGCTAGAGTGCATCTGTCCAAAAGTGATGAGGAGGATGATGTCGATCCAACGCTTTACCAAAGCTTGATTGGATCGTTATGGTACTTGTGCAATACGCGACCTGATTTGGCTTTTAGTGTCGGTATTGCGAGTAGATTCATGGAGAAACCTAAGATGTTTCACTTGGTGGCGGTCAAGAGGATCCTTAGATATGTGAAAGGTACTCTTGGTTGCGGAATTCTCTTTCCCGCATCGGACACGGGGCGTAAGTGCAATTTACTTGGCTACACCGATTCTAATTGGTGCGGAGATAAAGATGAACGAAAATCAACGGCGGGGTACATATTTATGTTTGGTAGTACACCAATCTCTTGGTGTTCGAAAAAGGAACCGGTTATAGCACTCTCTTCTTGTAAGGCGGAGTACATTGCATCGTCGTTAGGTGCGTGCCAATCTATGTGGCTTATGAATCTATTGAAGGAATTGGGATGTGGTGATGACGCTGCCACCATACTGTTTGTAGACAATTTTTCCGCAATAAATCTTACAAAGAATCTGATTGCACACGGAAGGAGCAAGCATATTGAGATGCGGTTTCATTATTTGAGAGAATTGGTCGGTGATGGAAAGCTTAGATTGAGCTATTGCCGAAGCGAAGACCAAGTCGTGGATTTGTTGACAAAGGGTGTGACAAATGATGTGTTCAAGAGGCTGAAGAAGTGCTTGAGCATGGTGGACTTGGAGCAACTAAAGTGAGGTGGTGTGTTAAATGCAATTAAATTTTTGTTATTACCTTTCCAAAAACTAACAAAATTTATTTGTTGAGTCACTTTAGTTGTATTTTGAGTTGTTTTCTTTTATTCTCTCAATGTATAAATACTCTTGTAACATTCCAAATTCCAATTAATGTCAAAATTACTATTCATCCAATATCACTCTTTTCTCTCTAATTCTCTCTCAACTTCATCTTCCCCAATTTCTTATCTTCCACCATTGTCAAACCTTCAATTTGAGTTTTATGTTCTAACAACACCAACCTCTCTCACTGTCATAATTCAGTGACTATCGATAAGGTAAATCTTATAAAACATCTCTTTAAGAGGAACAAACCCCAACCAAGAATTATCCCAAAAGAAATTGAGATATTCAGAGTCCCATTTTATTTTGAAGACCCTTAACAAACCGGTCTGAGGAATCCCCCACGCCAATGATAATTTTTTAAATGGTATAGAAAATCAAATATCATGTGGATTGCATATCCAAAGATACTACAAGCAAGGATATTCTCATTTTTATCATTATCTACATTCAAAACAATATGTCCTTCATTATTTCTATTTGATTGTTCATCCACAACATTTTCAACCGTAGAGTCTAAGTTATCTGGATTCACATCATTTTGAATAGAAGTTGTAGAATGTTGGCTAATTTTTTTACATCTAAAACACCCTTTTGAGATTTAATAACAATTTCAATTTGTTTCTTTCTCCGCTATTGATGATCGGAAAATTGATTTCTAGGCAACATTTCAACAACTCAAAAAGTACAAACAACAAGTCTATAAATATAATGAATAAATAATAGCAATAAGTTAGCAAACAATAACACCAAATTTTTTATTATTGACTTGACTCTAAACCTCTACTAGATGCCCTAGTGACCAAAACAAACTCACCCTTATACTGTAGACACAAAAAGTATCAAAATATGAAGTATGGATTAATAAAGAAACAAACTAACTAACTAAACTACAACTACAAAACGTATATAGTAGCATAATGTAACAAATTGATAAAACTACAATAAAGAAAATATATTCACATAGTCGATAAGGGATCTCCTCAAATGTAGATAGAAAAAAGGGAACAAAAGAGACAAGTAGTGCAAGAGTTTTTTTCTACGAGAATGTTAAAAGTCTAAATGTCATCACTAATTTTAGGTTTTTTATTTTTATAGTGAATCACATTTATGTGAAGATTTTTTTTGAAACAATTTATGAGAATGTTTTTATTCGGTACAAAATAAGAACGATTTTAATATATTAATAATTTTATTTTTATTACTGTATATGATATGTCATATGTGATTCAATCTAAGGTTAATTTTTTTATTATGTTTTAAGTTTATAAAAAAATTATTAATATATATATATATATATATATATATATATATATATATATATATATATATATATATATATATATATATATATATATATATATATATATATATATATATATATATATATATATATATATATATATATATATATATATATATATATATATATATATATATATATATATATATATATATATATATATATATATATACACTACGCCAAAAACTGGAATAGACAGCGCACCTTAGAGGGCGCTTTATTACAAAAGCGCCCTCTAAAGTGAAGCGAAAAATAAGGAGCAATAGACAGCGCACTTTAGAGGGCGCTTTTGTAACAAAGCGCCCTCTAAGGTGAAGCGAAAAAATAAGGAGGAGATAGAGGGACAACAATACATGACGCTTTTTAGAAAGCGCCCTCTAAGGTTACCCTTAGAGGGCGCTTTTAATAAAGCGCTGTTATAAGTCCATGTGCATTTCCAGCTTATAAAGCGCTTCTGGAAAGCCTTAGAGAGCGCTTTCATAAGCGCCCTCTTAGGCCCCCTTTAGAGGGCGCTTTGTTTCCACAAGCGCCCTCTAAGGTGAAACGAAAAAATAAGGAGGAGATAGAGGGACAACAATACATGGCGCTTTTTAGAAAGCGCCCTCTAAGGTTACCCTTAGAGGGCGCTTTTAATAAAGCGCTGTTATAAGTCCACGTGCATTTCCAGCTTATAAAGCGCTTCTGGAAAGCCTTAGAGAGCGCTTTCATAAGCGCCCTCTTAGGCCCCCTTTAGAGGGCGCTTTTTTTCCACAAGCGCCCTCTAATGTCCCCTTTAGTAAACATTAAAATTATAACATACTGCGCGTTTTGTTATTTCACTGTCTGTTATTAGCGTTCTTTTTCACGTTAGGGTTCTGAGGCGTTTTCCTTCCACCTCTGTTAGATCTACATGCGCGTTTCCTCCTTCTACGAATCAAAGGTACACGCTTTTCCCAATTTCTGTTTTATGTTATTGCTTTGTTTTAGCTTTGCCCAATTTCTGTTTTACCTTATTACTGCGCGTTTCCTCCTTCTACGTTTGTTTCGACCATGATAGAGGATGCAATAGGAAATTGACGGTTGGTTTTTAGTGACCATGATAGCGGATGCAATGGGTTATACGACCTATGAACATATGATTTTATGTCAACACCAGTATCATTAGAAACCTAGGTCCGAATGTGTTTGAACTCTTCTGAAATTGTTTTTTGTTTATTCTAATTAGTAATGGATAATACATGGATGTCTTCCAATCGATTATCGAGAGAGTACGAGAATGGGGTATCAGAATTCGTTAAGTTTGCCGTTGCGCACGCCGAAGACCCCAGTAGAATGATATGTCCTTGCTTGGGTTGTTGTTATGGGAAACGGGTTGACACAGTTCAGTTGACATCGCATCTAATGAGGCATGGAATTGATCGAAGTTATACATGTTGGAATTTGCATGGTGAGAAAAGTAACGATAATGTTGAACCGGGGGATAGTACGACCTATGCCTCAAACTATAGTGGCGCAGATACATACGATTGTGATCGAGTTGAAGAGATTGCAGAAGCACTTGAAGGAGATCTTAAGGATTGTCCCGAAATGTTTGAGAGGTTGGTAAGTGATGCAGAGAAACCTTTGTATGATGGTTGCACTAAATTCACAAGATTGTCTGCGGTATTAAAGTTGTACAACTTAAAGGCGGGCAATGGGTGGTCGGATAAAAGTTTCACAGAGTTATTAGCCCTTTTGAAAGATATGCTTCCTGAGGATAATGTTCTTCCCAATCGAACATATGAGACCAAAAAGATGTTGTGCTCTATTGGCATGAGCTATGATAAGATACATGCATGTCCAAACGATTGCGTTTTGTTTCGAAATGAGTATGCATCGTTAAATGAGTGTCCTAAATGCGGTGTCTCGCGATATAAGAACAAGTTATCTCCAGCAAAAGTCTTGTGGTATTTTCCTGTTATTCCGAGATTTAGACGCATGTTTCGTAGTGAAACCGATTCAAGACACTTGACCTGGCATGCAGATGAAAGAATTATAGATGGAAAGTATCGACATCCGGCAGATTCACCACAGTGGTTGAAAATTGATAATGATTATCCTGAATTTGGAGAAGAATCAAGAAACCTTCGCTTGGCATTATCTACTGATGGAATGAACCCACACGGTATCCAGAGTATCTCACACAGTACATGGCCTGTGATTATTATGATTTATAACCTACCTCCATGGCTATGTATGAAGCGTAAGTACATGATGTTGTCTATGTTGATTTCTGGACCTAAACAACCAGGGAATGACATAGACGTGTACTTGAAGCCCTTAATCGAAGATTTAAAGATTTTGTGGGAGACCGGTGTGGAGGTTTATGATGGATATAGGAAAGAAAGTTTCAACTTGAGGGCGATGTTGTTTGGCACAATTAATGATTTTCCAGCATACGGAAATCTATCAGGGTATAGCATAAAAGGTCAATGTGCGTGTCCTATTTGTGAAGATAAAACAGATTGGAAGCGCTTGGAGTTTGGTCAGAAGAATGTCTTTCTCGGTCATCGGAGATTCTTAAATTCAAATCATCACTACCGTGGATGGAGAAAGGCGTTCAATGGAGAGACAGAACAAGGCAGAGCTCCACCTATATTGACGGGTGATCAAATTTTTGAAAAGGTGAAAGATTTGGATACTCAGTTTGGCAAGCCTTTTGCCCACACACTTGTCAAAAGTGGGTGGAAGAAGAGGTCAGTTTTTTTTGAATTGCCGTATTGGAAGTTGTTGAATGACAGTTTTTAAGTGTCGGGTTTTGTTATCGTATCCACAGAGATTGTAAGATATCACTGCCGTTCAATGGTTGAATTAATCTTAACTTAAAGTAACACTAGGGTTTTGGGTTTTAATCAAGTTATCTTGCATACAAAGTAATTAATTGCGGTAAAAGTTACGTTTTGATTAATATGAGAAATATTGTCAGAGTTAGGTTTCAATGATTACATTTGCTTTGCATGTTTTTGCACGGTCAACAATATTATAAACTCCTTTAGATGATAAATAATTTCACAAAGTCCTCTCAATGCGTTTCTCTCGAACACCCATTGTGAGTTTTGTCATTTTGATCCATTGTTTCTCTCGAACACAATCTATCAAAAAGACAACGTTTTGGTTCAACCTTATGGTGAACAAAATCATTCGTTACTATCTCTAGCTAACAAACAAGTTTGGATGAAAACCTAGGTCAAGAATCGGTAAACATCTCTCGATCAAATACCAACACAAAGAGTTTTAATTAGAAACAAAGTTTTCATCATATATTTACCGTTAAAGAGTTTACATATGAGGATCCTTACATTTACACACAAAGCTTGGAAATCACCTACATCTAACCTTGACAAATGGAGACTTAGCTACTCATTTTCATGGTAGCTTGGTCGGCAAGTAAGAAAAGAGGGTTGATCAACATCCAAGTCGAACGATCGAAGTTGGATGGGAATCCACCGTCTTTTTGTGGAAGATGGTTGCTAGATGAAGAGAAATGAAATTAGGGCATAAAAAATCCCTCCAAACAATGCTGTAAAATATCTAAGAGAAAGTACAAAAAATGGAAAAGTTGGTAAAAAGTGGTATCTAGTGGTCTGGGCTCAAAAAGTGGCACCTGCTACTTATAGACAAGTGCAGAACTGTCACGTTCGCTAGGCGAGCAGAATGGCTCGCCTAGCGAAGGCCAAAAATGGGCACAAAATGCCCCTGCGCCCAGAGAAAACTGGGCCTGTGGAACTGTCATGTTCGCCTAGCGAACAGACCTTCGCCTAGCGAAGAACTCGCTTCAACCTTCGCCCCAGCGAGGTTGAAAGGTTTTGCTACTGGAATGCTCGCTGGGGACTCGCTAGAGCCTCGCCTAGCGAGCTAGTGCTGGCTGCTCTTTTCACCAAAACAGACTGAATTCGCTGCCACTTCGCCTTCAGTTCGCCTAGCGAATTAATTAACCAATTTACTGGAGCCTTTCGCCAGGAGCTCGCCTAGCGAAGGTTTTGCTTCGCCACATCCTCGCCTAGCGAGCTGGCAGATAGAATGCTCGTTTGCTTTGGTTCCTTTGCCAATTTTGTTGTGTCTTCCTTATCAATTAATTCATGCCTTTCCTGCACAATAATCACACACATCAAAGGCACCAAGCTTGTTTATCAATGTAATGCATTCCATGTAAAATGAATGTGGTTTTGACCACATTAGCAAGGTATAAGAGTGAAAGATGCCCACATATGATAGCTCAAATAAGCACTTTTGGGCATCTAACAACTCTCCCCAACTAGATTCTTGCTTGTCCTCAAGCAAAGTATGCCTCTTTGAAGAACAAGAGGATTTGCTTTTAAGAAAACGGTTTTTCCGAAGTTGGATAAACGGCTCAAACACAAGCGAAATCCGCAAATACACGTTTCCAACGGTTTTGAATAAAATAATACCTAGGAACTAAAACTTAAATAGCAATGCAAAATATATATCTATCTACAACAATGCTATTCTGAATGAATCATCCTATCTCTCCTCTTCGAATAAGGAATGAAGATTTTGCGCGTTTGCAACCGCGGGACTAATCTCACTCACTAACAAATAATGAAGATATCAAACAGATTCATACAATGTCTAATCAATTAAAAATGGTACTGTGGAAGCAAAAAGATCACTAAGGGCTTTTCGGTTGAAGCTTGGTCGGGTTAACAAACAAGGGTCATTTCTAAGGCCATTGAAACGAAAGTGCCGATGCAAAAGAGACATTCACAGTAATATTCACACTACTCGACTTTGTTTCCTTTGTTTCTTATTTGTAACCTTCACAACACATATTCCACAACTCAATTCTTATTTCTCACTACAATTTTTTTTCTTCCAAGCAAGCATTCATTTTTTTTTTTTTCATTCTTTCTATTTTTGTTCTTTTCTTTCACATCAAATATACAAAACAGATGTTTATTTTCTACATTTTCTATACATATATTTTTCTATGCTTGCTCGGTTTTTCTTTTCATTTTCAAAAGCTGTGGTACTTACCAATTCTTTTTCGTTCTCCCCAGCTTATTTCTCCCACACCCTAAGTGAATGCTCTTAACTTTTTACGGCAAAAGAACAATAATCAAGATTTTTCGGGTTGTAAAAAAAACATTTTTGAGATCTCGCTTTATTTCAAGCCGAGATTCAACTGTTCAGGCTCAAAGGGGTTAACAAATACTCTCTCTGCTCACAGGTAAGTTGTTTTTGGATGTAGTTGTGCTCGAAAGAAAACAAGTGCCTTGATCATTTCTAATTGCTTCCACAATTTCACAATAATAACAGACAAATAATGAATCAAATGAATCAACAAAACTTATTAGACTCCAGCATTTAAGTGTACAATGGAGGTTTCCTCACCATATATGGTTCTAAGTTCTAGATGAAACATTCATTCAATTATGTTGCAAAAAGACAATATTCTATTTACCAAAAAGAGTAAAGTTCCTAATGCATTCTAAAATTCTAGCCGACGGTAACCATGTACCTTAGCTTCATTCACTTGTTATTCTTATCATTGCCATCCAAGCTCGGATGCACCTTCATTGGGTACTTCTTGAGGAGCAACCAATCTAGAAGGGTTTGCCACTCATTCAACCAAAATTTTATTAAACACACAAAATTAACAACAAACATAAATAACATTAACTGAAAAAATAAAATTTTGTTCGTGGGGGACAAAACACCCCAATAGTACAACCCATTGGTCAAAATACAAAATTCAAAAGTACAAATAAAAATGCCATAATAAAAACTGAAATACAAAAACAAAAACTTAACCTACAAAGGGCTCAAGACTCCTCCTCACTACCGGCCTCAGAACCGGTCGCCTCATCATCATCCTCATCATCATCATCAGCTCCCACCCCCTCAGAATAGACTGGCACGTCCACGGGCCAATTTGCATTAGTCAGAAACTGCTCCCGTGTCATCAAAGCATGTGCACCACTACCCTGATCTTTGGCGAGTAAATTGCTCAAAGGTTTAGCCACCTTTGAGAAGTCCTTGATGAAGCGCCGGTAGAACCCCGCGTGCCCCAAAAAACTACGGATGCCCTTCACATTGACCGGAGGGGGTAATTTTTCAATTACGTCAACTTTAGCTCTATCCACTTCAAGCCCCCTTTTAGAGACTTTGTGGCCTAGCACAATCCCCTCGGTCACCATAAAGTGACACTTCTCCCAATTTAGCACCAAATTAGTCTTCACACACCTTTCCAACACCGTCTTCAAATTTGCCAAGCATAGACTAAACGTCCCACCAAACACCGAGAAGTCATCCATGAAGACTTCCATTGTTTTCTCTATTAGATCGGCAAAAATAGCTTGGACACATCGTTGGAATGTCGCCGGCGCATTGCAAAGCCCAAAAGGCATTTTTCTGTATGCGAACACTCCAAACGGACACGTGAAAGCCGTCTTCTCATGATCAACCGGGTCAACCGCAATTTGGTTGTACCCGGAGTAGCCGTCTAAAAAACAGTAGTATTGTTGGCCCGATAGTCTTTCAAGCATTTGATCCATAAATGGGAGTGGAAAATGGTCCTTACGAGTCGCGGTATTCAACCGTCTATAATCTATACACATTCTCCATCCCGTGGCAACTTTAGTCGGGATCAATTCGTCTTTGTCATTACGAATTACGGTCATTCCACCCTTCTTCGGAACCACGTGCACGGGACTAACCCACGGACTATCCGAGATCGGGTAAATCATTCCCGCATCCAAAAGCTTCACCACTTCCTTTCTTACAACCTCTTTCATCGTAGGATTTAAGCGGCGTTGTGGTTGAGCCACCGGCTTGAAATCCTCCTCCATCAAAATCTTGTGCATACAATAGGATGGACTAATTCCTTTAAGATCGGAAAGAGTCCAACCCATAGCTTCTTGATTTGTCTTTAGCACAAATATGAGACGGGCTTCTTCTTCAATTGTCAAAAGGTTGCTTATGATAACCGGCTTGTCCTCGGTATCATCTAAAAATACATATTTCAAAGTCGAAGGTAACTCTTTTAATTCAATTGGCGCTTTCTCATCAATTACCTCCTTCTTCAAATTTTCTTCCTCTATTTCCCACGGTTGTAGGTCTTCCAAGCTATCAAGTTCCTTCAAGCATTCCTCAAGAGCTAGCTCCTCTTCAACAGTGAAAACCTCCAATGAGTCGTCGAGAGCTAACTCCATAGGAGATATCTCGTGAATATGCTTGGAAACTTCCATAATAGCGTCTTCGATCACATCGATTCGAAAGCTATCATGTCTATCCTTGGAATGCTTCATCGCCTCGAATAGATCAAAGGTGACCTCCTCATTTTGAACACGCACCTTCATTAAACCGTCATCAACATCAATCATCATTCTTGCGGTCTTCATGAATGGTCGGCCCAATATGAGCGGAGCATCATCATCTTCCTCCATATCAATTACAATGAAATCCACCGGGAAGAAGAATTTGTCGACCTTCACCAACACATCTTGGGCTACGCCATGAGGATGGGTCGTCGACTTATCCGCCAATTGTAATGTCATTCGGATGGACTTAATCTCGATGTTGCCAAGCCTCTTGATAATTGACAAAGGTATAAGATTTATGCTCGACCCCAAGTCAATAAGTCCCTTTCCGACATACACATCACCAATTTTAACCGGCAATGTAACTCTTCCCGGATCAACCTCTTTCTTAGGAAGCGTCCTTTGAATGATGGCACTACAGCTCGCATCAAGGACGATGGTCTCCGGTTCCGTATACCTCCGCTTTTTGGTTAGTATGTCCTTCATGAACTTGGCATACTTTGGCATTTGTTCCAAAGCTTCAGCAAACGGAATGTTTATTTGTAATTGCTTAAAAATATCCATGAACCGGGCGTAATGCCGTTCATTCTCCCTTTTTGACGGGGCGTGAGGGTAAGGAAGGTTTTGGACAGGAGTAGCGCTCACTACCTCCTTCCCTTTCGCTATTCTAGCGCTTTTCCATCTCGGCTTCTTCACTACCTCCCTTATTACCTCATCATTTTTATTCTCCTCAATTTCCACATTTTTTTCATTTTCAACTTCACCATTATTTTTATTCTTTTCAACTACTTCCTCATCACTCCACACTCCTACTTCACCATCAACATTTTCTTCCACTATTTCCTCCTCAATCTCCTTCTCTTTCTCTCTTTTTTCACTCGCCATTCTTTTTTCGTTTTCACTACCCAACTCCCTTCCACTTCTCGTCACAATCGCCTTACAATGCTCCTTAGGATTTGTTTGCGTATTGGCCGAGAAAGAAGGACCGGTTTGTTGTTCAGCTAGTTGCTTGGCAAGTTGCCCCACTTGAGTTTCAAGATTTTTTATGGCCGCGTCATTACTCTTTTGATTTGCCATTGACATTTGCATGAATTGCGTCAATGTCTCTTCCAATTTAGAATTTACTACCGGCGGTTGTTGAGATTGATACGGATTTTGGGGAGGATTTTGACGGCTAGAAGAACCACCTCCATAACCTTGGTTATGATAATAGTTGCTTCTAGGTTGGAACCCTTGGTTCCCTTGGAATTGTTGTTGTTGTTGTTGTTGTTGAGGGTGCGGTTGATAAGGTTGTTGTTGTCTTGGTTGATAGTCCCGTTGATTGGCCATATAGTTCACTTCGTCAAAGCCGGGAGGTGGACAAAATCCGGTGTCATGTTCACCTTTGCAAAGTTCACAACAAGCTATTTGTTTAGCTTTTGACGGTTCTCTTAACTCTTTGATTTGTTGCGTTAAAAGTTCCACTTGTTGTGAGATGAGCTTGTTTTGGGCAAGTATGGCATCATTCGTCCCTAACTCAAGCACTCCCGCCTTCTTCAAAGAATTTCCACGACTTTGACTTTGAAGATCATTCAAAGCCATACGGTTGATAATGTTGGTGGCTTCTTCGGCACTCTTTGACATCAACGAGCCACCCGAGGTGGCATCCAACAACGTCTTACAGTTTGGTTGAAGTCCATTTCGGAAGATATGGATTTGAGTTAATTCATCAAATCCATGCCCTTTGCATTTCCTAAGCATGGACTTGAATCTCTCCCACGCTTCATTCAACGATTCACTGGTTCCTTGAGAAAACACCGAGATGGCCGTCTTTGATTCCATGAATCGGTTATGGGAGAAAAATCTTTCAATGAATTTCTCCTCTAACACATTCCAATCTGTCATTACGGCAGGTGTTTGATCGAGATACCAATCCTTTGCTTTACCGAGCAAAGCGTGAGGAAATAAACGTCTGAACAACGGAAGCTCCTGAGCCTGATCCACTCCGGCAGCCAATGCTATCTCATAGAATTTTGTGAGAAAAGCAAATGGGTCTTCATGGTCCATTCCGGTGAATGGACTCCCATACAATAAATTCAGAGTTCCCGTCTTCATCTCAGCTTGCCTTCCAGTTTGGTTGGCAAACTGAGCGGTGTTCCTTGGACTATTAATACATGGAGTAGAGATCGGTGGTGGTGGTTGTGGCTCCATGTTTGGTACGAATGGGTGTGGATTTGTGATTGAAGAACTTTCTCCTTGCTCTTGGCGTTGCCTAGCCTGTTGCCTCCTACGTCTTGTTTTGCTATTGAGCCTCCTTGCGGTTCTCTCGATCTCAGGATCAAAAAGAAGTTCGTCCACAGGGATTTTCCCTCGCATAAAACGTAAGCTGCACACTAAACCAAACGAATTACAAGCACAAGTCAAAAATTCACAAGCTAAAACTTAAACAACCAATGCGATGCTCGCAATATCAATTTACAATCCCCGGCAACGGCGCCATTTTGTTGAATGACAGTTTTTAAGTGTCGGGTTTTGTTATCGTATCCACAGAGATTGTAAGATATCACTGCCGTTCAATGGTTGAATTAATGTTAACTTAAAGTAACACTAGGGTTTTGGGTTTTAATCAAGTTATCTTGCATACAAAGTAATTAATTGCGGTAAAAGTTACGTTTTGATTAATATGAGAAATATTGTCAGAGTTAGGTTTCAATGATTACATTTGCTTTGCATGTTTTTGCACGGTCAACAATATTATAAACTCCTTTAGATGATAAATAATTTCACAAAGTCCTCTCAATGCGTTTCTCTCGAACACCCATTGTGAGTTTTGTCATTTTGATCCATTGTTTCTCTCGAACACAATCTATCAAAAAGACAACGTTTTGGTTCAACCTTATGGTGAACAAAATCATTCGTTACTATCTCTAGCTAACAAACAAGTTTGGATGAAAACCTAGGTCAAGAATCGGTAAACATCTCTCGATCAAATACCAACACAAAGAGTTTTAATTAGAAACAAAGTTTTCATCATATATTTACCGTTAAAGAGTTTACATATGAGGATCCTTACATTTACACACAAAGCTTGGAAATCACCTACATCTAACCTTGACAAATGGAGACTTAGCTACTCATTTTCATGGTAGCTTGGTCGGCAAGTAAGAAAAGAGGGTTGATCAACATCCAAGTCGAACGATCGAAGTTGGATGGGAATCCACCGTCTTTTTGTGGAAGATGGTTGCTAGATGAAGAGAAATGAAATTAGGGCATAAAAAATCCCTCCAAACAATGCTGTAAAATATCTAAGAGAAAGTACAAAAAATGGAAAAGTTGGTAAAAAGTGGTATCTAGTGGTCTGGGCTCAAAAAGTGGCACCTGCTACTTATAGACAAGTGCAGAACTGTCACGTTCGCTAGGCGAGCAGAATGGCTCGCCTAGCGAAGGCCAAAAATGGGCACAAAATGCCCCTGCGCCCAGAGAAAACTGGGCCTGTGGAACTGTCATGTTCGCCTAGCGAACAGACCTTCGCCTAGCGAAGAACTCGCTTCAACCTTCGCCCCAGCGAGGTTGAAAGGTTTTGCTACTGGAATGCTCGCTGGGGACTCGCTAGAGCCTCGCCTAGCGAGCTAGTGCTGGCTGCTCTTTTCACCAAAACAGACTGAATTCGCTGCCACTTCGCCTTCAGTTCGCCTAGCGAATTAATTAACCAATTTACTGGAGCCTTTCGCCAGGAGCTCGCCTAGCGAAGGTTTTGCTTCGCCACATCCTCGCCTAGCGAGCTGGCAGATAGAATGCTCGTTTGCTTTGGTTCCTTTGCCAATTTTGTTGTGTCTTCCTTATCAATTAATTCATGCCTTTCCTGCACAATAATCACACACATCAAAGGCACCAAGCTTGTTTATCAATGTAATGCATTCCATGTAAAATGAATGTGGTTTTGACCACATTAGCAAGGTATAAGAGTGAAAGATGCCCACATATGATAGCTCAAATAAGCACTTTTGGGCATCTAACAGAAGTCCTTGTATGTGAGACATTTTCTTGATGTTATGCATATTGAAAAAAATGTATTTGAAAGTGTTATTGGCACGTTACTCAATATACAAGGAAAGTCTAAGGATGGCCTTAAGGCAAGAAAGGACTTGATAGCGATGGGAATAAGAACTGAATTAGGACCCTTGAAGAAAGGAAAACGAACATATCTACCTCCTGCTGCTTATACTCTATCTAGAAAGGAGAAAAAAACATTGTGTAAGTTTCTAAGTGAAGTTAAAGTTCCAGAAGGGTACTCTTCAGATATTAGAAGACTTGTGTCTATGAAAGACCTCAAGTTAAAGAGTTTAAAGACCCATGATTGCCATGTTATAATGGAACATTTTCTTCCAATAGGTATACGTTCTATTCTTCCAGAAAAAGTAAGAAGCTCTATAACTAAGTTGTGTTCTTTCTTCAAGTCAATTTGCAGTAAGGTGATCAATCCTGCGATCTTACCAATGTTGCAAAAAGAAATCGTTATTACTTTGTGTGAGCTTGAAATCGTGGCAGTATCAAGGGTCGAACGGGATCAAGTGCATTTGTATGTTCTGCACAATGAGAATGAGGTTGAGCCGTATGTTGAAATTCACAAGGATGTTCTCCGAGGTTTAAATCCCAATAGAAATGAAAATTGGATAGTACGAGAGCACAATCGATGTTTTATACCTTGGTTTAAGGATCATATTTATTCAAAGTATTATTCAGATCCCGCTTCAATAACAGAAAGGTTGAGATGCTTAGCATATGGTCCAAGTTTCCATGTTTTTTCTTATAGCGCATACGCGATTAATGGATACACATTTTATACCAAAGAACAAGATGATAAAAGTACTATGCAGAATAGTGGTGTCACCGTGGTAGCTGAAGCAATGCACATATCAAGTGTGAAGGACTTAAACCCCAAATTTGCAAATCTGTCGTATTTTGGTGTTATCGAGCGCATTTGGGTGTTTGATTATGAGAAGTTTCAGATTCCTATATTTGGTTGCAAGTGGGTTGAAAATAATAACGGCATTCGAATGGATAAGTCAGGATTTTTGCAAGTGGATCTTAATAGGGTGGGATACAAAGATGAGTCTTTTATTCTAGCCTCTCAAGCTAGACAAGTGTTCTATGTCAATGATCCGAAAAGTACGAAATGGTCTATAGTTCTTTTTTCCAACAAAGTAATTGATGAAAACACTGGAGATCAAGGTGATATTGATGTTGAGATTGAATCGTTTACCAGAAATGATCAAGATGAGAATATTATATCAAATGATTCATATATTAGAAATGATCATAATGAGGGTATTTGGATCAATCCAACCGTCCGTGTTGTTAAGAGACATGTAGAACATATTCCAACCAAGAAAAGAAAGAGAACTTAGTGAAAAAGGTACATGTCAAATGATTTTAATTGTTTTCTTTATTACAGGTAAAATGACTTTTATGATTTTAATTGTTTTTACATTTGTCATCTGATTTTAATTGTTTTCTTTATTACAGGTAAAATGGCTATTATGAAGTCAATCATTTGTGCAAGAGACAAGGGTGTAAAATTTGAAGTACATTGGAGTGCTGAAGACCAACTAATTTTTTTTCATCAGGCTTGTGTCTCAATAGAGGATGGGTATCTACCTAAAGTTACTTTTGTAGTGGTCCAAAAGAGACATCACACCCGTCTCTTTCCTGTCAACCCCAAAGAGACCGATAGAAGTGGAAATATTATGCCAGGTTTTTTCAATATATTTCTCAACGCAGCTGGTATATATTATCATTTGAATTTATCACTTTTTTGCTGATTTTGTTGTTCTAAATTGTCAAAGGAACCGTGGTAGACACCAGCATTTGTCACCCTAGGGAATTTGATTTTTACCTTAACAGCCATGCAGGAATTCAGGTAATATTAGCTATGTCATTTAACTTTATGCCATTGTTTACTATTTGTTGCTCAATCGCCTTTTGACAGTTCTGTGTTATTTGCATTTGGACGTGTTCTTTTTGCAGGGGACTAGTCGACCAACGCATTATCATGTGCTGTATGATGAAAATAAATTCACTGCAGACCAGCTACAGAGTTTGACCAATAACTTGTGCTACACGTAATGATATGATTTTCTTTTTTAATCTTAATTAATGTTTTCTAAACTTGTACTGTTCTCATTTAATTTTAGAAGCCTTCTGATACTATTTTTTTCCATTCAGTTATGCGAGGTGTACTCGATCTGTCTCAATAGGTTTGTTACTCGATTCCCTTTGCTTGTTTTTGTTTTAGGCTATACAAAACTTTAGTTTAACAAAAATGTTATCTTGTATGCAGTTCCTCCTGCCTATTATGCACACTTGCTATTATTCATCATGGGTGGATGGGCGTTATTTTTTTTAGTATTGGTTAGAACTACTAGACAGCTTTTGGATACAGTGGTCACTGGGTGTTGGTTGCTATGGATCTTTCGAGACTAATAGTGTATATTGTTGTTGTACTTTTACTAAATCATGAATATGTTGTTGTATATTGTTGATCAAAGAATCATATATTAATGTTGTATATATGGAGGATTAATGTTGTATATAAATGGATTCATGTTGTATATATCAGTGGATTAATGGTGTATAACATTGGATTAAAGGATGAAATCAATATGAATTTTACACTTTTGCAGCATGCGAACAGGTTACCAATTAAATATCCACTGTTTTTCAAACAAAATTTTTTAAAATAACTAACACTTTAGAGGGCGCTTTTTCCTGAAAGCGCCCTCTAAACACTTTACATTGACAACTTTAGAGGGCGCTTTTTCCTGAAAGCGCCCTCTAAACACTTTACATTGACAACTTTAGAGGGCGCTTTTTCCTGAAAGCGCCCTCTAAACACTTTACATTGACAACTTTAGAGGGCGCTTTTTCCAGAAAGCGCCCTCTAAGCACTTTACATTGACAACTTTAGAGGGCGCTTTTTCCAGAAAGCGCCCTCTAAGGTGTCCCTTTATGGACCACTCCAGAGGGCGCTTTTTTCTGAAAGCGCACTATAATGTGGCCACTTTAGACAGCGCTTTATCCAGGAAAACAAAGCGCTGTCTTTACCTATGCCAGCGCCACTTTAGAGGGCGCTTAAAAGCGCTGTTATAGGCCAAAATAAGCGCCCTCTTATCCCTTATTTGGCGTAGTGATATATATATATATATATATATATATATATATATATATATATATATATATATATATATATATATATATATATATATATATATATATATATCTCCACACCAGTCAACATCTGAATAACAATTAACAACAACTTCTTTTCTTTCAGAATGTCGCTGAAACAGAAATCCACAATTTATTGATCCTTTCAGGTATCTCAGGATTCTTCTTGCAACCTTCATGTGTGACACTCTTGGTTCACTCATGTATCTGCTCACTAATCCAACTGAGAAACCTATATCATGTCGACTTTTGCATACATACCTCAGAGATCCGACTATTTATTTGAACAAAGTTGTGTCGACTCTATCTTATTTTCCATGTTTTTCCAGTTTCAGGTTTGTTTCGACAGGCGGGGATACCTGATTCGACTCATCCATCCTGAATTTCTTGTGTATTTCTTTGATATACTTTCTTTGATGCAACACCATCCCTTGCTTGGTATTTTGAAATTCCATGCATAGGAAATATGACAAATTTCTCAGATCCGACATTTCAAATTCTCTCATCATCAAGTATTTGAACTTCAACAAGTTCTCCATGATATTTCCTGTTACTAGCAAGTCATCGACATACAAACAGATTATGGTTATATTTTGTGTCTCGACCTGTACGTAGACACCATACTCCGACCTTTATTTAACAAATCCCAATTCGACTAAGTAAGTGTCGATCTTCTTGTTATATGCTCTAGGTGCTTGTTTAAGACCATATAGCACTTTGTGCAGCATGTATACTTTCCTTTCTTCCTCTTGAATTACAAACCCAGGAGGTTGTGTGACATATACAACTTTGTCTAAGGGACCATTAAAAAATGATGATTTCACATCTAAGTGAAATATCGACCAATCTTGCTTGTATGCCAAGGCTACCACCAATCCGACAGTTTCCAATCTTACTACTGGGGCATATACTTCAGAATAGTCGAGTCCTTCTCTCTGAAGAAATCCTCGAGCTACCAATTTTGCTTTATGTCTTGCTATTGACCCATCATCATTGTGCTTCAACTTGAACACCCACTTTACTTTGATAGCTTTTGTATGTGCTGGAAATTGGACTAACTCCCATGTGTTATTCCTTTCAATTGCTTGCAACTCTTCGACCATAAATGACTTCCACGATTTATTCTTTAAGGCTTCATTATAGTTAATTGGTTCAACACCTGCATGTAATGCAAAATAAACTAATTCGCCATCTGTTGTGACTTCATCATCCCCAACAACTTCATAGTCTTGAAGCCTTGCTGGAAGAACTCCAGTACTTTATGGTATTTGGCTTGTATCAACTACACCCTCTCGACTGTTTGCTTCGACGTCGACTATATATGGAATACCAGCAACGTCTTTGGCTTCGACCTCATTAGTTTCTTCGTCGACGCCATAACCCATCAGTGGCTTGTTAGTTGCTTCACCAGAATTCCAATCTCGGACAGAATTTTCATCAATCACAATATCTCGACTCATTATGATCTTCTCATTTATTGGATTGAACATCCTGTACACACCAGTTTTATGATATCCTACCAGTATCATAGGTTCACTCATATCATCAAGCTTCCTTATCTTCACATCAGGAATATGCTTGTAGCAAATAGAGCCAAACACCTTTAGATGACTCACTAACTGTTGTTTTCCACTCCATACTTCTTTAGGAACCTTTTTCTTTAACTTCTTGGTAGGGCACCTGTTCAGAATGTAAACAGCAGTGGTGATTGCTTCACCCCATAAGGATTTTGGAAAATTCTTTCAGTATGCATCTTGCCATATACAATATTGTTCTATTTCTTCTTTCTGTTATTCCATTATGTTGAGGCGTGTAAGGAGAAGTTACCTCATGATCAATAAGATATTCTACACAAAACTTTTCAAACATCTTGGATGTGTATTCACCACCTCCATCTGTACCCAAAACCTTGATCTTCTTTTCACTCTGGTTTTCGACAACCTTCTTGAATCTCTTAAAGATTTCAAATACTTCATCCTTTCGCTTGATCACATATATCCACAACTTTCGACTATACTCATCAACAAATGAAACAAAATACATGTTTCCACCAATGATATACTCCTCGAACGGGCCACATACATCTGAATGTACTACTTCTAGTATGCAAGAGGATCTCATTGTGACAGCCGGAGCAAAAGAGTTTATGGATTACTTCCCTACTAAGCATCATTCACAGAGCTTGTCGGGCATCACAAGACTTGGTATGCCATTTACCATCTCTTGAGTAATCAGTTGATTGAGTGACCTAAAATTAAAATGGTCAAACCTCAAATGCCATAACCAACTATCCTTGTTGTCGACAACTGTCTTCAAGCATTACATCTCTATCGAGTAGATCTTGATCTTAAATGTCATATTCTTCGACAGTGAGACTTTAAGACCAAATCATTATTTGTGTCAAACAGTTCTAAGGCTCCATTTTGCATCACGACTGATAAACCTTTTTTGCCCAGTTGTCCAACACTAAGAAAATTGCACTTTATTCCAAGTACGTAGAGTACATCTTTGATCATAGCTTATCCACTATTGCTGCTCTGAATAACTATGTCGCCCGTACCTTCTACTTGCAATGAGCTATTATCTGCAAGTTTTATCTTTCTCTTCTTTGATTCTTCGAAGTCTACTAACCACTTTCTTCGACCAGTCATGTGGTTCGAACAACCTGTGTCTAGGAACCATATCTTTGAGTCGACATGTTCATCTACAACTGCAGCCATAAACACCAAATCTTCATAATTATCTGAATCTTGACGTGCAAGGTTTTCTCCTTCGTCCTTGCCTTTTGTCTCTCCCTTGTCTTTTCTAGACCAACAATGCTTGGCCAAGTGACCCCATTTTTCACAGTTGTAACACTGCACACCTTTCCTTTCTTCTTTATTAGTCAAAGTTTCTTCTCCTATTTTGGAGAATTCATAATTAACCTTATGCTTCTGAGGGTTCGACCAAGACTTCTTACTCCGAGTCTTGCCTCTGAACTTGTTACAACCATCATGCTTCTTCCATGTTTAAGCATGTAGTGCCTGTATCGAATCTCGAACGCCCTTTCTTTCAACAATTCTCAACTCATCCGCATACAACGAACCAGTCAAATCTTCCAACTTTAGTGTTTCAAGATTGTTGGATTCTTAAATAGCAACGACAACGTGATCAAAGTGAGAGGTTAACATACATATTACCTTCTCAAATATCATCTTATCAATTATGGTTTCACCACAACCTTTCATGAGATGAATAATATTCTGCACCTTAGCAACATAACCTGCAATCTTTTTGTCTTCTCCTATTTGCAGTAATTTGTAATTCCGTCGAAGAACCTGCAACTTGACGCCTTTAACCTTCTCACCGCCTTCGTAATACTTCACCAGAACATCCCATGCCTTCTTTGCTGATTCATCATGAGAAATCTGATCAAAATTCGCCGAGTCTACCGCCGATTGAATGCAGAACAATACCTTGCAATCTTTCTTCTTAGCATCCTTGCAGCTGACGATCTAACCATCAATTCCATTTGCAACAAGCACAAGAACACCATTAGTAACCACTTCAAGGGTTTCATGGAAGCCAAACAACGATTACATTTGTTTATTCCACCAAATCGAATTCTTGCCGTCAAGAATCGAAAGAGAGTTTGGAATACCACCATTGTTGTCGTTTATCTTTGCAGCGATCAATTAACACCCCACAATCCCGGAAACACGATCACCAACGTGTAATTCTCGAAAACACGATCAAGAAAACTGGAGCTCTAGATACCAATTTATTATGCATGAGACACTTGTGTGAGAGAAAAGTTTGTGTCGAAAAGAGAAAGAGAAGAATAAAAAAAATAGAATTATTATTGAATGAGTAGAATAGTACACAATTGAATTACAAGTTATATCTATTTATATACATATTCAATCCTAATTAACTTTTAGATTTAGACCTAATCAAGTAACTAACTTAGATTATATTCACAACAAAACTAAAAATTAAAAAGAAAATAAAAATACTAATGAAAGATTGGTATAAAAAGAAATAAAAAGATGCATTAATATTGTTTAAAAACAAAACTTGCCAACAATATTTTTAAGTGAGAAAAAAGTTATATGATCAATCTAATGAACTAAAGAGAGAAACAAAATTCTATTATGTAAAAGTGTTTTTTGAAACAATTTAATTGTCCAAAACTATTTTATTTATGTTTTAATTTAATTGAAGTAGACATAGCATACAAATTTACATTATAAAATGACCAAATAATTTTGTTTGTAATATGCACTTCTAAAAGAATATGGTTAAGATTTTGAAGTTTGCGTATGCTATAGCTGTCTTTCTCGTTCTTTTTGCTATTACAACTGAAGTCAAGGGTAAGGCTATTTTTCTTTATAATATTCTTATTTATCTTATACACAATCTTTTATCCAATTTCATTGACATTAATTTATTCTTGTTCTACATATAACAGCATTTTTTGAATTCTGCATTTCTGATTCTGATTGTTCTCCAAATTATTGGTGCCCCACTCCTATGAATGCAACTTGCCACATAGGTCATTGTTTCTGCATGTAGAAATATTGAAAACTAGGTCATTGTTAATTCTAAGCTTGTAACTTAATCAGCAACTAAGATATTTCCACAGCTACAATAGCATATTCAATATATCTTGCAAGAACTACATTATATTGTTTAATTTAAACTATTTACATAATAAATAAACAAAAATGATAATTTTTTACATATATTTAAAATTTAATTTAATAATATTTTATTATGATGGTTAAAGGAAAATGTGGTACCTTAAATCTGTTGTAATAATAATTTTATTGAGTATTTTTTCTGTGGGAAAATATTTCTGAAAGAGTGGTATGAAAATGTATTTTAAATATGAAATATTTACATTTTAGAATTGGAAAAGCTTAATTTTTCACTTGTAATAAAGAATAGATAAATTTTTTTATATGATAATTTTTATGCTAGTAAACACATCAATAATATTAGAAGTAATTCATATTTATTAGTTGTATTATTTTCTTAGCCTCTAAGTTTGTTAGAGGGTATTTTAGTATTTTATCCTATTCTAGTAACCCTAGTTTTAGCTTATAAATAGGGTGACAATCATTGTAACTTTTATCATGTTTTGTAGCCGTCATTCTCTTAATAGAATATTTTCGTTCATCATTTATTCTACCTTTGCACCAACAATTGGTATCTAGAGTTCCGGTTCGGATTCATTGGGAAACACGGGAAACACGAGTGAACGTGAGGTCTTATGCGTTTGATTTTGATTCTTAGATTCGTGTTGAATCTTGAACAAAATCTGATCAGAATTTTAATTCTGTGGGTTGGGAAACACTGTGAGAAATCTGAGTGTACTGTGCAAGGTAGAAAGATGAACGGAAACGGCAACATGAACACCAAACTTCCAGTATTTGACGGTAAAAACTGGAATCGTTGGATGATCCAAATGCGTGTACTGTTCGGTGCTCAAGATGTTCTAGATCTTGTCACTGATGGTTATGTTCCGGTAGCAGCAGATGCGACGGATGAACAGAAAAACGCACAGAAGGAAGTAAGGAAGAAGGATCAGAAAGCATTGTTCTTCATTCATCAATGTGTTGATGTAAATGTGTTTGAGAAGATTGCAGATTCAATGACAGCAAAGGCTGCGTGGGACACACTGATTAGATGTTATGGTGGTGACGCATCAGTGAAGAAGGTGAAGCTTCGGTCCTTGAGAAAGCAATATGAGAATCTCAACATGAAGAATAATGAGAAAGTTTCTGAATACATCTCCAGAGTGATTCTGATCACTAATGAGATGAAAGCGTGTGGAGAAACTCTTTCTGAAGAAACAATCATGGAGAAGGTATTGAGATCCCTTACCTTTCAATTTGATTACATTGTGGTAGCAATAGAACATTCCAAAGATCTGAGCACCATGAGAATTGAAGAGCTGCAGAGCAGTCTAGAAGCGTAATGTTAGACTATGGCACGGATCTAGAAGGGGGGGGGGGGTTGAATAGATCCCAATTAAAAACTTGAGTCGGCGCTACCAATTTAAAAGAAAATTGGTTTTAAAAATTGTTTTAAGTGCGGAAGCAGCCGAGGAAAATTTTAGTCTAAAACGAACCGTTATTGGAAAACCGGATATGCGTTAAGCTAATGGAGTAGAGATAAAATGAAATACTAATTACTACACTATTTGCACACTCAATTGATATATTTCACTAACTAGCAAGCCTAGTTCCAATGATACAAAATACCAAATTAAACTGAATGTAAACTTAAGACAACTTTGGCTTATGCAAATTCACAAACACTTGGTGTGCATACACTCCAAGAGATATTTGAGTTGAGTAAGTAATTCAAATTTATCTAGTACAATACACTATTGTACTTTGTATTCAAACAACAATTTTAATCTCTTACTCAACTTATATCAACGTTTGGTAAAATTGCTTAAACTAAAATCACTTAATTTTTTAAGCTGAAAAACAGATTATGCAGAAAATTAAAGAAGACAGAGATTTGATGAGGCAGTTCCCCCGCCGTCCTCGCTTCGGGGTACGTCTGCCCTCAATTCTAAAAATAGAATTGAGATGATTAATTAGATATCACCTGTGAAATTTAATCGTTTATACAAGGATTGCAAAGCATGTAAACAACAGAACTTCCAATGTGTTGAATGATGCTTCCTATCCTTGCTCCTTGATTCAAGATGAATCAAGACCTTCGATCGTTGATGCTAGACCTCCGATTCCAGCCCCTTTGTTGAAGAATCTTCCGTTCTTCAAACCCTCGGCCCGGCTGATCTCAAACACAACGAGTCGAACCCGAATCCTTCACTTCAATGCCACCGAATCCGCTACTAGACTGATGAAGACTTCCTCTTCTCAATCACCTTCGCTCGGCTGAATATTGATGAAGCGATTCGTGCAAAAACCCCCAAACACAACCCGTATTGGAGGACAAAACCCTAATGGTTTTATTCAAGAAAGAACCTGCCACAAGCTTCAACCCGAACTGGATTCTTCGATCACAGCTTCGAACCTTATCACCTTCACTCGATCACAAACCACATCAAAAGTAATTGTGTGCAGTTGATGTGTTGTGAAATGTTGAAGATGAAGATGATGAGTCTTGGACACCTTTTTCACTCTTTCTTGTTTCCTTGAACACTTGAACTCAAATTGGCAAATGTTGGTTGATACAAGTGTTTTGACTTGTATATATAGTAACTGACAAAACCAATCAAACATAACAGAATTTCAAACAGTGGAAATAACTCAGAAAACTGAGTTTACGCGCGAGCGGTCGACCATAGGTCGGCGTGTGCTGAGCCGTGAGCTTTGAGCTGACCCTTATGGTCGACTCAAAGCTTCCATGAGCTGACCTGTGGTTGACTCAAAGCATCATGCGCTGACCCGTGAGCTTTGAGCTGACCCTTATGGTCGACTCAAAGCTTCCATGAGCTGACATGTGGTTGACTCAAAGCATCATGCGCTGACCCGTGAGCTTTGAGCTGACCCTTATGGTCGACTCAAAGGTTCCATGAGCTGACCTGTGGTTGACTCAAAGCATCATGCGCTGACCCGAGGCTTATGCGCTGACCCTTGCGGTCGACTCAAAGCCTGCAAACCTGCAAAAATTCGTATTTTGTGATTTTCATGCATTTCGTCATGATCACACTTTGTCCACATATGTTTTTAAGAATTATAACAGATTTAGATAAGCATAGGAAAGGATATGATAGGTGATGTGTTGCATTTGTTTGTAGACATGCATGGTGGTCATTTGTCATCATCGAAACTTGCGATCGTATGTTGTCTGACACTTTGCCCTTACATACTCCCCCTTTTTTATGATGACAACCTGTGCACAGCCAAAGAGCAAACAACATGCAGTATATGCAGTATTTACACACATTGTGCACACTCCCTCTTTCTTTTGTAATCTAACGCTATCTGCAAAACCGACTGTTAATTGTGTCGAACATTTTGGCTGTATATGCAGTATTTACACACATTGTGCACACTCCCCCTTTCTTTTGTAATCTAACGCTATCTGCAAAACCGACTGTTAATTGTGTCGAACATTTTGGCTGCACTGCTTGTACTCTTCTCCCCCTTTGACAACATCAAAAAGAGACAAGGAACAATTATTCAACATAACAAAAAATTCACAGGAAATAACACAAACAGATAATAATATCACACCAATATCATTACTGAATGATAATCATTAATTAAAAGAACATTAATCATTAAAATAGATTGAGCACAAACAAGCATAACAGAGAAATGAATACAATCAAACAATAAGCAAAGATTTCAGTTTTATATTTTTCTGCACATATGTTGACAAGTTTGATGCATAGATAGAATGCCATACGATAGTAAACATCCAAGGAGATACATCATGCATATATATACAATATAATTATGTGGTATAGCTATGTTAATCATGAAACTCTGCAGAAAGAGAGAGAGAAGGGAACAATATCACCTTGATGCCGGAGTGACTTGGTGAACACTAAACTTGTGCTTGCAACAACATCAACTTGTTAGAAGTACAAGATTATAGTCTTAAGTGGAATAAGGTAAAACAGCAGATTATAGTGCCCGTTCCGAAATATCGAGAATACCAAGTTCTCGGCGGATATGAAAGAAAGGTTCAGTAGCTAACGGCTTTGTGAAAATGTCCGCTAGTTGATTTTCAGTATTAATATGTTCGAAAACAATGTCACCTTTCTCTACATGATCCCGAAGAAAGTGGTGTCGTATTTCGATATGTTTGGTGCGAGAATGTAGCACAGGATTCTTGGTTAGGTTAATGGCACTTGTATTGTCACAAAAAATGGGAATACGTTCAAGTTTGAGGTTAAAATCCAATAGTTGTTGCTTAATCCATAGGATTTGGGCACAACAACCACCGGCGGCAACGTATTCCGCTTCGGCGGTTGACAAAGCAACAGAAACCTGTTTCTTGCTATGCCAACTGACCAAAGAGTTTGAAAATAAGTGACAAGTGCCACTGGTGCTCTTCCTATCCGATTTGCAACCGGCAAAGTCGGAATCGGAAAAACCTACCAAAGAACAATCATTACCTTTGGAATACCACAGTCCATACTTCGGAGTACCGGATAGGTATCGAAGTATTCGTTTGACGGCTTTTAAATGGGATTCCTTGGGACATGATTGATATCTTGCGCACATGCATACGCTAAACATAATATCGGGACGAGAAGCAGTAAGATAAAGGAGTGAACCAATCATACCTCTATACCGTTTTACATCTACTTCCTTACCGTCTTCATCTTTGTTCAAGTTTGTACACGTAGGCATGGGGGTGTCTATGGCCTTTGCTTTTGCCATGTCAAATCTCTTGATAAGGTCCAAACAGTACTTTGTCTGGCTCACGAAAGTTCCTTCTTTGAGCTGTTTGATTTGCAGACCGAGAAAGTATGTGAGCTCCCCCATCATACTCATCTCGAATTCACCCTGCATAAGGTCAGAAAACTCTCTCACAAGATTCATGTTAGTAGATCCAAATATGATATCATCTACATAAATTTGCACTAATATCAAGTGCTTTCCTTGACGTTTAATGAAGAGGGTTGTGTCAACCTTTCCTCTTGAGTAACCTTGATCGAGTAGAAATTTGCTTAGTCGCTCATACCAAGCTCTAGGAGCTTGTTTGAGGCCATACAAAGCCCTTTTTAGTTTATAAACATGATCAGGATACTCATGAGATTCGAAACCCGGAGGTTGTGCGACATAAACCTCTTCATTTATGTGACCGTTAAGGAACGCACTCTTGACATCCATTTGGAATAGCTTAAAATCTTTCGCACAAGCAAAAGCAAGGAGAAGGCGTATAGCCTCGAGTCGGGCAACCGGCGCATAAGTTTCCTCATAGTCGATGCCTTCCTCTTGGTTATACCCTTGCGCGACTAAACGCGCCTTATTACGGGTTATTACCCCGTTTTCGTCCAGCTTGTTCCTAAACACCCATCGGGTGCCGATTACTCGATGATCTCGCGGAGGAGGGACAAGGTCCCAAACCTCATTTCTGGTGAACTGATTAAGTTCCTCCTGCATTGATAAAAACCAGTGTTCATCGAGTAGGGCTTCTTTAGGGTTTTTAGGTTCCATCTGCGAAACGAAAGCGAAGTGATAACAGAAATTATTTAGCTTAGATCGAGTTGTTACACCCTTTGAGATGTCCCCGAGAATGTTGTCGATTGGATGGTCTTTGGAAGACTTCCAAGCTTGAGGGAGATCATCGTTTAAAGGCGGATGAACTGCCTCGGTTTCCTCATGTTGTACATCTTTGTCCTCCTCAATTTTGACTAAGTCGGGTTGATCAATCCCCGGCTCGCCACCTTTGAGTATGTCTTCGGTAGATGTACCTGCACCATGAAAAACACTACCCTTTCCGACGTTTCTCGGATTGGATTCATCAAAAGTGACATGTACAGACTCTTCTACAGTAAGTAATCGTTTGTTGTAAATTCTATATGCTTTGCTAGATTGAGAGTATCCGAGGAAGATACCTTCGTCGGCCTTGGAATCGAATTTCCCTAAGTTTTCCTTTCCATTGTTCAATACAAAACATTTGCAACCAAAGACATGTAAGTGAGAAACATTTGGCTTTCGCCCTTTTAAAAGTTCATACGGTGTTTTGTTTAGAATGGGGCGAATGAGCACCCTATTCAAAACGTAACAAGCCGTACTAATGGCGTCAGCCCAAAAATATTTTGGTAAGCCACTTTCATTGATCATTGTTCTTCCCAATTCTTCCAAAATTCGATTTTTACGCTCCACAACCCCATTTTGTTGAGGAGTACGTGGAGCGGAGAAGTTATGATCAATACCATGGTTACCGCAATATTCTTCAAATAAGTGATTTTCAAATTCACCTCCATGATCGCTTCTAATTGCAACAATGTTTGTATTTAGTTTATTTTGGGAAAGCTTAGCAAATCGTTCAAAGGCGGCGAACGTGTCGCTCTTACTTACTAAGAAAATAGTCCAACAAAATCGAGAAAAGTCGTCCACTATTACGAAACCGTAATGGTTTCCTCCTAGACTTTTAATCCTAGATGGCCCAAATAAATCCATATGGAGAAGCTCGAGAGGTCTCGTTGTTGAAACGATATTTTTTTATTTAAAAGAGATCCTCGTTTGCTTCCCCTTTTGACAAGCATCACAAAGGTGATCCTTGGTGAACTTAATTTTGGGGAGACCTAGGACTAGATCTTTTGAGACTACTTTGTTAAGTAAGTCAAAGTTAACATGTGCTAAACGCCTATGCCATAACCATGAATCTTCACTCATTGTTACAAGGCATTTATCACTTGTTAACGATACTTCATTTAAGTCAAGCATATAGACATTGTTCACACGAAGACCATTAAACATGCTCTTCTTATCATCATTATGTACAATTTTGCAACAATCTTTTGAAAACGATACATTGTATCCTTTGTCACATAATTGACTGATGCTAAGTAGATTGTGTTTAAGACCTTCGACAAGCAAAACATCAGAAATAGTAGTAGAGGAGGGATTACCTACACTACCTTTCCCAAGTATTGCTCCACGGTTGTTGTCACCATAAGTTACATATCCCTTCTTCTTAGCCACAAAGTCAATGAAGAGAGATATGTCACCTGACATGTGCCTTGAGCATCCACTGTCGAGAACCCATCTTCTCTCGGTAGTCTCGAGGCATTGTACCTGTGACAAGATAATTAACAAGAGAAGGTACCCAATGGCTTATTGGGTCCTGAGTGGTGAGGAACAAAATGGTTGCATTTGGGCATCCATTGATAAATGCCTTTAGGAACTAAAAACCTCCTAAATCTACATTTAGCAATGGAATGACCTTTCTTGCAACAAAAAGACAAGAGAAAGTTGCATTTGGATTGCTTTTGCTATCTTCATCTTTTATAACATATTTATATTTTTGATATGGATTAACCATACTTTTTCGAAAATTTGATTTGTCGATAGCAAAAGTAATCTTGGGCTCAAGAGCCTTGTCAAGTTTGGCTTTTAGGTTTCTTACTTCACTTTGCCAAATGTAACAAGTATCACACCCAAAGTTCATCATTCTACTTTTAAGGTCCTCATAACTTGTTTTTGTGCTTTCCACTATAGAAGCCTTAAGTGCCTCAAGTTTCCTTTCGGATTCTTGAATTTTTATTCTAAATGAGAAAAATTTTTCTTATTTGAGGCAAGCCTTTTAAAGGCCTCTTTCGCTTCACAGTGTAAAGTTTCAAAAACAGTTTGCAATTCATGATGAGACATACTAGAGGATTTTTCATATTTAGCATGTCGTACCTGTTTCTTTTTGTTCTTTTGATGAGCAGAGAGACATAAATTTGCATTTTCATCTTCATCACTAGAGCTTTCATCATCAGAGGAGTCGCTATCGCTTTCCCAAGCGATGTATGCTCTCCTTGGCTTTGATGGTTTCTTGTGTGATTTGTATGAGTCTTTTTCTTTTGTCTTTTTGTTCATCGGACAGTCCGGTTTGTAGTGACCCGGCTTTCCACACTTATAGCACGACCCTCTAGTTGTTTTTCCTTTTGAGTCATCATTCTTGGAGAACCTAGATTGCTTCCGGAAGTTTACTAAGTTCTTCTCGGAATGTTGGATGCCGTTCTTTCTCACGTAACGGTTGTAGCGTTTGACGAACAGCCCCATATCTTCACTCTTGTCCTCTTCTTCTTCGTCACTTGATGAATAATCACTTTGCTCTTTTGCTTGAGACTTTGAGGAGGAAGTCTTTAGAGCTATTGATTTCTTTTCACTCACCTTTGCTTTGTCTTTCTTGTCTTTCTTTTCGTGTTGTTCCAGGCTTAAGAGAACTTGTTCGTGCTCTTGTAGTTTACCGAACAATGTTGTCAAGTCCAATGTGGTAAGATCATTTGCCTCTTTTATGGCGGTCACTTTCGGCTGCCATTCCCTGTTAAGACATCTTAAGATCTTATTAGTAGCAATATCATTGGAAACAGGCCTACCAAGTGAATGTAATCGATTGATGAGATGAGTGAATCTCTTTTGCATGTCGGCAATGGTTTCCCCTTGCTCCATGAAAAAGAGATCAAACTCTTGTGTTAGTGTATTGATTCTAGCCAATTTAACATCATTTGTCCCCTCATGGGCAATTTGTAGTGAATCCCACATGGCCTTAGCAGTAGGACAATGGGATACACGATAGTATTCATCTACACCTAATGAGGAGATAAGGATGTTTTTGGCTTTCCAATCATAATTGTATTTCTTTTCATCATCATCGGTCCATTGTGCTTCGGGCTTAGGCACAACTTCGTTGTTCTCATTGGTCATGGTTATTTGAATTGGACCATTGAGAATAACATTCCATATTTTTCTATCTATGGAATTTATGTGCACCCGCATACAGTCTTTCCAATAACTATAATTTTCACCATTGAAAACGGGAGCTCTATTGTAAGCCCCTTTAGGTTCGTTAGCCATTTTCTATCAACGTTGTATTTTGAAGCACGGAGTGAACCGGAGCTCCTGATACCACTTGTTAGACTATGGCACGGATCTAGAAGGGGGGGGGGGGGGGGGGTTGAATAGATCCCAATTAAAAACTTGAGTCGGCGCTACCAATTTAAAAGAAAATTGGTTTTAAAAATTGTTTTAAGTGCGGAAGCAGCCGAGGAAAATTTTAGTCTAAAACGAACCGTTATTGGAAAACCGGATATGCGTTAAGCTAATGGAGTAGAGATAAAATGAAATACTAATTACTACACTATTTGCACACTCAATTGATATATTTCACTAACTAGCAAGCCTAGTTCCAATGATACAAAATACCAAATTAAACTGAATGTAAACTTAAGACAACTTTGGCTTATGCAAATTCACAAACACTTGGTGTGCATACACTCCAAGAGATATTTGAGTTGAGTAAGTAATTCAAATTTATCTAGTACAATACACTATTGTACTTTGTATTCAAACAACAGTTTTAATCTCTTACTCAACTTATATCAACGTTTGGTAAAATTGCTTAAACTAAAATCACTTAATTTTTTAAGCTGAAAAACAGATTATGCAGAAAATTAAAGAAGACAGAGATTTGATGAGGCAGTTCCCCCGCCGTCCTCGCTTCGGGGTACGTCTGCCCTCAATTCTAAAAATAGAATTGAGATGATTAATTAGATATCACCTGTGAAATTTAATCGTTTATACAAGGATTGCAAAGCATGTAAACAACAGAACTTCCAATGTGTTGAATGATGCTTCCTATCCTTGCTCCTTGATTCAAGATGAATCAAGACCTTCGATCGTTGATGCTAGACCTCCGATTCCAGCCCCTTTGTTGAAGAATCTTCCGTTCTTCAAACCCTCGGCCCGGCTGATCTCAAACACAACGAGTCGAACCCGAATCCTTCACTTCAATGCCACCGAATCCGCTACTAGACTGATGAAGACTTCCTCTTCTCAATCACCTTCGCTCGGCTGAATATTGATGAAGCGATTCGTGCAAAACCCCCAAACACAACCCGTATTGGAGGACAAAACCCTAATGGTTTTATTCAAGAAAGAACCTGCCACAAGCTTCAACCCGAACTGGATTCTTCGATCACAGCTTCGAACCTTATCACCTTCACTCGATCACAAACCACATCAAAAGTAATTGTGTGCAGTTGATGTGTTGTGAAATGTTGAAGATGAAGATGATGAGTCTTGGACACCTTTTTCACTCTTTCTTGTTTCCTTGAACACTTGAACTCAAATTGGCAAATGTTGGTTGATACAAGTGTTTTGACTTGTATATATAGTAACTGACAAAACCAATCAAACATAACAGAATTTCAAACAGTGGAAATAACTCAGAAAACTGAGTTTACGCGCGAGCGGTCGACCATAGGTCGGCGTGTGCTGAGCCGTGAGCTTTGAGCTGACCCTTATGGTCGACTCAAAGCTTCCATGAGCTGACCTGTGGTTGACTCAAAGCATCATGCGCTGACCCGTGAGCTTTGAGCTGACCCTTATGGTCGACTCAAAGCTTCCATGAGCTGACATGTGGTTGACTCAAAGCATCATGCGCTGACCCGTGAGCTTTGAGCTGACCCTTATGGTCGACTCAAAGGTTCCATGAGCTGACCTGTGGTTGACTCAAAGCATCATGCGCTGACCCGAGGCTTATGCGCTGACCCTTGCGGTCGACTCAAAGCCTGCAAACCTGCAAAAATTCGTATTTTGTGATTTTCATGCATTTCGTCATGATCACACTTTGTCCACATATGTTTTTAAGAATTATAACAGATTTAGATAAGCATAGGAAAGGATATGATAGGTGATGTGTTGCATTTGTTTGTAGACATGCATGGTGGTCATTTGTCATCATCGAAACTTGCGATCGTATGTTGTCTGACACTTTGCCCTTACATACTCCCCCTTTTTTATGATGACAACCTGTGCACAGCAAAGAGCAAACAACATGCAGTATATGCAGTATTTACACACATTGTGCACACTCCCTCTTTCTTTTGTAATCTAACGCTATCTGCAAAACCGACTGTTAATTGTGTCGAACATTTTGGCTGTATATGCAGTATTTACACACATTGTGCACACTCCCCCTTTCTTTTGTAATCTAACGCTATCTGCAAAACCGACTGTTAATTGTGTCGAACATTTTGGCTGCACTGCTTGTACTCTTCTCCCCCTTTGACAACATCAAAAAGAGACAAGGAACAATTATTCAACATAACAAAAATTCACAGGAAATAACACAAACAGATAATAATATCACACCAATATCATTACTGAATGATAATCATTAATTAAAGAACATTAATCATTAAAATAGATTGAGCACAAACAAGCATAACAGAGAAATGAATACAATCAAACAATAAGCAAAGATTTCAGTTTTATATTTTCTGCACATATGTTGACAAGTTTGATGCATAGATAGAATGCCATACGATAGTAAACATCCAAGGAGATACATCATGCATATATATACAATATAATTATGTGGTATAGCTATGTTAATCATGAAACTCTGCAGAAAGAGAGAGAGAAGGGAACAATATCACCTTGATGCCGGAGTGACTTGGTGAACACTAAACTTGTGCTTGCAACAACATCAACTTGTTAGAAGTACAAGATTATAGTCTTAAGTGGAATAAGGTAAAACAGCAGATTATAGTGCCCGTTCCGAAATATCGAGAATACCAAGTTCTCGGCGGATATGAAAGAAAGGTTCAGTAGCTAACGGCTTTGTGAAAATGTCCGCTAGTTGATTTTCAGTATTAATATGTTCGAAAACAATGTCACCTTTCTCTACATGATCCCGAAGAAAGTGGTGTCGTATTTCGATATGTTTGGTGCGAGAATGTAGCACAGGATTCTTGGTTAGGTTAATGGCACTTGTATTGTCACAAAAAATGGGAATACGTTCAAGTTTGAGGTTAAAATCCAATAGTTGTTGCTTAATCCATAGGATTTGGGCACAACAACCACCGGCGGCAACGTATTCCGCTTCGGCGGTTGACAAAGCAACAGAAACCTGTTTCTTGCTATGCCAACTGACCAAAGAGTTTGAAAATAAGTGACAAGTGCCACTGGTGCTCTTCCTATCCGATTTGCAACCGGCAAAGTCGGAATCGGAAAAACCTACCAAAGAACAATCATTACCTTTGGAATACCACAGTCCATACTTCGGAGTACCGGATAGGTATCGAAGTATTCGTTTGACGGCTTTTAAATGGGATTCCTTGGGACATGATTGATATCTTGCGCACATGCATACGCTAAACATAATATCGGGACGAGAAGCAGTAAGATAAAGGAGTGAACCAATCATACCTCTATACCGTTTTACATCTACTTCCTTACCGTCTTCATCTTTGTTCAAGTTTGTACACGTAGGCATGGGGGTGTCTATGGCCTTTGCTTTTGCCATGTCAAATCTCTTGATAAGGTCCAAACAGTACTTTGTCTGGCTCACGAAAGTTCCTTCTTTGAGCTGTTTGATTTGCAGACCGAGAAAGTATGTGAGCTCCCCCATCATACTCATCTCGAATTCACCCTGCATAAGGTCAGAAAACTCTCTCACAAGATTCATGTTAGTAGATCCAAATATGATATCATCTACATAAATTTGCACTAATATCAAGTGCTTTCCTTGACGTTTAATGAAGAGGGTTGTGTCAACCTTTCCTCTTGAGTAACCTTGATCGAGTAGAAATTTGCTTAGTCGCTCATACCAAGCTCTAGGAGCTTGTTTGAGGCCATACAAAGCCCTTTTTAGTTTATAAACATGATCAGGATACTCATGAGATTCGAAACCCGGAGGTTGTGCGACATAAACCTCTTCATTTATGTGACCGTTAAGGAACGCACTCTTGACATCCATTTGGAATAGCTTAAAATCTTTCGCACAAGCGAAAGCAAGGAGAAGGCGTATAGCCTCGAGTCGGGCAACCGGCGCATAAGTTTCCTCATAGTCGATGCCTTCCTCTTGGTTATACCCTTGCGCGACTAAACGCGCCTTATTACGGGTTATTACCCCGTTTTCGTCCAGCTTGTTCCTAAACACCCATCGGGTGCCGATTACTCGATGATCTCGCGGAGGAGGGACAAGGTCCCAAACCTCATTTCTGGTGAACTGATTAAGTTCCTCCTGCATTGATAAAAACCAGTGTTCATCGAGTAGGGCTTCTTTAGGGTTTTTAGGTTCCATCTGCGAAACGAAAGCGAAGTGATAACAGAAATTATTTAGCTTAGATCGAGTTGTTACACCCTTTGAGATGTCCCCGAGAATGTTGTCGATTGGATGGTCTTTGGAAGACTTCCAAGCTTGAGGGAGATCATCGTTTAAAGGCGGATGAACTGCCTCGGTTTCCTCATGTTGTACATCTTTGTCCTCCTCAATTTTGACTAAGTCGGGTTGATCAATCCCCGCTCGCCACCTTTGAGTATGTCTTCGGTAGATGTACCTGCACCATGAAAAACACTACCCTTTCCGACGTTTCTCGGATTGGATTCATCAAAAGTGACATGTACAGACTCTTCTACAGTAAGTAATCGTTTGTTGTAAATTCTATATGCTTTGCTAGATTGAGAGTATCCGAGGAAGATACCTTCGTCGGCCTTGGAATCGAATTTCCCTAAGTTTTCCTTTCCATTGTTCAATACAAAACATTTGCAACCAAAGACATGTAAGTGAGAAACATTTGGCTTTCGCCCTTTTAAAAGTTCATACGGTGTTTTGTTTAGAATGGGGCGAATGAGCACCCTATTCAAAACGTAACAAGCCGTACTAATGGCGTCAGCCCAAAAATATTTGGTAAGCCACTTTCATTGATCATTGTTCTTCCCAATTCTTCCAAAATTCGATTTTTACGCTCCACAACCCCATTTTGTTGAGGAGTACGTGGAGCGGAGAAGTTATGATCAATACCATGGTTACCGCAATATTCTTCAAATAAGTGATTTTCAAATTCACCTCCATGATCGCTTCTAATTGCAACAATGTTTGTATTTAGTTTATTTTGGGAAAGCTTAGCAAATCGTTCAAAGGCGGCGAACGTGTCGCTCTTACTTACTAAGAAAATAGTCCAACAAAATCGAGAAAAGTCGTCCACTATTACGAAACCGTAATGGTTTCCTCCTAGACTTTTAATCCTAGATGGCCCAAATAAATCCATATGGAGAAGCTCGAGAGGTCTCGTTGTTGAAACGATATTTTTTTATTTAAAAGAGATCCTCGTTTGCTTCCCCTTTTGACAAGCATCACAAAGGTGATCCTTGGTGAACTTAATTTTGGGGAGACCTAGGACTAGATCTTTTGAGACTACTTTGTTAAGTAAGTCAAAGTTAACATGTGCTAAACGCCTATGCCATAACCATGAATCTTCACTCATTGTTACAAGGCATTTATCACTTGTTAACGATACTTCATTTAAGTCAAGCATATAGACATTGTTCACACGAAGACCATTAAACATGCTCTTCTTATCATCATTATGTACAATTTTGCAACAATCTTTTGAAAACGATACATTGTATCCTTTGTCACATAATTGACTGATGCTAAGTAGATTGTGTTTAAGACCTTCGACAAGCAAAACATCAGAAATAGTAGTAGAGGAGGGATTACCTACACTACCTTTCCCAAGTATTGCTCCACGGTTGTTGTCACCATAAGTTACATATCCCTTCTTCTTAGCCACAAAGTCAATGAAGAGAGATATGTCACCTGACATGTGCCTTGAGCATCCACTGTCGAGAACCCATCTTCTCTCGGTAGTCTCGAGGCATTGTACCTGTGACAAGATAATTAACAAGAGAAGGTACCCAATGGCTTATTGGGTCCTGAGTGGTGAGGAACAAAATGGTTGCATTTGGGCATCCATTGATAAATGCCTTTAGGAACTAAAAACCTCCTAAATCTACATTTAGCAATGGAATGACCTTTCTTGCAACAAAAAAGACAAGAGAAAGTTGCATTTGGATTGCTTTTGCTATCTTCATCTTTTATAACATATTTATATTTTTGATATGGATTAACCATACTTTTTCGAAAATTTGATTTGTCGATAGCAAAAGTAATCTTGGGCTCAAGAGCCTTGTCAAGTTTGGCTTTTAGGTTTCTTACTTCACTTTGCCAAATGTAACAAGTATCACACCCAAAGTTCATCATTCTACTTTTAAGGTCCTCATAACTTGTTTTTGTGCTTTCCACTATAGAAGCCTTAAGTGCCTCAAGTTTCCTTTCGGATTCTTGAATTTTTTATTCTAAATGAGAAAAAATTTTCTTATTTGAGGCAAGCCTTTTAAAGGCCTCTTTCGCTTCACAGTGTAAAGTTTCAAAAACAGTTTGCAATTCATGATGAGACATACTAGAGGATTTTTCATATTTAGCATGTCGTACCTGTTTCTTTTTGTTCTTTTGATGAGCAGAGAGACATAAATTTGCATTTTCATCTTCATCACTAGAGCTTTCATCATCAGAGGAGTCGCTATCGCTTTCCCAAGCGATGTATGCTCTCCTTGGCTTTGATGGTTTCTTGTGTGATTTGTATGAGTCTTTTTCTTTTGTCTTTTTGTTCATCGGACAGTCCGGTTTGTAGTGACCCGGCTTTCCACACTTATAGCACGACCCTCTAGTTGTTTTTCCTTTTGAGTCATCATTCTTGGAGAACCTAGATTGCTTCCGGAAGTTTACTAAGTTCTTCTCGGAATGTTGGATGCCGTTCTTTCTCACGTAACGGTTGTAGCGTTTGACGAACAGCCCCATATCTTCACTCTTGTCCTCTTCTTCTTCGTCACTTGATGAATAATCACTTTGCTCTTTTGCTTGAGACTTTGAGGAGGAAGTCTTTAGAGCTATTGATTTCTTTTCACTCACCTTTGCTTTGTCTTTCTTGTCTTTCTTTTCGTGTTGTTCCAGGCTTAAGAGAACTTGTTCGTGCTCTTGTAGTTTACCGAACAATGTTGTCAAGTCCAATGTGGTAAGATCATTTGCCTCTTTTATGGCGGTCACTTTCGGCTGCCATTCCCTGTTAAGACATCTTAAGATCTTATTAGTAGCAATATCATTGGAAACAGGCCTACCAAGTGAATGTAATCGATTGATGAGATGAGTGAATCTCTTTTGCATGTCGGCAATGGTTTCCCCTTGCTCCATGAAAAAGAGATCAAACTCTTGTGTTAGTGTATTGATTCTAGCCAATTTAACATCATTTGTCCCCTCATGGGCAATTTGTAGTGAATCCCACATGGCCTTAGCAGTAGGACAATGGGATACACGATAGTATTCATCTACACCTAATGAGGAGATAAGGATGTTTTTGGCTTTCCAATCATAATTGTATTTCTTTTCATCATCATCGGTCCATTGTGCTTCGGGCTTAGGCACAACTTCGTTGTTCTCATTGGTCATGGTTATTTGAATTGGACCATTGAGAATAACATTCCATATTTTTCTATCTATGGAATTTATGTGCACCCGCATACAGTCTTTCCAATAACTATAATTTTCACCATTGAAAACGGGAGCTCTATTGTAAGCCCCTTTAGGTTCGTTAGCCATTTTCTATCAACGTTGTATTTTGAAGCACGGAGTGAACCGGAGCTCCTGATACCACTTGTTAGACTATGGCACGGATCTAGAAGGGGGGGGGGGGGGGTTGAATAGATCCCAATTAAAAACTTGAGTCGGCGCTACCAATTTAAAAGAAAATTGGTTTTAAAAATTGTTTTAAGTGCGGAAGCAGCCGAGGAAAATTTTAGTCTAAAACGAACCGTTATTGGAAAACCGGATATGCGTTAAGCTAATGGAGTAGAGATAAAATGAAATACTAATTACTACACTATTTGCACACTCAATTGATATATTTCACTAACTAGCAAGCCTAGTTCCAATGATACAAAATACCAAATTAAACTGAATGTAAACTTAAGACAACTTTGGCTTATGCAAATTCACAAACACTTGGTGTGCATACACTCCAAGAGATATTTGAGTTGAGTAAGTAATTCAAATTTATCTAGTACAATACACTATTGTACTTTGTATTCAAACAACAGTTTTAATCTCTTACTCAACTTATATCAACGTTTGGTAAAATTGCTTAAACTAAAATCACTTAATTTTTTAAGCTGAAAAACAGATTATGCAGAAAATTAAAGAAGACAGAGATTTGATGAGGCAGTTCCCCCGCCGTCCTCGCTTCGGGGTACGTCTGCCCTCAATTCTAAAAATAGAATTGAGATGATTAATTAGATATCACCTGTGAAATTTAATCGTTTATACAAGGATTGCAAAGCATGTAAACAACAGAACTTCCAATGTGTTGAATGATGCTTCCTATCCTTGCTCCTTGATTCAAGATGAATCAAGACCTTCGATCGTTGATGCTAGACCTCCGATTCCAGCCCCTTTGTTGAAGAATCTTCCGTTCTTCAAACCCTCGGCCCGGCTGATCTCAAACACAACGAGTCGAACCCGAATCCTTCACTTCAATGCCACCGAATCCGCTACTAGACTGATGAAGACTTCCTCTTCTCAATCACCTTCGCTCGGCTGAATATTGATGAAGCGATTCGTGCAAAAACCCCCAAACACAACCCGTATTGGAGGACAAAACCCTAATGGTTTTATTCAAGAAAGAACCTGCCACAAGCTTCAACCCGAACTGGATTCTTCGATCACAGCTTCGCACCTTATCACCTTCACTCGATCACAAACCACATCAAAAGTAATTGTGTGCAGTTGATATGTTGTGAAATGTTGAAGATGAAGATGATGAGTCTTGGACACCTTTTTCACTCTTTCTTGTTTCCTTGAACACTTGAACTCAAATTGGCAAATGTTGGTTGATACAAGTGTTTTGACTTGTATATATAGTAACTGACAAAACCAATCAAACATAACAGAATTTCAAACAGTGGAAATAACTCAGAAAACTGAGTTTACGCGCGAGCGGTCGACCATAGGTCGGCGTGTGCTGAGCCGTGAGCTTTGAGCTGACCCTTATGGTCGACTCAAAGCTTCCATGAGCTGACCTGTGGTTGACTCAAAGCATCATGCGCTGACCCGTGAGCTTTGAGCTGACCCTTATGGTCGACTCAAAGCTTCCATGAGCTGACATGTGGTTGACTCAAAGCATCATGCGCTGACCCGTGAGCTTTGAGCTGACCCTTATGGTCGACTCAAAGGTTCCATGAGCTGACCTGTGGTTGACTCAAAGCATCATGCGCTGACCCGAGGCTTATGCGCTGACCCTTGCGGTCGACTCAAAGCCTGCAAACCTGCAAAAATTCGTATTTTGTGATTTTCATGCATTTCGTCATGATCACACTTTGTCCACATATGTTTTTAAGAATTATAACAGATTTAGATAAGCATAGGAAAGGATATGATAGGTGATGTGTTGCATTTGTTTGTAGACATGCATGGTGGTCATTTGTCATCATCGAAACTTGCGATCGTATGTTGTCTGACACTTTGCCCTTACACGTAAGAGTTGCGTTTGACTGAGAGAATTTCTGAAAGGGAAGTAGAGCAGCAGGCTCTGAAAGCAACTTCTGATAGGAGGTATCAGAAGCAGTCAGAAGCCAGGAGAAGATCTGATGATGGTCAGAAGTCAGAAAGCTCAACCTCTGATAGACAAAAGAATGCTCAGAAGGGAAAAGAGAAGTATGACAAGAAGAAGATCCAATGTTACTGTTGTAAGAAGTTTGGTCACTTTGCTAGAGACTGTTGGTCAAACAAGGAGAGAAAATCAGAAGAAGCAAATATAGCCAGAAGTTCTAATGACGAATCTGTGCTATTGATGGCCTCTGAATCTGATGATATGGATCTGATAGACTGGTGGTATATGGACACTGGCTGTTCAAATCATCTTACTGAAAACAAGAAATGGTTGGTTGACTTTGACTCTGAAAAGAGGACAAAGATCAGATGTGCTGATGACAAATATCTTAATGCAGAAGGTATGGGAAATGTCAGAGTGATTCTGAACAATGGGAAAACAACATTGATTCAGAACGTGTGGTATGTACCTGGCATCAGAAGCAATCTGATGAGTGTGGGACAATTAATTGAGAAAGGTTTTTCAGTTACCATGAAGGACAATCTTCTGAAGCTGTATGACTACAATCAAAAGTTGATTATGGAGTCAGAACAGGGAAGGAATAGAACATTCAAGGTGAATGTCAGAACTGCAGACTCAGAATGTTTTAGTGCAACAAGTGCTGAGAAGGAGAGTGAGTTGTGGCACAGAAGATTTGGTCATTTGAATTTCAGAAGCTTAAAACATCTGAATTCAAAGAAGTTGGTACATGGAATTCCTGCAATTAAGAGGCCTGAAAAGTCATGCAAAGTTTGCATGGAAGGAAAACAACCACGATTGCCATTTGCGTCAGAAACTGCTCCAAGAGCAAAACATGCCTTGGGAGTTGTACATTCTGATGTGTGTGGTCCATTTCCAGTAGCATCGATTGGAGGGAATAAATAATTTGTGTTATTTGTTGATGAATTCATAAGAATGACATGGGTATCCCTTATTAAGTTTAAACACGAGGTGTTTGATGAATTCAAGAAGTTCAGAATGAAGGCTGAGAATCAGAGTGGTCAGAAGTTGAAGATTCTTAGAACTGACGGTGGAGGTGAGTATAACTCCAAAGAGTTCCAGAAGTTCTGTGAGGAGAATGGAATTGAGCATGAGGTTACTGCTCCTTATACCCCTCAACACAATGGTCTTGCTAAAAGAAGAAACCACATTTTGCTTGATATGGTGAGAAACATGCTAAAGGAGAAGAAACTTCCTCAGAAACTCTGGGGAGAAGCTGTTGCCACTGCAACGTATGTACTCAACCGATGTCCTACGAAGAAGTTGAAGGAAATAGTTCCAATACAGAAGTGGACTGGAGATAAGCAAAGTGTTAGTCATCTGAAGGTGTTTGGTTCTGTTTGCTATAAACATGTCCCAGAAGCCAGAAGACAGAAGCTGGATGATAGAAGCAAAGTGATGATTCTGATAGGGTACCACAATACAGGTGCATACAAGCTCTATTGTACAGAAACCAACAAAATTGAATTCAGCAGAGATGTGATTGTGAAGGAATCAGAATTTTGGAATTGGGATAAGTCTCAATCTGATTCTGATGTTAGAACTTCTGAAGAAAGGTCAGAGTTTAGAATTTCTGAAGTTGAAGTAAACTCTGACGTTGATTCTGATTTTGATAGTGATTTTGACTCTGGAGAAGACTCAGAAGATGAAGGTGACTCTGATGATCCAGACTCTGATGACCCAGACTCTAATGGTAATCCAGATTCTGTTGGCAATTCAGACTCTGGAAATATGCCAGCCCCTGAAGATGGTCAAAGCTCTGGAGGAAGTCAACCATCTGAAGCTAGAAACTCTGAAGCTCAAGACTCTGAACAAGTTCAGAGACCACAAAGAATCAGAAACATCCTCAGAAGATATGAAGAATTTGACATGCTGCAAGACACTGAAGTAGACTCTGAAGGAGAAGTTATTCAGTGTGCCATGTTAGTAGACTCTGAACCCATAAGTACAGAAGAGGCTCTTAAGCAGAAGCTTTGGCTGAAGGCCATGAAAGAAGAACTTGATGCTATAGAGAGAAACAAGACTTGGAAGCTGACAGAACTTCCAAAAGACAAGAAAGCCATCAGCGTCAGATGGGTTTTTAAGCAGAAGTTAAAGCCAGATGGTTCAATTGGCAAACATAAAGCAAGGTTGGTAGCCAGAGGATTTCTACAGAAACCTGGGCTGGATTACTCTGAAGTGTTTGCACCTGTAGCAAGACATGAAACAATCAGAATGGTGATTGCAATAGCTGCTAACAGGAATTGGCCTCTGATGCATTTAGATGTAAAATCTGCATTTCTGAACGGTCCATTAGAAGAAGAAGTTTACGTGTCACAACCTCCTGGATTTGTGAAAAAGAATCAGGAAGGGATGGTGTACAAATTATACAAAGCTCTATATGGATTGAAACAAGCGCCCAGAGCTTGGAATCAGAAGATTGATTCATTTTTCAAGAAGCAAGGCTTTCAGAAATGTGAGATGGAGTACGATGTCTATGTTCAGCATACTTCTGAAGGAAATATGACTCTGGTATGTTTATATGTTGATGATATACTACTGACTGGAAGTTCTGAACAGGAGATAGCCAAGTTCAAGAAAGTTCTGATGAATGAATTCGAAATGACTGATCTAGGCAAAATGACATACTTTCTAGGGATGGAATTCAGATACTCTGAGAAAGGTATTATTTTGCATCAACTCAAGTATGAATTAGAAATTCTGAAGAGATTTAATCTGAAGAATTGTAAGATTGCTGTCACACCTTCTGATACAAATCAGAAACTGGATTCTGACTCTGATGGAAAGGATGTGGACGCTACAACCTTCAAACAGTTGGTTAGTTCTCTGAGGTATTTGTGCAATACCAGACCTGATATTTGCTATTCAGTTGGGATGGTTAGTAGGTTCATGAGTAAACCTAAGTGGTCCCATTACCAAGCTGCTGTCAGGATTCTGAGGTATATCAAGGGAACTCTGAAGTATGGAGTATTATTTCCTTCTGGAAGAAAGGATGAGTCAGAACTTCTAAGTTATTCAGATTCTGATTGGTGTGGAGACAGAGTTGACAGAAGAAGTACGTCTGGGTACTTATTCAAATTTCTGGGAGGTCCCATTTCTTGGTGTTCCAAGAAGCAACCTGTTGTGGCGTTGTCAACTTGTGAAGCTGAATACATTGCAGGTGCTATTACTGCATGCCAAGCTGTGTGGATTCTGAATCTATTGCAGGATCTGAAGATTAAAGTAAACAAACCTCTAAAGCTGATGATTGACAACAAGTCTGCAATCAATCTTGCCAGAAACCCAGTGTTGCATGGGAGAAGCAAGCACATTGAGACCAAGTATCATTTTATGAGACATCAAGTTCAGAGGGGAGTGTTAGAAGTTGTACACTGCAGCACTCAGAAACAGTTGGCAGATGTTCTGACGAAAGCTATCAAGACTGATCAATTTCTCAGATTAAGGGATGGAATTAGTGTTACAAGTTTTGATGGAATATGAATTAAGGGATGGTATTAGAAGTAATTCATATTTATTAGTTGTACTATTTTCTTAGCCCCTAAGTTTTTTAGAGGGTATTTTAGTATTTTATCCTATTCTAGTAACCCTAGTTTTAGCTTATAAATAGGGTGGCAATCATTGTAACTTTTATCATGTTTTGTAGCCGTCATTCTCTTAATAGAATATTTTCGTTCATCATTTATTCTACCTTTGCACCAACAAATAATAGATTGTGTGTTTAATCACGAAATGTCAATCTATAACAATAATATTAAAGGATAAAATTAAATAAATTTAATTCGACTTACCTATGATATTATCTAGACTATACAAATAATAAATATATTTTTAAACTCCTTAAGAATATTTTTTGACACATGATTATAAATCTTTTGAGACACATCAATCTTATTTATTTGAAAAAATAACAAAGACCGCATTTATAAATAAAAAAAGGCGAAACAACTATTGATCTTTTATCCGTTATATATATAATGATGTATGCATACCAATTAACACATTAATTATAAAAGACTTTACTACTTCGTCACATTTACAAATGATTATACTATCAACTAATAACAGAATTTTAGTAACAGAATTTTAGTTATATAATTAGAAATTTAATTAGTTTATACAAAAAAAAAACTTCTATATGATGTATGTGATGCATAATAGCATAGTGTGATCTATCTTTTCCATGGATATATGTTGTAACTTACAACTATTCAATGCGATGAGAAATTACTTTCTTTTCATTCTTTTGTGTTCACTATTGTTGAACTCTCTCGTTATAATATGGTATCATCGCATTACACCCTTGTTTCTCTTTAATATTTCAACTTCTTCCTTGCATCTTCCACAATCTTCTTTAATTTTTTATTGTGGTCATCTTTTCTTCGACCCATTTAGCATGCCTCCGTGAATTTAACCTCATGTTCATGTCTTTAATGGAGATATTGAATCCGTTTATTACATTCATCCAAGTGAAGGTCCAAATTCATATAAACTTACCACCAATTTGAATGGTTATAACTATCTAGTTTGGTCAAAATCAATGCAAAGACCACTTGATACAGAGAACAAGTTATTTGTTATTTATATATCCATTGAAGTTCCAGAACCTCTTTATGAATCGAGCATGGGAGCGTTGCAACTATTTGGTCCATTCATGTTTTTAATCACGAAATGTCAATCTATAGCAATAATACTAAAAAGATAAAATTAAATAAGTTTAATTCGACTTACCTATGATGTTATTATCTAGGTTATACAAATATAATTATATTTTTAAACTCCATAAGAAAAGTTCTTTGAGTCTAGTAATTATAAATATTTTAAAACACGTCAGTCAGTATTAACATTACTATAGTTAGCCTAACATAGTTATTTTTACTCTTTGGTAATTAGTTATTTACTGTAATTAGCTTTGTTACTAGCAGTATATATAAGCTCCCAATCACCAATGTAACAGCACGCTTATTACTTTCTTTATTCAATCAAAGTAAATGAGTTCCCTTTACTATTTTGATCCTTTTGTCAACATGGTATCAGAGCTCATCTAAGTTCTGGTAGCCACCAGTTGTAACCGTTTTCTCCGGATGAATCTTGCTTCTTTTTTTTTCTCTTCTCGATTCATCCCTTTCCTCTTTCTCCTTGAAGGTGCATCTATGACGCTCCAGAACCACATTGATTTCTCCACCAACTCTGTAAACCCTTACTACTTCATCCAAACGAGAATCAGGCGTTGATTCTTGTTTCGCCGCCGCTAACCGCCAAGAATTACCATACCTGGTCACGTTCGATGCATATCGCGCTGATTTCGAAGAACAAAGATAAGTTCGTTGATGGCTCTCTTCCGAAGCCTCCCGTCTCCGATCCGATGTACGCGCCATGGATCCGATGTAATACGATGGTATTGTCATGGCTTCATCGTTCTCTCTCCGAATCCATTGCTCGTTCTGTACTTTGGATTGACACTGTTGCAGGAGTTTGGAAGAATTTGCGCGTTCGTTTCTCACAGAGTGACATCTTCCGCATTTCCGATCTGCAAGAGGATCTGTATCGCTTTCGTCAAGGAACTCTTGATGTTTCAGATTACTTCACTCAATTGAAGGTTTATTGGGACGAATTGGAGAATTATCGTCCTCTTCCTTACTGTAAGTGTTCAATTCCTTGTTCTTGTGGCACAATTGAATCTGTTAGAGCCTATCGTGAACAAGACTTTGTTATTCGATTCCTAAAAGGCTTGAATGAACATTTCTTGCACTCCAAATCCCAAATCATGATGATGAACCCTGTCCCTGATATTGAATAAGCTTTTTCATTGGTTTTGCAACAAGAGTGAGAACTGATTAGCTCTAACCAAAATTCTGCTACTGAAGTTGCATCTGAATCTGTCGTAGCTATGCAAGTTAGCTCTAATCACAACAATTCCAATAACAAAGGGAGTTACTATAAGGGAAAGGGACAAGGTTCTTTCAAAAGGGGTAATCACACATGCACTCATTGTGGTAAGAACAACCACATTGTTGATAACTGCTTTGAGAAGATTGGTTATCCTCCTGGGTACAAGACACACAAGCAAAAGAATCCCTCATCTCAAGCCAACAATACCTCAAATGTTGCTGTTTTGGAGTTTGCTTCACAAGGCTCATTTGCACAGTCCACGTTTCAATTTACTCAGGAAATGTATCAAGGCATCCCTGAAGCCCTTCAACAGTCAAAACTTGGTTCCCAACCAACAGTTAATGTTGTAACAACTGCTCCTTTTGCTATGCATTCTCCTGCTGCTTCTTCCCAACTTGGTAAGCCTTCCAATCTTTGGATATTAGATACTGGTGCTACTGATCACATCACTTTTGATCTTTCCTTTTTTACTACATATCAAAATATTATCCCTGTTTCTGTGTCTTTACCAAATGGCTCACAAGTCTTGGCTTCTATTTCGGGTAGTGTGGTTATATCCCCATCTATCACTATCCACCAAGTCCTCTACATCCCTTGTTTTCAAGTGAACCTAATCTCTGTTACAAAGTTAGCAAGCACAAATAAGTGTCATTTGAGTTTCACCACTAACTCTTGTCAAATTTTGCAGAACCATTCCTTGGAAACGATTGGTACAACTAAGCTCCAAAGAGGATTGTATGTAATAGATACTGCCACTAGTTTTTCTTCTTGCAATTCTATTTCCTCTAATTCTTTTGAGAAATGGCATTCCAGATTAGGTCACATTTCTGAATCTGGTATGCAAATCATCCCTAAGCAGTTTCCTTACATACCTTGTAAAAATAATATGACACCCTGTGATAGTTGTCATTTTTCTAAGCAAAAGAAATTACCTTTCTCAAATAGCATTACCAATTCTGCATTTCCTTTTCAAATATTGCATGCTGATGTGTGGGGGCCCTTTGCCACAACTTCTATTTCTGGACATAGGTATTTCCTTACCTTAGTGGATGATTACTCTAGGTTCACATGGATAATTCTCCTTAAAAACAAAAGTGAAACCAAAAATTGGATCATTAATTTTGTGGCTTATCTAGAAAATCAATTCAATACTTCTTTGAAATGCCTCAAATCCGACAATGAGACTGAATTTGTCACCTTAACTGATTTCCTTAGGTCCAAAGGTATAATTCACCAAAGGTCTTGTATTGAAACTCCACAACAAAATGGCATAGTTGAGCGTAAACATCAGCATATTTTAAATGTTGCAAGATCCTTATACTTCCATGCTCATATTCCCCTCTCCTTATGGAGCTTCTGTATTCAACATGTTGTACACATCATAAACAGAATTCCTAGTCCCTTGCTTAAATTTAAAACCCCTTATGAGTTGCTACACAAATCACCCCTACCCTTCTTCACCTCAAAGTCTTTGGTTGTTTAGCTTATGCAACAACTATTCAAGCTCACAGGTCAAAATTCGATCCCAGAGCAAGAAAATGTGCCTTTATTGGCTACAAAGATGGAACCAAGGGTTATACCCTCTATGACCTCCAATCTCATGATATTTTCCTTTCACGAAATGTCATTTTCTATGAGGATACCCTTCCATTTCAATCTTTATCCAATCAGTCTTCTTCCCAAGAGTCCCAACACTTTCCTATATCTGTTGGATCTTTGGACATTGATGACATCTCTCCTTTATCCAATGGTCCCTTACATAATGCCAACGTCAACCCTACTGATGCAGCCTAAAACCCTGCAGACCTAAACGTTGTGGACCAAAATTTGGTTCCTCTCACCTCTATCCCTGCTACTATAGCAGACCAGTCACATGTCACCTCTCCACCCGTTAATTCTGCACCAGTTAATTCTGCACCAGTTCACACTTCTACCCCACTTCAGTCACCTATAGGTTGTCCTCACCCTACCTCACCTTTAGCTGAACCCAACTCAGCCTATATTCTAGCTCTTGCTAGTACTGAAGCTAGTACATCTATCCCTCTTAGAGTCTCAAATCGTATTAAAAGACCTCCAAGCTATTTGCAGGACTACCACTGCAATAATATATCTAGATGTACTAATCAAAATTCCACTTCTATTGCTTATCCTCTTTCATCTGTTTTGACTTATAATCATTGTTCTCCTGCTTATAAATTGTTTTGCTGCTCTATTTCCTCTAACATTGAGCCCAAAAATTACAACCAAGCTTCCAAGTTTGACTGTTGGAAGGAGGCAATGAATGCTGAGATTGCAGCTCTAGAGGTAAATAATACATGGACTGTTGTGGATCTTCCTTGTGGCAAGACTCCAATAGGTTGCAAATGGGTGTATAAGATCAAATATCATGCTAATGGATCCATAGAGAGGTACAAAGCTCGCTTGTGGCCAAAGGCTATACACAAATGGAAGGGGTGGATTATTTTGACACTTTCTCTCCAGTAGCTAAGATGACTACTGTGCGTGTTTTATTAGCTCTTGTTGCTGTTAAAGGATGGTTTGTAGAAAAATTGGATGTGAACAACGCCTTTCTTTATGGTGACTTACATGAGGATGTTTACATGACCCTTCCCCCTGGTTATGCTACGAATTCTTCGAAGGTATGCAAACTGAACAAGTCACTCTATGGCTTGAAACAGGCCAGTCGCCAATGGTACTTCAAACTCTCCATTGCCCTTGTGTCTATGGGATACAAACCCTCTCAAGCTGACCATTCCCTCTATGTAAAGTCTCATGGTTCTTCCTTTACAGCTTTACTTGTTTATGTTGATGACATCGTCTTGGCAGGTACATCCCTTGAGGAAATGAAGTTTGTCAAACAGTCTCTTGATCAACAGTTCAAGATCAAAGATCTTGGCCAACTCAGGTTTTTTCTTGGCTTAGAAATTGCTCGTTCCTCTTCTGGTATTTTTCTAAATCAACGGAAGTATGCTCTTGAGCTCCTTGAAGACACTGGGTTCCTTGGTGCCAAGCCTGCTCCTGTCCCAGTTGACCCTCACACCAAACTGTCAGCTACTGATGGTGATCCCTATGCAGATCCATCCGGCTATAGACGCCTAATTAGCAGACTCCTCTACTTGACTTACACTAGGCCTGATATCTCTTTTGCTGTCCAACATCTCAGTCAGTATGTTTCCCAGCCCTTAGTCCCTCACTATAATGCTGATACTCGCATTTTGCGTTACTTGAAATCCTGTCCAGCTAAAGGCATTTTCTTCTCCAGTCAGACTCCATTGCAACTGCATGGTTTTACAGATTCTGATTGGGCTTGCTGCCCCAATACCCGACGGTCTATTACTGGCTACTGCGTATTGTTTGGCACTTCCTTGGTCTCTTGGAAATCTAAGAAACAAAATACGGTTTCTCGCTCTTCCACTGAGGCAGAATACCGTACTTTGGCATCTTTAACATGTGAGCTACAATGGCTTCAATATTTGTTCAATGATTTTCAGGTCTCTTTTTCGCAACCGGCTTCGGTTTATTGTGACAACAAGTCTGCCATTTACCTTGCTCACAATCCAACACTCCATGAGCGTAGCAGGCATATAGAACTGGATTGTCACATTATTCGGGAAAAGTTGCAGTCCAAGCTAATTCTTCTTCTTTCTGTTCCTTCAAAATCGCAGCTAGCTGATGTGTTTACCAAGCCACTTCACTCTCCTGCTTTTTCATCCATGGTGTCCAAGTTGGGATTGTGTTCCATCCACCATCCAACTTGAGGAGGGCTATTAACATTACTATAGTTAGCCTAACATAGTTATTTTTACTCTTTGGTAATTAGTTATTAACTGTAATTAGCTTTGTTATCTAGCCGTATATATAAGTTCCTAATCACCAATGTAACAACACGCTTATTACTTTCTTTATTCAATCAAAGTAAATGAGTTCCCTTTACTATTTTGATCCTTTTGTCAACAATCAGTCTGGTTTATTTGAAAAGATAACAAAGAACACATTCATATAAAAAAGCGAAAAAACTTTGATCTTTTTTCCATTATGTATGCATACCACTTAACATATTAGTTATAAGAGGTTTTTATTATTTCATAACATTTAGAGATGATTATACAATACATGTGAATAAGTGTATCTTTTGAAACACAAATCACAATCATTCGAAAAGTTAAAATCATTCAAGAGTGAGATCCTATCTAAATTTGCTCTTTAAAAAACACTACAAGGGAATAAGATTCTAAATGAAGGAACCGAACTTTGTACATTGTCTGATCCTTGATGAGTAGTGCTGAGCTTTTAAATTCTTTAAAGAGACATGTTCTATCAAATTCAATTTTCATACTTAACCATGTTTCTTCCAAAACAATGAAAAAGAATCAATATGTGATATGAATCGAAAAAAACCCAGCATGTCTTGCTTGAAGATTGGGTTTATGAAGTGTATTTGACACGACTATTTTATACTATGTTAGATCTCAAGTCCAATAAAATTTTATCTGTGGTATTCTATAAAGATAATTTATTTTAAAAGAAATTAATGGGAGGGAATTGGAACTTGAAATTTAAGAATCTCTTTGTAGAAAAACACCTATCAAGGAATAATAGAAACATATACAAGGTGCTATGGAATTACCATTATTAAAATAACACAATACCAACATAAGACAATCAAAATATGTAACTTGCATGAGATATATAGATTTCTCGTGACTAAATAAGGTGTTGCATTTCTCAGAGATCAAAATGAGTATATAACATACCACGAGACAATTATCTTATTTGAATTTTAGAAGTGGCTTGACGCCATGAAATAAAATAGAATTTCATGAATAAACGCAACTATGAACCTTGGTGGAAGCACCTAAGAGGGTTAATTCCATGGGATGTAAATGAATTTTTGAAAATAAGACTAACATGAATGATAAGATACATACATATAAGATATGATTGGGAGCTAAGGGTTTCAAGATAATTTTAGGAGTAGACTATAATGACATTTTTTCACCAAACACATTCTTTAGATTTCTTTGAGTTTTACTTTTGATCACTGCATATCATTACTATGAAATATGATATATCAAAATTGTACTCCTTAATAATTTTTTTTCAAAAGTGAGTTACTTAAATTTAAAAACTCTTTATTTACTGATTCAAAACTAATCCATTTTTAATTTTATTATGACAATTCTATTTTCTAAGTAATGGATTTTGATCCTCTGCAATGCTTTATTTGTTGTTGCTCATTCAACCATCATCTTAGCCATTTTTTAATCTTCTTTTTCACTTTTCAAAACAATATTTTTTTATCTAATTAATTTTTATCAATTCTCAGCCATATGAGAGGGGTAGTCAAAGAGAAAGGTAAGAGATGATAGATTTCCCCAAATAATAGTAACAATTTTTTATATTTTCATGCAAAAAAAAACTTTCTATTACAAATAAAACTAGTGCATAACTTAATTTAACTCTCATCATCCCTCTTGTAATGATCCACCTTAAGTATGCACTATTGCGAAAACGAGGTATTGTGCAATTTGAGTGTGAGAACATGTCACAACTTTGTCTTATAGAAAATGCGCTTCATTGAGAAGTATGAATACTACTATAAAAAAGTATTTATCGTCACTGTTAGAAGAAGGATTTTATCATAGAGGGTGGTCCGTGGTAAAGAACGGTGTGATAGCAAGTGCACTACTTTCCACCACAGGCTAGTGATCGAGGTGAAAAATTGGATAGCACGTCACTTTTTACCATAGTTAAAAATTTCAACTATGGCGAAAAGTGAAAAGGTCATCATGACTTTGATCCCCAACAACAACCTTTTGGCCTTTTCTAAATGGTGTGTATCACCATCTTTCTACCATAATTGTTATATTTAACTTGAGGCGATAGATAGAAGGGATTTACTTTTCTCCACATAAATAACTAGGGGTGTACATGGGTTGGGTCAACTTAGAAAACCCGATCAAAACCATCTAAATAAATCCAAAACAATGTGTTGAGTTGGATAATTGCGTGGATATGTATTCAAAAGTAATTTTATAAAATCCCTTAAGAAACGGGTTCCAAGTAAAATTCGACACGTGCAAAAAAAAAACAATAATCAAATACTTGTTATTACAAGTTTATTGATTTTGATGAATTTTGTCTTAGTTATTTCCATTTTAGTCTCTTGAACATTTACTATTTTAATGAGTCTTGACTTTAATTAATTTTGGATGGTTCACTTTTTGATTATTTTTATGCTAATACGGTTTTATGTCATGCCAATTTAATTTATTGTAAGTATTTTATAATGATTTTTATTATTTGATATTATTATTTATTATTTTATAGATTAAAAAATAGTAAAAATAAATTACCCAATTTTTTTATAAAAAAATAAAAATATTGAGTACCTTATATGAAAAATATTATGATGACTCATCATTTAATTATTTTATATTAAAAAATAGAAAAATTATATGTGTAATCCACTACACAATTAATCTAACTAAAAAATTAATGGACTTGTCTAAACCGCTCAAGTGTGTAATGGATGATTATTTTACTTCACTCAAACCAGAGTACTCTATATGTTTTGGCTATTGGGTTTGATCAAACCCTACCTAAACCGACTCATGTACACCTTTAGAAACAAGAACAGAACATTTATGAACCAAAATCAAAATGACAAACATTATAAACAAAAAGTATATATTATTACTTCAAAACTAAAAAGACATACATTTTATACATTATTACATCAAACAAGGAAACAACCAACATACAAAATTAATGTGTATTTGAGGTAACAGTTTCTTATTTTTATTATAATAATTATTAATAATAAAAAATCAATTTTAATGTGGTCCATAGTTTTGGGATTTTGGTTCTTAAAAGGGTATGATTTATTTTGGTTTTAATGTAAATTGATATGACCATTTAATTGGATGGTAATGAGTTTTAATGACTTTAAATTCTTGATGGTAGAATCAAGCCTATAAATAGTTTTTGGTCCCCAAAGCTTTCTCTAATCACAAAAGAAATACACCATCTATATTGAAAGAGCAAGAGCTTGGAAGAATCAAAGGCAGTGCAATCACAACACTGCAACAATGGTTGGAGGTAAAACCACTAATTCTATTTCCGCATATTATTTTATTGATCTTGTTGTTCTTTTGTTATTAGGAACATAGGATCAATATATATTAACAATGGTTGGAGGTAAAACCACTAATTCTATTTCCGCATATTATTTTATTGATCTTGTTGTTCTTTTGTTATTAGGAACATAGGATCAATATATATATTATTTTAGAATATTATGTTTCAAAACATATCAAAAGACTAGATAATTTAGCATGAAGAGTAATCGCATGAACATCTGGAAACTTACGGCACGAACAATAATAAAATTATTTTCCTGTTTTTGCTATGGCTGGGTATTAAACCTAGGTCCTGATCCATGGCATTCATGAATATTACCGATGCGCTACTTTATTAAACATGTATTTTAATTCTGTTCATATCCATATGATTTCATTTTTACTGATTATTATGCCTTATTATTTAATCTTTGAATTAAATTTGTGCATAAATTAAAATTGATTTATAATGTTATTATTTTGTTAAACAATTGTATAAGAGATCTTATTTATTTATTTTTGTTCTCTCATATAATTGAGTTACTATGTCTAGTGATTGTTATAATTTTGATTAATTTGGATTAGCCACAACATCCTTAAATTAATTGAGATTATTTTTTTAAAGTTTTGAGATCACATAAATTATTAGACATAAAATTATAATTAATTATATGTGGTATAATGAATTTTATCCTAAAGAATTTTTATTATATTTATATGATTAATTAGGATAAAATGTCAAAATATTTTCATAACTTGCCCACAGGAATTATGAATTGGTACATAATTTGATAGTTTTATCATAAAGTATTAATTTTGGATAGAAAAACAAAATTATATCATGCACGTAAAGTGAGGTTTGAAAAATCTATCGCAATTTTTTTTAAAAAAATCTTATTACATTAAAATTTATCCCATAGGTAATTTTTATGTTGCAAGATTTATTTTATGGTATGTTTATATTGATAATACATACAATTTGGATAATACTTATGCCTCAAATTTTGACATCAATTTTGTTTATCTTTTTAGCTTCTCAACCTGCTAACTTTTCTGATATCCAATGTGATATTCCCGAGCTCAGAGGAGATAACTATAAGGTGTGGAAGGAAAGAATTCTCCTCCATCTAGGATGGATGGACATAGATTATGCTATTAGGAAAGACGAACCACCTGCAATTATAGATGAAAGTACTCTAATTGTAATCGCACTATATGAGCGGTGAGAGAGATCCAACCGGCTCAGTGTGATGTTCATTAAGACTAAGGTCACAGGTGGAATACGTGGTTCTGTCAATCAGCATGAGAATGTCTATGATTTGCTGAAAGCCATTGACGATCAGTTCGTCACTTCTGAAAAGGCTTTGGCAAGCACGTTAATTATGAAATTTTCCTCCTACCGACTCACCAGTGTGAAAGGTGTGCGTGAGCACATAATGAAAATGCGTGACATTTTAGCTCAACTTAAGAAACTTGAGGTTGATATGTCTGACTCCTTCCTGGTGCACTATATTCTGAACTCTCTTCCGTCTGAGTATGAGCCTTTCAAGATCTCCTACAATACACATAAAGACAAATGGTCAATCAATGAATTAATGACCATGTGTGTTCAGGAAGAAGAAAGGCTTGTAATGGAACAGAGTGAGAGTGCATTGTAGACAAGCACTCGTGGGAAGAACAAAGCTTTCAAAACTGAGAAGTCACAAGCCAATCAGAAAGGGAAATTCAAAATACCACCGCAAGGTGATATCAAGAAAGAAGCAAAGTGTTACTTCTGTAAAAAGGGAGGACACGTGAAGAAGGAATGCCCTGGATTCAAAGAATGACTTGAGAAGAAAGGTAATTTATTCTCATTTGTTTGTTATGAATCTAATATGACCGATGTTAATATTAACACTTGGTGGATTGATTCTGGATCAACAATCCATATAACAAATTCCTTACAGGGTATGCAAAACCTAAGGAAGCTAGTGAAAAGTGAGCGGACTGTCCTATCAGGAAGTAGGATGGGCTCACATGTGGAAGCTATTGGAACTTGCAATTTAATTTTGAATAATGGTTTTTTTTTTAAATTAGAAAGGACCTTTTATGTACCAAGTTTCTCACGAAACTTGATTTCAGTTTCTAGACTTGTACCTTTTGGATATTCCTTTAATTTTAAAGACACCTTGTTTGAATTATTTTATAATTCGGAATGTGTTGGGAATGGTATATTGTCTGATGGTCTTTATCGTATTAATTTACAAATCGCATCCATTTATAGTTCAATGCATGTTCAAACTGGCACTAAGCGATGTAATATTAATGAGAATTCTTCTATGTTATGGCATCGGAGATTAGGACATATCTCCATAGAGAGAATTAAAAGGTTAGTAAAAGATGAGGTACTTAATACTCTAGATTTTGCTGACTTTGGAAATTGTGCTGACTGCATTAAGGGAAAGCAGACCAACATGTCTAAGAAAGGTGCCAATAGAAGTTCAAGTATATTAGAAATAATTCATACAGACATATGTTGTCCTGATATGGATGCACATGGTCAGAAATATTTCATCACTTTCACAGATGATTACTCACGATATATGAATATTTATTTGCTTAACAATAAATATGAAGCATTGGATGCCTTCAAAGTCTTTAAGGCTGAAGTTGAGAACCAGTGTGGAAAACAAATAAAGATAGTGAGATCAGATAGGGGTGGTGAATACACTGAGAGTGGACAAGCACCTGGTCCATTTGCTAAGTTTATTCAAGAACATGGGATTGTTGCCCAATACACCATGCCTGGTTCTCCGAACCAAAATGGTGTTACAGAAAGAAGAAACCGAACATTATTGAACATGGTGCGGAGTATGCTTAGCAACTCTAATCTTCCTAAATCATTGTGGAATGAAGCACTAAAGACGATTGTGTATATTCTAAATCGGGTTCCATCCAAGGCTGTCCCAAAGATACCATTTGATTTATTTAAAGGATGGAAGTCGAGTTTACGACATATGCGCGTTTGGGGATGTCCGTCTGAGGTGAGGATTTATAACCCACAAGAAAAGAAACTAGATCCTAGGACCATTAATGGGTATTTCATTGGATATGCCGAAAGGTCTAAAGGCTATAGATTTTATTGTCCATCTCATACAACTAGGATTGTGGAGTCAAGAAATGCAAAGTTTCTTGAAAATCATTTGACTAGTGGGAGCGATCAAATCAAAAACTCAATTTCTGTGCATGATCATATAGAGTATGAACCTTCCACTTCAAGTAATAGATTGGTTACTATTTACAACATCCCTCAAGTTCAAATGGATGTTGATCAACCAATCATCGAGACTCCACAAGCTACTGATGATCCAGTAAATCAAGTTGGTCATCAAGATGATGAACAATTAGTTGAACAACAAGATCCACAAGAAAATGTTGATCAAACATTAAGAAGATCTACTAGGACAAGAAAATCAGCTATTCCTAATGATTACATTGTGTATCTACAAGAATATGACTATAATGTTGGAGCTGAGAATGATCCTGAGAGCTTTAGACAAGCTATGAGTTGCAAAGAGTCAAATTTGTGGTATGATGCCATGAATGATGAAATGAATTCCATGAAAAACAACAACGTATGGGATCTTACAGAGTTACCTAATAGGGCAAAGGTCATTGGTTGGAAATGGGTCTTTAAAACCAAGAAAGATTCATTAGGCAACATTGAGAGATACAAGGCCAGACTCGTTGCTAAGGGATTTACTCAAAAGAAGGGAACCGATTACACTGATACTTTTTCTCCTGTATCTAAGAAAGATTCTCTTCGTGTCATCTTGGCATTAGTTGCACATTTTGACCTTGAGTTGCATCAAATGGATGTGAAAATAACCTTTCTTAATGGTGATTTAGAGGAGGAGGTTATATGAAACAACCTGAAGGTTTCTCTTCTAATAGTGGTGAGCATTTGGTTTGCAAGCTTAAGAGATCCATATATGGTTTAAAACAAGCCTTTTGTCAATGGTATCTTAAATTCCATGAAGCGATATCTTCATTTGGGTTTATTGAAAACCCCATGGATCAATGTATATACCAGAAGGTCAGTGGGAGTAAAATTTGTTTTCTCATTTTGTATATGGATGACATACTACTTGCAACCAATGATAAAGGTTTTCTACATGAGGTGAAACAATTCCTCTCTAAAAACTTTGATATGAAGGATATAGGTGAGGCATCTTATGTCATTAGCATTAAGATCCATAGAGATAGACTTCGAGGAATTTTGGGTATATCACAAGAAACCTACATCAATAAAGTTTTAGAGAGATTTAGAATGAAAGATTGTTCACCAAGTGTTGCACCCATTGTCAAGGGCGATAAATTTAATTTGAATCAATGCCCTAAGAATGATTTTGAGCGGGAACAAATGAAGAACATTCCATATGCTTCTGTTGTTGGAAGTCTTATGTATGCCCAAGTATGCACAAGGCCCAACATTGCATTTGCTGTTGGAATCTTAGGAAGATATCAGAGTAATCCAGGTATGGATCACTGGAAAGTTGCAAAGAAGGTGTTGAGATATCTTAAAGGAACAAATGATTACATGCTAATGTATAGGCAGACGAACAATCTTGATGTGATCGGCTATTCAGACTCCGACTTTGCTGGTTGCGTTGATTCTCGTAAATCAACATCAGGATATATTTTTTTGATGGCTGATGGAGCTATTTCATGGAGAAGTACTAAGCAAACCTTGGTTGCTACTTCTACTATGGAAGTCGAGTTTGTCTCCTGTTTTGAGGCTACTTCTCATGGTGTATGGCTTAAGAGTTTTATTTCTGGGCTTAGAATCATGGATTCTATTTCTAAACCTCTGAAGATTTTTTTGCGATAATTCAGCAGCTGTCTTTATGGCTAAAAACAATAAAAGTGGAAGTCGAAGCAAGCACATCGACATAAAGTATTTAGCCATTAGAGAAAGAGTTAAAGATAAAATAGTAGTTATTAATCACATTAGTACTAATTTAATGATCACTGATCCTTTGACTAAGGGCATGCAACCAATAAAATTTAAGGATCATGTAGAGAACATGGGACTTGGGTCCTCCTTATGATTGTATACATAAAATTCATTAATAAAACTCTTATATTGTGATGTTTTCTCATTTTCATGCACACATCAGTTTGAGAAAATATGTTACATTTGGACCAAGAGTAAATATTGGTTTATTCATCAAGTTAGTTACCACATTACAAATATATACTTGAAAATAGACATGTTGTAATACATAGACGAGACTACTCGCTTTAAGACAGACTATCTCTATGATTCACATATTTATTTGTTGAGTAAGTTTTCCATGACTCATTTATGCCAATAATCAGTTATATGGACCAAGTGGGAGAATGTAACAGTTTCTTATTTTTATTATAATGATTATTAATAATAAAAACCAATTTTAATGTGGTCCATAGTTTTGGGATTTTGGTTCTGAAAAGGGTATGATTTATTTTGGTTTTAATGTAAATTGATATGACCATTTAATTGGGTGGTAATGAGTTTTAATGACTTTAAATTCTTGATGGTAGAATCAAGCCTATAAATAATCTTTGGTCCCCAAAGCTTTCTCTCATCGCAAAAGAAATACACCATCTATATTGAGAGAGCAAGAGCTTGGAAGAATCAAAGGCAGTGCACTCACAACACTGCAACAATGGATGGAGGTAAAACCTCTAATTCTATTTCCGCATATTGTTTTATTGATCTTGTTGTTCTTTTGTTATCAGGAACATAGGATCAATATATATATTATTCTAACATTTGATTCATTATTCTAAAGAAAGCAAGATGCATAACATGAACAAACGTCTTTTGGTGTCTTATCTCTAAACACATATAATTTAATATAATAATACTTGTTAGTATAACACTTGTTGATGTCGGGTCAAATAGTATATGCATCCAAGTCTCACATCGAGTAGCAGGAAGAAAATATAATTTGAGTATTAATATAAATAGAGATAATTAGTTTTAGTTTTTTCACAATAATAAAATGTAGCGTTTTGGGTGTATTGGGGATTTGGGTAGTTGTCTGTTTAAAAGGATTTTCTATTTTTTCGTTAAAAAATAGTTTGTTGAGAGACTTTTCTATTTTTCCATTCAAAAATAGTTTATTGAGAGAGTTTGCAATTTTTATGTCCAAAAATTGTAGTTGAGAGAGTGTTTGCAATTTTTCCGTTCAAAAATTGTAATTAAGAGATGATTTACAATTTTTTCGTTCAAAAACTATAATCGATATAGGATTTGCAATTTTTTGAACGGAAATTGCAGTCGGAGGTGTCGCATCTCGAAAAATGCGATTCCTCGCGATGGTCGCGGAAAAATTAATGTTCGAACAGAGTCGCCCCCGAACTTTATTTATCCCAATGAAGGAATAGGAAAATATCGATAAAACCTTTAGGAAGTGGAATAATGGTCGTCGCAACCATATTCGAGTTCGGGAGTGGATTACGTAAGGGGAAGGTATTAGTATCCCTTACGTCCGTTGTACTTAACGGGAACCTTTTAGTTCTAATTTGCATTTTGAGTGTTAATTTATGTTTGTTTGTTATCTTTGGGTTATAAAATATTAAAAATAGAAGTGGATGAGAACCTCAGAAAGGGAAAGGGGAGGTTTTTTATTAGTGTGCTCGGGAAGATACAGCAATCTCCTGCCTACGTATCCTTATGGTGCAATAAGGAAATCAGAGCATTCGTAGTTCGGGGAACTACGGTTGGTTGGTGTCTTTTAATGAACGACTGCTTAGATCGCATCCTAAAGGCTAAAGGTTGGCTTGTCTACTCTCGGCGGAGGCTTAAGCATTGGTTTGTTATGCGCATTAGAAAGGATTAAATAGTGTTCTTTTTGAAAAGAGTTTCAGTCGCACGGGGGTGACAAATTGAGTTGATATGTTGGATGTTTTGATTGGTTGAGATGTTTTTGGTTGGATGACGATTACTTGAATAGTCGAGTAAGACAACTTGTATCCTAACAGTCGGGAAAGGGAGTAGAAGACTCTAGACCACTTTCTTTTTCATCCTTAATTATAGAAAGGATCTGATAATAATTAAAGTATTTTGAACGGATGGCGAATACTCGGATAATCGAGTAAGACAACTCGTATCCTAATAATCGGAAAAGGGAATAGAAGACTCTAGACCACTTTCTGTTTCATCTGCATATTTATGAAAATAAGGTTATATATGGTTGATGTTTTTAGAATAAACGACAAGTACTTGAATGGCTGAGTAAGACAACTCATATCCAAGTATTTGAGAGGAGGAATTGAAAACTCAAGACCATCTCCCTTTTCGTACAGTTTGTTATGAAAATGATTTGATTAAGTTGTATGTTTGTAAAAAAATGACAATTGTTCGACTGACCGAGTAAGAGAACTCGTATTCAAACAATTGAAGAATGAAATTGAAAACTCAAAGTCAATTCCCTTTTCATTTAGCTTATTGTGAAAATATTTCGATTTAATCGGGTTTAGAAGTTTGTAGAGGAACAACAATTATTTTACTAATCAAGTAAGAGAACTTGTATTCAAATAGTCGTGGAGAAAAAATTGAAGACTCAAAGTTATCTCCCTTTTGGTTTCTTGTTATAAAAGGATTTGACTTGTTTGTGTTTAACTGGATTAGAAATGACGACCATTTGACTAACCGAGTAAGAAAACTCGTATTCAAATAATCGAGGAGAGGAGTTGAAAACTCAAAGTCATCCCCCTTTTCATTTCCAAATGGTATTTAATTGTGATTAGGCATTTTAATTTAATTTTAGAAATACTCGATGTTGGATCGAGGTTTGAATTGGTGTTTGTGAATAAATTGTATTTTATTGAGTGAATCAATCATCTAATCGATTATTTAATAACCGAATAGGTCTCATTGTAAGAAAGCCCAAGAGTAAGCTATGTGAGGTTGATGACGATGCTTTAAAAGCGATCGACTTACAAAGGTGTTTGAAAATGGGCTTGACTTGGAATCAAGAGCTGTGTGATTTTTAGTGGTTTGGAATTGATGAAATTGAAATGGTTTTGGAAATGATTATGAAACAATAGTGGAAAATGATGATGAAATAAGTCGGTCAATTTTTAATTAACAAAATTAATTGATTAAAGCTTGATTAAAATGATTAATTAAAGTTAACTAAGATTAATTATCAAAATTATTTAATTGAATCAAATAATCAAGTTAATTAAAATTAATTAATCGTAATTAACTAATTAAACAAAATTTAATTAATTAATTATAATTAAAAGAGAAAGAAGTAGGTGACGATGTCGGTTTAAAAAGGTTGAATTGAATTGGTGGTAATGTGCTCAAACCGGTTTATGTGAGATAACAACGTTTAATGCTATTAGCGAAATCCAAACGCGGTAAAAAATATTCTATTAATTTATTGAGGTTTTGGCGATATACCAACATGAAATTGCCGGATCCGCGGTTTAAAATCCCGATTCAAAATTAAATTAAATAGTACCAACACCAATCTTATTTACAAGATTGCTCTCAGCATGTCACAAATCTCACCAAAAGATAATCTACATAAGCAATTAGTAATTGAAAACCCAACAAAAATTAATTATGGTTTTTGGTGATCACTTTAACCATAGTATTAGCATATGTTTTAAGATAAAATATTGACATGCATTTCTAGCCATTACTACTGAAACTTGTAAAATAAATGTAACCGACAACGTTTTCTACGGTAACCAAGAAAACCTCTTTAAAATTCAATTCTTTATCTCAACCTCCTTACTACAATGTAACTTATAAAATAATATATAATACTGTAACTTATAAAATAATATGTTCTGCATTTCAAGCCACATCATAACACACAGGATTAAATTGCAGTGTATATCACAATCCAAAGCCAAATGAAGTATGATCAAATACTAACAACAACCATGCACCAATATTCTCAAATGCAGAAAATCACAAGGTTCACATGCCAAATAAAAATCACAATGTTGACTCGTATAGATTAAAATTGACGATAACAGAGAAGGAAACCATCAACAGCATCGCCGGATCTAAACGAAATCACACAAACTCATACACTAAAACAAACATCAACATAATATAATTATGATAAAAAATAGTTATCGCAATGTTATTGTATTGTTAATGTACATGACAGGTTTGCTGCTATACTTGTTTGGTGTACCTGTGTATAGGAAATCAAAAGTGCAACACCAATACGGCGTAACCGAGTCGTCGTTCCCGACTTGGAACTCGATTTGAACGTGGTAACAACTTGACTTGTTCGCTAGTGTGGAGAGCTTTACCGAGCTTATGATGCACTCTTGAACCGGTGTTGTCGGCAACCGTAAAAAGTTTGCAACTCACAGGGTTTGGATCCAAAACTACAACAAATAAAATGACCTGCAAAAATGGAATCCACAAGTGGAAACAAGTTGCAATAGACGATGAGTCTCAGAAACATTGGATCAATAATTGTCGAACGAGTATCAGTTGATATCCGGCAAAACTCAACAGCTGCGTTGAAGCCAAATCGCTGCCGAGGTTGTCAAGTGGACTTGTGAAGGCAACAAGCGAGTTTACGGCGTGGCAGAAGTTGTCGTGGGAGGCGAGCAACAAAGATCCGACGAAGGTTGTTGCACCGGACAGATGATTATGGTCTTTTATACGGTGGAGTTTAGTGAGAGGAGAGAGTTTGTGATGGTCGCCAAAGGAGGACAGTGAGAGTTTGGTTCACGGCGGATGAGGGTTCGTCGGTGGTGGATGATGAAGGAGGGGGTTTTTGTCGGCGAGATTGTTTGAAGGTCGGCGACGGCAAAGGCACCGTTGGGAGGAAGGAGGCGGTTTCAGATTTTTGACGGTGGTTTGAACAAGGTGGATGAAGGTTATGGTGGAAGGCGGTGTTGATGGACGGTGAAGGATGAGGGAACGAAGGGTTTTTCTGTGAGGGAGAAAAGAGAGAAATGTGAGTGATGAGTGTTTGTGTGGAGGTGCGTTGGAGATGAAGAGGAAAAGTCCTCTTCTTGTTTTCTTTCTTTCTTCGTTTTTTGTACAGAGAGAGTGAGTGAGTATGTGGTAAACGTGAGGGAGAGTGAGAGAAAGCCGTTTTTTATTTACTCCTTTTTATTTTTTTTATAATTACTATTATTATTAATTCATTCTTTTATTGGTGAATAAAGATGCACATGGATAGCTAACATGGACCGTTGATTACTTATGATTTAATGGTTGAGATCCATTGAAAGAAACACACATTGCAACCAACCTTTAAAATGCCCAAAATGCCCCTCTCAGATGATTTAATTGATTTAGATAGTTTATATCAATTAAATCCAATAAAATTGACAACTTCAAAAATGAATATGATAAAAATAAAATGAAGACATGGAAAATTCTATTTATTTTTTGTGAATATTTTGGCGAAAGAATAAAAATAAAATGACTAGAAATTGATAAATGTCGGGCGAAAATTTGCTCAAAAAATTAAATCGGTCACACTAAAATGATCAACATAAAATATACTTATTGAAAAAATACAGTGTTTCTTCAAATTCTGAAATAAAATTTCATCGGTTAAAAGACTCAAACGGATTAAAATGCAGCTGAACAAGTTGCCGAAAAATATTACGAGCACACCAGCCTAAACTACGTGAACCGTAGATTAATAATACTGACGTCTGCAAATTTAATTTCAAAACTTTTTACCCGCTGATTTTGCACGTACTTGAAAAATGATTTAACCAATTTGTCTGTATTTTCAATAAATTTATCCTGACTGATATTTTAGGTATTATTTATGATGAAATGCATGTTATGTTGTACAACTGATGCAAATTGAAATAAAAATCGAATTTATGAAATTTTTAAAATGCCCAGACAAAATTGGGGTATGACAGGAGGGTTTGTAATTTTCTCCTTAAAAATTGCAATTTAATGAAAGAGTTTGCAATTCTATTGGTAAAGATTAGAGGTTTAATTATGATTTTATGAGTTTTTTTTTGTATTTTGAATTATTTTACTCTTTTTCTTTTTGTGGGTATGCTTTCGAGTGCGTAGAAATTTGTTTTTTGTTATTTTCTCAACAACTGGTATCAGAGGTAAGGTTTTGATCAAGGGAGGAAGGAAGAGTAACACAAATTTTAATCAAGGAAAAAGGATGAGTAACAATCATTATATTCAAGAGAGGAAGAAGACAAAAATATTGAAGAATAATAATATTACAAATGTGATGAATCATTATAATTATAATAATTATTTTGAAGATGAAGTTGAAGACAAAGTGGAGATAGATGAGCCTTTGGATGAAGGGAGGATTTGTTGGGTCAAATCGTATATTCATTACATCGAGTTGTAGAAGGAAAATATAATTTTAGTATTAATATAAATAAAGATAGTTAGTTTTAGTTTTCTACACAACCACAAAATGTAGCATTTTGAGTGTAGTGGGGATTTGAGTAGTTGTCTGTTTAGAGAGGGTTTGCAATTGTTTTCGTTCAAAAATTGTAATTGAGAGAAGTTTTACAATCTTTCCGTTCAAAATTTGTAATCGAGAAAAGGTTTGTAATTTTTTCGTTCAAAAATTGCAGCTCGAAGGGTTTACAATTTTCTCCTTAAAAATTGCAATTTAATGAGAGTTTGTAATTTTGTTTGTAAAGATTATAAGTTTAATTATGATTTTATGAGTTTTTGTTTTTTGAATTATTTTTTCACTTTTTCTTTTTGTAGGTACGCTTCCGCGCGTAGAAGTTTGTTTTTTTGTTACTTTTCCAACAGTAGGCACACATGTAAAAAAATCTTATAAATCATAGCAAACAAAAAATTATGAATAAATAATAAAAAATATTTACTTAGTTTTCCCATATGTCTTCTTAATTATCATAACGAATAACATACACATCATATGTATTATTCTCTTCATATGAAGTAGGAATATGTGTTGCAAAAGAAGAGGGTCTCAGTAATATCAAGAGTCAAATATTATTTTTCATCACTATGAGCAATGTATTTTCCTTGGAGATCAATTGACCTTATGTTGTTAGAAGGATTAGTGATATAAAATACTTGTTTTACTTGGGATGCCATGATGAATAGTTTGTTCATATAAGCTGCCTTTCAAAGGTCAACCCGTGTGAATCCTACTAATTAGTTTATACACCAGTTACTGTCAATCCACTTGCATTTAAATAAATGCGCTTTGAACTAAACATACACTATCACAAAATGTAGATTTCATAGCATACTTTTACCCCGACCATATAGTCCATCGTGGTAAAATCTATTCATTTAGGCATTTGTTTTCTTTACTTTCAAGACACATTTCACCACGACCAAATTTTACAACCAAGGGAAAATATGGCGAGCTTTTCATTTTTAATTTTAAAATCAAAATTAAATCACATTTCACCTCGATCAGATTTTCCAACCGTGGGGAAATGTCCCTCTCAGGGACACTCTTCGAATCCTAATGCATACAATTTAGTTTTTCATTCATTTTTAAGACACTTTTATATTACAATATCTTCTTTCATTTGTACTATCTTGAAAAGTTTGGTGTTGAAGATCAATGTCAAGGTACAAGCACAACGTTTACTTGATAAAGTGAAACATGGAACTAATTTCCAAACCAAGTTTTTCAATATACTATTTTGGTATCATCAAATTCTAAACCTTGAGGGTTAGTGATACAACAACGCAACAAGAATACAAGATGAAGTTAGGAGGCATAATGTGTTAGGTTTATTGAAAATGTGAATAAACACATTGAGCATTTATATAGACAAGCTTATAGAACATTTCCCTATGGTCGATAAGTAATTATGGTGAAATCTGTTACTTTATCACCACGGTTGTTAATAATAACCATTATTAAAAGTATTCATTTTGCAACTAGAGAAGTATATAGATACAACCTCAACCATAACCACACTATTTTGCATTGTACTACGATCATCCTTTTATTTTCTATAATAAGAAAATTTACTAATGTCGTATGCAGTTCAAGTTATTACATTTAATTTAGGCATGTATGAAAGACATTTAATTATATTGGATGCACTCCCATAATTAGAAACCTTTCATTAAATCAATTTATGAAACTCTTGTTATGTTCTTTTAACAATCACTTGTCACTCATCAGGGGAAATTTTTCCTTGATAAGTCTTTTGTGAGAGGATAATTAAGGTCGAGCTTCATCAATATTATTCAATATATACAAATTTTCATAAATAACTACATCCCGATCCATTTACTTAACATTTAAACCTTGAGTACCTCAATCATCATATCTTCCATCCTGAAGAGACTTTGGAATTCATATAAAGTCTGCTTCTAACAAATAGTTTGAACAAAACTCAATAGTTTCTTCTGTGATGTCCCTTTCAATGATTGAAGCTTCTAGACAGTGATGACTCTTCGTATACTCTTTAAAGATCTTAATTAATTTATTTATTGTATACATCCACCTTAAATAAACTAGACCACAAAAACTAATTTCCCTGATTAGATGAACAATTAAGTGAACCATAATGTCAAAAAATGATGGAGGAAATACATCTCCAACTGACACAAGAATATTGCATTTTCATCTTCCAACTCATCTAATTGTTTATATAAAAGAATTTATTACTTATATCATTGAAGAGTAATCACATTCAGATTATAGTTACCCCTTATATTTTTTGGTAAGATGCCTCGAAAAGTCACTGGTAGAAATTGTTGCATCAATACATGACAATCATGATATTTTAAGCCAATTAACTTGAGATCTTTCATTGACACAATTTCCTTTACATTTGACGATTACCCTTGGGGAACTTTTATACCATGAAAACACTCGCAAAAACTTTTTTCTTTTCTAGATAGAATGTGACATGTCGGGGGCAAATATGTTATTTTTCCTAATTTTTCGGGGCTAACTCTTGTCGTATATCCATCACCACCATATCTAGACGGGAATTATTACCATATTTATCTTTCTTGAATGTTTATAATTGTTCCAATTAAACTATCACACACATTCTTCTCTACATGCATCACATTAGAACAATGTCTTGCATCGAGACTAGACCAATATGGAAGATCAAAGAACACTGACCTAATTTTCCATATATTTTTCTCAACGGGCCCTTTTGGTTATTTCCAAACACAACATTAATATGTTGTTGTTTATAAAATTCCTCCCAAGTTAAGGGCTTAGGAGTTGTATCAAACTCCTGATCTCCATTAAAAGCCTTATGCAATCTATGATATAAATGATTGGTTTTTATAATTTTCTAATGCCCAAGATAAATAGAATTTTTCCATATTGGAGTTTGTTGTAGAATGTATTAGATTCATATATAGGATAAGCTTTATGTCCCTTGACGTTGTATCCATAAAAATTACCAAGGGTGGAAAGTCATTCATTATGCAAACTAACACGACACATATCTTAAACTTTTCACATGAATACGCATCATCAACATCAACACCTTCCTCCCACAAAACTCTTAAATCTTAAATCAATGGACTTAGATAAAAATCTATGTTGTTTCCAGGTTGTCTTGGTCTCGAAAACGTCATATAGATAACAACATGTATTTGCACTTCATGCACAACCACAAATATAAGTTGTAAATCATGAGAAGTACAGGCTATGATGTATGGTTAGTACCTATATTACCAAATAGGTTCATTAAAATAGTGACAAGTCCAAGCCTAAGGTTTCTTAACTCAAGGCTAAAATCTGGATACAACGTGTCATACGGTGAACTGACTTGGTGTGTTTTGCTTTTTATCGCAATGTCGCGGATAGCAAGAGTCGCGACCGACTTTTCTTTTATCCAATAAGGAAAGGTGGAAAAGAACAGGAAAGACCTCAATAGATTTTGGGTTCGGGAGGTACATTATACAAAGGGAAGGTATTAGCACCCTTTGTATCCATGGTTATCCATGGGCTCTTAATTGCTGGATCACTTATATTTTTGTTTGAAAAGTGTTGGTGAATTGTTAAAAATGTTTCGAAAAGAGAGTTTAACTTTGTAATGATTCTCGTATGAATGTATACAAAGTATTTATCTCGCTTGATTTTGAAAACGGTTTAGAAAAATGTAACTTGGTAATGATTCTAGTATGAACGTATACCAAGTGGTGATTTTCTAGGATTTGCAAAGTGTGAGGGGTGGAAAATGTTTTAGGTTATGATCCAGCAATTGAGAGTTATACCTTCCTAAGGTCGTTATGAACGTTTCCTATCCTTATGAGGGTAAAACTGTCCTTACTATTGAGAAGTAAGTAGTTTTATCCTTTGGATGTAAAAGGGTCATCGTAGGGTCATCGATAGGTCATTGAAGGCAACAGTTGTAAGGATACCTTAGCATTCGAAGGGACGATCATCATTTAACCGTAGGCTACACCGAAGGGTCATCGAGGGACAAAATCGTATTTTCGAAGGCAACATCCGAGGGACCATGATTTATTTTATGATGATTTAACCGAAGGGCCGTTGCTAAGTGTATCCCTACATTCGCGGGACATGACCGTTATACCGTAATACCGTAGGGCAAAAGAGAGGTCCAAGATCACATATTTAGAGGCCATGTTTTAAAGTTAATTAGGTAATTAGGGTGAATCTCCACATTAAAATCAATACATTAAAAATAATACATTAAAATTAATACATTAAAATTAATTAAGCAATTTAGGGCAGCTCTTCACAAGGGTATCCCACAAATAAAGTGGAAGACCTAAACAACAATCTTTTCCTGGGGTGTGTGAACCTTTGCAACATTCAGCAAACGGGTTAGAATACCAAATCAGGGTGCAATCGAGGATTACACCGCAAAAGAAATCACAACAGTAATATGATCAGATAAACAATGCCTGGCTATGATAAAACATGAGTGAAAAATCAGAATAGAAAAGTCGGCTACTGTCAGGTTCGCGCCTGCCTCGCCTAGCGAAGGCTTAGCGAATACTCGCTTCATGCTCGCTTAGCGACGTGCTAGCGAGCGACTGCGGATTCTGGTTTTGATATCAGTACAATTTCAACCAATTTTATGCCTTATGGCTTTCATTACAACAATTATATGGCTAATCATTTAAGGTATTCAAGTGCACACTACAATTCACATGACAAACTTAAGATATTTTCATAAATTTAATCATAATGCCATATGCAAATTAAGAACATAAGGTAGTAATAGCAATTGTAACCTTGAATTGGCCGACCGGATCGAATTGAGCGGAAGTGACCTTGCTGCCGCCGGCTTTTCCTTCAGGGTTTCTCGGAATTCTCAGGGTTAGCCTCCAGGGTTTTCCGTCTGTGAGCGCGAGGGTTTGCTTGCTAGGGTTCTCCTTTCGTCCTTTTTCGTTCTCCCCTTTTCATTACTGAAGTGCTGGTATTTATAATGCTCTTTTTCATGACCTAATGGGCTCAGAATGAAGCCCGAAATTTTCTGTTGTCTGTCAGCTTCGCTAGGCGAGCGTGTAGCGAACGTGTAGCGAACGTTCGCTAGGCGAGCGTGTAGCGAACGTGTAGCGAACGTTCGCTAGGCGAGCGTGTAGCGAACGCGTAGCGAACAGGCCAGTTTGGGGCCATTTTCTGGATTGGGCCATTCGTGAGTTGGGTCTTTGTTCCTTTGAGATCAGTGTCATAAAAATGAGTCGGAGTGCCCTGAAAAATGTCTTGAAATATTAATGGGCAAATTTTGGGGTATGACAGCTGCCCCTGTTCAATATTCTTGAACCGATAGAGTAGAATGGTATGTGCACCATTCGTGGTCTGGAGGTGGAAGATTATTGAACACTAGAATGCCCCGAAAATTTGCGCTTGTCAATTAGTCTTGATGGAGATGGGCTTAAAGATGCCATCTAGGAAGTTTGATGATGAGAGCTTCAAAGTACGTCGTACGTTAGAAGATATCTAAAGTCATGGGTGTCACTGGGTCATATGCTAGACCGTATAGTGGGTCATTCATTAGGCCGTCGACTTCCCTGGGGATTTAGAATGGGCCGTCCGTTAGGCTGCATCTGACGAAAAGTAGTCGTACGCTAGACTACACCTCGGAATGTACCGTATGCTAGGTAGTATCTGAGGAAAGAACATCCAAATGGGTCGTATGCTAGACCGTATCGGACTTGTTGGAGGAGTCGTATGCTGTGCCGAATCAGGATGAGATAAGAATCCGAATGAGTCATACACTGCTGGGGATAAAGGATCAGAATGGATTGTACGCTAGATCGTATCTGAGTTGCGGAACGAGCCGTCCGTTAGGCTGTATCGTTACTGGGGGTGAAGGATCAGAATGGATCGTATGCTAGATCGTATCTGAGTTGTAGACTGAGCCGTCCGTTAGGTTGTACCTGGTGATGAAGGGGGTAGTCATACGCCAGACTACACTTCAGAATGTACCGTACGCTAGGTAGCATTTGAGGGGATGAACATCCAAGCGGGTCGTAAGCTAGACCGTCTCTGAGTAGCAGAACGAGCCGTCCGTTAGGCTGCATCTGATAATAAAGGGGTAGTCATATGCCAGACTACACTTCAGAATGTACCGTACGCTAGGTAGCATCTGAGGTCTTGAAGGTCCAAATGGGTCATATGCTGGACCGTATTGGAGTTGTTGAAGGTCGGAATGGATCGTACGTTAGATCGCATCTGAGTTGAAAGAGTCATATGTTGAGCTGAATCAGAATGAACCGTACGCTAGGCTATATCTGATAGTATTTGTATACGTTGTATTTGCAATAAATGTCTGGGATGGGCTTATAGATGCCGTCACTAGGAGGACGTCAGGATGAATGTTGTCATGGAGTGTATCTGAAAGATGTATTTGAATCTGAACGTAATCGATGAAGATGTCCGTCTGAATGACTCTCTATTTTGACTGTATCAGGAAGATAATTAACCTGAAAAATAAAGTCAGCTTCATGCCATGTCATGATGCATGAGATGCTTTACGCTTTCGAAAATAACTGCAAACGATGTATGCATGCGTATGCTGTGAAATGATGTAATGAATGAATTATGCATCTGAAAAGTTCTTCCAGAGGACTCTACTGGGGAAAACAAATCTCAATCTTCTGGTTGGAGATACTGGTATCGGTGATCCTTTCTTAGCTGGGGATACTTGATTTTGTCTGAGGGTAGAAATATTTAACAGAAGCCTGGCTGGGGATGACCAATTTGTCTAGTAATGCCAATTGCTTTTGGGGAATAACTGGCTTTGCTGGGGAATAGAATTAGCAACAGATTCATTGGAAAGCATGGTTAGACCTTCTCCTCGATCCTGAAGCCTAGTAGTAATCGCTATTTCTATTTTATGCACGCATTTTTGGTAAACACCGATCATATCCAAATGCATATATTAATTCGAATTAAATCAATGGACGTTTATGCAAACAAAACAGAGAAAGTAAAACAAGAGCATTTTTTTTGAAACTAAAATTATATTGATTTTGAAAGAGGGCCTATAAACAGGCAATTTGTGTACAAGGAGACAAAAATCCTAGTAAGAGGAAATTGTCAAGAAAACAAAGAGAAAGCTATGTGGAAAACGTCCTATTGACTTTAATTCCACTACTGCCATTATGTCTTCAAGCCTCTCATCTCCTGCTGTCGGATAGAAGTGATTAGCTTGTTCAGTCCTTTGAACTTGGATGAAGCTGTCTGAGAACGGGACATAGTCATACACTTTAATCCCTAATTTTTGCCTGGACCGCCTTTTCAGGTTTTCAATCCACCAGGATACCCCTTTTTGCCCAAGCCGCCTTTTCAGGTTTTCGACTTGCCGGGTGCACATTTTTTATGTTTATCCCTAATTTTTGCCCGAACTTTTTGGTTCGCCGGGATGCCCTTACTTTTGCCTAGGTACGTCGACCTAGCAGGTCTCTTTTATGCGTAGTATTTTTTGACTATGTCTGCGTTCACGGGATGTGGGAAGTCTTCGCCGTCCATTGTGGCTAGTATCATGGCTCCACCAGAGAATACCTTCTTAACTACAAACGGCCCTTCGTACGTGGGAATCCATTTGCCTCTGGGATCACCTTGTGGTAGAGTGATGCGCTTTACCACCAAGTCGCCAATTTGATACACCTGTCTCTTGACTCTTTTGTTAAATGCCTGGGTCATGCGCTTCTGATATATCTGTCCATGACAAACAGCCGCAAGTCTCTTCTCATCAATCAAGTTTATCTGATCGAGTCGAGTCTGAATCCATTCCTCTTCATCTAAGCCCGCCTCTTTCATGATTCTTAGAGAGGGAATCTGAACTTCCACTGGTAAAACGGCTTCCATTCCGTAGACTAAAGAGAAGGGAGTTGCTCCTGTCGAAGTGCGTACTGAAGTGCGATAGCCATGAAGAGCAAACGGTAACATCTCATGCCAGTCTTTGTACGTCACCGTCATCTTTTGTATGATCTTCTTGATATTCTTATTAGCAGCTTCTACAGCGCCATTCATCTTTGGTCGGTACAGAGAAGAGTTATGGTGCTTTACGTTGAACTGCGTGTAGAGTTCAGTAATCATCTTGTTGTTCAAATTAGTACCATTGTCAGTGATAATTCTTTCAGGGATGCCATACCGACAAATGAGATTATTCCTGATGAATCGTGCCACCACATTCTTGGTGACAGAAGCAAATGAGGCGGCCTCTACCCACTTTGTAAAGTAATCAATAGCGACAAGGATGAAGCGATGTCCATTAGAAGCAGTAGGTTTAATCTCCCCAATCATATCAATGCCCCACATTGCAAAGGGCCAAGGTGCGGTCAACACGTTCAATGGAGCAGGAGGTGCATGTACTTTATCCGCATATATCTGGCACTTGTGACAGGTTCTGGAGTGATGATGGCAATCAGCTTCCATGGTAGACCAATAATACCCTGATCTCAGAATCTTCTTGGCCATCGTATGTCCACTAGAATGAGTCCCGAAAATACCGTCGTGCATATCTTCCATAATCTCTTCTGCTTCCTTTTTATCCACACAGCGAAGCAAAGTTGAGTCATGATTACGTTTGTATAATACTCCATTACTCAAAAAGAATTTAGCAGAGAACTTCCTCAAGAATTTTCTATCATTGATAGATGCCCCCTCAGGGTACTCCTGAGTTTCTAAATATCTTTTTACTTCGTGGAACCAAGGTTTTTCCGTACTCCCTCGGTGTTAAGTTCATAACAGTATGCCGGTTCATCTAGTCGCTCAATGGTGATCCTGGGAGCTTCATTGTCCCATCTGACTCTGAACATAGATGACATGGTAGCTAATGCGTCTGCCAACTGATTCTCTTCTCGTGGGATATGTTCGAATGTTATCTCTTCAAAGTATGGGATTAATGTCATCACCCGTTCTCGGTAAGGGATGAGATTCGGATGCTTAGTGTCCCATTCTCCTTTGATCTGACTGATTACTAATGCTGAGTCTCCGTACACACTCAAAAACTTGACCCGCCGGTCTATAGCAGCCTTGAGTCCCAAAATACATGCTTCATACTCAGCCATATTATTGGTACAATGAAAACATAGTCTAGCAGTGAAAGGCGTATGGTAACCCTCGGGAGAAATGATTACCACACCAACACCATTGCCCAATGCATTAGAAGACCCATCGAAAACCATAGTCCATCGGGATCCTAGTTCGGGTCCTTCATCCGGTCCAGGTTCTTCATAATCAGTAACAAGCATGACATCCTCATCTGGGAACTCAAAATTCATAGATTGGTAATCATCCACCGCTTGATGAGCCAAATGATCAGCTAACACGCTTCCTTTGATTGCTTTCTGAGTAGTATACTGGATGTCATACTCTGTTAAGATCATCTGCCATCTTGCTATTCTTCCGAAGAGAGCGGGTTTCTCAAATATGTATTTGATAGGATCCATCTTAGAAATCAATAAAGTGGTGTGATTCAACATATACTGTCTCAGTCGGCGAGCAGCCCAGGCCAAAGCACAGCAAGTTCTCTCGAGCAGTGAGTATCTTGTTTCACAGTCGGTAAACTTTTTGCTAAGGTAGTATATGGCATGCTCTTTTCGACCAGACTCGTCATGTTGCCCCAACACACACCCCATTGAATTTTCTAACACGGTCAAATACATGATTAGAGGTCTTCCTTCAACCGGTGGCATCAGGATCGGAGGTTCCTGGAGATACTTCTTGATTTTGTCAAAAGCTTCTTGACATTCCTCATTCCATATCATCTCTTGATTTTTCCTCAGTAGCTTGAAGAGGGGTTTGCAGGTGGCGGTCAAATGGGAGATAAATCGGGCAATGTAATTCAAGCGTCCCAAGAAACCTCTGACTTCTTTATCTGTACTGGGAACTGGCATTTCTTGAATAGCTCTCACCTTGGCTGGGTCAACCTCAATCCCTTTACCACTGACAATAAAGCCCAAGAGTTTACCGGATCTTACTCCAAAGGTGCATTTGTTCGGGTTCAATCTCAACTTGTACTTCTTCAACCTCTCGAACAGTTTGTATAAATGATCGAGATGTTCCTCCTCAGTATGAGATCTGGCTATCATGTCATCCACATATACTTCTATTTCATGATGGATCATATCATGGAACAAAACCACCATAGCACGCTGGTACGTTGCCCCTGCATTCTTTAAACCAAATGGCATTACTTTATAACAGAACGTGCCCCATTGCGTCACAAACGTAGTTTTCTCCATGTCCTCAGGCGCCATCTTAATCTGGTTGTAACCTGAGAATCCATCCATGAATGAGAACACCTTGTGTTGAGCGGTGTTATCTACCAGAACATCAATGTGCGGGAGTGGAAAGTCATCCTTGGGACTCGCTTTATTCAGGTCTCGGTAATCTACACACATTCGCACCTTACCATCCTTCTTTGGCACTGGTACCACATTAGCAACCCATTGAGGATAAGAAGTAACAGCCAGAAAACCTGCATCAAATTGTTTCATCACCTCGGCTTTGATTTTCTCAGACATTTCAGGACGCATGCGACGAACCTTTTGCTTAACAGGACGACATTCTTCCCTCGTTGGCAGTCGATGCACTACTATATCGGTATCCAGTCCTGGCATGTCTTCATAAGACCAAGCAAAAATTTCTACATAGTCATGCAACATCTGAATCAACCTTCTCTTGACACTGTTTTCCAAGCCTGCTCCTATTTTGACTTCTTTCTTGTTTACTTCAGTGCCCAGATTTACAGTCTCAACTGACTCCTCGTGTGGCTGTATAGTCCTTTCTTCCTGCAGTAACAGTCTGGCAAGTTCTCCAGGTACTTCACAATCTTCCTCACTTCCATCCTCGGCTTGGTAGATCGGATTTTCAAAGTCATAATGAACAGTAGTAGAACTATTGTCAACAGGATCCAGAGTGGGTATGGATCTGCAATTCGTTACGTGAGTGTGTGTAAGAAAACATAGCTCGTTTGGAAGATGACAGAAAAGATAAAGAGCGCAATATTTGAATGCAAAAAGTCCATTGATTTATTGAATATGAATATGCTTATGAAGATGACAAAACCCTTAACAAATTAGCTATTGTGCCCCGGGCATAGACACAACGCTTGGAGAAGTTCAATTGTAAAAAAAAATTTGCAACACTAAAATAGACAATAACAATTACTCCTGACTAAAGGAAATCGGGATAGTGTCTTCAGCCTTCCAATTATTGAGTCCGTCACCAATTGTTGGGAAAATCCAGCTATCCAGGTCGCAATCGCTGTCAGCATCTTCTACAGCATTAATTTGACTCTTGTCAGAGCTGAACCCCAGGCCAAATTTGTCAGACTTGTACGGTACGTTGATCAATTGACCCCAGCCAGTACGACCACCATCTTCAACCACGGCTTGAGCGTCCTTCAGAGAAATCATAGCAGGAGGAGCACGAATAACCTTGGGCACACCGGAAGTTGGCTTAAGGACAGGATTGGTCGGAGGAACTACTTCAAATGACTGACAAGGAGTCTCAATGAATTCACCATCCATCTCGACGTATCTGAAGGTATGCACACTACTGACAATGTATTCTTCTTCTCCACACACGGTGACAATTTTGCCCTTTGTGGGATACCTCAACTTTTGATGGAGAGACGAGGCTACAGCGCCTGCCCCATGAATCCAAGGGCGTCCCAGTAAGCAGGAATAGGCAGGACGAATGTTCATTACATGGAAGGTAGTGTTGAAGACTTGAGGTCCTATCTTGATAGGAAGGACTACTTCGCCATGGACAACACTCTTCGCACCATCGTAAGCACGTACCACAATGTCACTAGGTTTCAGTTCGATGCTTTTACAGTCCAGCTTATCCAGCACAGCTGTTGGCAGCACATTCAAGGAAGAGCCATTATCGATCAACACATGAGACAAAGTGATTCCCCTACACTCAATGGAGATATGCAGGGCTTTATTGTGATTCTTTCCCGCTGGTGTCAGGTCAGCATCGGAAAAGCCTAGGCCATTGTCAACAGCCAAGTGAGCAACATAATTTTCGAACTGATCGACGGATGTTTCCTGAGGCACATGAGCAGTCTTCAAGAATTTTATCAATGCATTGGCATGAGGTTCTGAAGATAACAACAAGGATAACATCGAGATCTTAGACGGGGTATGGCCCAACTGTTCTACCACATCGAAATCACTCTTGCGGATGATTTTCAGCACTTCTTCCATTTCTTGTTTGGCAACATCTTCGGGAGTAACTTCGACCGGTGTCTCTGACTGAGAAGGATTGACTGGTTCCTTTCCTCGAGTTTCAAGGACAGGAGGTGAGATTTCTGGAGAGAAGATCCTTCCGCTTCGAGTAATTCTACTAGTCCCAACAATGCCACTAGTATTAGCAGCATTATCCACTTGCTTCACGCCATGGACGTAAACATCACCGCCATAATTCCACGGAATAGCTTTGCTTGAGGAATACGGGATCGGGCCAGGTGCAGTGATGATTAGGGGAGCAACCCTGGGCTCAGCAGTAATCTTCACAGGCGCCCTGGTAGCGGTAATCTTCACTGGAACTTTGGACCTAGCAATCACAGATATTTCTTCAATAGGGTTTTCCGCCTTAGGAATCCTTTCGAAGAGAACTGTACGATCGTCCATCAGCCGTTGAATACCATTCTTCAATTTCAAACAGTCCTCGAGCCGGAGTATGCAGAGATTGCAATCTTCAGCACAACCTGGAAATAAACCAGCTTGCAATAAATTCCTCTTTATGATCGGGAGAGGAGATGTTAAGTCCGCCACATTGGAAACGTGATCGTCATCATCCACGGCATTAACCGTCTTGTCATGATTAGGCATAGGGGCAGTGATGACATTAGGGGTCTCCGGAGGCTCAAACTCAATTTCTCCAGCTTCGATCATATCCTGAATCTTATTCTTCAATGACCAGCAATCGTTTGTATCATGCCCGGGGCTATCGGAGTGATATGCACACCTGGCATTAGGGTTATAACGAGAAGAGGTAGTGTTGGGATTCGTAGGAGGATCTCTGAGGGTGATCAAATTTGCCTTTAGCATTCCCTGCAGTGCCTGTGCCAAGGTCATATTGATCCTGGTAAACTGCCTTCTTGGCCTGTCTTGTTTGGGCTGGAAGTTTTGAGATGGTGGTGCTGCAATCGTAACTGCTCCAATGTCGTGGTCACGATTTTTCTTGTTACGACCCTTTTGACCGTACACAGCATTTGATTCATTCCTCCCCTGATAGGACCTTTTGGTGCTTGCAGAGGTAGCCGCCTGTATCTTTCCACTTCGGATGCCGCTTTCAACACGTTCACTTGTTAATATAAGTTCAGTGAAACCTGATAAAGAACTTCCCAGCAGATGGCTGTAGAATGGGCCGGTCAGTGTGCCCATGAACATATCCACCAATTCTCTGTCAGTCATAGGGGGTTTGACTCTGCCAGCCAAATCTCTCCACTTTTGAGCATATTCTTTAAAGCTTTCTTTAGATCCCATAGTCATATTCTGCAACTGTAGCCGGGTAGGTGCTAGTTCAGAGTTATACTGGTACTGTTTATAGAAAGCTGTTGCTAAATCAGTCCAGGTGCGGATGTTAGAGCTCTCGAGCTGATAATACCATTCCAACTGTGTGCCAGACAAGCTCTCTTGGAAGAAATGGATCCATAGCTTCCTGTCAGTGGTATGCGGCTGAATCTTTCTCACATAAGCTCTCAGATGCATCTGAGGACAAGACGCACCATCGTACTTAGTGAAAGTGGGGATTTTGAATTTGCGAGGAATGGTCACATCAGAGACCAGACCCAAACTTTCGAAATCCAGATCGGGCGCCTTCTGACCCTCCATAGCTAGCATACGTTCTTCCAGCAACTTGTACTTATCATCTCTTGGAGAGTACTGTTCATTTTCATAATCTTCATCGTCATCCTCAGGGTTGGAGAAATCAGCATTCTCTTCCTCTGAATCATTCTCCGCCCCCTCTTCTGGACCATTCGGGATTCCAAACTTGACTCCTACGGCCTGTCCTTTACGCCTTCTTCCCGGGTTAATGAAACTCACAGCTTTCTTGTCTTTCTTCTTTTCGAGCAAAAGAGCCTTCAGTTCCTCCTGCCCCTTGGATAAGCTTAGCATCATCTCCTTGAATTGAGCATTCTGAGTCTGGAGATCTTTGACAGTTTGTTCGAGATCCATTTTTCTGTTTGCAATGAAGACCGTGAGAACATTGAACTTGTAGAATACCTGTTATGCAGTGTTATGTTATGTTATGCAATGCATGAAATGTTTTCAAGGACTTTTGGAATTTAGCTTTGCGTAAATCACCAACAAGAGAGAAATGTTTATTGCTAATTTCTTTGATCAATGTTCATTACAAAAGGAATAATAATAAAAATACAATGAAAGCTCAAGTCTCCCAGGGGCGACTTCTTTTTGGGCGAAGATACGCATTGAGTCTTCGTTCCTCATTAAGCTGACTGGTAAGTTCTAACACTTTCTTCCTTTCTGCGACGAACTGAGTCTCGAAAGTATCCCTTTCTTCTCTCAACTGGATCCAGGATCTCTTTAGTTCCTCAATGTTGGTAGGCATATCTGGATAAGGAATGATCTGAGGAGCACCTCCTTCAGCTTCAGGTTCGACAATCTGAGGTCCGATTGCAAGATATGGCATGACAAGTTCACGAGCTCTGGCGCGTACCCATCTGAGATAAGGTTCCATAGGAATAAAAATTTTCTGTCCTAACGTACCTCTCTTCACCATGCCCCAAGCTCGTACAAATCTTTGACGGAGGCCTTGGGAATCGTTGTCATAGTCGAACACAATGCCTTCGATGATCATTTCATGTGGACCATCTCTTCGAGCACAACCAAACTGTCGCAGAGCTAAAGCAGGATTATAAGTAATACCTCCTCTTATTCCTAGGAGTGGTACATTAGGGAACTCGCCACAACGGTCAATGATGGTAACATTTTCCTTGAACTGAGGACACCAACAAATGTCTGGGTGGGAGAGCGACATTATCCTTTGAGACCATTTCAAATTCTGCTCGTTCTTCAAGACTGATTGAGGAAGGTGCGAAATAAACCACCTAGACAACAAAGGTATGCAGCACATGAGAGTCCCTTGCTTCTTCATGGTACGAGTGTGGAGGGAATGCAAAATGTCTCCCAGCAAGGTAGGTACAGGGTTATGAGTGAGAAATATCTTAATAGCATTCATGTCTATGAATTGGTCTGGATTAGGGAATAACACCAAGCCATAGATTAGCAATGCCAGGATGTCTTCGAAAGCACGGACATTCATAACTTTTAAGAATTCTCGGGCCTTATTTGTCAAGAATTTGGCAAGTAAACCCTTAACTCCACTCCTTGTTACCCAATTAGCTTCAATGTCGGACTTCGTCATGTGTAAAGCTGCGGCAACTTCTTCAGCCTTCGGAACCTTTTCTAAACCACTGAAAGGTATTTGATCAAGGATAGGCATCCCAAGCAGTCTGGAGAATTCTTCCAGTGTAGGTACCAACTGATAATCTGGGAATGTGAAGCAATGATGTTTAGGGTCGAAGAACTAGAATAAAACTCTCATCATATTGTCATACGGTGAACTGGACTTTATTGGATTTGTAATCGCAATGTCGCGGTTAGCAAGAGTCGCCACCGACTTTTCTTTTATCCCATAAGGAAAGGTGGAAAAGAACAGGAAAGACCTTAATTTTAAATTCTTAGGTTCGGGAGGTACTTTATACGAAGGGAAGGTGTTAGGCACCCTTCGTATCCATGGTTATCCATGGGCTCTTAATTGCTCAATCATTTATGTTTTCTAGGTTTGAAAAAGTGGTTGAGAAATGTATGAAAGATGTTTTGAAAATGAGAATTTAACTTTGTAATGATTCTTGCATGAATGTATACAAAGTGGTTATCTCGTTTAATTTAGAAAATGGTTTAGAAAAATATAACTTGGCAATGATCCTAGTACGGATGTATGCTAAGTGGTGATTTTCTAAAAAAGGATGTTTGAAAGGTGTAAGGTGGGAAAAGTATTTTTTATTATGAATGAGCAATTAAGGTTGTACCTGTCCGAGGTCTTTCCGGGCATTTCCCATCCTTATGAGGGTAAAACTGTCCTTACTATTGAGAAGCAAGTAGTTTATCCTTGGGATGTAGAAGGGTCATCGTAGGGTCATCGATTGGTCATTGAAGGCAACAGTTGTGAGGATACCTTAACATTCGAAGGGACTATCATCATTTAACCGTAGGCTACGCCGAAGGGTCATCGAGGGACAAAATCGTATTTTCGAAGGCAACATCCGAGGGACCATGATTTATTTTATGATGATTTAATCGCAGGGCCATTGCTAAGGGTATCCCCACATTCGCGGGACATGACCGATTTCTACCGTAGTACCGTAAGGCAGCAAAAGAGGTCCAAGATCACTTATTTAAAGGTCATGTTTTAAAGTTAAGTAGGTAATTAGGGTGAGCCTCCACATTAAAGTCAATACATTAAAATTACATTAAAATTAATTATTAAAATAACACATTAAAATTAATTATTAAAATTAACATATTAAAATTAATTAGGCAATTTAGGGTGAGCCTTCACAATGGTATCCCACAAATAAAGTGGAAGACCTAACGGCAATCTTTTCCTGGGACATATGAACCTTTGCAAAATTCAGCAAACGGGTTAGAATACCAAATCGGGGTGTAATCGAAGATTACACCAAAGCAGTGATAGTATCAGGTAAGCAAAGCATAGTTATAGTAAAACAGGTCAGGTGGGCAAGGATCAAAACAGAGCGAAGAAACAGCGGCATCCATTATAACAATTCAAAGTATCCAGGCATACTTAAGTCCACATGCAAACCTCAAATACATTTATGAGTTAAATTATGATATCACACGCAAGTTAAGAACATAAAGCGATATCGCATGCAAATTGAGAAAATGAAGCTGTAATAATAATGCAAACCTGTTTGCAATCGAATTGCACCCTTGAGTTGGCGAGCCGGATTGAATTGGACGGAGGTAGCTTTGCGGCCGCCGGCTTTTCCTTCAGGGTTTCCTTTAGGGTTACCCGGGGTAAGTTAAACAGTAGTCTTGTAAAACACAATGCCTAAGCTGTTGGAAAAGTAAATGTGCAAAAGCGAAAACGGCCACGGAAAAAGGAATGTGAAAAAAGCCCCCTTTTAGGTTTTCAAGGTGGCTATTTATATTAGTGTCATTAGGTCATGCATGTTGCCCAAAAAGTCTTCAACGTGCGCATGGATATAGTGGATGCAGGGCCCAACATTCCTCAACGGATCTTCAAGTCTCCGAAGCGTTACCTGCGCCTACAAAGTAGGGGAATGGTGTGACGTTCGTCACACCATGTGTGACGCCCGTCACAGGGGTGTGTTGCGTGACGCTCGTCACGCCTTCTGTGACGCCCGTCACAAGGCTGTGTTGCGTGACGCTCGTCACGCCCTCTGTGACGTCCGTCACAGGCACAACATTTGTGTCTTGCGCTTTGGGCTGGGCTTTGCCGTTTGGTTCGTTTTCTTTTCTTTTTGCACCCCTTTTTCTCCGCTTCCAAATAAACCACTTTCATATTATCACTGGGTGAGCGTGTAGGCCAGTTTGGGTCATTCGCGAGCTGGGCCTTTGTTCCTTTAAGTGTCATAAAATGAGTCGGAGTGCCCTGAAATGTCTTGAAATATTAATGGGCAAATTTTGGGGTATGACAGCTGCCCCTGTTCAATATTCTTGAACCGAGAGAGTAGAATGGTATGGGCACCATTCGTGGTCTGGAGGTGGAAGATTATTGAACACTAGAATGCCCCGAAAATTTGCGCTTGTCAATTGGTCTTGATGGAGATGGGCTTAAAGATGCCATCCAGGAAGTTTGATGATGGGAGCTTCAGACTGTGTCGTACGTTAGACGATATCTGAAGACATGGGTGTCATACCGGGTCATACGCTAGATCGTATAGTGAACCCTCCATTATGCTGTTGACTTCGTCGGGGAGTCAGAGTATGCTATACTGCTGGGGATAAGGGATCAGAATGGATCGTACATTAGACCGTGTCTGAAGACCAGAGTGGGCTATCCATTAGGCAGATGACTTTGCTGAGGATGAAAAATCAGAACGGATCGTACGCTAGATTGTATCTGAGTTGAAGATCCAAATGGGTCTTATGATAGACTGTATTGGAGTTGCAGGATGAGCCGTCCATTAGGCTGAATCTGATGATAAAAGGGGGTAGTCGTACACTAGACTACACTTCAGAAATGTACCGTACACTAGGTAGCATCTGAGGAGACAAAGGTCTTAATTGGGTCGTACATTAGACCGTATCAGAGCAGAATGAGCCGTCCATTAGGCTGAATCTGATGATAAAAGGGGGTAGTCGTACACTAGACTACACTTCAGAGATGTACCGTACACTAGGTAGCATCTGAGGAGACAAAGGTCTTAATTGGGTCGTACATTAGACCGTATCAGAGCAGAATGAGCCGTCCATTAGGCTGAATCTGATGATAAAAGGGGGTAGTCGTACACTAGACTACACTTCAGAGATGTACCGTACACTAGGTAGCATCTGAGGAGACAAAGGTCTTAATTGGGTCGTACATTAGACCGTATCAGAGCAGAATGAACCGTCCATTAGGCCGAATCTGATGATAAAAGGGGGTAGTCGTACACCAGACTACACTTCAGAAATGTACCGTACACTAGGTAGCATCTGAGGAGACAAAGGTCTTAATTGGGTCGTACATTAGACCGTCTTGAAATAGTTGAAGGAATCATATGTTGGGCTGAATCAGAATGAACCGTATGTTAGGCTGTATCTGATAATATCTGTACATGTTGTACTTGCAATAAATGTCTGGGATGGGCTTAAAGATGCCATCGTTAGGAGGATACTGAACTGTAGTCAGAATGAATGTCCCGGGAATTGTATCTGAGATACATATCTGGATCTTGTACATAACTGATAGAGGTGTCTGTCTGAATGAATGTTCCCGTGAATTGCATCTGGAATATGTATCTGAATCTTGTCTGTGATTGATAAAGGCGTCTGCCTGGATGAGCCTTTTACTTTGACTATATCAGGAGGATAATTAACCTGCAAAGAAAGGTTAGCTTTATGCCATGTCATGATGCATGAGATGTTTTATGCTTTCGAAAATAAATGCGAATGTTGTATGCATGCGTATGATGTGAAATGATGTAAGGAATGAGTTATGCGTATGAGAAGTTCTGCTTGGAGACTCTACTGGGGAAAATAAATTCCCATCTACTGATTGGAGATACTTGTAATGATGACCCTTTCGCGGCAGGGGGTTGTTGATGGCGGAAATATTCAACAGAGCCTGGCTGGGGATGGAAGAGAGGATCAATCTGTCTGATGGTGCCAACCTCTGTTGGGGGATAGCTGGCTGTGCCGGGGAATACTGCCCACTTCTTCTGGGGAAGAACAGGCTTGCTGGGGGAAGAGAATTGGTAGTGGACTCATCGGGAGCATGATTAGACCTTACCCTCGATCCCAAAGTCTTGTAGTAACTGCTATTGCTATTCTATGTACGTATTTTTGATAAACATTGATCATATTCAAATGCACATATTAATTCAAATTAAATCAATGGACGTTTACGCAAACAAGACGGAAAAAGTAAAAAACAAAAATATCTTTTTTGAAAGAAGGTTGTATTGATTTTGAAAGGAGGCCTATAAACAGGCAATTTGTGTACAAGGAGACAGAAATCCTGGTAAGAGGAAATTGTCGAAACAAAGAGAAAACTATGCAGAAAAAGTCCTATTGATTTTAAGTCTACTACGGCCATTATGTCTTCAAGCATCTCATCCTCTGTTGTCGGATAGAAGTGATTGGCTTGGTCAGTCCCTTGAACTTGGATGAAAGTTGACTGAAAACGGGACATAGTCATACGCTTTAATCCCTAACTTTTGCCTGGACCGCCTTTTCAGGTTTTCAGTCCAACAGGATACCCTTTTTGCCCAAGCCGCCTTTTCAGGTTTTCGACTTGCCGGGTATACATCTTATATATATATATCCCTAATTTTTTCCCGAACCCTTTTGGTTCGCCGGGATGCCCTTACTTTTGCCTAGATACGTCGATCTAGCGGGTCTTTTTTTATGCGTAGTATTTTTTAACTATGTCCGCGTTCACGGGATGTGGGAAGTCTTCACCATCCATTGTAGCAAGTATCATGGCTCCACCAGAGAATACCTTCTTAACTACAAATGGCCCTTCGTATGTGGGAGTCCATTTGCCTCTGGGATCACCTTGGGGTAGAATGATACGCTTGATCACCAAGTCGCCAATTTGATACACCTGTCTCTTGACTCTTTTGTTAAATGCCTGGGTCATGCGCTTCTGATATATCTGTCCATGACAAACAGCCGCAAGTCTCTTCTCATCGATCAAGTTTATCTGATCGAGTCGTGTCTGAATCCATTCATCTTCATCTAAGCCCGCCTCTTTCATGATCCTTAGGGAGGGAATCTGAACTTCCACTGGTAAAACGGCTTCCATTCCATAGACTAAAGAGAAAGGAGTTGCCCCTGTCGAAGTGCGTACTGAAGTGCGATAACCGTGAAGGGCAAACGGTAACATCTCATGCCAGTCTTTGTATGTTACCGTCATCTTTTGTATGATCTTCTTGATATTCTTATTAGCGGCTTCTACGGCGCCATTCATCTTTGGCCGGTACGGAGAAGAGTTGTGATGCTTAATTTTGAACTGCGTGCAGAGTTCAGTAATCATCTTGTTGTTCAAATTAGTACCATTATCAGTGATAATTCTTTCAGGGATGCCATATCGACAAATAAGACTATTCTTGATGAACCGTGCCACCACATTCTTGGTGACATAAGCGAATGAGGCCGCCTCTACCCACTTTGTGAAGTAATTAATAGCGACGAGAATGAAGCGATGTCCATTGGAAGCCGTAGGTTTAATCTCTCCGATCATATCGATGCCCCACATTGCAAATGGCCAGGGAGCTGTCAACACGTTCAATGGAGCAGGAGGCACATGTACTTTGTCCGCATAGATCTGACACTTGTGACAGGTTCTGGAGTGACGGTGGCAATCCGCTTCCATGGTAGACCAGTAATACCCTGATCTCAGAATCTTCTTGGCCATTGTATGTCCATTAGAATGAGTCCCAAAAATACCGTCATGCATGTCTTCCATAATCCTTTCTGCTTCCTTTCTATCCACACAGCGAAGCAGAGTCGAATCATGATTACGTTTGTATAACACTCCGTTACTCAGAAAGAATTTAGCGGAGAACTTCCTCAGGAATCTTCTGTCCTTGATGGATGCCCCTTCAGGGTATTCCTGAGCTTCTAAATATCTTCTTACGTCGTGGAACCAAGGTTTCTCCTGTACCTTCTCAGTGTTAAGTCCATAACAGTAAGCTGGTTCATCTGACCGTCCGATGATAATCATGGGAGCTTCGCTGCCCCATCTGACTCTGAACATAGATGACATGGTAGCTAATGCGTCTGCCAACTGGTTTTCCTCTCGTGGAATATGTTCAAATGTTACCTCTTCAAAGTATGGGATTAATGTCATCACCTGCTCTCGATAAGGGATGAGATTTGGATGTTTAGTATCCCATTCCCCGTTGATCTGACTGATTACCAAGGCCGAATCTCCGTACACACTCAAAAACTTGATTCGCCAATCTATAGCAGCTTTGAGTCCAAAAATACATGCTTCATACTCAGCCATATTATTGGTACAATGGAAACATAGTCTAGCCGTGAGAGGTGTATGGTAACCTCCGGAGAAATGAGCACAATCCCAACACCATGGCCCAATGCATTAGAAGATCCATCAAAGACCATAGTCCATCGGGATCCCCATTCGGGTCCTTCATCTGGTTTAGGTTTTCCATTATCAGTAACAAGCATGACATCCTCATCTGGGAACTCAAAATTCATAGATTGGTAATCGTCCACCGCTTGATGAGCCAAATGATCAGCTAGCACGCTTCCTTTGATTGCTTTCTGGGTAGTGTACTGGATATCGTACTCTGTCAAGATCATCTGCCATCTCGCTATTCTTCCGGAGAGGGCAGGCTTCTCGAACATGTATTTGATGGGATCCATCCTAGAAATCAACAAAGTGGTCTGATTCAACATATACTGTCTTAGTCGGCGAGCAGCCCAGGCCAAAGCACAGCAAGTTCTCTCGAGCAGTGAGTATCTTGTTTCACAGTCGGTAAACTTTTTGCTCAGGTAGTATATGGCATGCTCTTTTCGACCAGACTCGTCATGTTGCCCCAATACGCACCCCATTGAATTTTCTAACACGGTCAAATACATGATTAGAGGTCTTCCTTCAACTGGTGGTATCAGAATCGGAGGTTCCTGGAGATATTTCTTGATTTTGTCAAAAGCTTCTTGACATTCCTCATTCCATATCATCTTTTGATTTTTCCTCAGTAGCTTGAAGATGGGTTTGCAAGTAGCGGTCAAGTGGGAGATAAATCGAGCAATGTAGTTCAAGCGTCCCAAGAAACCTCTGACTTCTTTCTCCGTACGGGGAACTGGCATTTCTTGAATAGCCTTCACTTTAGCCGGGTCAACCTCGATTCCTTTACCGCTGACAATAAAGCCCAAGAGTTTACCGGATCTCACTCCAAAAGTGCATTTGTTTGGATTCAATCTCAACTTGTACTTCTTCAACCTCTCGAACAGTTTGTATAAGTGATCGAGATGTTCTTCTTCAGTATGAGATCTAGCTATCATGTCATCCGCATATACTTCTATCTCATGATGAATCATATCATGGAACAAAACCACCATAGCACGCTGGTACGTTGCCCCGGCGTTCTTTAGACCAAATGGCATTACTTTATAACAGAACGTGCCCCATTGCGTCACAAACGTAGTCTTCTCCATGTCCTCAGGCGCCATCTTAATCTGGTTGTAACCCGAGAATCCATCCATGAATGAGAATACTTTGTGTTGAGCGGTGTTATCTACCAGAACATCAATGTGCGGGAGCGGAAAGTCGTCTTTGGGACTTGCTTTATTCAGGTCTCGGTAATCTACGCACATTCGCACCTTACCATCTTTCTTTGGCACAGGCACCACATTAGCAACCCATTGAGGATAAGAAGTAACGGCTAGGAAACCGGCATTGAATTGTTTCATAACCTCGGCTTTGATTTTCTCAGACATTTCGGGACGCATGCGGCGAACCTTTTGCTTGACAGGACGGCAGTCTTCCTTCGTAGGCAGCCGATGCACCACTATATTAGTATCCAACCCGGGCATGTCTTCATAAGACCAAGCAAAAACCTCCACATAGTCGTGCAACATCTGGATCAGCCTTACTTTCACACTACTTTCCAAATCTGCTCCTATTTTGACTTCTTTTCTGTCTACCTCAGTACCCAGGTTTACGATTTCGAGGGACTCTTCATGCGGCTGTATAGTCCTTTCCTCTTGCAGTAACAATCCGGCAAGCTCTCCAGGGACTTCACAATCTTCCTCACTTCCATCTTCGGCTTGGTAGATCGGATTTTCAAAGTCATAATGAACAGTAGCGGAATTATTATCAATAGGATCCAGAGTGGATACGGATCTGCAATTTGTTACGTGAGTGTGTGCAAGAAAACATAGCTTGTTTGAAAAATGACAGGAAAGATAAAGAGCGCAATATTTGAATGCAAAAAGTCCATTGATTTATTGAATATGAATATGCTTATGAAAATGACAAAACCCTTGAAAAATTAGCTATTGTGCCCCGGGTATAGACACAATGCTTTAAAACACTAAAATAACAATAACAATTACTCCTGACTAAAGGAAATCGGGATAGTGTCCTCAGCCTTCCAATTGTCGAGTCTGTCACCAATTGTTGGGAAAATCCAGCTATCCAGGTCGCAATCGTTATCAGTATCTTCCACAGCATTGACAGTCTCGTCTTGATTAGGCAGAGGAGCAGTGATGACATTAGGAGTCTCCGGAGGATCAGAGGTAACTGCCTGTATCTTTCCACTTCGAATGCCGCTTTCAACATGTTCACCTATTAATATAAGTTCAGTGAAACCCAATGAGGAACTCCTCAATAGATGGCTGTAGAATGGGCCAGTCAGTGTGCTCATGAACATGTCCACTAATTCTCGATCAGTCATAGGGGATTTGACTCTGCCAGCCAAATCTCTCCATTTTTGAGCATATTCTTTGAAGCCTTCTTTAGATCCCATGGTCATATTCTGCAACTGTAGCCGAGTAGGTGCCAATTCAGAATTATACTGGTAGTGCTTGTAGAAAGTTGTTGCTAAATCAGTCCAGGTGCGGATGTTAGAGCTCTCGAGCTGATAGTACCATTCCAATTGTGTGCCAGACAGACTCTCTTGGAAGAAATGGATCCATAGCTTCCTATCAGTAGTATGCGGCTGAATCTTTCTCACATAAGCCCTCAGATGCATCTGAGGACAAGATGCCCCATCATATATAGTGAAAGTGGGGATCTTGAATTTGCGGGGAACGACCACACCAGAGACCAGACTCAAGTTTTCGAAGTCCAGACCGGGCGCCTTCTGACCTTCTATAGCTAGCATACGTTCTTCCAGCAACTTGTACTTATCATCTCTTGGAGAGTACTGTTCATTCTCATAATCTTCATTGACGTCCTCAGGGTTGAAGAGATCAACATTCTCATCTTCGGAATCTGTCTCTGTTTCCTCTTCTTGATCCTTCGGAATTCTAATCTCAACTCCTGAGGCCTGTCGTTTGAGCCTTCTTCCCGGGTTGATGTAACTCACAGGTTTCTTGTCTTCCTTTTTCTCGAGCAAGAGAGCCTTCAGTTCCTCCTGCCCCTTGGATAAGTTCAAGATCATTTTCTGGAGTTGAGCATTTTGAGCCTGGAGATCTTTGACAGTTTGTTCGAGATCCATTTTTCTGTTTGGAGGAAAACCGTGAGAACATTGATCCCTTTAGAGTACCTGTTATGCAATGTTATGCTATGCAATGTATGAAATGTTTTCAAGGACTTTTGGAATTTAACTTTGCATAAACTACCAAAAAGGGAGAAATGTTTATTGCTACTTTTTTAATCAATGTTCATTACAAAAGGAATAATAGTAAAATACAATGACATCTCAAATCTCCCAGGGGCGACTTCTTTTTGGGCGAAGATATGCATTGAGTCTTCGTTCCTCATTAAGCTGACTGGTGAGCTCTAATACTTTCTTCCTTTCTGCATTGAACTGAGCTTCGAAAGTATCTCTCTCCTCTCTCAACTGGGTCCAGGATCTTTTCAATTCCTCAGCATCAGTAGGCATATCTGGGTAAGAAATGATCTGGGAAGTACCTCCTTCGACCTCCGATTCAACAATCAATGGTCCGACTGCAAGATATGGCATGACAAGTTCACGAGCTCTGGCGCGGACCCATCTGAGATAAGGCTCCATAGGAATAGAATTTTTCTTGCCTAAATTGCTTCTTTTCACCATGCCCCAAGCTCGTACAAACTTTTGACGGAGATTTTGAGGGTCATTGTCATAGTCGAACACTGTACCTTGAATAATCATTTCATGTGGACCATCTCTTCGGGCATACCCAAACTGACGTAGGGCTAAGGCAGGATTATAAGTAATACCTCCTCGTATCCCCATGAGGGGTACATTAGGGAATTCTCCACAACGGTCGATGATGATAACATTTTCTCTGAGGTTAGAACACCACCGGATGTCTGAATGGGAGAGTGTCATTATCCTTTGAGACCATTTCAGATTTTGATCATTCTTCAAGACTGATTGAGGGAGGTGCGAAATAAACCACCTAGACAACAATGGTACGCAGCACATGAGAGTCCCTTGCTTCTTCATAGTACGAGTGTGAAGGGAATGCAAAACATCTCCAAGCAAGGTAGGCCCAGGGTTATGAGTGAGGAATATCTTAATAGCATTCATGTCTATGAATTGGTCTGGATTAGGGAATAACACCAAACCATAGATTAACAATGCTAGAACATCTTCAAAAGCATGAACATTCATAACTTTTAGGAATTCTCGGGCCTTACTTATCAGAAATTTGGCGAGTAAACCTTTAATTCCACTTCTTGTTACCCAATTGGTCTCAATGTCAGATTTCGTCATGTGTAAAGCTGCGGCAACTTCTTCCGACTTTGGCATCTTTTCTAAACCGCTGAAGGGTATTTGATCCAGGATAGGTATCCCAAGCAGCTGGGAGAATTCTTCTAACGTGGGTACCAACTGATAATCTGGGAAAGTGAAGCAATGATGCTTAGGATCGAAGAACTGGAATAGGACTCTCATCATATCTTCTTTGAAACCCGTGGTAACCAGATTGAGGAGATGACCATGTTTCTTGTTGAACTGAGCATGATCGGGGAGTTCTGACACCAAATCCTTGAGTTGAGGAGAGATTGCTACAAGATTGATCCGGATAGTCTTCCTGGAAGCCATAACCCGTTCAAAGAGCAAAGCTAAATTCCTAAGTCCTTGAAATGGTTAGTATGATGATGTTATGATGTCATGAGGTTATGATGTTATGATGTTATGAGGTTAAATAAATAACAAGCACAAACAAGTCACACAACCATCATTCTTAGGTTTTAAGGCTTGCATGAGTTCCATAGGTAAGTACCCTCCCCACTGAAGTTTAGTTGGTTCAACCTGTCCTAGAATAGTAACCGGGTTCGAAAAGGATCTCCAATCATTGACCTTCCCTCAAGTCCACTTCAGTGCAACACCAAGTGGTTGACCGAAGCTTCCCTAAAGTCCAATCTCAAGGAGTGTAGTATCGAGTATCAACCAACCCCAGTCGGAACCGAAGTCAGTTATCTCACTACTTTCTAATGGCTAGGATGAGTCAATTAGGGTTCTAAAGGTCTGGTTAATGCTTTGATGACACCACGCGGAAGCCAAATTTTTCCTCAAATAACATGAGGACCATCAGGACAACCAAAGTGTCACATTAACCGTAGCTATCATTTTGACCATTCCAGTATACGCCGGATAGTCGCGATGATCTATTGCTACTTTCCTAAGGTACACTAGATCCGGGTGTAGGATCTTTCACTCAAAGCCCCCTTAAAAGAAGGAATAATAAAACATAAATGATTTTTTTTTTTTTTTTTTTTTTTTTTTTAAGATGGACCTCTCTTTGTAGTCCCCAGCAGAGTCGCCAGTTCTGTCATACGGTGAACTGGACTTTATTGGATTTGTAATCGCAATGTCGCGGTTAGCAAGAGTCGCCACCGACTTTTCTTTTATCCCATAAGGAAAGGTGGAAAAGAACAGGAAAGACCTTAATTTTAAATTCTTAGGTTCGGGAGGTACTTTATACGAAGGGAAGGTGTTAGGCACCCTTCGTATCCATGGTTATCCATGGGCTCTTAATTGCTCAATCATTTATGTTTTCTAGGTTTGAAAAAGTGGTTGAGAAATGTATGAAAGATGTTTTGAAAATGAGAATTTAACTTTGTAATGATTCTTGCATGAATGTATACAAAGTGGTTATCTCGTTTAATTTAGAAAATGGTTTAGAAAAATATAACTTGGCAATGATCCTAGTACGGATGTATGCTAAGTGGTGATTTTCTAAAAAAGGATGTTTGAAAGGTGTAAGGTGGGAAAAGTATTTTTTATTATGAATGAGCAATTAAGGTTGTACCTGTCCGAGGTCTTTCCGGGCATTTCCCATCCTTATGAGGGTAAAACTGTCCTTACTATTGAGAAGCAAGTAGTTTATCCTTGGGATGTAGAAGGGTCATCGTAGGGTCATCGATTGGTCATTGAAGGCAACAGTTGTGAGGATACCTTAACATTCGAAGGGACTATCATCATTTAACCGTAGGCTACGCCGAAGGGTCATCGAGGGACAAAATCGTATTTTCGAAGGCAACATCCGAGGGACCATGATTTATTTTATGATGATTTAATCGCAGGGCCATTGCTAAGGGTATCCCCACATTCGCGGGACATGACCGATTTCTACCGTAGTACCGTAAGGCAGCAAAAAGAGGTCCAAGATCACTTATTTAAAGGTCATGTTTTAAAGTTAAGTAGGTAATTAGGGTGAGCCTCCACATTAAAATCAATACATTAAAATTACATTAAAATTAATTATTAAAATTAACACATTAAAATTAATTATTAAAATTAACATATTAAAATTAATTAGGCAATTTAGGGTGAGCCTTCACAATGGTATCCCACAAATAAAGTGGAAGACCTAACGGCAATCTTTTCCTGGGACATATGAACCTTTGCAAAATTCAGCAAACGGGTTAGAATACCAAATCGGGGTGTAATCGAAGATTACACCAAAGCAGTGATAGTATCAGGTAAGCAAAGCATAGTTATAGTAAAACAGGTCAGGTGGGCAAGGATCAAAACAGAGCGAAGAAACAGCGGCATCCATTATAACAATTCAAAGTATCCAGGCATACTTAAGTCCACATGCAAACCTCAAATACATTTATGAGTTAAATTATGATATCACACGCAAGTTAAGAACATAAAGCGATATCGCATGCAAATTGAGAAAATGAAGCTGTAATAATAATGCAAACCTGTTTGCAATCGAATTGCACCCTTGAGTTGGCGAGCCGGATTGAATTGGACGGAGGTAGCTTTGCGGCCGCCGGCTTTTCCTTCAGGGTTTCCTTTAGGGTTACCCGGGGTAAGTTAAACAGTAGTCTTGTAAAACACAATGCCTAAGCTGTTGGAAAAGTAAATGTGCAAAAGCGAAAACGGCCACGGAAAAAGGAATGTGAAAAAAGCCCCCCTTTTAGGTTTTCAAGGTGGCTATTTATATTAGTGTCATTAGGTCATGCATGTTGCCCAAAAAGTCTTCAACGTGCGCATGGATATAGTGGATGCAGGGCCCAACATTCCTCAACGGATCTTCAAGTCTCCGAAGCGTTACCTGCGCCTACAAAGTAGGGGAATGGTGTGACGTTCGTCACACCATGTGTGACGCCCGTCACAGGGGTGTGTTGCGTGACGCTCGTCACGCCTTCTGTGACGCCCGTCACAAGGCTGTGTTGCGTGACGCTCGTCACGCCCTCTGTGACGTCCGTCACAGGCACAACATTTGTGTCTTGCGCTTTGGGCTGGGCTTTGCCGTTTGGTTCGTTTTCTTTTCTTTTTGCACCCCTTTTTCTCCGCTTCCAAATAAACCACTTTCATATTATCACTGGGTGAGCGTGTAGGCCAGTTTGGGTCATTCGCGAGCTGGGCCTTTGTTCCTTTAAGTGTCATAAAATGAGTCGGAGTGCCCTGAAATGTCTTGAAATATTAATGGGCAAATTTTGGGGTATGACACATATCTTCTTTGAAACCAGTGGTAACCAAATTGAGGAGAGAACCGTGTTTCTTGATGAACTGGGCATGATCGGAAAGTTCTGACACTAAGTTCTTGAGTTGAGGAGAGATTGCTACAAGATTAATCCGGATGGTCTTCCTGGGAGCCATAGCTTTACAAAACAGAGCAAAGTTAAATCCCTAAGTCCTTGAAATGGTTAGTACAATGTTATGATGTCATGATGTTATGATGTTATGAGGTTAAATAAATAACAAGCGCAAGCAAGTCACACAACCATCATTCCTAGGTTTTAAGGCTTGCATGAGTTCCATAGGTAAGTACCCTCCCCACTGAAGTTTAGTTGGTTCAACCTGTCCTAGAATAGTAACCGGGTTCTAAAAGGATCTCCAATCATTGACCTTCCCTCAAGTCCACTTCAGTGCAACACCAAGTGGTTGACCGAAGCTTCCCTAAAGTCCAATCTCAAGGAGTGTAGTATCGAGTCTCAACCAACCCCAGTCGGAACCGAAGTCAGTTATCTCACTACTTTCTAATGGCCAGGATGAGTCAATTAGGGTTCTAAAAGTCTGGTTAATGCTTTAATGACACCACGCAGATGCCAAATTTTTCCTCAAGTAAACATGAGGAACATCAGGACATCCAAAGTGTCACATTAACCGTAGCCATCATTTTAACCATTCCAGTATACGCCGGATAGTCGCGATGATCTATTGCTACTTACCTAAGGTACACTAGATCCGGGTGTAGGATCTTTCACTCAAGAATACCCAAGCAATCCCTTAAAAGTAAATCAGACAATTTTAAATAAGTGATCTTGTTTTTTAAGGTAACCTCTCTTCTCCATCCTCCCCAGCAGAGTCACCAGTTCTGTCATACGGTGAACTGACTTGGTGTGTTTTGCTTTTTATCGCAATGTCGCGGATAGCAAGAGTCGCAACCGACTTTTCTTTTATCCAATAAGGAAAGGTGGAAAAGAACAGGAAAGACCTCAATAGATTTTGGGTTCGGGAGGTACATTATACAAAGGGAAGGTATTAGCACCCTTTGTATCCATGGTTATCCATGGGCTCTTAATTGCTGGATCACTTATATTTTTGTTTGAAAAGTGTTGGTGAATTGTTAAAAATGTTTCGAAAAGAGAGTTTAACTTTGTAATGATTCTCGTATGAATGTATACAAAGTATTTATCTCGCTTGATTTTGAAAACGGTTTAGAAAAATGTAACTTGGTAATGATTCTAGTATGAACGTATACCAAGTGGTGATTTTCTAGGATTTGCAAAGTGTGAGGGGTGGAAAATGTTTTAGGTTATGATCCAGCAATTGAGAGTTATACCTTCCTAAGGTCGTTATGAACGTTTCCTATCCTTATGAGGGTAAAACTGTCCTTACTATTGAGAAGTAAGTAGTTTTATCCTTTGGATGTAAAAGGGTCATCGTAGGGTCATCGATAGGTCATTGAAGGCAACAGTTGTAAGGATACCTTAGCATTCGAAGGGACGATCATCATTTAACCGTAGGCTACACCGAAGGGTCATCGAGGGACAAAATCGTATTTTCGAAGGCAACATCCGAGGGACCATGATTTATTTTATGATGATTTAACCGAAGGGCCGTTGCTAAGTGTATCCCTACATTCGCGGGACATGACCGTTATACCGTAATACCGTAGGGCAAAAGAGAGGTCCAAGATCACATATTTAGAGGCCATGTTTTAAAGTTAATTAGGTAATTAGGGTGAATCTCCACATTAAAATCAATATATTAAAAATAATACATTAAAATTAATACATTAAAATTAATTAAGCAATTTAGGGCAGCTCTTCACAAGGGTATCCCACAAATAAAGTGGAAGACCTAAACAACAATCTTTTCCTGGGGTGTGTGAACCTTTGCAACATTCAGCAAACGGGTTAGAATACCAAATCAGGGTGCAATCGAGGATTACACCGCAAAAGAAATCACAACAGTAATATGATCAGATAAACAATGCCTGGCTATGATAAAACATGAGTGAAAAATCAGAATAGAAAAGTCGGCTACTGTCAGGTTCGCGCCTGCCTCGCCTAGCGAAGGCTTAGCGAATACTCGCTTCATGCTCGCTTAGCGACGTGCTAGCGAGCGACTGCGGATTCTGGTTTTGATATCAGTACAATTTCAACCAATTTTATGCCTTATGGCTTTCATTACAGCAATTATATGGCTAATCATTTAAGGTATTCAAGTGCACACTACAATTCACATGACAAACTTAAGATATTTTCATAAATTTAATCATAATGCCATATGCAAATTAAGAACATAAGGTAGTAATAGCAATTGTAACCTTGAATTGGCCGACCGGATCGAATTGAGCGGAAGTGACCTTGCTGCCGCCGGCTTTTCCTTCAGGGTTTCTCGGAATTCTCAGGGTTAGCCTCCAGGGTTTTCCGTCTGTGAGCGCGAGGGTTTGCTTGCTAGGGTTCTCCTTTCGTCCTTTTTCGTTCTCCCCTTTTCATTATTGAAGTGCTGGTATTTATAATGCTCTTTTTCATGACCTAATGGGCTCAGAATGAAGCCCGAAATTTTCTGTTGTCTGTCAGCTTCGCTAGGCGAGCGTGTAGCGAACGTGTAGCGAACGTTCGCTAGGCGAGCGTGTAGCGAACGTGTAGCGAACGCGTAGCGAACAGGCCAGTTTGGGGCCATTTTCTGGATTGGGCCATTCGTGAGCTGGGTCTTTGTTCCTTTGAGATCAGTGTCATAAAAATGAGTCGGAGTGCCCTGAAAAAATGTCTTGAAATATTAATGGGCAAATTTTGGGGTATGACACAACGAATCAATTTTCTTCCATTGTAAAAAAATAAGCTACATGACGAAATTTCCCGTCGCATTTTCTTTCACATGCATGCACTTTAATATTCTTTGCTTCATTGACATTAGAAAACAATCTCTTGAACCTTGGAATTATTTGTAAGTATCATAACACTTTGGCAGGAGGACGCTTCTTACTTACACCACCATCAACATCAACACCATTATCCTTATCCTTGTAGCACGACTCGTCACACCTCGAGCATTTATTCAATTTTTTCATGCTCTTTCATGTATAATATGCAATTATTACGGCATGCATGTATTTTGATATATTTTTTATTGCATTAGCTATCAAGGGTAAGTATTTTTTTTCCGTATCCGCAGGAACTTGTGCGATATCAATGTCGTTCAATAATTACTATGGTTTTAAGCGGAAGTTTGCAAGAGAAAGCTACAAAATGTAAAACGGATAAATGATAAATAAATTTTCAGAGAGATGAGAGTTTTCCAAGATTTAATTTCATCCACCAATTAGTTATACCAAATCTAAACATTTATCAATGTCATCATGTATCGCTCGCCGATAATGTTTATGTTTAAACTCCTGACGAGAGTTCAACCATATTATTGAATCAACGATCTCTCAGTCAATTAAACAACATGATAGCATTAAGACTCAATACTCAAGTGAATGTTAAATCTAAATCTATGTCTAGAGTTTAGCATCTAGCAGATAGTTATTCTTGATCGAGATTCAAAGAGTATTTCTCAATAACAGTTCCAATCAATATGTAAAACAAGTAAACAAGGATACCACCGCTACTAGTGCATGAATAGATTGTACATAACGTCATGACCAATAAAAATACATATTTTGATAGTAAACTACATCCAATCCCAACAAGAAAGGGATTTATCTACTAATGGTAGCTTGATACAAAGAGACGAATGAAGATGAACAAACATTAATCGTGATTTCCCAACGATTGATGCAAACCCAACTTTTGATCTTCAAGAAGCATCATCTCCTGTTATTTTCTAAGTTTCTCTCCCTCCAAAATGTAATATTTTCTAAAAAATTTAAGTGAAAAACTATTTATACAAATCTAAAAAAGTGAATGGCGCTAAGCCCCAGATTTGGTGCTAAGCATACCTAGATGACAAAGAACTTAAACCGCCATAAATGGCGTTAAGCCCTAGATTTGGCGCCATAAATGGGTTTTTAAAAACAAAATCTTTTTCAAAATCAAATCAATCAAACAAAGTTATTTTTATATTGGTTCGCAGTTAACGAAGCTACCTTCAGTCCACCCTACCAAGGTGATTTTTCCTTCTCAACAAGTACTTAATCCACTATAACCGAAATTGATTACAAACACCACAAATACAAACCGTCTTTGTCTTCTTGAGTCTATCTGACCAAAACCTAGTCACTCAAGGAAACCACTCAAACAACTTTGAGATTTACAAGTGTGTTTACAAGTATTGCTTCTAAGAAAGAAAATTAACACAAGATTAATACAATGAATTTCTTCACACAATAAAAAGCAACAACTCTTGTGTATTTACAAAGACTATAAACATAAAATATATACTTTAGAAAATAGCGTGTGCATGAGCGTAGTTCTTAGCACAATGAATTAGCATGAGTAACTTCTTCCAATCTTCTAAGATTCCTCTATATAGGTAGTTAAAAGATCTGTTGGAGGGTAGAATTGGAATAGAAAATTACAGTTGTCTCTTTGTGTAACAGTTTGCATATAGGAGACAAAATGGTATAATAGTATTGTCCTTAGCCCACAAAATCAGTGTAGTGGAGGGAATGGTGATATTGTACTATGTACTATTTTTCTGAAGCAAAACCTTTTGATCTGTCTTCTAATCTTCAGAGATTTATGATGAAATGATGTTTAAGCGTGCTTAGAAGGATCAAGAGACTAGTTGACAGAATCTTCATAACCTCGGTCTTTAGAGTCTTGACACAGTTCCTCAGAACCTAGTCTTTAGAGTCTTCAGATTTTGTTCTTCAGAATCTTCAAAACTTGAGTGTAGAATCTTAAAAACTGAAAAATCCTTCAGAGGCTCTTCAATCAGAATCACAGTCGGAAGCTTTAGCATAAACGTTCATCAGAACTGTTGTCAAAGAGCTTTGTAGAATTTGACAGCATCTTCTAAAGCAATTGTATCTCTTCAGAGTCAGAGTGTGTTAATTCCAGAATCTGATGATGTCACACGTTAATGCTTTAGAGTAGAACCTGTTAGCAAAAGCTACACACTAGATAAAAACCATTAGTGTACAAAATTATTCTCTAAGAAATAATGCATTATTATCATCAAAACTAAAGGCCAGATGCATAACCAAATCTTGTTCTTACAATATACTCTCAGGGGGAGTAAAGTATACTTTATACTTAATTGAGGGGGTATTTAACCACTCCAATTTTATCCATTTGTTTTCTTTTATCACCTCCTTGAGAGATGCATTATCATCATAAAAAAGGGAGAGAATGTGGAACCATATTTTGTAGGTCATTCAAGAAGAGATCAAAGATAAAGATGACTATCATGGTTTGATTTTGATGATGAAAAATTGGATAATAACTTGGTTTCACTAATGACAAAATGTGAAGATGCAAGAATTATGTCGAGCATTCAAAGGTGCATAAGACCGGTTTGTTCTAATCTCTTCATCTGAATCAACCTAATGAACTAGGGTTTTAAAGGTCTCAATCCTCTGATGATGACACTCAACTTGAAGATATCTCAAACCTCATCTCTAATAAGACTCAGGCAAGTTCTTATATGATTGGTATATCCGAAAAAGTCTTGAAGCTTAAATGTGTGTGTGTGTGAGAGAGAGAGAGAGGGGGGTGAGAGAGGATGTGTGAAATCTTGCTCAATTTTGTATGAGTGGTCGATGTTTTGTAAAAAAACAAGGGAATTCTCAAATAAAACATGTTTTAAAACCTCTATTTCTCAAAGAAAACAACGTAAAAATGTCTTGGAGTTATTCTAGTTGAATCAAGAACTGTCATAATGTTGTGAACTAGTTTTTGAACTGTCCAATCGATTGGAACATATACCCAATCAACTGGGTCAGAGCACACGACGCCCATAAATCACTAGGCACAGTCTAAATGAAGGGCAATGACTTTCTATCAATTTTTCCAAAATAAGCCACTACAAACAATTATTTGGGGGATTCAATCGAATTGCCTAATGTCTCAATTGATTGGATCATTAGTTTGACCCTTGGATTTTTATTTCATTTTTTTCAACCTATATACTATAGATAAAGGTCTCTCCCTTCACATTTTCATATCCAAAAACATGAGCATTCTCACTCTCCTCACTGTCTAAAATATTTTTCTACTTTCTCTCACTATAATTTAGCCATCGCGCTTCGAGAAACTCTGTGTTTGATTAGGAAAATTTTACTATGGAAAGGGTGATATTGTAATTCACCAAGATCTATTTTCTCTTGGTTGAATAAATTTTCCTTAAGGTAGTTTTTTGTGTTGGGTTCAAAGTTAAACCTGTTAAAGATTTGTATGGGGATTTAGTATTAAGTTGTCGGATTGGCTTATGAGCTCAGTCGTGTAAAAGCTCCACTTGGTTCGAGATTAACCTTGTGTAAAATATCAATTTGGTTTGAGGTCAACCAGTGTAAAACCCTGATTTGTTTTGAGATCATTCTAGTTTAAAATATAAACTTGGTTCATGGTTAGCCGGCGTAAACCCCCGGTGCGATTCAGAGGATAGCCAACTCAAAATTTCACTTTGGTTGGAGATAAGTCTGTATAAAATCTTAGTTTAGCTTGGGGACTATCCGCTTCAAGTTCATGTTTGGAAGGAAGACTAACTATTTAGTTTGTTGTTCTTTGTTTGGTTGGAAGTTAACCTTAAACTTCATTGTTTCAGGTATAAGTGATTCATAAGCTTAAACTACTAAAAGCTTATAAGCATTACTGGATACTCTCAACATCAAGTCTTGGGGAGAGGATTAGGCCACTTCATTTATACCAAACCTCTATAAATTTTGATGTCTTCTCTCTTCCCTTATCTTTTTACTTTCAGTATATTTTCTTTCCTTTGATTTTCCATTGCTACTTTCTAATGTTTTATTAAAAATGTTTTTAAAGTCTGAAAATGAAAATAACTTTTTTTTAAACAATTATTTTTCAAACCTCCACAATTGACCCCCTCTTGTGTGTGGAGTCACATGTCAAACAGTGTGCTTGAACCTTGACATTGATCTTCAATCCCCAAATTTGAAAAGATATTGCAACATAAAAATGGCTTAAAAATAAATGAAAAACTAAATTGTATGTGTTGAGACTCAAAGTGTGAAAATTTATTTGATTTTAATTTATAAAAGTGAACACACCATATTTTACCATAGTTTTTATCTTTAATCAAAGTGAAATGTGTCTTGAGATATAAAAATAAAGAAAGACGCCTAATTGAGTAGATTTTACCATGGTTGTTACTTTGACTGAGGTGAAAGTTCATTACAACATTTACATTTTGTAACAGTGATATGAAGTACCCTTAACGTAATTTCTCAAGAAATATGGAACTAACTTGTGAAGGTGAGAAAAATATACAAGAAGTGTGTGTGTGTGTGTGCGTGTGTATGTGTGGTGGTGGTGGTGGAGGGGGGGGGGGGGGGTTGAATTGTGTATGTCCAAAATTTCTTTTCACTTCTGAACCAGCAAGTTCAGAGTCTGATATCAGAAACAGATATAACAACAAAAGTAAAGATGTTCATAAGTAAATGCTAGAAACACACAAAGATTATCCTGGTTCCTCTCGCCAACAGAGAGTAATCCAGTACCCTTGCCTCAACAAGATCTTTTTAGTATAACCAAACAAGTTACAAATTTCTTAAGCATACTTGCAAGAGACTTCAATGCTCAATCAACCTAGAAAGACACTTCTTCTCAAGCAACCTTGAAAGAGACTTATGCTCTATCAACCTAGAAAGAGACTTCCTTGTTTAAGCATGTAGGCAAGAGACTTCCTCTACTATAAACAACCAGTTTAATAGAAATGGTAACCACTACACTTAGATACACAATCAGAAGTATAGCAGTTGTGCAACAACGACAAAGGTTCTTAAGCTCTTAATATTTCTAAGATATACAAAGATAAGAACTCTTAAGATCTTAGGCAGTAATAATGACAAATGAAAGTTCAGAGTTATGCTCAAGATTATGTATTGTGTTGTTGTGTGTTTGCTTCAAATATTTAGCTTCCTTTTATAGAGGTAGAGAAAGATTCTTTGGAGAGTTTGAACACAAGAGAAAACTTAATGAAGAAGCATGCCAATAGAAATGTTGTAGAGTGCATCTTATTAGAAGCTTTGTCCACTGAATATTGGCTTTATTCATAACACCTTTCGAGGTACTAGCTATCTACCAAAAGCTAGAACAAACTGATGAGGTCACATCACCATACCTTGAGCCTTGCAAAATGAAACCTTAGTTGACTCTGTCCAGAATTCTGGGGCTAAGTCTGCATTGGTACAATGTACGGATCAGAGGCTCTTCAACCTTTTAGAGTCTGAGTTGTCATCAGAAGCTGGGCATTAAGACTAGAGTTTGAGCCATTCAGAGGTTGTTGAACTCACTCTGAGTCATTAGATTTTGATGAATCAGAATCAGACTTAAAATGCATCTCCATGTATGCTTTCAATCAGGATTAACTCTATGGTTGTGATCCTGCACACTTGAACATATGTTAGTATATCCATTTGGTCTTTAAGTACTTTGTTATCATCAAAATCCAAATGAATATGAAAATTTTTGTTCCAACAATTTGTTATAGCAAAATATTTTCCTCTCAGTATAGGCTAAGGAAAGGGTGTAAGCATGTTGGTCCGACCCCTCCTAGCGCCAATGCTTCGCTCCACCTCAAATCCGCGTTAATGCAGCTACAAGGTATTGTCTTCTTTTCATACGAGAACTCGTCAAATTTTATCTTTTATAAAATCCACCTCATTTAATTGAGAAGTATGAACATTATAAATAAACTAACTTTAGTCTCAATTCACACACACACATAGACACACACACACACACACACACACACACACACATGCAAACACACACACACGCCCGCTCTCCTGCACACAGACACACACACACACACACACATACGTACACACGCATGCATACGCATACACACAAACACGCACACATGCAAACACACACACACACGTACGCACGCACGCGCGCGCACACACACACACACACACACACGCACACACACACACAATTTCTAGTGTACTATATTAACTTGAATTGAATCAAAATATGTGGAGTCTTCCATGTTATGCTAGAATTTAAATTTGAAATTCAACAAACCACCAACTGCATTATCATATATCTCACGATCATTTTGTAAAAAAATAAAGAATAAACATATATACGTAAATATTAAAGTCATAAAATAAGATAGAATATTGAACAAAAAGTCTCTTGAAATCCTATAAAATTTGAGTTTTTCATATAACATCACTCACTACTAGAAATACTCTATTTTTCTGCGGATTTATGCTAAATTTTTGCTTTAAACATGTTTTCTAGGACTTTTCCTGTTGTTATTGCTTCCGAGTTAAAAGAGTTAAGGAACTCAAATAGATATCTAGAATTATTATGTGGGAGTGCTAACCACCCCAACCACTTAAAAATTCCATACCATACAAATTAATCTGCATCACAAGTAACGAAAATATGAGAAACCGATTTGACCAACGCCTTATACAAAGGACAAGAAACCCATCTAGATCAAATAAAGCCTTATGTTTAATCAAATTCTCTCTAGTAGAGATCTTATATTACATAAGTTGTCAAGAAAAAATACGACTTTAAAATAAGACCAACTAGTCCAGATGAGGGAGGGGGAGGATTTACTCCTCATAGCGGGAGAAAAAGAAGTAGGGATAAAAAATGTATGTTGGGAATAAAAGGTGATTTTATTGTGAACACTTCATCTATAGTATGATGCCACCACCATCTATCTCTATTTAAAGAGAGAATCATAACATGAATAAGAGAATGAAGGTCAGAAACCACTCTAACTTATACACAAAATAAAATCTCTTCCACCTAAGATCCTAAACTAGGATACCATATATCTAAAGATCAATTTCACCCACTAATTTCTAATTTTTCTCAAAGATACAAAAAAGACTAGATAATATAACTTTAAGGGTTATGGATCCAATCCAATAGTAAACCAATAAATAAATATGGAGGCCCAATCTCATAATCTTACTAATATTATCCGTAAAGCATCTAGAGGATTCAACTTCTTTGGAACCAAGAAAAAAAATTCTTTTCACCAAGTTGACACAGAATGAAAACTAGATGTTTAACCCCACATAAAGGACAAAATAGTAACAACTTCATATATAGCCAAAAGAACATAGAACAAAAGATCAAAACACCTAAGATCAATCTCCACCTCCATTTCGTAAAAAAAGATAAGTTAACCAAGAGAAGGACACATACCCCCTTAATCCACATTTCTACTTAGGTTTAAAGACATCATACCACTTAATCCAAGAAATCGTATCCTCCTATTCACACCACCCCATAGAAATATCCTTTGAATTCTAACTAACTTATTATGAACTTCAATAGGAATTTTCAAGAAAAGAAAAAAGAAGAAGATAGTAATAGGATTAAGCACATAATTAAGTAGTATTATCTGAACCTCATAGTAACATACTTATGCTTCAACGAGAGTAGTAACTTAGAAAAAAATTCATCAGTCGTTCTCACGTGGTCTCAAGGCAAGGTTAGCCCCCACAAGTAACCAAACATTCATAAAAGGAACAGTCTCAAGCTTACTATGGAGATAATCACCAATTAAGTCTAGAAAAATGGGATCCACATTAATCCTTATAAGACTCTCTAAGAAAATCACCATCCAACTCAAAAACCTATATGGTTTAATATCTTTTTTTGTACCGTATGTTAACCTTAAGGTTCATTTTGATCTCTTAACTTTAAAAATGTCCTTATTTGTCCCTTAACTCTTTAAAATTTATCATTTCTTTCCTTTTCGTCTAATTAGCGACGAATTTAGCGATCGGCTTCTGAGTTTTTTCGTCACTAATTTGACGAAAAGGACTAATATAATACAGTTTGAAGAGTTAAACGGCCAATATAAACCTTTTTTAAGTTAGGGGACTAAAATAAACCCTGATGTTAACATATAGGACTAAAAAAGATATTAAGTCTATAACTTTAATAAGCCAAAGATTCTCAAACGAGGGATCACTAGATTCAAGGATTATCTTTAAAATAGTAATGTAATATTTATTATTTTATCCACTAACTTACTCTTATTTATTAAATTTTAATTCATGTAACTACTTCACTATCTATTATTAATAAAGTTATTTTAATAAATGACACTTGTTTTATCATTGAAATCAACACAACTAATCATTATCTTAAAAAAATGTGAAAATCTCAAAGAGGACACCTATTGTGAGACAGAAGGAATATATGTTTATAAAAATACTACGTGGTTATGAGATTTTTTTATTTAAAATAACCAAAATTTTCAAATTATATACCAAAATAACCAACATTTTAATTTATTTACCAAATTAACCATATTTCAGACATACGACAAGAGAAGTAGCCACAAGGGTTGGTGCATACAATGTTTTATTACACAAAGGCGCCATTAGAAGTGGCGGCTGCATGCATATGGTGCCACTGCAAGTGGCGCATGCATGCATCCACTAGGAGCGTGCGCCACATGCAATGACTACTCCTTTGTTTGTTAATTCTATAAATATTGCATCCCCTCCCCATCATTTTCACTCATATTCTTACTATATACTTCTATTTTTCTTCAAAAATGTCTTCATATATGTGTTTTTATATTCACAAGAGAAGTGTCGATTTAATTTATTCGGCAATAAATCCTCCGATGAAGATTCGACTCTAGAATACAGAGACGTTTGAGCATTTTAATAGAAGCTTGATTCGTTGGTTAGATGGAGACATTATAGAGGGTAAAAAGATCAGAAGGATTCAAAGGCTTGTTACCGTGTTCAACGGTAATGGAGAAAGTAGTTTCTCGTACAATGTTAAAACTGACATAGATATTCACATTATGATGCACGGTTCTACAAAAATTATCTTGATGATTGTAATCGCATAGTTATGTTGTTTAGTCTTTGTATTTGTTTGTTTTGTTGTTTAATTGTTGTTTAAATTATTGTTTAGTTGTTGCTTTTAAAATGTTGTAATCGAATGTCATGATATTTATGAAATGAACATTGTTTTCAATATAAAGTAAAATGATTATATTTAAAATTATGTTGTTGTGCTTGGTCCAACATTGGGACAATATGTACGATTGTGTCCAGGACGACGACATGAACTACATAATCTCACTAATTTATTCGTCATATCTAGTTCGGTTCGAATACGTGTGCTATTAGGGTGACCCTTTTTATTTCTTCACATTTTTTCATTGTGTCAGACTATCTCCCCTTGATATGAAGACTAATAATCCTCTTTTGATACCACAGGAAAGCTATTGTTGTAAACATTGCATAAGTTTATGACTTTGTAAATGGCAGATAGTAAGTTGGAAGGGTCATGTTGATCCTTTGAACATGCTTCTGTGACATAGGAGCAAGGCATGTGAAATGCTTGAAACTTTCCTCAGTCACACCAACCTCTATCTAGTTCCACTCGATACTATCCCCTCAGCCTCCCTTCATTGTGATCCATTGACTTAACAACACTGAACCAACCTTTATTACGTTTAAACATTGTGACCACATGTGTGTTAGCTTTGGCAATTTCTTCCTTAATGAATTTCACTGAAGCATCAATGAACAGTTTCCCCAATTATAAAACTGAACTCCATTTTGAACGTCTGATCTCAAATAGTGACCCTAGCCTAAAATAGGTTACTCTCTCCAAAACGGTTATCGGTAGGTTTCAAATGCCTTTGAAGATAAAGTTCATTGATTCCACGAGATTTGTTGTCATGATGCCCCATTATTGACCATTTTCATATGCCCTGGTGCACTTCTCCAATGGAATATTGTCGATCCACCTTACTGCATCTGCATTTTTTCAATTTGATATCTTCGCGTCACTGTTTGAAGGAAGGTTCTATTAATACATACCCTACGTTGACAACCTTCTTCCGCATCGTCTAGTCTTTGATCTCCCGCATGAAATTTTAAGCGATGTGTCTAATGCAGTATACATGCGTTGAAGGAGGATCCTGTCAACTGTTATCAAGGTTTTTATAAGCACTCTCAATTGATGTCTGACTATTTGAAATCAAACATAAGATAGCCCGAGGAGTCACATGTAGTTGGAGATTTTTTTAGAAAAAATTTCATCCACCAGTAGTCTCCCCTTCAACTAGAGTGAAGGAGATTGGAAAATATTGTTGTTTCCATCTTGTGCCACTGCCATGAGTAGCATTCCTTTATATTTCCCATACAATCATGTCCCATCAATTTTATAATAGGTTTACAGAAAACAAAACCTTTGATGCATGGTTCATACGCCTAGAAGAGTCAGTAGAATATGCCATTTCCACTAACGCAAGTCCCGTATGGGGTATATGTCGGAAAGGTCTCCTAAATGACAACAGTCCCCGAAGCATAATGCTTAAGTGGCACCAAGTATTTTGGAAGTTCTTTGTACAACTCCTCCCAATTTCCGAATACGGTTTCAACCGCCTTAGTCCTAACTATCCATGCCTTCCTATACGAGGGAGTATATTTGTATCGTGTAACGATATGCGAGATTATTGTACTCACCTTCAACGAAGGTTTGTCGCTAATGACAGACAAAATTTCATCGCATATTAACTAAGAGATGAGTTTGCGATGATCCTGTATCGAATTGGTGATTATGAAAGTGTGATATGGACCTATAGAACCTATCTCCCAAGAATCATACCCAATGACACATACATTGGAGGTCACATTCAACAAAGATTCACGTGAATACCATCTCCCATCAATAAATATTTCTATGTCTCTCAGCATTTCCATCAAACACACTCAATCTATCCACTTTGTCAGCAACATACACTCAATCTACCCACTTTGTCAGCAATAGATACTTAAAAGCATTCCAAAAAAAGTCTCTACTAACCATGGGTGATGAACATCGAGGAACTATCAACCATATTACGGAGTTTGTAAGTTACTTTTTCCTTAATACTATAGCTTATTTAATTTCCTTAATACTATAATTTATTTATTTTCCTTACTTATTTCCTCAATTATCTTTTGTTAGGACCCAAAGAGATTCTGATGTCGTGTACATGAATATTTACCACATGATCCACTAATAGAACCATACTTACGAGCAGGCGGTTTTGGTAATGTACTAAACATAGTCTCATAATCAGTTGATTACAAATTTATTCTTGCTTTGGTAGAAAGATGGAGAACCGAGACCCACACATTTCACCTTCCATTTGGTGAATGTACTGTCACACTAGAGAACATGTACATGTTGTTGGGTATATCTATCGATGATAAGGTTATTAATGATAGAGTTAACCAAGATAACTCTATATGCGAAGAATTGTTGGGTACCCTTTTGTGTGAAGACGCAACTATGGGATAACCTTCGGGTCAACCTAGAGGTCAAAGTATTAATCTAAAATATCTTAAACAATACTATTCAAATATAACATTAAGAGAAGATTCGACTGAGTATGAGAAAATAATTAAAGCTCGGTGTTATATTATGATCCTATTTGGTAATTTTTTCTTCTTCATAAATTAATGGTATAACGGTAAATATTATGTATTTGTCGTTGTTACGAAACATAAATAAATTAAGAACATATAGTTGGGGTTCAACTGTTTTGTCCTATCTATATAGTTCGTTGCGTAAAAATGAAAAAAAGGATACTTATTCGTTTTATTCTTGCGCATTTTTGCTACAAGCATGAGGTTGATCGAGAGTGTCGTCACTCGCCCCGGTCAACGAGAAGCCATTCACATTTCCCTTCGTAACAAAGTAAGTTTGTCTTAAATCTTGGAATTGGTTAAGCTTTATACTAAAAATAACTGTAAATAATATATTTTCAATCTTTTTGTTTTAGGTGGATTGTTCTGGGGATGAACTACAACAAATATCCCAAACATTTTATAGTAGTCTATCACAATCTTTTAGACCACATTGGACCAGACGATGTATTACAATTAAACAGCTCTAAATTTGGTTTTAATATTACCAAATTACAAATCTTTTAATCATGTATTTTTCTTATACATATTATCTGGAGGCCGTATCTGGGTCTCAACCATCAGGTTAACCCCGATGATACTGCAGTTTGGACAACAAAAATACCAATCATCAGGTTCACTATTGTGGAGATGCACCAGAGTGACCGTGTGAAACTGCAGTTTGGCATGCAACAACAAATTCCAGATCCTCCAACGTGTTTAGGAGACTAGCATCAACTAAGAATCGATGCCCAATGGGGTTATTCCGATTGGAAAGACTTCGTCAAAGAGATGTGTCGTCAATGAAGGAATCAACGTCGACGCATCTTAAATGAACCTATCATACAAGGCGCTAGACCACCTCAACATTATATGAATTAGTTTAGATTGGTTACAATGACACAATTTGTGTTTGAGCAGAGGTATTTGATCGACCCATGCCAATGAGTTTCCTCATCATATTCCCAACAACAAATTCCCGCCCAACAACAAACCTCACACCATTACCAAACCCAACAACAATGTCAATCCACCCAAACCTAACGACCAACCTTACAACGTCAGCATACCATATACACACAACCACCAAGCACCCAACCTCGCAACCATTCCATGCCACACACCCAACACACAAAACCAATAGCATGACCCATACCACCAACAACCATATGCAACCACCATATTTGTCTATAGCCCCGATAATTCATACGTTTCCACCCCAACCCATCATAGCCCCCCACCAATGAACACCTAAACATCTCACGGCCAAAGCATCCAACCACTATATGACTTTCTTACACCACAAGAATCATTACTTAGTTTCCAAAATGATTCATTGTCTCAATTCAACCAACCATACCGTCTACACATAACTCAACCACAGCGACCTAACTACGATAACATGGGCACCAAACTCAATTACGACAGCGTCGTTGGCGGCAACCCCTCGACTCTTGGGGAAAAATGATTGAAAATCTGTCAAATACGCCATGACCCTCACACCAGTCACTTGTTCCTCAAGCGAATACTCAAAGACCCGAAACACCTCGGAAAAATCGTGAGAGACCTCGAAGGCAGGCGAATGCGCCGGAATGTGGAATCAGGGGACATTTCGATCGAGCAAATCATTGATTTTCTATTTAATTATTTAAATTTTATGAAATAATATTATAAATTAGTTTTAATTTTCTTTTTTATTTCAATTTTTTAAATTAAAATTAAAAAAATTAAAAAAAAATCAAAAAAATTGAGTGGCTACTGCATGTGGCACATGCTCCTAATGCATTTGTAATGGAATCATGTGCATGCAGTCGCCACTTCCTACAAGTCTATGTATAACGTTTTAGTGCATACGCCAACTCTTATGACTACTCCTCTTGTGGTATGTCAGAAACGTGATTAGTTATTTTGATATGTAATTTGAAAAAAATAGTTATTTAAAAAAAATCTGGTTATGACATTGATGCATTGATCGTACAAAAATCTTTGTCATGTTCACTTGGAAAATGCAGTTATTATCGTCGATTAATATTGACTTGTTTATATAGAATTGATTCATATCCCTCAAGGACGTGTTCTCGGTGTTACATATCCCTCAAGGACATATCTAAAGCGGGGTGGACAAAGCAGGTAGACAGACACAAAATTCCAGTCAAATCCATTATTTTTTAACGGATACGCAGGCCGTCCGACGGACCACGATCCGTTTTGTCACCCTACATCTTACTATATTAGTGATTTAACTATACCAAAAATTTATTTAATAATCGGATCCGATTTTGTTCACTACATTCTCCACATCACTCAAGACATGAATTTAATTTCAAATCCTGGTATGATAATTTATTTGATGTACAATTTATAAATATTTTTGCAATCGCTCTTTAAACTTTAAAGTTTACTTAGTGAATATGCAGAACCCAATTTTTTTTTTATATTTAATAAATATACCTTTATTGTCCTTTTGCATTTATATCCATGTCTATCATGAAAGGATAAAATGAAAATAAAAAACTAAAAAATAAAAAATAAAAATAAAAGGTTAGAAGAAAGAATAATGAACACACCTTGCCAAGGTGATACCCTTTATTGCGTATTGATTAATAAAAACACAACTTGGCAACAATAATCTTATATAAGAATAAAGTTAAATAAGCAATCTAGTGAGCTAAAGAGACAAACAATTAATATACCTAAAACACACATTTAATAACAAAAAAATTGTGTCACAATCATTCTATTTTAAAGATAAATAATTTGGTAATCTGAAATTCATTTAAAAAAAGATAAATCCAACTAATACTATTTTAATTAAATTTTCAATTAAAATTCTTGAATAATTCGTCTTCAAATACAGTTTATCATTCCTTAAATTCAATCAATTTTTTTTATAATGTTTCAATGATATATAAAAGTGTTTCTTGAACTTCTCGTATATTCAAAACTATTTTAATTTTAATTTAAAATTAATTGAAGTAGACATATATAGCATGAGTTGTTACATTATAAAAGATCAAACAAATTTTTATTTGTAATATACACATTTGAAAAAATATGACTAATATTCTCAATTCTTTGTATGCTATGATCCTCTTTCTTTTTCTATTTGCTATTGCAAATGAAGTTAGGGGTAAGACTTTTTTTCTTATTTTATTTTATTTTATACACAATTCAATTTCAATGACACTTTTTTTCTTCTTGTTTTACATATCAGCATTTTTCGAATCCTGCAACTCGAATTCTGATTGTTATCCAAATGATTGGTGCCATCTTCCTAATAATGCAACGTGTTACATTGGTCACTGTTTCTGCGTATAGTTACTTGCTCTTATTTTTTTTTTCACAGCTACAAAAGCATATTCAATATATCTTAAAAGAACTACAATTATACTGTTTAATTAAAATTATCTACATCAATATATAAACAGAAATGGTCATGTAAAGTAATTATATATATTTATTCTATTTTATATGTTTAATATAGGCATAACATGTGCAATATAAAAAGAAACAATATTATTGTGTATTAAAAGATGCTAAATTATTTTGGCAAAAACTATGAGCTTTTACAATTTTATAGTAAGAAAAAAATGAAAAACTATTGCAAGATGAAAGCATATTGAGACCCCATCGACTCATGGTAAATGGTAAGATCCAAAAATAGCTAAATTAATTGATATACACTGATTATGTAAATATTTTTTACATTATCAGTTAATCATAATCACTGATTTATTTGAAAGGTTTGATTTTTATTTTAAACATTTAAAAAGTAATACAAACGAATGATTGTGATGCATTGACAGTGTAAATTTTTTTACACTGACAGTACATAACAATTAATCTCTTTAATTTATGTTAAGCAAAATATTTTATTATAATTAGACTGAGACCACGCGAAATGGAGATTCTAGATAGATTTTTGAAGCAATATTAGATTATAGAGATTCAGATTTTGTTTAGGATAATTTTTTTTAATTAATAAAGCGGAGAGGATAACAAGAAAGAGAACAATTTTAAAAGAAAATAAATATATTTGAATTAGAGAAATATAAAATAAGACACTATGTAATAAATATATAAATAATTCAATAATTTTTTCATATTTTCTTTTCTTATCTTTTTAAAATTTCTAAAACGGTTAGTTCTTCATCAATTTATAGATGAAGATGTTTCATATTGCAACAACTTAAAATCTATGTAACTTGTCCTTGCTACAAAAAATTACACATGTGTGACACTCTTAGACTGGTAGGGTGGAGATAGGTTTTAATATTCCTGTGTGTTAAAGCAAGTTCATAGTGATGAGAAATCCTGTTTTATAGGTGTTTTCTGTGGAGTGAGAGCAGGCTCACGAGGGTGAGAAGTTATGTAAGGTACCGGATAATGAATTCATATTGTTTTAGAGAGGCGTGGGTTATTCCCTCAACTCCTTTTCTGCATTGTCTCTGATTAAGACATGTCACTTCCCATGTCTTCCTATCTTGGGTGTAACACCCTAAGCCCCAAATATAATTTATAAAACATTATAGAAAATATGAAGATAAAAACAAAGGTGTCACATTGATAACTTCAACTTTAATTCCCAAAAGGTGAAATCTTAATTCAATGAGATAACATAAGCAATTAGTTCAAAACAACTTAAAAGACATAGAAAAAGTATTTCATCCCGATGTTACAATATTAGAGTGGATCTGGAATGAATACTATAAAACCGACAAAAGGTATGATGAACATAATGCATAAATAAAACTACTGAAGATGTCAACTACGTCATCCTTTGCAAAACACATAGTAACCACTCCTCAGTCATGACCTAAAAATTACTTGTATCAAGTACAAAGGTGGAAACATAGAGACATTCCATAATTTAAATGGTGTAAAAATAATAAGGATAGTTCATATCAAGCATATTCAACCAACACAAATGCACAATATACAAAGTCATTATACAATGTATATTTCCTCTACTCCAATGCATGTGGTACCATCTTACAACACTGGACCGAAGGTCTAAACACTAGACCGAAGTCATAAACATTGGACCAAAGTCCTGAATATCAGAGTTATTTTATTGAGTGATCCTCAACACTAGACCAAAGTCTTAAGTTAATCTCTAATATACATGATGCATGATCAAATAAATGAAAACAATCTCCATCCGACCCTTCAACTCCCATTATCAAGTATTAATCCTATCACTAGACCGAAGTCCTGGATATTAGAGTTATTTTACTGAGTGATCCTCAACACTTCCGGTTAAGGCTAACACGTGTCCTTTCGAACCTAATATATATCATACACTGTTTCTTCGAACCTAAACATAATTCACATCAATCACTGTCTGTTAGGGCTAAACACTAGTTCTTATTAACCTAAACATATAAACACTGAACTTGCATCATCTCTTTAACCAATTAACTCATATACGCATTATCCAAACATACCTCATATTTTAAAGCCCTCACAACTGAGGTCACACATTTATTCATCGAGACACTAGGTTTATTTTCTCAATATTACATCACTTACTCAACTAATCTTTCCCTACCTCATTTATCTTATAGACATCATGAGTAAATCATTATATTCACAACCTCATTTACATATTTAAACATGTTGTGACATTACCATAATGTAGTTCTATGCATTAGCTTTCCAAAACGTCAAACCGCGTCTTAATCGGAGTCACAAAACATAAGTTGTGATAAAAATAATACCTGAACCAAATCTGTCTCTTCTGATTCGAATCATGTTATTTTCCTGATTCCAATCAAACCAGTCAGAAGCATTTTATGCTAAATTTTGACCTCTGATTCGAATTATGTTGAAACCTTGATCCGAATCAAACCAGTTTGAAGCGTTTTATACTAAGTTTTTCATTGAAATATCACTCATAAACCCATTTCTTCGACCTAAACCTATCCCAATTCAGTTTTTGAACATGAATGATCATACATAATAATCAATATTCAATATTCAACTTATAAGGCTACAATTATGATTATCATTAATCATCAACAATAATTCACATCAATTATTCATGCTTCATTTATCAAATTAATACATAACATATAAAATTCAATCCTTAGTACAAATTTACATGAACTTCACAACACTAATAATGAATTCAACATCAGTAATATAGAATCAAAATCCACAATTACATAACCATAGAGGTTTTTCACAAACCTCACATAATTCAAGAACAACTCATACAAAAGGAAAAAAGGGCTAAGGGATCCCCATTATCCCTTAAGCCTAACACCCATCATGAAATAATCCACCCTTTACCTGATTAAGTCGAAACCATGAGCTTTTTGATGATGAAAGTTCCTAATCCATGAAAACTTCTCTCCCAGGGTCGTCTCTACTGACACGTTCTAAACTTCTCTCACCCTTTTTATAAAATTAGATTTTTATTTTATTTTAATTATTCTCACTAATTTCCCTTATTTTATTAATTTTAATTATTTAGCCCATTATTTCTAAATAATCACAACCCACAATAATAACAAAAATTAAATCACAAGGCACACCAAAAATTCAATTAAAATTCTAATAAATTCCTAAAAAAAAATTTGGGGTGTTACAACTCTCCCTCACATACAAAAATTTTGACCTCGAAAATTTACGTGATAAGAATAATTGTGGAGGAGACTCCTTCATTTGACTCTCCAAAATCCCAAGTCACGCTACTGTCTGCGGATCCTCCCCTCACAACTTTCACTAAAGGAATTTCTTTATCCCTTAAGTGTTTCACTTCTCGATCCTCAATCCACAGGGGTAATACTTCATAAATCAAGTTATCTCTTATTTGCACGTTATCCAACTGAATCACATGAAATGGGTTTGGGACATACTTACGGAGTTGAGAGACATGGAAGACACTATGAATATTAGAGAGAGATGGTGGTAGTGAAACTCGATAGGCAACTTTTCCTACTCTTTCGAGAATTTGGTAGGTCAAAAACGAGGAGTAAGCTTTTGAGACTTTAATGTCCGACCAACCCCAATCACTGGAGTTACTCTTAAGAACACATGGTCTCTTTCTCGAAATTCAATGGCTTTTTTTTTGCTTATCATTATAACTCTTCTGCATGCTCTACGATGCCTTCATCTTTTCCTGAATCATCTTAATCCTCTCGGTAGTCTATCGAACTATTTCAGGTTCAAGTACAACTCTTCACCAGATTCGAACCAATAGAAAGGTGTTATACACCTCCTTTCATACAAGGCTTCAAAAGGTGTCATTCAGATACTAGAATTGATACAATTGTTATAAGTAAACTCAACCAGTGATAAATAGCTATTCCAACTACCTCTCTTCTCAAGGACACAAGCCCTTAACAAATATTCTAAGAAATGGATAGTCCTTCCCGTCTGACCGTCCGTCTGCGGATGGTAAACAGAAATAAACCTTAGCTTGGTTCATATGGCTACTTCCAAACTTTGCCAAAATCTTGACATGAATCTTGGATCTCTATCTGAGACGGTGCTTGAGAGAATTCAATGCAATCTCATTATCTAGCCGATGTAGATCTCAACTAGCTTATGCAATGGGTACGCGATCTTTATCGGGATAAAATGAGTTGACTTAGTCAACCTGTCCACTAAAACCCATATTGAATCACTTCCTTCTGTGGTCTTATGCAAGCCCACTATAAAATACATGGAAATACTATTCCACTTCCACTTAGGAATACTCAATGGTTGCATCAATCCAAACGGCTTCTGATGTTCGATCTTCGACTTTTGACAAATCAAACAAGAGTACACAAACTCCGTAACATCCTTCTTCATGTGTAACCACCAAAACAACCACTTAAGATCTTGATACATCTTTGTGGATTCTAGATGAATATTCAAACTAATCATATGACTCTCTTCTAGAATTCTCTTCTTAAGCTCCGATAAATTTGGCACACAAACTTTGTCTCAAAACCCGATGATCCCATTCTCTTTTACCTTGAAATTCATTCCTTTTCCTCGGTTAATCAATGCTAACTGATCTATCAATTTCAAATCCAACTTCTAACCCTATTTGATTTCTACAAGTACATCATTAGTTAACTTTAACATACCCAACTTCATACTTTCTTACACAACTTCACACACCAATCTTAGATCTCTGAACTGCTCCAACAGTTCCATCTCCTTAACCATTAGTGCCGACATATGCAAGGACTTCCTACTCAACTCATCTGCTACCACATTAGCTTTTCCTGGGTGATAATTCACCTCGAAGTCATCCTTCAAAAATTCTAGCCACCTCACATGCCTCATATTCAACTTCTTCTGATCAAACAGATACTTCAGACTCGTATGATCACTAAAAACTTCAAATCTCGACTCTGAACGATAATGCCTCCAAACTTTAAGCACTAAAACCACTGCTTCTAACTCTAAATCATGGATAGGATAATTCCTCTCATGAATCTTGAGTTGTCTATAAGCATAGGCTACAATTTGACCATTATGCATCAGCACACCACCTAAACCCATCTTATATGCATCACAATATACCGCAAAAGATTCACCCAGGTCTGGAAAAATGAAGATTGGCACTAACGTCAACTTTTCTTGATTTCTTGGAAACTTTCTTCGCACTTGACATCCCAAAAATAAGCTTGTCCCTTTCGGGTTAACTGGGTCAAAGGCAAGGTTAACTACGAAAATCCTACAATGAACCTCCTATAATAACTTGCCAAATCTAAGAAACTTCTGATATCGGTAACTAACTTAGGTGTTTCTCATTACAACACCGCGTCTACTTTAGACGAATCCACTACTATACCACCTACCTCTCTTAACCAAACCTCACACTTGGATATCTTGCATACAACTTCTTGTCCTGCAAGGTCTGTAACACAACTCTGAGGTGTACTACATTATTTTTGTATGATCGAGAGTATACCAAAATATCGTCTATAAACACCACAATAAAATGATCAAAATAAGGGTGAAAAATCCTATTCATATACTCCTTGAATACTTCTAGTGCATTTGACACGCCAAAGGGCATAACCGAATACTCATAATGACCCTAATGGGTTCTGAATGTAGTCTTAGGTATATCCTCCATCTTCACCCTAATCTGATGGTAACTTGACCTCATATCAATCTTACTGAACACATGATCTCCTACTATATGATCCATGAGATTGTCAATCCGTGGAAGAGGATGTCAGTTCTTAATAGTAACCTTATTCAACTACCGATAATCTACACACAATCTCATGCTTCTACCTTTATTCTTAACCAATAACATTGGTGCTCCCCAAGGCGATACACTAGGCCTAACAAACTTCTTTTCTAACATATCTTCTATCTAATTCTTCAAGTCACTCAACTCTGATGCATACATTATATAGGGTGTCATGCCTATAGGTCTAGTATCAGGTACTAAATTTATTTCTATTTAAACTTTGCGATTAGGAGGAAAATTACCAATATCATCAGGGAAAACATTTGGGAACTCATGCACAATAAGGAGATCAACAATCGCAACTTCACTCTCTACATTAAGAGAACATAATTCATAAGCATTTGATCATCCTGCTTCAAGGACATCTCTACTTGATTGAAGGATATAAACCTCAAATCTTTACTCCCTTCTGACTCAGGAAACATCACAATTTCGTTTCTGCCAACTATTTCTTTCTACACGACCAACCATAAAAACCAGTTACAACAATAAAGTAAATAAAGGTTATGGGAAAAACAATACTGACAAGGTTAACACCCATGTTGTGCGCAAAGGTATTATAATTTCTTAACACCTAAGGCCGAATGGACCAACCCGCCCTAATACCAACTATGTAACACCCTAAATCCAAATATGATTTATAGAACATTGTAGAAAATATAAAGATAAAAACAAGGGTGTCACATTGACAACTTCAACTTTAATTCCAAAAATGTGGTATCGTAATTCAAAAACATAACATAATCAATTAGTTCAAAACAACTTTAAAAACATAGAAAAAGTATACCATTCCAATGTTACAACATAAGAGCGAATCTAGAGTGAATACTACAAAGTCGGAAAAAAAGTACAATTAACATAACATATAAATAAAACTACTGAAAAGGCCAACTACGCCATCCTCTGTAAAACACATAGCTATCATTCCTCAGTCTCAACCTGGGAATTACCTATATAAAGTACAAAGATGGAAACATAGAGACAGGGAAGGGATGAGAATACACTCCACAATTTAAACGGAGTATAAATAACAAGGATAATTCATATCAATCATATTCAACCAACATAGATGTACAATATACAAAGTCATTACACAATGCGTATTTCCTCTACTCCCATGCACGTGGTGCCATCCTACAACATTGGACCGAAGTCCTAAACACTGGACTGAAGTCCTTGATATCAAAGTTATTTTAGTGAGTGATCCTCAACACTGGACCGAAGTCCTAAGCTAATCTCCGATATACATGATGCATGATCAAACAAATAAAAATAATCTTCAATCGGGCCTCTTAATCCCATTATCAAGTATTAATGATATCATTGAATCGGAGTCCTAAACACTAGATCAAAGTCCTGATTATCAGAGTTATTTTACTAAGTGATCCTTAATATTGTCGGTTAAGGCTAACACTGGTCCTTTCGAACCAAATACATATCATACACTAGTTCTTTACACCTAAACATAATCCAGATCATTCACTTCCTGTTAGGGCTAAACACTAGTTCTTATGAACCTAAACATATAAACACTAGACTTGCATCCTATCTTTAACCAATTAACTCATATACATATTATCCATACATAACTCATATCTTATAGCCCTCACAACTGAGGTTACACATGTATTCATCGAGACACTGGGTTTATGTTCCCAGTGTTTCATCACTTACTTAACTAATATTTCCCTACCTCATTCATCTTATAGACAACATTAGTAAATAATTATATTCACAACCTCATTTACATATTTAAACATCTTGGTAAATTACCATAAGGTAGTCTTATGTGTTAGCTTTCCAAAGCTTCAAACCTCACCCCCATCAGAATCATGATTAACCAATTTTTCACAAACTAAAATAACAATTGATTGTAGCCCATAAAGTATCATATGTATCTAATATTCTCCCACTTGGGCAAAAACAATAGTGTGATTTTAATTTTTAAAAATACATTTTAGAAACGACTCTCTGGTTAATAACTAATTTCTTAAAATGTGGCCGCATTATAAGAAAATGCATGATTCCAGGTGCGGTATCTGAATATGACTCCGTTCAACAAAAGTCACACAGTATTGAATCATAGTGATTATTACATCCTTCATTGGCATATAACCTTTTGTGGTTACAAATACTACGAACTCCGTCAACTAGTCATCAGTGTGGAATGTGGCAAGAAAATAGCATGCCAATGTGATCCAACAACCAACTGTTATTTCCTTTGTCAGTCCTTAACAATTTCTCTCAAATGCATTAAATCCAAAGAAATTGCATGTTCTTATAAATCATAACACCTCAGCTCCAATATGGCGTCGACCACCGGCACTGTGGTCCTGACAATGCTGAGCTTAAAATCATACCTCAACTCTAATATGGTATCGACCACCAGTATAATGGTCCTGAAGATGCCGAGCTCAAAATTATAACCATCCCTTGAATTCCAAACTAGTGTCGACCACATGCACCATGGTCCTAATGACATTGAGTCTCAATTGACATATAAATAAATAATGACAAATAATAATAATAATAATAATAATAATAATAATTATTATTATTATTATTATTATTATTATTATTATATTATCAATTGCTCAAAATAGAAAATACTTGATAATCCAACACTTAAAGTGTCCAAATAAAATACAACATGATAAGAAAATAACAAAGAATAAGCTCCCACTAACCAAGTACATCGAAAGAACTCACAATGCACATGTTCTCAATAAAGTTTTTGAACACAATGGACCTAAGTCCCTTGGTTAAGGGGTCATCAATCATGAAATCAGTACTAATGTACTCAATAATAATTTCATTTTTATTTATAAGATCTCTAACTATTAAATACTTCAACTCCAAATGCTTAGAACCACTAGAAGTTTTATTATTCTTAGTGTAGAACACAATTGCATTGTTATCACAATAAAGTTTTGGTGACCTAGCAATGAAATCAACAATACGAAGTCTAGTTACTAAATTTCTCAAACAAACAACATGAGTGTCAACAGCATAATAGGCAACAAACTTTGCCTGCATAGTAGAAGAGGCGACCCGAGTTTTCCTTTTACTCTTCCAGGATATCACACCTCCACCCAACATAAAAATGTAACAAGAAGTAGATTTCCTATCATCAACACAACCAGCAAGGTCAAAGTTAGTATGCCCAACTATTTCCAAGTTGTCAACTCTCCTAAAGACAAGCATATACTCTTTAGTTCTCTACAAATATCTCATCACTTTCTTAGCAGCAATCCAATGATCATTCCCAGGATTAGACTGGTATCATCCCGAGATTCTAACTATGAAAGCAATGTCAACCTAATTAATACTTGAGCATACATCAAGCTGCCTAATGCATTCTCAAAGGGTTTCCTCTTCATCTCTGGCCACTCAATCTCATTTTTAAAACATTGATATTTACTCAATTTGTTACCTTTAGTAACTGGAACATCCCCTGGCTTACAACTCTGCATGTTGAACCTCTCTAGGACTCTATCAATATAATTTCTCTAGGACAAGTTGAGTACACCAAGTGACCTGTCTCTGCGTATATTAATTCCCAACACAAAATATATTTCACTAAGACCTTTCATATCAAAGGACTTTGTTAACATAAGTTTGATCTCCTGAAGTAGACTAAGATCACTACTGGCAAGCAAAATATCATCAACATATAACACAAGAAAGATGAATTTTCTCCCACTGACCATAAGATAGATGCATTGATCAATTTTATTTTCTTCGAAACCCAAGGAAGTCACCATATCATCAAATTTCAAGTACCATTGTCTAGAAGCCTATTTCAAACCATAACTAAATTTTCTCAATTTACAAATGAAATTCTCATTACCACTTGACACAAACCACTCATGTTGCTGCATGCCCACCTCCTTATTAAGATCACCATTCAGAAAAGCAGTCTTAACATCCATCTGGTGTAACTCTAAGTCAAAAGGTGCTACATGAGCCATAATGATTCTATGAGAGTCTTTAGTGGAAATAGGAGAAAAATTTTCAGTAAAATCAATCCATCTGGTGAAAACTTTAGCCATAAGTCTTGCCATAAACCTCTATATTTTACCTTTTAAGTCCTTCTTTGTTTTGAATATCCACTTGTAGCCAATCACCTTACAGTTTCTCGGTAACTCCATCAGTTCCCATACATCATTATTGACCATGGATTTCATTCCATCATGCAATGCATCTGTCCGTATTCTAGATTGAGAACACGTAATATCTTCTAGGTAATTCTTAGGATCAATAACATCACCAATATCATAAGCATCCTCACTAAGATAAACTACAAAATCATCAGTGATAACATGTCGCTTTTTTCTTATTGACCTTCTAACATGAATTTGCTCAATTGGCTCAGCAGACTGTGCAACTCAGCCATAATAGGAGGATCAATTGCATTATCAATAAGTGGTTCAACCATATTTTCAACTGGATGTTCAACCACATTCTCATTTGTAGTTAAACCTCCACGGGCAATGGATGAGCTAGCGTTATCAAAATTAGGTTGTGGTAAAGTAACAATGTCAGGCATAACAGAATCAACATTATCAGATGTAATGATAGGCTTAGCAACATCAAGTTCGAGGAATTTTACATGCATGGACTCTACAACTTTAGCACCTCTACTAGGACAGAAGAACCTGTATCCTTTAGCTCGATCTAGATATCTAATGAAGAAAAAAAGACTAGTTTTGGGGTCAAGCTTTGTCTCAAAGAGATTATATATTTTAACCTCTGCGGGGCAACCCCAGACACATAGATGGTTCAAATTAGGTTTTCTACGTGTCCAAAGCTTAAAAGGTGTTTTTGGAACTAATTTACTAGGAACTTTGTTTAGTATATAGAGAGATGTTTTCAAAGCGTCACCCCACAAAAATTCTGGTAAATTACACCTACTCATCATGCTTCTCATCATATCCTTAAGAGTGCGGTTTTGCCTTTCGGTTACACCATTTTGTCCAGGAGTACTAGGCATGATGTATTATTGAAAAATTCCACAATCCTTCAAGTATTTTTCAAAAGACCCCATATGTTGCCCATTAGAATCATATCTACCATAATACTCTCCACCACTGTCAGAACACACCACCTTTATCATCTTTCCTAGTTTCTTTTCAACCTCGGTTTTAAAGATTTTAAACTTTTCAAGTGCTTATGATTTTTCCTTAATCAAGTAAAGATAGCCAATTCGGAAAAAATCATCAATGAAAATGATAAAGGATTTATTACCACAAATAGTAGGAGAAATGGACCTGCTAATATATGTATGAATAATTTTCAAAAGGTCTGAACGTCTAGTGTAACCTTTCTTATTGGTCTTAGTAAATTTTTCTCTAATACAATCCACATAAGTCCCCAAAACATTGAAATCCAAGGAAGATAAAATGTCATCTCTAATAATGAACTCCATGGCACCCTCATTGTTATCATATTTCATGTTCATGAGTTGTTTCATTAAATATCCAGATTTCAACATTATCAGATATATGAAACCTCTCTCCAATAGAAGTAAGATACTCTTTAGAATTCTCTTTTTCAATCAATTCACTTATCAAATGTTCAAAAATGGTCCTCTTAATAGCACACAAGCTAAGTCGGTCACTCCTCTTCCACTTAGTTAATTTTTCTCTCTCTTCAGGTGTACCTATGATCATTGATTACATGTTTGGTTTCACGTAGTGTCATGTCAAGATCTACAATCCCTATTGAAAACTCTAAGTATTGCTTCAATTTTTTAAAATTAGGCCCATTGGTGATATCAATAGAAGCATAATAATTATTCATGGAGAAGTAATGATATTAATAGAAGCAGAACAATTGTTCACGGAGAAGTTTACCGTTGAGACAAAACAGGAATCAATTAATAAGGGCAAGATATATCTTCAATGAACATAAGCTATCACGAAGAGGCCAACATTATCATGCAACCCCCTTTGGGTGGAATGCGCAAACTCAGGTCACAACAAGGCTCAGAATATTAGATGAGTTACTCAATGAGCATACATTAGGTTCGAAAATCTATCTCTTTTGGGTAGATAAATTCTCTAAACCAAAACACCTCCAACAACTTCATCCACAAATTTCAAGAATAAGCTACTTAGTAAGCACACATTAGATTTACAAATTTATCTCCTTTGAATAGATAAATCCATTAGGCCAATGCATCTTCAAGGGTTATATCCTTAATTAACCATAATTTCTACATACAATTGTCTTCCTTTGGGAAGTCAATCATGACTGAAAACTATTCCTCAAACTACAAAGAAACTTTTATAAATTAAAAGGAGTGATATCACTTTGGTGATAATCAAACACAATAATTTATAAAAATTCTTGCATAGAAATCAAATTTCTCTTAAAAAAATCAAGAATCAGTCATGAACTTCAACAATATATTCCCAATAAGTTTTATCATCAACTGTGTCAACTTCAATAGAAGAGATATTACATAGTATTTCAAAATATTTGACAAAAACAAATACTTATATCACAAAATCATACAAAGTAATATTCAATTTCAATTGAATCCATCAAAAAAACTTACATGTATATTTTTTGCCATCAAGTTATCACACATTATGGAAAGTGACGGTATCGCAGTTGAAAAGATTCATATTATAATTTTTCAATTGATAATACAATTGAAATAGTCAACAAAAAAATTGGAGTGGTACTGTATCACAACAATTCTAGATTCAATTGATTTTTGTTAGAAAATCGGGTATGATAATTCTGGATAACTTCGAAGAATCGTGTTCGTACACTTTCCGAACAAAGTATTTCGACCCTATTCTTGCCTGGGTTCACGAAATCTTTGTGGGGATAATTCTTGAAGAACAATTTGTTTCTGGAAAAGAGAAATGTTCAGGAATGTAGAGAGAAAGTTTGGTTTCGTTATATATCCTTTTTAAACTGAGGCCAAATGACTCCTTATATAGGAGATCAATAACAGAAACCGAAAAGACGCAACTGTTCAGAAACGGTTACGTCGGTTGGGAAAGAATTCAACTGTTCAAAAGAAAAATTCGAATGGGCCGCTGCCCCGCACCCCGCCAGGGGCTTCGCCCCTTGGAACCCCGTTTCAATTATTCGCATTCAATTATACGTTGGCTCGACGAGCGTGCACTCCGCACTACCCCTAACTCGTTTCCAAGCTTTAACGCATAATTGCATCGGCCTGTAGTAAATCACATTACTACTAAAATACATTGATGATACTAAAATCGCCAACAAATCCCCCCCATTTTAGTGTAATCCTTGATTTACTCAGTATATACAATAATATATACAAGGGTATAACACACAGGTATAACGATCAAACAAATGCATAAATGAAAATGTCTTGTGATTGAATTTTCATCTTAGTACAAATACACATTCCAAATACTCGAAAATCGGGGTGTCATAGCGATTGAACCCGTCAATCCATTTGAGTGTCTGAAGATATAATACACATATGTTTCTTACAATACTCTACTATTCATACTTGACACTTTACAAGCCATGTGTCCTTATCCATTAATAAGCATATAGGAAGCCAAGTCCGAGCTTCTTAAAGCGGCAAAACTTCATGCTCACATATGTGATTCTTTTAATCTTGCACCTGCATTTGCAATTTTCCAAAAGAACCATTAAGAAGATATAATTCAACCTAGCTATCACTTGCAGGTCTGAGCACATACCTTGGGAAGATAAACATAATTGCTCCAATCTCTAACTATGATCTTTCCACATTGAATTTTGCTTCTAATGTTGTATTAGAAGGGAATTGGGTATACCATAGCTAATATATTTAAATGGACTTTAATCCCATCCCAATTACCGACTTCTTCACTAAGTCTCTAGCTAACCCCTTCGTCAAGTGGTCAGCTAAGTTTTGTTGCGACCGAACAAACTCAATAGATATCACCCCATTCAGGATTAATTCCCTAATCATACTATGTCTAACACCCAAATGTCTAGACTTTCCATTGTATATTTGACTATAAGCTTAGCCAATGTGGCAGTACTATCACAACGGATAGAAATTGGTGATATCGGTTTAGGCCATATCGGAATCTCATATACCAAATTCCTTAGCCATTCCGCTTCTTTACCAGCAGCAGCTAATGCTACAAACTCAGATTCCACTGTGGAACCAATTATACATGTTTGCTTCTTGGAAGCCCATGAGATGGCACCTCCCCCAAGCAAGAACACCCATCCACTTGTAGAGGATGAATCTTCAGCATTATTTATCCAACTAGCATCCGAATAACCCTCTAACATCGAAGGAAATCCCATATATGACAATCCATAATTCATTGTACCCTTCAAGTACTTGAATACCCTAGTTATCGCATGCCAATGATGTCTACTAGGATTACTAGTAAATCTGCTCAACTTTCCAACCGCATAAGCAATATCCGGTCTAGTGCTAATCATAGCATACATCAAAGAGCCTATAGCTTTTGAATATTCAAGTTGATCCACAGGTTTACCTGTATTTGGCATAAGCTTTTCTTCCGGATCCATGGGAGTACTTACTGGAGAACAACTTTCATAGTTGAACTTCTTGAGTATTTTCTCAATGTAATGAGATTGCGTAATTACAATCCCCTTATTCTCCCGTTTAATCTTAATACCAAGAATAACGTTCGCTTCTCCCATATCCTTCATGGAGAACTTAGATGACAAGAAATTCTTCGTTTTATCAACTTGATTTTGGTCGGTGCCAAAGATCAACATGTCATCAACATATAAACAAATGAAAACTCCTTTACCGGAAGTATCAAATTTGCTATATACACATTTGTCAGCTTGGTTTAGAATGAAACCATTAGACAAAACAACCTCATCAAACTTTTGATGCCACTGCTTCGGAGCTTGTTTTAGTCCATACAACGACTTAACTAGCTTACACACTTTATGCTCATTACAAGGCATTACAAATCCTTCAGGTTGCTTCATATACACTTCTTCCTCCAAATCACCATTCAGAAATGTTGTTTTGACATCCATTTGATGAATCACTAGATTATGAATAGCCGCCAAGGCAATCAACAATCTAATAGTAGTGATACGGGCAACAGGAGCATAGGTATCGAAATAATCAATCCCTTCCTTTTGTCTGAAGCCTTGGATAACTAATCTAGCTTTAAACTTGTCAATTGTACCATTGACTTTTATCTTCTTTTTGAAGATCCATTTGCAACCCAATGGTTTGCAACCTGGTGGTAAATCAGATAATACCCAAGTATTATTTTCCATGATAGAACCAATCTCTTCGTCAATTGCTTCTTTCCAAAAAGCAGAATCTCGAGATTTCACAGCTTCATCATACGTTCTTGGATCCTCCTCTATACTATAGCAATAATAGTATTGAGTGTCAATCTGATCCTTTGATCCCTCAACTAAATATAGTTGAAAATCAGATCCATAAGATCTAGATTTTCTAGCTCTTTTGCTCCTACGGGGTTCAAGTGTCTCACTTGGCACATCATTTGAGTGATCATCCCTTAGAGATTCATCTGAATTAGGTATAGAGTCCTTTGGTCTAGGTATAGAAGAGAAACAATTCTCATCAAATATGACATCTCTCGATTCTATAATTATGTTAATAGAAATCGAGTCATTAGGTTCTATTACATAAAACCTATAGGCCTTGGAGTGCTCAGCATATCCAACAAAAATGCAAGTTACACCCTTTTCACCCAAAGTTTTCCTTTTTGAGTCCGGGAGTCTAACCACGACCCTACAACCCCAAACACATAGAAATGTTAAGTTGGGTTGTTTCTTATACCAAAGTTCATATGGGGTAGTCTTATTCCTTTTATTAGGAACCCTATTTAACAAATAGCAAGCCGTTAACATAGCTTCTCCCCAAAACCCTTCACTCAAACCAGAGTAAGATAACATGGCATTCACCATTTCCTTAAGCACTCTATTTTTCCTTTCAGCCACACCATTTTGTTGAGGTGTATAAGGTGTCGTAGCCTCATGAATGATTCCTACGGATTGGAAAAATACAAAATCATAATATTCACCACCTCTATCTGTACGTAATGTTTTAATCAACACATTTTGTTACACTTCAACTTCAGTTTTATAAATTTTGAATTTATCTAAGGATTCGTGCTTAGCGTGCAGCAAATAAACATAGCAGAATCTAGATGCATCATCTATGAAAGTGACAAAATATTTTTTATGTCCTAATGATGGAGTAGCATGCAAATCACATAAATCACTATGTATCAACTCAAGAATGACAGATTTCCTTGTTATACTTTTAAAAGGTTGCCTAGTGATCTTTGTTAACATGCAAGTTTTACAATTTTCTACATTTTTATCAAAAACAGGAATTAAATCATCTTTAGACATTTCATGCATTCTTTTATAATGTACGTGTCCTAGACGAGCATGCCATAACGATGAATTGATAACATTCGAAGAGGACATAAATACAGAACCAGAATCATTAGGAACTCCATTCAAATTCATCATAAACATACCATTATTATAATATCCAAATCCTACAAACACACCAGACTTCGATAAAACATATTTATCGGATTCACACACTTGCTTGTATCCAAGCTTATTTAATACAGGACCAGAAATTAAATCCTTACGTAGTTTAGGAACATACAAAACATTAAACAAAGTAATAGTCTTTCCAGAACTGAATTCTAGCACCATGTTTCCTTTGCCTTCAACGGGAGCGAAGTGATCATCTCCCATGTAGAGGACAGAACCATCTTCCACTGGAACAAGAGTCTTGAACCAGAAACGATCCTTGCAAACATGTGTTGTAGCGCCAGAATCAATCCACCACGCGATAGCATCATCCTGCACATAGAATGCTTCAGAATTTAGTGAAACCGAATGTTTAATCAAACTATTCAAATCACGAATTGATTTCTGACCTTGGTTTTCGGATTGGTCCTTAGACCCCTTTCCTGAACCACTTGCATTCGCGTTATCATGCTTTTTGCCGGAACGGCAATCCTTCTTGAAGTGGCCTGTTTTGCCACACTTCCAGAATTCTAGTTTCGGTTTCTTGTTAGCACCGAAACTGCCCTTATTGTTCTTGAAAGCACGCTTCTTTCCTTTGTTTTTGTTGTTACCGTTCTTACCACCCTCTTCGACCATATTAACCGAAGGTCCAACAATTTCTTTGCCTTTTCCTTTGTCATCCTCCTGCGCTCTTAGAGATTCTTCTATGCGCAAGTGACTTCCAAGTTGGATCAAAGACAGTTCGTCTTTTCCATGCTTCAGATTGTGTTTGAAATCCTTCCACAAAGGAGGCAACTTGTCTATGATGCTTGAGACAGATATTGTTTCATCCATCTTCAATCCGTGTTGTGTGAACTGTCCAAGGATTCGGAGGAGTTCATTGAATTGTTCCATGACAAGCCTCGATTCAACCATTATGTAATTGTTGAAATCGGTTACCAGGAACTTTTTACTGGATGAGTCCTCTGCCATGTACTTGGATTCGAGACAATCCCACAATTCCTTTGCAGATTCTATGTTTTGATAAATATCAAATAAGGGATCAGACATACCGTTAAGAATGTGCCCTCTGCATATGTAGTCGCCGTTCTCCCATTTTGATCTGCGTCTTAGATTTTCAACCGTGTCTTCCTCCAGAAGTTCTGGAATCGGTGTAGACAGGACGTGCACCACCTTCAACGTTGTCAACATGAAATGCATATTCTTCTGCCAACGCCTGAAGTCTTGTCCTTGAAACTTGTCCAATTTTCCGAAGTTTGTAGTCATCTCCTTGACGGTGCTTCCTCCATCCATGATTATCATAAATTACTTTGTTCGTTTGTTAGAAAATCAGGTATGATAATCCTGGATAACTTCGAAGAATCGTGTTCGTACACTTTCCGAACAAAGTATTTCGACCCTATTCTTGCCTGGGTTCACGAAATCTTTGTGGGGATAATTCTTGAAGAACAATTTGTTTCTGGCAAAGAGAAATGTTCAGGAATGTAGAGAGAAAGTTTGGTTTCGTTATATATCCTTTTTAAACTGAGGCCAAATGACTCCTTATATAGGAGATCAATAACAGAAACCGAAAAGACGCAACTGTTCAGAAACGGTTACGTCGGTTGGGAAAGAATTCAACTGTTCAAAAGAAAAATTCGAACGGGCCGCTGCCCCGCACCCCGCCAGGGGCTTCGCCCCTTGGAACCCCGTTTCAATTATTCGCATTCAATTATACGTTGGCTCGACGAGCGTGCACTCCGCACTACCCCTAACTCGTTTCCAAGCTTTAACGCATAATTGCATCGGCCTGTAGTAAATCACATTTATACTAAAATACATTGATGATACTAAAATCACCAACAATTTTTATATATTTCCATTATAATCAAATCTTATTCATTCTATGCAGAATTTTGTTTGAGAAAAGAAAACTTGATAGATATAAGTCATGCTAAAGTGGTACGTTTCTATGAGTATTCTATCCACCACATATTTTTTGTTCACATCAATCAGATTTCAAATACTCTTTAATTAAAAAGATTATTTAATTAATAAAATAATTTATTTATACACCACTGCTCTTTAATTAAAAAGATTATTTAATTAATAAAATAATTTATTTATACACCACTGCAGAATCATAATTTATCCGTTTTTCACAAACTAAAATTACAATAAGCTATATCCCACAAAATATCATATCTAACAATATATGTTCACCGCGTTGATATATTAACTAGTCAAAAACGTTTGGCATCATTATGAACAATTGTTGTTATTTTCATATGTGATCATGACTATCATGAAAGAGTTAAAAATAAGTGAAAGGTCGGTAAGAAGAAAAAATGAGCACCGATTGCCAACAATATTCTTAAATTACAATAAGGTTGATCAATCTAATAATATTGGTAAAGAGACTAACATCATACACTATACATATACTACTTAATAATTTTTCTACTACGTGTAATGTTTCTTGAAGCTCTCCTAAGTGCTCCAAAACAATTTAATTGAAGTAGACATAGCGTGACTTTCTTACATTATAAAGTTATCAAACAATTCTCTGTTTATTACATGGCTAAAACTTTGAAATATGTATGTGCTATGATCGTCTTTCATTTTTTCTTTGTTATTGCAACAGAAGTTAGTGGTAAGCTTTTTTCCATAATTTTTTTCTTCATCTTATATACATTATTTTATCCAAATTATTCTAGGGCATTGCATAATTCTTGTTTTACATAACAGCATTTCTTGAACGCTGCCACGAAGATTCTGATTGTCCAAATTCGTGTCAACCTCGTAAGATTGTATATTGCTTTTGGAATCATTGCTATTGTGTGTATAGTAGTTAGGTTTGAACTTTATTTCAGAATAGCCTTCTATGTTGTATTTTTGAAGAATTAGTGTTTTAGTTTTTATATTATGTTTGTATTCTTAGTTTTTTTTAAATAAGGTTGATTACAAAAATATGTGTAATATTTTAAGATTAAGATAATTCATATAGACATGCGGGTCGAGTACATTGGCCCCTATAGTTATACTTCATTGTCTTTCTAAAGCCTCCTACATCCAACATCCTCCTTCTTTGTTGCATCATACCTATGATGGAATTAAATCAATAAAAACTGTTCTGCGATCGCGAAAATGATCGCGATAAAATGGTATTAGTAGATGTCGATATCGTTACTGTTATCATCATTTTTATATTGAATAATAAATTATGGTTAAGTCACACCGCAACGACCACAATCAATGTCACGACACGGTTACCGATCAAAATCACAAAAGCATGTGTAAAATTAATGGACTGACAAATTGATCTTAAGAAACACCTGGTTCCATTGAGAAAAGTCTTTTGTAAGTGATCCTGATCAAATATAAAGATCTAAAGATGATCAATAGACACTTGATAATTTATGTGATTTTTCCTCAATCATCACTCCTTATTCTTTCTTGAATTCTCTTTAGATAGGGATAAGATATTATTTGCTTACATACGCTATATTAAAGACCATAGCTAATGGAGGAGCCAGGACCCTGGTCCGAGGGGTGAAAAATAAATAAATTTAAGATCAAAAGATTTAAAGGTGCAAATAAAATATTTCAAGGGTTCAAAGTGCTATTTTTATAGACATTTTGGTGCATTTAAGTGTCTGACCATAGCCTATATATAGGGTGATGGCCAATTAGGACTCTCAATATTTTGAAATGTATCATCATGACATTCACTTATATATATGGGTGGCAAACGGGAATGTTCGCCCCGTTTAGCCCTACCCTGCAAAAACTTACAAAAAATCGGTATGGGTCAGACATTGTGTATGGCGTCGACTTAAAATCTTTGCATGTCCCGCAAAAAATGAGAGGGATGGGATGGGTTCGCGGACACTGCATCTCTTTTGTCTAAAAAAATTGTTAATGCCCTTGCCCGCAAAAGTCCACCAGAAAATAGGGAGAACATATTAGAGGGTGTGAGCTTAAAACGTTAACCAACCCCGCGAAAAAGCGCGAGCAAAACGGATGTGTCCAACGAGGCGGACGCGTTTTTCCATCCCTACTCATATTTGAGTTCATACCTAACTAATTAATCAATTTCTAAACTAAAATCTAATTAGTCTTTTTTAACTTATTTGATCGGTTAATCAATTAAGACTCTTAATTTGATAAATAGTTAATATAATCAATATAAATATATTCTCCCACATAATAAATATTGGAATATAATAATAAAATAATATTTATATATAAAATATTTCAACAATCTTTCACTTACAATATATCTTAATAATTATATCATGATTTTTAGGCGCACAATCAAATGTTATTTATCTTTAAATTTCAACTTTACAATGGGGTTCACTTCACACATTAGTGATGAGACCCCTATGGTTATTGTCAATGATGTATAACATGATATAACCCCAATGATCACCACATCAATGTATTTGATGACATAAATGAATATGGATGAGTGACATGAAAATGTCATGTTTTGTGATCTCTAAATCATGCCAATTTCCAAATGGTCAAACTAAAATCTTTATTAAGATCAAACTAAACTTTCTTAGGGCCAATTCAAAATTAAAATATTTACACCTAAAAAAACTTAATATTTTAATAACAATGATACCTTGTAAATTTTATTTATGAACAAAAATCAAATATAACATAAATTTTATACCAAAATAAAATCAAAAAATAAAACCTAGAAAAAAAAAGGAAAAGACTCTCGTTAATCTAAGACAATCTCCAAAATAAGACCCATGTTAGTAACATGCTCACGAAAAGCCTTTGGTGTTAAAAATTTGGGTACTGGACTAACTAAAGTTAAGTTTGTCCCTATATACTCTATCAAAATTTGTTTCTCCTAAACTCTTTCTTTCACAACAAGATACTTGTGATCGATAAATTTAAAATTTGTAGGACTCATATTGTTGATTGATTGTAGCACAACTGCCTTATTATAACAATAAATCTCCAAGGGTCTTTCGATGCTCCCAATGATGTAGCATCGAAAGAAATTCACATGGTAGAGGGACGCACTAAAGTCTGTTTGGCAGACTTCGATGCCTCAAAGCAAGCGACAAACTCTACTACCATGGTAGAGGGACGCACTAAAGTCTGTTTGGCAGACTTCCAAGAGTCGGCTCCTCCAGCTAAGAAGAAGATGTAACTATATATGGAATGTCTACTATCTAGACACCCTACAAAATCAGAGTCAGAATATCCAATGATCTCCATGTTATCTAACTTCTCACAAGTGAGCACGAAGTCTCTGATTCTCTTGTGGTAGTTGTTGCAATTTAGAAAGCAAGTTCTATTTCATCATCTCCACAAAGAATGATTGTGTTTTAAAGTCTATTCGATATTTACTATGACTTTAATAATGGTTTATCAATTTTTTTATTGTTTATGACTAAAGAAAGTAAAATAACAAAAAGTAAAATGAATTTTGGTGTTCACCAATTGACAAAACTTGTTGGAGTTAGATTTTATCGACCTATTCTTATGTAATATCATTGATCAGTAATATGAAATTCTAATACGCTGTTAATATTACCGCTTTTTGCTCTCATCGTATCTCATGTACAAGTCAATAATGTGAGATCAATCATATTACCTACTAGACGATCTCTCAGCCGATTGACTAATACGATAGCATTAAGTTTCAATAGTTCATATGAAACTAAGCCTAAATATATGACTAGACTTTAGCATATCTAATAGATGAAAAACTTGGATCTAGTAATGACTTGTACCTTTTGCATATCCACTCGTGCCATAAAAATATATTTTAGGTAGCTAATCTAAAAAAAGCATCAAGGACAAAGAATTCATCAATATTAAAGCTTAAGATAAATTACATAGAATGCCATGATCGAGACCAAGACACGAGTATTAGTACGATGGCATTTAATCCCAATAAAAGAGAAATTAGTTATACTTACTCACTATAGGTTTACATTTAAGCCTCAAAAGAAATACATTGAAACATATGTTGTTAATTCCTCAGACAATGCTTCCGCCATCAATTTTCCTCTCATTTACTCTCGTGTTGTACTTCTGGTATATAATGGACTTCTCTCACTCCTACCAAGAAAAATACCTAATTACAGCAATTTATTTCCAAATGAACTACTTGCACCCTTGTAGTGATATATTTGTAAAGACCCGCCAAGGACGAGGAAATAGTGACCCGCCAATAAAGGGTGACACCTTTCTTCCGCCTGCGCTTAAGGGAAACCCCATATTTAACGACCCTACTCACCTCGTTGTGAAAAATATGGGAAAAGACACGTCTCAATCAGAGAAAATTCAGAGTCAACAAAGAAAATTGAGTCTTCCTAGAAAGTATGGATTCAACGGTCCATTTTTATGAATAAGTGGGTGGTTATCATTCCCAAGAAACCCTAGATTCGGGCCTATGAGTCTCTATAAATACCTCATCTCTTGCGTGTCAGAACAACTCACAACATACACAAAATAGCTAGAGAATACAGAGCTTTTCACTTCACGTGAGTTTTCTCTCTCCATAGCCAAAAACGCCACCGAACAAGGTTTCTCACCACCATGAGCAATCTCTAAACTAGACAAAATTACTAAGGCCTCTGGCCACCCTTACCAACATAGGGTGTCATGAATTTTTTACTTTTTGGAAAGCACAATGGCATCCACCGTGGGGTCTCGGTAAAGCTAATTTGGCCCAAACCTTTCATCATTATTTCCTTCCCTCAAAACGGCAAAAAAGATATCCATACTCCACAGTTAACACTATAGTCTGAGGTTTTGCCGATGGATGGAGCTCTAGCTCCTCCTGAAGGAAATACACAAGGCATTTGCTGACTAAAAATATGATATCTCCAGGAATATCCATAACTAAACGGAGAGGACCATTGGCCAACCTCACTTTCTCCAGCAACGACGCCATCGGATTATTCCCTCATGATACATACCCCATGGTCATCACTGTGCAACATGGTAACTAGGATATCACGTGAGTCTTGATAGACCCGGGAAGCTCATCTGACATCATATTCTGGAACACCTTTCATAAAATCCAACTTGATCTCACCAATATTAAGGTGTTTTAGGGTTCGCTCGTAGGTCTGTCAGGCTAACAGGTGTAAGTAAGGAGCCACATAACTCTAGATATAACCTGCAATGTATGAGAAGATTCCAAGGAGATTGAATTCAACTACCTTAAAGTGGATGCTTTATTTCCCTAATTTTATCCTTGGAAGGCCAACCATTAACTTGTTAGGGGCGATTATATCCACCTAGTACCTAGTGCTGAAATACCCACTACCCAGCTGGCGATTCAGGAAGGTTCGAGGAGACCAAAAACCGCCTAATAATGTTATTAGATTAGCTTGACGATGGAAATGAAAAAGTTCACCCTTGAGGTTGTCCCATTTCCTGAAGCACTAGACATAAACACTGTAAGTTTGGATCCCAAACTAGGCTTGCAAAATGAGAGGCTCGCACTCATAAAGGATCTGAAAAAGGTTCAAATAGGCCATTTGGCTCAACAAGTGACAAAAATTGGAACCTCGCTTTCCAAATAGGAAGAGCACAAACTAGTCAACCAACTCATTAGAAATGTCAAGTTTTTTGTCTGGCCCCCTTCTCACATGCTAGGTATAGACACCAAAGTGGCGTGTTATCTCCTCATCTTCAACTCCTCTACAAGACTAGTGTCATAAAGAAAGAAAACAATTGGCGATGAGAAGATATTCACCACCGGAAAAAAGGTAAACATGTTATCCAACATAAATTTCATTACAGAAACATGATACCCAACCTTGTTGGCTGATGTGGTGTTGGTGAAGAAAGAATAAAATCAGTGGCGTATGTGTGTAGACTTCACTGACCTTAATATGGTTGGTCTCAAAGACCCTTATCCCCTGCCAGATATTGATCGCCTGATTGATGAGTCTTCGAGCTATTGCATGCTAAGTTGTGGATCCCTTCAATGTTCCAAAGACGACATTCATGTCAACCCATGCCAACTACTATTATAATGTCATGCCTTTCGGGGTCAATAACTCTAACGCCACCTACCAATGACTCATGTACATCATATTCTCCCACCAAATAGGGAAGAAATTGCAATTCTACGTTGACGATATAATAGTGAAGACTGTCGAAGGACATTGTCAAGAAACATACTTGGAAGATGTCCTATAATTAGTCATGAAGTACAACATGCGCCCGAATCTTGCCAAGTTCTCCTTCCGGGTGCAGGAGAGAAGTTTCCTTGGCTTCATGTTGATGAAGAGGGGGATTCAAGAAAACCCAAACAAATTCCAGGTTTTCATTGACATGAGAAGCCCCACAAATATCAGAGAGGTTCAATAACTGACGGGTCGCATCACAACTTTATCTCGTTTTCTCTCTTGTGTAGGAGATAAGCATTTATGTAATCTTTCATCCTAAAAAAGAAGGAGAAGTTCGAGTGGATAAGGAAATGCACTGAGGTGTTCTCAAGAATAAAGATCTTCATCACATCATCTTTTATCCTCACTCTCCCAAAAGATGGGATCCCTTTTCTCCTTTACCTCTCAATCACAGGCCACATGACGAGTTCAACACTTGTCCAAGAAATAGACAAGACAGAGCATCCTGTGTATTTCATAAGCAATATGTTCAATGGCGTAAAGTCACACACTATCAAAAGATAGAGAAGCTAACCATGACCATCGTTGTGGCGAGGAAACATTGACCTTATTTTGAAGGTCATAAATTATTTGTGAAAACCAACTACCCTGTCTAGTAGGTCCTTAAGAAGTCCGACCTGGTGGGAAGGATGGTATCTTGGGCAATGGAGCTTTCAGACTATGACATCCAATATGTATCAAGAGGAAGCATCGAATCCCATGTTCTAGAATATTTTTTTGGAGGAATTCATGTTGCCAATAGACAAAGAAGCACCCTCAGAATGGACACTATTAGTTGACGAAGCCTCAAACGTTAAAGGGAGTGGTACCAAGATAGTGTTAGAAGTCTTAGGCGTCCTACTAATTGAACAACAATTGAAATTCGAATTCAGGGCTAGCAACAACCAGACCGAATACAAAGCTCTCATAACCAACATGATTCTCGCCCTTAAAATGAGTGCCTCCAAGTTAAATGCAAAATGTGATTCCTATTTGGTCGCCAATCAAGTCGTCGGGGAGTACGAAGCAAAGGAACCACGACTCAAAAGATATCTCCACAAAGTACGAAGTTTACCAACGTGCTTTAAATCTTTTCAAGTGAAGTATATTCCTAGGGAACAAAACATCATAACACACCTTCTGTCTAAATTCGCCACCACGAAGATGGCGGAGGTACAATCGGACAGTAATACAAGAGACCCTTGTCACCCCTAACATTGATGCGGATGAAATATGCACCCTAGAAGTTTCCCCTGACTCAAGTTGGATGCCTCCCATATTATGTAATCTGCAGGAGGACGAACTCTATCTGGATGAAGTGGAAGCGAAAAAGGTCCAGAAATTGACCTCCAAGTATATTCTCATAGCGGTAAAACTCTATAAGATGGACAACGTTCCCCAATTATATGGTGTTTATGAGAGCATGAAATTGCCCTGGTCCTTGTAAAAGTTCACCAAGGGGAATACGACATTCACATTGCCGGCAAACCTCTCGCCTGAAAACTACTTAGGAAAGGTTATTATTGGCCAACCTTGTTAAAAGACAGTGTGGCGTTTGTCAAGAAGTGTGACATGTTTTAGAGACATGCCAACCTTCACCATGCCCCAACTGACCTCTTTCACTCTATGACATCACCCTAGCCTTTCTACTAGTGGGGGTGGATATTTTGGATCAGTTCCCACTAGAGTCGGGGTAGCTAAAATGCATGATCGTGAGAGTCAACTCCTTTACAAAATTGATATAGGCAACAACCTTTTCAAAGATTACAATAAATAAATTTCTTTATTTCTACTAGTAGAGAATCATGTGCAGATTCAAGCTGTCAGGTGTCATCGTCTCCGACAATAGAACATAATTGGACAGAATCGTGATCATTGACTTTTTCCCCGAATCGGATGTACAAATAAAGTTTGTCTCTATTTTTCACCCATAATCCAATGTACAAGCAGAGTCGGAGAACAAGGTGATCTTAAAAGGGATCAAGAAGAAGTTGGATAACACCTAGGGGTTGTGGGCTAATTTACTCCATGAAATATAATGGTCATACCATACCATTCCCCACTCAACTACCAAGGATACCCCATTTACCATGGTATATGGGTCAGAAACTATGCTTCTCGTCCAGATCAACACGCCCTCATGGCATCATTCTCAGTTGAAACATGAAGTGAACGAGGCAGGCCTAAAGTGCATTGTTGATTTGATCAATGAAGTAAGAGACATAACCCACATTCGGGAGTTCGCCGCCAAGAAAAGTGTGAATAGAAGATATAACTCCACGACAATGCCAAGAAAAATTCAAGAGGGTGACTTGTTGTTGAGAGAAGTGGTTTTACTTGCGAAGTAGGGAAAATTGCAGCCCAACTTGGAAGGTCAATTCCACATATTCCAGAAGCTGCCACATGGAACCTATAAGCTACAAGAATTGGATGGGAGACTCATCCCCAATACTTGGAATTACATCGATCTAAAATATTATTATAGTTAAGTTATTCATGAATTTTCATAGGGAGGGAGAGCCTTCACTTATGTACGAATTTTTTTAACAATTTTGATCAAGGAGAATTCTTTGGTTTTGTTGTTATGTACGATGCACTTAAATATGTTATACTTCTAGAGGAAGATACTTTCCGCCATTCAACAAAATACAAACACATTGGACTTTCATAGGAAGGTCATTGTCTCCTCTCAACGCAATAAAAATATGCTAGACTTCCATAAGAAGATCTCGGTCGCCTCTCAGGTAAAATACAAACATGTTATATTTTCTCAAGAAGATCCTTGTTTCCCTTAGATGTAATACATATGAGCTACACGCTGGGGGGTGGGTACCTCACCTCGACGCCTCTCCTAATGGACTTAGCCCCACTAGACATGCTTAATGCATGTTCTCTCTCGAAGGAGTTAGAGTCCCATCTAACAGACTCATTTGAATGCCTCACCTGACAGACTTATAATCTCCTCAGACAAGGTTCGAACTAAGTTCTTGCCTAAGGGACTAAACCAAATTTTCTCTCGAGAGACTTAACTTGAAATTATTTCATGGGGGTCTCTAATAAAGTCTTTCTTAAGAGACTCAACGCCTCATCTGAGGGACTTAGCACCCCATAAAACAAGCTCAATAAATGATATTTCCTGAAGGACTTTGAGTCTCATCTACCAAGCTTATCTAAATTCATATCCCCAGGGATTTAGAACTCCTCAAACAAAGTTCATACCAAGGTCTTGCCTAAGGGGCTTGACCAAAGTCTAACCCAAGAAACTTAAGTTAAATATCTTGCTTGAGGGTCTTAATCGAATTATTTCCCAAGACACTGAATTCTTCACCTGAGGGACTTAACTCCCCATCAGACAGGTTGAATGCATGATCTCACCTAAGGACTTAGAGTCCTATCTAACAGACTTATCTGAATGTTTCACCTTAGGGACTTAAAATATCCTCAGACAAGGTTCAGACTTAGGTATGGCCTAAGGGACTTGACCAAAGTCTGGCCCGAGAGACTTAACTTAAAATTATTTCCTGAAGGTCTCGACCAAAGTCTTGTCTAAGGGTCTTGAATGAGTCTTGCCAGAGAGACTCAATGTCTCGCCTGAGGGACTTATCTCCCCATTCGACAGGCTTAATTTATAATATCGTCTGAAGAAATTATAGTCATATCTAACAGACCCATCTGAATGCCTCTCTTGATGGATTTATAATCAACTTAGACAAGGCTCAAACTAAGGTATCGCCTAAGGAACTTGACTAACGTCTGCCTTGAGAGACTTAACTAAAAGTCTTTCCTGAGGGTCTCAACCAAAGTTTTTATAAAGAGACTCAACACCTAAACTAAGGGACTTAACACCCACCTGAAAAACTTAATGGCTCATATGTTAGACGAGTGCGGCTTATCTAGAAGGGGGGGGGGGGGTTAGTAAATCCCAAGTTAAAAAACTTTATAAAATTGTTTTGAAAAATTTAACGGCTAGCGAAAGTGATCCACGTCGAGTTGTCTAAATCAAATTGTTATCAAAAAGCTCGGATATGCGTATATAGAATCAAGTTATGATAATGAGAAAATTTTTATAAAAATACTTTTAACCACAATCACTTGAATGCTACACTAATGGTAAAGTCTATTTCCAATGATAAAATACACAAAAACGCAATTGAGACAAATTATTGAACACCTTGTGTGCAATCAATGTCGTTAAGAATTTTGTATGGTTTTATTGATTTGGAAATTCAACCACAATCTAATAGATTGTGATCAAATCAACAAAACCTTTTTCAAAAGGTTATAAAAAAGTTCAACCAAACTTGTTGATCGTATAATCAAAGAATTCATCAATTTGCAAATGAAAAGTAAAAGAGAGAGAGAGAGAGAGAGAGAGAGAGAGAGAGAGAGAGAGAGAGAGAGAGATAGAGAGAGAGAGTACACAAGAATTTGTTTAGGTAGTTCCCCAATCGGCCTCGTTATAGATATGTCTTCCCTCAATTTGAACTCTAATTGAGATAATGAAAATTAACCTTACTTTATAAAAGTAGTTTACAAGAGAAATGTAGCAATACAACCCCATAAACCATAAGTTTGATGTTGATTCTAACACTTTCTCTTCTCTTTATCTAAGCTTGATCAAGTCACAAACAATACCAATTTGATCCATCCACCGTCTCACACTACTCTTTTGCAAGAAACCCCCATTCTATAAAGCTTTCACTCGATCAAATCCAAATTGAGTATTGTTGTCACCCAAGATTTACCAAGATGATCCACCGTCTCATACTACTCCTTTGGAAGAAACTGTCATTCTTCAAATCTTTCACTCGGTCGAATCTAAATTGTAAATTGTTGTCACCCAGTATTTACCAAGATGATCTACCATCTCACTCTACTCCTTTGCAAGAAACCTTTGTTCTTCAAAGCTTTCACTCAATCGAATCCAACTTGCATAATCTTGTCCAAAACATTCAAAACACCAATTGATCTTGAAGGAAAACCCCAACTTGGCTTTCTTATTTGGAACCCCCAAATTTCCTCAACCCAATTTATAATTCAAAAACCTAAATTGGACGGTATCAACACTAATTCTAGATAGAACCCAAACAAAAAATGATCATGTGTAGTTTGTTTATGTGCATACATAGAAAGTAGGTTAAAGATGAAGAGAACTCTTTGATAATCCTTGTTTCGTATATGGTTGTCTCAAAACCACTTTCAGAAATGATGCATGTATGAAGTATATATATGTGTGCAAGATGGAGGCAAAAAGGAATGCAAGAGATTTAGAAAAAATGTAGAATTTTCAAGATTTTTAATGCATGTGCCGACCTATGTAAGTCATGTGTCGACTCATACATGCGGCACATCAAACAGAAGCTACATGCTTTAAAATTGACCTACATGTGTCGACTCATAACTCGTATGTCTCGACTCATAGAAGAATTTTTCTTCTATGTGTCGACCTGAAATGATTTATGTGTCAACTCATGCATTACATAAGCTACAGCCTTTAAAAATGATCCACGTGTGCCGACTCATAGCATGTATGGGTCGACACATAGACCTGTTTTTCACATAAAATCATGTTTTTAATGCATGAAACCTTTTCTAAACCATTCCTAAGTTTCCTAAAATTAAGATGTGATTTTAGACTCATAGAATACCATCCAATATACATAAATGTCAAATTGTCCTAGTTTTGACATCATACAAAACAATTCTAATAGAAAGGCGCACTCACATACTCCTATTTTTTGATGATGGCAAAACTTGTGACGATGCATTTGATGTCTTCGTGAAAGCTCCCCTTGATTGTGTGCATCATAGCTTCATAGCTTGTATATGCTTCTTCCCGTTTAACAACATCAAAAAGAGACAAATTAAGCCATTAAAGGTATCACATAGATACAACGTGTCACATATACCATATACCACACAGAGACGTTTGTAAAGAAAGAGCGTGCACTCACATACACTACATACGTGAAGTTAAATAAATAGAATTACTTAAACATAAATAGAAAGGGAATTTAAAAAACATTATAATAGTGTCATCTAAAAGCCAATACGCATAACATAACCATTGTCACACTTGAAACAAGTGATAAAATTGTCAAGACATGAGCTTAAAGACAAAAAAAAACACAAAATGCATGATGACTCAAAATATGAAATGCATCATAGAAATGCTCCATGATATGTTTGATTCAAATATATAAAAGCCCATCGCTTAAACATCATCCTCGGCCTTTAGGCATTGGCCTCACACCAAGATGCCAACATTGTCCATCATTTCCAAAGTGATGATCCAAGTAATCACACATCTTTCGGTAGAATTGTGCATAATGGTAGCGATACTCATTTTGAATAGAAATTATGTGATTTATTCTAGCAATTGTGGCAACATGATTAGAATCCATCTTATTGCGCATAGAGACAAGCGTTTTAGTCACATAAGAGGAAAAAGATTCAAAGTTGGTGTCTTGTGTTGTCATATTCTCTTGAATGAGAAGAAATCGTTCCATTTGAGCTGCTTCAAAAGCATCTCGTCTCCGATAATCCTCCTCATAGCGCTCATCTTTCTTAACCTGCATGTTTTTAAGCATTGTGATAATGGAAGGCTGATTTCCATAATTAGCACCAATTATGCTATCTTAACCAACCTCATCATCAACATCTTGCATAACTACATGAGGAGCACCAATAGGTTGATCGTCAACCACATGTGGCTCAACAACAACATCAACAAACTCAGTAGGGTCATCAAAATTATAAATTTTCTTACCATTCTTGCTAACACAAAAATAATACACTCGATGATCTTCATCCCAAAAGTATCCCATGTTGGTTAAAGTGCGATGGGAGAACTCTTGAGCCATACTAGGAGATCGATGTTGGAGATTTGGCATCCCTATGTTGAAGTAGTTTAAGATTTTGGCAATCATAGAAACATAAAAAAAATGAAGTCCCTTTGTTGCATTCTTTGATGGAAAACATCTGGGACACAAAGTAGTTTGCCCAATTAATCTGAATTTTATTCAGAAGAATATAGACAAGGTGGATTTGAGCATTCTAAATCCTTGAGTAACCACCATTCTTTTGGCGCAACATGTGAGAAACAAGCAAGAGAAAAATGAGAGGAACCATTTTCAATTAACCAGTTGTTATGATATCATAGCAATCATCAGACCGGAGAGCCCTAAGTAACTTATTCAGATGAATATTCCATTTAAAAATATGGGTGAAGGTTGGTATCTGTCACCAACGGTTCAACATTAGCACTAACAATAATAATTCCAAACAGCGACTTCCAAAGATCATCAAAAAATTATAAACCTTATTACCTATTATGAACTTGAAGGAGGAGCCACGTCTATCATGCAGCCCAGAGTAGAACACGCGAATAAGATATTCATTGTAATCTTGTGAAAGCTTCAAAAAGTAGTTAATTTGTTGATGCTCAACAAGACGAACAACATCCGGAATGTCCAAGCAGCCAGTAACAACAGGCTTCCAAACATGTTGCTTCATAACAAGGTAGTTTCAGTGTTTCTCTTCAAATTCCTCAAGACACGTAGAAGAAACCAACAAAAAATGTAGTTTCTGGAATGGTAAAGGATGTGGTAGCCTTTCCCTTACCCTTGGAATCACTCTTGTTTCTTGCAATCTTTGACGCCATGGAGAAAATTTCAAAAAGAGTTCGCACGCCAAGTGTTTGACAGAATTTGTGAAGGAGGAATGAAGTTGTTTGAGGGATATATGAGTACCCACAAACCAAAACCAGAGAAAGAGATACTTAAACACACAAAGATGACAATGAAACCTAAAAATAAATGCAAATTCAGAGTTTGGAGGACTTGAGTGTGATTTGAAAAATGTGAGGAATAAGCTTTTAGAAGAGGAAATACGAGGATAATGAATGAGAGTGATGATTGAATGAGGAGGCTTAAAGATATACTGGTAATTGGACTGTTGGATGAGATATGGTGAAGGAACATAAGAGGTATAGTGGAGTAGTTAATGACAAATGAAATTTTTCAATACACAAGAAGAAATGAAGAGGCGTGGAGATGAATACATGTATGAAGAAAGAATGAAAAAAAAAGACATAAAGCGTGTTATGAGCCGAAATGTCGGATGCATGTGTCGACCTGAACATGTCATGAGCTGACACATTCGACACATGAGTCAACACGTACTGAATCAAAATTCAAAAAATTCTAAAAACTGATTTAATGAGTCGGCCTATATGAAACATGAGTCGACACATGAAGTGCAACAAATAAAAAGTATGAAACATAAGGTTTTGGGTCAACCTTGAAAGACTCTAATTGAAACATGCATGAAGATTTTTTGAGAGACACATGTAAATGATCATTTTTAATGATTTGATAGCCATAAACATGCAAACACATATAGGCAAGCATAAAATATTAACAGTATATAATACATTTGAAGATATCAAGATGAGGTCACTATAAACACATAATTGAAACACACCATGTTTATCAATTGAAATTTTTAGAAATGAATACTCATAACATGTATCATACACAAATTATATCATATACCTTTGAAAAATAAACAGGTAAAATAAAGGACTTACTTACAAAACGAAAATTGAAATGATATTACCTCACCGTAAGAATGGCGGAGGATTCACATGCATTCCACAAGGAACTCTCAAACGAAAGTTGTAATAAATGTAAAACGTGCCACAAAACCTTTTGAAATCAACATTCTCACCATTTTTCTCTTCGACAAAGTACTAGATAGTGTGATTTGTAATGTATCCAAGAAAGTTATTGATTTGATAATCATCCTTTTTTGTTGGACTTTCATTCTTGTCCTTTTTCATGATAGTTATATTGCTCCTCCTCAGGTTTCGTCTTCTTAGGTTGATCAATCCCTTATTTGATGTCATTGAGTATGTCTTTTGAAGATACATCTACATCAGGAAACGAAATAAATTTTCCGACATTTCTCAGATATGAATCATTAAAAGTAATCTACACATATTTTGCCAATTAATGAATACTAGTTTATGTCTTCCTTGGTCACACAACCATTCTTCCTTTCCACAAAGTCAATGAAATAGGTAGACGTAACCCGTCATATGTCTTGAGCATCCACAAACGAGACCCCATATTCTCTTCATAGAGCCAAGTCATTTATCCTGCAAGATCAACAACAGATACTAGGTACCCAATCTTCTTTGGGTCCTTAAGTGTGAGTGAAATCAAGGTTGCATTTGGGCAACCATTGAAAAACACCTTTAGGAACAAAGAGTCTCATAAACTTTAATTTTTCAATAGCGTGACCTTTCTTGCAACAATAGTGACAAGATAACTTGTAATGAGATCTACCTTTGTTATTTTAATCCTTTTGAACGTATTTATACTTTTTATAGGAAGGGTTCAAAGACCATTTAAACTTTGATGGATCAATAGAAAATGTAACCTTTGGTTGTAATGCCTTGTCCAATTTAGCTTTAAGAGTGTTTACCTTTTTTTTTTCCAAATGTGACAAGTTCCACAACCAAACCATGAAGGTTCTTCATCGTCATTCTTATATTTTTGAATACCTACCATAGATTTCTTAAGAGCTTCCATTTTATTTCCAGTTTCTAAAACTGTAGCTTCTAAATGTGAAAAGATTCTTTTATTTGAAGCTAATTTTTTAAAAGCGTATGCAGCTTCTCTATGTAGATTTTCAAAAGCCTTTTGTAATTGAAAATAAGACATTTCATTAATATATTCAAGTTTAGGATGACTTACATTCTTCTTCTTCTTTTTGTTAGCTATGAAGCAAAGCTTGGTCGCTTCATCACTTGAACTTGAGCTTTCATCACTAGAAGAATCACTTTCACTCTCCCAAGCAATATAGGCTCTTCTAGGCTTGCTAGATTTCTTGTGATGGCCTTTCTCTCTATATTTCTTGATCAATGGAAAATTCATCCTACAATGACCGACTTTTCCATAATTGTAGCATGAACCTCTATGTTTACCCTTCTTACTATCACCTTCCTTTGAGGAGTTCAATAGCCTTATAAAGTTGATTAGGTTCTTGTAGGAATGTTTGACTCCATTTTTCCCCATGTACCTATTGTACCTTTTGACAAACAACCTCATTTCTTCATCATCGGAATTCTCGTCATCACTTGTTTCACAATCACTTTTCTCATTGGTTGAGGACTTTGAAATTGAAGCCTTTATAATAATAGACTTATTTTCTACCTCTTTCTCCTTGCCTTTCTCCTTCTTTATCTTTTTTTCATTCTTTTTCTCATGTTTTTCCAAGCAAGTGAGTTCTTGCTCAAGTTCTTCTAGCTTGCCAAATAAAGTTGTGAGATCAAGTGTTTTAAGATCATTCGCTTCTTTGATTGCGGCAACCTTAGGTTTCCATTCCCTATTAAGACACCTCAAAACTTTATTAGTAGCAATATAATTGGAAATAACTTACCTAGAGCATTCAAACGATTTATAAGATGTGTGGACCTCTTTTGCATATCGGCAATGGTTTCACCATGCTTCATGCAAGATAGTTCAAATTCTTGATTTAAGGTATTGATCCTAGCTTGTTTGACTTTATTAGTTCCCACATGGGAAACTTCTAATGCGTCCCACATAGCTTTGGGAGTTTCTTAATGGGAAACACGATAATATTCATCAACACCAAGTGCGGATATGAGAATATTTTGTGCCTTCTAATCATGTTACCATAATTTCTTATCATTATCACTCCATTGTGCTTTCGATTTTAGTACGATGACACATTCACCATTCGTCATTGTAATTTGATTAGGACCATTGATAATGATGTCCCATACACCCTTATCAACCGAGTTGATATGGATATGCATACAAGCTTTCCAATAGTCATAGTTTTCACTGGTAAAGATGGGCGCTCTTCTGTATTCCCCTTTAGGTTCGTAGCCATTTTTTAATAAGCGAATATTGAAGCACGAAACTAACTAGAGATTTGATACCATTTGTTAGATGAAGGAAACTTATCTATAGGGGGTGAATAGATCCCAACTTAAAATAATTTACAAAAATGGTTTTAAAAATTTTAACGGCTAACAGAAGTGACCCAGATCAAATCGTCTAAACCAAACCGCTATCGAAAAGCCCGAATATGCATATATAGAATCAAGTTATGATAATGAGAACAAATTGATCAAAATAATTTAAACCACAATCACTTGAATATTACACTAATAGTAAAGTCTATTTCCAATGACAAAATACACAATAACACAATTGAGACAAATTATCGAACACCTTGTGTGCAATCAATTTCGTTTAGAATTTTGTATGGTTTTGTTGATTTGAAAATCCAACCATATTCTAATAGATTCTGATCAACTCAACAAAACCTTTTTCAAAAGGTTATCAAAAATTTTAACCTAACGTATTGATCGCACAATCGGAGAATTTAATCATTTACAAATGAAAAGTAAAAGAGATAGATAGATAGATAGATAGATAGATAGATAGATAGATAGATAGATAGATAGATAGATAGATAGATAGATAGATAGATAGATAGATAGATAGATAGATAGATAGATAGATAGATAGATAGATAGATAGATAGATAGATAGATAGATAGATAGATAGATAGATAGATAGATAGATAGATAGATAGATAGATAGATAGATAGATAGATAGATAGATAGATAGATAGATAGATAGATAGATAGATAGATAGATAGATAGATAGATAGATAGATAGATAGATAGATAGATAGATAGATAGATAGATAGATAGATAGATAGATAGATAGATAGATAGATAGATAGATAGATAGATAGATAGATAGATAGATAGAGAGAGAGAGAGTACACAAAGATTTGTTTAGGCAGTTCCCTAATTGACATCACTATGGGTACGCTTGCAAAATTAGTTACAAGAGAAGTGTAGCAATACAACGCCACAAACCCTAAGTTTAATGTTGATTATAACACTTTCTCTTCCCTGAATCTGAGCTTGATCAAGTCACCCAACAATACCGATTTTATCCACCGTCTCACGCTACTCCTTTGCAAGAAACCCCTGTTCTTCAAAGCTTTCACTCGATCGAATCCAAATTGTGAATTGTTGTTACCCTTGATTTACCAAGATGATCCACCGTCTCACGATACTTCTTTGCAAAAAAAACCCACATTCTTCAAAGCTTTCACTCGATCGAATCTAAATTGCGAATTATTGTCACCTAATATTTACCAAGACGATCCACCGTCTCACACTACTCCTATGTAAGAAACCCCCGTTCTTCAAAGCTTTCACTCTATCGAATCCAAATTATGAATTTTGTCACCCAAAATTTACCAAGATGATCCACCGTCTCACGCTACTCCTTTGCAAGAAACCCCCGTTCTTTAAAGCTTTCACTCGATCAAATCCAACTTGCGTAATCTTGTCCAAAACCTTAAAATCCCTAATTTATCTTGAAGGAAAACCCAACTTGGTTTTCTTATTTGAAACCCCTACAGATCCTCAACCTAATTTATAATTCAACAACCTAAATTGGACATTATCAACACTGATTCTAGATGGGACCCAAACAAAAAATGATTATGTGTAGTTTGTTTGTGTGTATGCATAGAACGTAGGTTGAAGATAAAGATAACTCTATGATATTCTTGGTTTCGTATATGGTTTTCTCAAAACCATCTTTAAAAATGATGCATGTATGAAGTATATATATATATATATATATATATATATATATATATATATATATATATATATATATATATATAAGTGTGTGTGTGTGTGTGTGTGTGTGTGCAAGATAGAGGCAAAAAAGAATGCAGGAGGTTTAGAAAAAGTTCAAAATTTTAAATATTTTTAATGGACGTGCCGACCTATGTAAGTCATGTGTCGACTTATTTGATGCATGTGTCGACTCATACATGTGGCACATCAAACAGAAGCCACATGCTTTAAAATTGACCTACATGTGTCGACTCAAAACTCGTATGTGTCGACTCATTGGGGAATTTTTATTCTATGTGTCGACCTGAAATTTGTCGACTCATGCATTACAAAAGCTACAGCCTTTAAAAATGATCCATAGGTGTCGACTCATAGCATGTTAAAAAGTTCATATAGATATGTTGTCTTTTTTTCATAATAAATTGGGGTTTTATTCATTGATTGCTTGTAAAATAAGTTAGTAAGTGTCTATGTGTTTTTCATATTTTTGGAACTTATCAACTGTCACGAACTTATGATTTTTTTTTGTCCTTAAACAAAATCAATATAAATGTTTTTGAAATAACTATGAACTATGACATGATTTTTCTTCGAATGTAAGTTCAAAAGCAACATTATAAGCATCCATAAATTGTGGCATGAAGATGAAAAAATTTCTTTACCAAAGTATGATTTTAAAACATATACAGATCAACTGTCAATTATTCATCAGAATCATGATCTCATTGTGTATCACTCAAATTGTTAGTGTCCCCTGATTTATCAGACAATGCATCAATTATAGAAATATTTTGAACTTCATATAAGCAATATCACAAGATACATAATCAGTCATGGATCACTAAGGTCTTTGTTTTTTGTTGCAACAAGGATGAGCTACAAAAATCTTGGTTTTTCTAGGATTCAAATGTGTCTGGCAGATAAGAGAGCAATTTTTATACTTTACATTATTTTTAAAATTTTATCTTTTCTTTATAACCTTACAACTTAATTTTTAATGATTTATTCTTTTGTGTAAGCTTTGATATTTTGACTTTTTCTTTTCTTTCTTTTTATTTTTTATTGTTAAAGTACATTCTTTTTCTTTTTCATCGCAATCACCATTAACTACTTGATTTTCTTTCCTTTTTCAAAACTTTTTCCTTCTCCTCAACGTTATCATTTTGTACACCCTTGATATTTAAATGTTATCCTATCTTTAAGATAATGTATGAACATTATTTTTCTTTAAATCGATTAAGGGTTGAATTTTTTTTCATGTTTAAGGCTCAAAGAGGTTGTCTAAGGATCACACCCTCACTAGGTACGATTTATGGTCAAATAGTTTTTCTCTCAATAAAGAAAAAATGATTTAATCATACTCATAAAGTAATAGCAAGAATATTGCAAAATTTCCATAGTTATAATGCTTGGTTTCTCTCATTTTTTATGTAAAACATAAGGTGTGGACTCTTCTCACTTGACATAAATTGACATAAGTTATGCTCGAGGGACTCACCTTCTTTATTAGGCTTAAGAAACTTTTCCTCTAATCTTTATCACATGGATGCCCTTCTCTAGAAAAAGATTTTAATCACTTCCTCTTTCACATGCCTCATTTCTCGATAAGGAGACGAGGCCGCCATGATAGGCCATCTTGTTCGAGTTAGGACATAAAACTATCACCACCTTTCAGGATAAGTCTCACAAGGTGTCTTCGCCAACTCAAAGAACAACGACAACTTAAAATCAATAAACATACAATGAAAGGCTTAAAAGACCCCGAAAGAAGATGTTACAAAAACCCTTTAAGTGTGAAATAAAATAGGTAGTACAAAAGAAGAGACCTAAGAGTTGGATAAGGTATGTCTGCCTTTACAAGTCTCGACCAGGAAGGGATCACCGTCTATCTTGTTTAATCAATCTTCCCTTCTCAAGCCTCATGTTTGAGGGACTGTGAACAAGGAAAATTTCGATTGGGCCTTAAAAGGGATTGAACAATAACTAAATAAGTCTAAAGGTATTATGAAAGGATCCTAACATTGAATTGGAAAACAAGACAAGATGGGTCATGCGTCACACAACTGGAGCTTCATGTCCATGACAAGCTAACCACCTCGGTACGTGGCTGGCGATGTGTATTTGGATGCGTCAATTTTAGTAAAGGTTGTTAAGGAAATTATTCTCCTAATCAAGGAGGAAGCAGTTCCCCTAGTTAAGAAGAAAACCGCGCCTTCCCTACTCACATAAACTCGTTGGAAAATTGAGATAAGATTGTTTATTTCCTATTATCCGACCTAAAAAGCCATCAATAAATGTTTCATTGTCTAATGTTAGAGAACTAATCATGAATTTCACATAATTGACATACATAAACCTTCACATGAATTTCATCAATAAATGTTTCATAGTACCGTATTTAAAATATTACTAGTTAAACAAAATTACGAAATTAATATTACAAAATATAAATTAAATAGATTCATGTGATTGATTAAATTATTTTATTAAATTAATTAGTAGGAAAACATTAAATTGGATTAAGACTATAATGCCTTAAAAAAAGTAAAACTTATTTTTTTTATTGAAAAAATTTAACACTAAATAACTATTAATATTTGGATTTAAAAATAAGTTTGAGAACAAAATATTATGTTGAAACCTAAACCGGGATATTTGGTTACACCCCTATGGGACGGTTAAAGAGACAATGTTTAGATTAATATACCTTAAAAAGATTATTAAATAATGTTTTAAATTGAAGGAAGTGTTTCTTGAAATTCTGCAAGTGTTCAAAACTTTTAAATTTAAACACAATTTTTCGTTTATACTATACACATCTGAAAAATCATGGTTAAAATTCTCAAATTTGTATTTACAATATTTTTTCTAATAGCTATTTTTTCTGAAGTATGTGGTAAGACTTATTTTCTTATATTACTGTTCTTATACATAATTTTTTTATGCAAATTTAGTGGCATTAATGTATTCTGGTTTTACATGACAGCATTTGGTGAATACTGCAGTTCTGATTCTGAATGTCCAAAATTGTGTCATCCTCCCAAGAATGTAACGCACTGCTTTTGGAATCATTGTTTTTGTGTAAAGTAGTTGAGTATTGAAAATTATTATTTAATTTTAAGAATATAATTTAATTATCAGCAAAGATATATCGAACACTTCATTTTAATATTCCTTATAGTTTTTGTCAATCACAAAAGCACATTAAATATATCGAATACAAATTTTAATTTTTTTAAATTTTAATAATAAAATTTATATAAAAATATAAGACAAACAAATAATAAACTGCCTCGTTACTCTTTTTAAAATTGCAAAATATCAATCCTCTTAAGCGTTGTTAATAATATTGTTTGCCTTTTAAAAATAGTATATAATATATATCAAGGACTGCGACTGCAACTGCTATTATTCAATTAAAATTGAATGTATTATTAAATAAATAAAAAATGATTGTGCAGATTAATTTTATATTTATATTCCATGTATGCATTTAACATAAGTATTGTTCGAATGTATTTACAGAAGCTAAATTACACGCAATAAATTTACGGTTCAATCTTTTATAATTGAAATTTATAAATGAAGACAGTGAATGACTGTGTGTATATTTCGTATATCTGGTTATATTGAAAAGGTGGAGACTCCATCTACTTAATGAAGTTTGAGTAAGTAATCTAAATTTTTATATAAAAAATAGTAATATTTACATGTAATATTCCACGAATAAATATTAAAATTAAGGAGTCGTTTAAATGAGTTTTGATTTTGATTTTTTTAATTTTTTAAAATAAGTAAATGATATATTAAAGTGAGTAAAAGGGATATTCAATCCAAATACAAATAAGTAGTTAAGAGAAAACTACTAACTCAAACCGGCTATTCGTCATTCAATCTTCCTTGATACAAAAGTGATGACCCTTAATTCTAGCTTCAACCTAATCTCAATAGCGATTTAGCCACAAAAAATAATATCTCAAACCTCTCTCATCACACCATTAAAGAGAGTATCATTCTCTCTATTGTCAAGAAGTAAAAAAGACCAAATCCTACCGAAAGGTATATCCTGAAGATATGACCAATGAGTCCAATGGACACTATAGTTGGTATAACTTCCTTCCCTCTAAATCAGAGGGTAGAAGGTGAAGCGGTGGTGATGATCTAGTCTTCAAAAGAAAATCTCAAAGCACTAGATAATACTTTACTTACCAATCTTACTAGGCAAGACATAAACCAATCATAGAACTACAAGATGATATGACTTCTCCTAACGACAAGTAAAGGCATAACGAACATTAAGGAGCCACATTATGGCACTAATCTCATTAGATGGTACATATGAGAGAGAAGAACAAGCTTGTCAGCATTGGTGTGCTCCCTAGAGGTTGGCAATTTCTCTCTTTTAATGCATTAATGCTTATCTACGCGTCATCTAGTTTTATTCCTATCCGTTTACCTGGCTTTTACCATCTCTTCCAAACAATTTCAGTACATATGGTGCAAGACGATTCCATATATCGAGGTCGGAATGGGATCGAGTGTTTTCACGTCTCACCGTAGTGCCCGCTTTGTCTGGATTTTCGATTGGTGAACAAGAAGGAATGAAGTGCTCGACCAGAAGGGAAAACCTTAACCACAACTAACCAAATAATAATTCTAAGATTTTACTTCGACCTTCCTCGCATAGCGAGTCAAAAAACAGAAGGTGTTCAAGAATATCAACCCAAGGACTAATCCTACTGACACAAACTTGCTTAATCTAATATAGAAAACCAAACATCTATTACAACAGAACAATGAAGAAACAAGTGGCAGGGTGATTCTTCCGGACCGAAACATAACTGACAAAAAGGCCATGCGCACATGAAATAACTCCCCTATTAGCCAACTCATCTATTGTTCGAAGAATTTTTAGGACTAGCCTCCAGACAAACACTAGGATATTACTGAAACGTTTGAAATCCAAATGCTATTCAGAGCAACTTTTGATTGAGCATCCAAATGAAAATCTGCATTCAGTATAGAACTTAATTTACCATATGCAGATTTAAGCGAATAACCTTTTGCATCGTACCACCGCACAAACTTGTCCAGGAGATCCGCATTAGGTGAGGCATCGAAATCAAAAAGTTGCACGCTACCAACAATGTTTATGATACTAAGTATCCAATTTTACTTCTAGGCATCTACAGATTATCAAATAGAGCAGAAAATAAAACATTAAGAGGGTTAGTCTCAATCCAAGAGTGCCTCCAAAAATCTATATAGGCTACATTCTCCATTTTGCCCACAATGCATTTTCCGAACCAATTATCATTAACACCGCAAGAATTCAAAGCTAAGTCCATCACCTATTTTGTAAGGCAAATTCTTAGGTACCCATGATAAGTAGTTAGGTATGGGTACCTTTAATAGAAATTGATTTAAAATATTAATTTATTTTTAAATAAAATATATATAAAGTGACATGACATTGGATGTGATTGTTTTGTTGGATGAGTGTACTGGTGCCCAACTAAATTCAAGGGTATCAGAGTGGTCATCATTTTATAAATCAATTTAAAAATATCGTTCTGAAGAAGAAAAAAAATATGTTTAGTTGTCTTATTTTTTATAATTGTTTTACAATTGAAAAAAAAAACTTGTTTGATATATTTATTTTTAAAAATATTAAAAAATATATATTTTTAAAATTTTACAATATTATAAATCTGTCATTAATGAAAACTATATAAAATTTCCTTATTTTTATTAGAAGCTGATAATTCAGTGGTTCAAGTCTGAGTTCGACTGTGGTGCGTTTGACTCTGTCGAACTAAGTTGCTAAGAGATGGTTGTATTCGACAGAGTTGAATACAGGTTGTAGTTGTTGTGTCAAAGTGTAACTTATAATCTTGTACTTTGAACTTTGTAAATTTTGGGTCTGAGCTTTTGTTGCATGTATAAAGGACGCGATACGATGTAAATAAAAACAACTTCACTCAATAAGGATTTCATTTTAAAATTATGTTTTCTCTCTTCCCTCTCTTATTCTTCTTCACCATATTTCTTAAAAACCCTAATTGTTCCACCAGTTCTAACAAATTAGTATCAACGAGCCCAATTGCGCTTCAGAGGGAATTTGAAATGGCAAACATAAATACAACATCAATGCAGTTTCCAACAAATCTACTGGTTTTTAAATGGGAGAACTACGAGAGATGGGTTGCGCAGATGAAGGTCGTCTTTAGATTTCAAGATGTGGTTGAAATCGTGAACGATGGAGTACATGCATTGGAAGATAATGTGAATGATGTTCAGCAAGTTGCGCACAAGGGACAAAGAAATAAAGATGGAATATATATGTCCTTGATCCATCAATGTGTGGATCCTAATATGTTTGAGAAGATCATTGAAGAAAAAACAACACAAGAAGCGCGAGACAAGTTAAAGCACTTGTACAAAGGAGATGAAAAGCTGAAGAGGGTTAAGTTCCAGACACTGAGAAAGCAATTTGAGATGACTCCAATGAAAGAAGATGGGTTAGTTTCAGAATTCTTTATGCGTGTAGTATCGCTAAAAAACTAGATGAAGGTGAATGGGGAATCAATCACTGATCTGCAAAAGATTGAGAAAGTGTTGAGATATGTGACTGCAAACTTTGATTACATTGTCGTTTACATTGAAGAGTCCAAGAACCTATCTGAGATTAAGGTGGAATAACTCCAAGCTTCATTGGAGGCTCATGAGATGAGACTGAAGCAAAGGAACGAAAGAGGGAGAAAGTGGCTGAACATGTAATGCAAGCAAGATTCACCAAGAAATTTGGGAAAGAAAGGTCAAAGTAAAGGAAGAATCTTGCTAGTGATGAGAAGTCAAGCAAGAATTCAAAGAATCACTCTGATTCAATCAAGAAATTCATGGGCAACAAGTATTCAGGGAAGAAAGTTGACATGAAGGATGTGTAGTGTTACAATTGTCAATGATTTGGGCATTATGCTTGATATTGTCAAAGAAATGATGAATCAAGAGCAAAAGATGATGACGAAGTGAAATATGCACATGTTGGAGAAAGTGAATATGATGACATGTTGCTCATGGTAGATACTCAATCAAAGAATGAACAAACGAAAACATGGTATCTGAATTCAGGATACAGTAACCATATGACTAGTAATAAAAACTTGTTTACCTAGTTAGATGAATCAGTCAAGAAAGTGATCAAGTTTCCAGAGGGCATGCATGTTATATCACATGGAAGAGGAAACATAGTTGTGATAAGAATGAATGGCCGAAGAGCCAACATCACTAACATATTATATGTACCTTAAATGAGAAGTAACTTGATAAACATATGCCAATTACTTATCAAAGGGTATAGCATGAGGTTAGAAGAAAATCTGATGAAGGTGTAAATGGTGAAGGAAGGATGATCCTGAAGGCACCATTGGTAGATAACAAAACCTTCAAGATTGAGATCCACATGGTTGATCATCAGTGTCTTGCTTCGATAAATGTCGAAGACAAGAAATGGCTATGGTATCACAAGTATGGACACCTAAACTTCAGAGGTCTAGGTATGCTCAACCAGAAGAATATGTTGTATGACTTACCTCAAGTGAAGGAACCAAGTCAAGTGTGTGATAAATGCTGCAAAGAAAAGTAGGTTAGGAAGGTATTCAAACATGACTTGTTCATGAAGTCGAGAGAAAAGCTGGAGCATGTTCGCTCTGACACGTGCGGACCTCTTAAAGTAAGGTTAAATGGAGGTAATTGTTATTTCCTAACCTTCATAGATGGATTCATTAGATATATGTGGATTTACCTTATTGAAAGGGAGAGTGAGGTATTCACACGATTCAAGAATTTTAAATTTCATGTCGAGAAACAAAGTGCATGCAAGTTAAAGAAATTGAGAACAAATTGTGATGGTGAATACATCTATGTAGAATTTGCAAGATTTTTCACTGATGAAAGTATAGAGCATGAGGTTAGTGCACCATATACACCTCGGCACAGTGGTATAACTGAGAGGAAAAATAGAAGTATACTGAACATGACTAGGAGCATGTTGAAGGCTAAATAAATCCCAAAGATATTTTAGGGTGAAGCATCTTCGACAATAATATACATTTTAAATAGATGTCCAACAAAGAAGATAGTCGAGAAGACACCTTAGGAAGCTTGGACAGGATAAAAGCCAAATGTTAATCATCTTAGAGTCTTTAGATCAATGTGCTTCACGCATGTACCTGGATAATTGAGAAAGAAACTAGATGATTGGAGTCAGGCTATGGTGCTCATAGGTTATCATTCAACCGGTGCATACAAATTATATTCACTAGATAACGATAAACTAGTACTCAATTGAGATGTTCTAGTGGATGAGATAAAAGGGTGGGATTGGAGTCAAGTGTCAGTTCGATATGAGCAAGAAATAGACACAAATGTGCTTGATGAAGCCAATAGACTGAAGTCACAACCAATTCAAAATGAAGAACCACCCGAGCATAGTATTAGGAGATCAACTAGAGCAAGAACTGAGTCGACAAGGCTAGCTGGATATGAGATATTTACATATCAAATTGTCGATGTAGATGGTGACTTAATAGAAGAAGTAATGATGATGGTTGAATCATAACTAATCGATTTGGATCAAGCCATGAATGATTCATATTGGTTAACAACCATGCAAGAAGAACTTGGGGAAATCGAGAAGAACAAGACTTGGGAACTCGTCGAAAAAGAAATCAAGAAGCCAATTGATGTGAAGTGAGTCTACAAGTTGAATCTAAGACCAAATGATGATATTTCTAAGCACAATGTAAGACTGGTGGAAAGAGGTTTTCTGCAAATACATGGTATTAATTTCGACAAAGTTTATGCACCCGCGGCAAGTTTGGAAACCATCATAATTATTGTATCGATGATGACATACAAAGGATGGAAGAAACATCAACTAGATGTAAAGTCAGCATTTATGAATGGACCTTTGTAAAAAGAATTCTATGTCAGTCAACCACCAAGATTCAAAATCAAAGAGAAGGAGTCGAAGGTATACAGATTGAGGAAGGATCTCTATGGTTTGAAGGAAGCCTCAAGGGCTTAGAATAAGAGAATATATAGCTTCCTGATCAAAGCAGGGTTCTCAAAATGTGTCTTAGAACATGAAGTGTATGTCAAAAATGCAAGCAGACTTAGTGGAGTCATCATATGCTTATACGTGGATGATTTGTTGATTACAGGTGCATACGAAGTAGAATTAAAAGAAGTCAAGTCAAAATTGATGCAGGAGTTTGAAATGCCCGACCTAGGGAACTTGTCATATTTATTAGGGATGAAGTTTAAAGACACAAGTGAATGAGTGTTTTTGCATCATATGAAGTATTCCCAAGACATCTTGAAGAGGTTCAAAATGAGTAATTGTAATGTAGTTGTTACTCCATTGGAGACTGGAGCAAAGTTGAGAAAGGAAAGAAATGATGAGTTTGTAAGTGCAACACCGTATAAAAAAATCATTGAATCCTTGAGTATCTTTATAATACCATGCTAGACATTTGTCAAAGTTTCATATTGTTGAGCAGGTTTGTAACACCCTTCTACCCAAACGACATATTTAAATAAATTATCAGAGTACAACATGTAGAAGAGTTTACATTTCTTACAACATAACACTTATCGCATCACAACATAAAACATATTATTTATTTTATTAAAACTTCGCAGCGGACAACAACACAAATATTATCATTCATCATATAACAATTCATAATAATGTTTCAACATTATCTCAACAAAGCATCTCAACATATTAGTCATCATAAACAACGTAAATAATAACCAATTATCTATCGAATCCCATAACCCCGGTGTCACATGACCAGAGCATTTGACTCGACTCTGTAGAATAACTCTACACTTATTCTTCAAACCTCAACAATAGCTACTCCTCTTTATCTGCACATTGCTCATCATAGATGAACATAAACACATGCAGAAGGGGTGAGAATTACATTATTAAATAATAATATAACGACAGAAATATAAACATAAATATACTTCACATATGCCAACACAGCTCATCATAATCATCATAATCAACATACTCATGAACATCAACAAAACAACATATCAAATGCAATGCACACACCCATGCATGACTCAACACGACTCGGTATACCCATTTTGTGACCAACTACAGGATCACCACTCCCAGATTCATCACCATAGAATCCGAGTTCCCCGCAAGGAACCAAGCCTCTCCACAAGCCCGGAGTCAACAACATCATTGGAACTCAGTCCGTTCATCACTAGGCATCGGCCTTTCATGAATGCATGCACACCAAACATGCATCATAATCAACATAGCAACAACAACATCATATAGTCATGTTATCATCATCATTAATAGCATGACATACAACTCAACAAAACAACAACAACATTACAACGATATCACATCTGGGAGTTTAAAACGCGAAAGCTGTCCGTCAAACTGATATGGCGAACGCCATTAGGCTAATGGCGAACGCCATTAGCATTAAACGCTCTTATTCTGGAAAAACTGTCTGTCAAACTGATATGGCGAACGCCATTAGGCTAATGGCGAACGCCATTAGCGTTAAACGCTCTTATTCTGGAAAAAAGCCCAAATGGCGAGCGCCAAAGGCATAATGGCGAACGTCATTTGGCTGTTATGTGCATAAATAAGATTTTAAGTGCGGAAACAGTGGACGCGCGGGCTTCTAAGCATATAACTCAACAAAACTCACAGATCGGAGAATTTCCATCAAAACCCCAAACTTTCCCAATCTCCCTAAAATCCCCAAAATCCATCAACAATCCAACATATATCATGAATTTGCTCGCATATTATCGTTTAATAAGGTTCAGACCCCTTACCTCTTTGGATTGAAGGAAGTTCTGAGCAATCTTTGGCCTTTTCCTCTTCCTTCTCTTTCTCTTCAGCGTTTCTCCCTTTCTCTGACTCTGAGGCAAAATACGTGAAAAACACTCTGAGTTCTCACCTTGGCCTCTTTTATCCATTTCCACTTTTACCCTTCCACTCTTCATATTCCATTTATTTTATTTATTTATTTATTATTAAAATAAATAACATCTATAATAATAATAATAATTCCCAATATTATTTAATAATTCATTTTACCTTCAAATAATCATATTAAAATAATATTTAAATTAATCTAACAATATTCTGGGTGTTACAACTCTCCCCTACTTTAGAAGTTTTCGTCCTCGAAAACATACCTCAAGCAAATAGAGCCGGATACGACTCCTTCATCTGATCTTCACGCTCCCAAGTCAAGCCCTCACCAGCTGGACCTCCCCAAACAACTTTCACTAGAGCAATCTTCTTACCTCTCAGGGTCTTCTCTTCTCGGTCATCTATCCGAATTGGCAACACCTCAACGGTCAAATTATCCCTCACCTGGATATCATCCAACTGAACAACATGCGAAGGATCCGCAATATATTTTCTCAACTGAGATACATGAAACACATCATACAGATTAGAAAGCGACGGCGGTAAAGCTATCCGATACGCCACTTCCCCAACCCTCTTCAAAATCTGATACGGACCCACAAACCTCGGAGTAAGCTTTTTAGACTTTAAAGCTCTACCCACACCTGTCGTCGGAGTAACTCTCAAGAACACATGATCTCCCTCTTGGAACTCAAGTGCATTTCTCCTCTTATCATGATAACTCTTCTGACGACTCTGAGAAATCTTCATTTTCTCCTGAATCATCTTAACCCTTTCAGTCGTCTGCTGCACAATCTCAGGTCCGAGTACAACACTCTCACCTGATTCATACCAACACAATGGAGTTCTACACCTCCTACCATACAATGCTTCATATGGAGCCATACCGATACTAGCATGAAAACTATTATTATAAGTAAACTCCACCAACGGCAAATAACTATCCCAAGAACCACTCTGCTCCAACACACAAGCTCTCAACAAATCCTCCAAGGATTGGATAGTTCTTTCAGTCTGACCATCAGTCTGAGGATGATAAGCTGAACTCAACCTCAACTTAGTCCCCAACGCTTTCTGCAAACTTTCCCAAAATCTAGAAGTAAATCTGGGATCTCTATCAGACACAATACTGGATGGAATACCATGCAGCCTCACTATCTCCTCAATATACAACTCTGCCAACTTCTCTAAAGAGTGATTAATCTTCATCGGCAAGAAATGCGCCGACTTAGTCAATCGATCCACAATCACCCAAATAGAATCATTACCTTTCACCGTCCTCGGCAATCCCGTCACAAAATCCATGGAAATGCTATCCCACTTCCATTCAGGAATCTTCAAAGGTTGCATCATACCTGCCGGTTTCTGATGTTCAATCTTTGACTTCTGACAAGTCAAACAGGCATACACAAACTTAGCAACATCTCTTTTCATACCAGCCCACCAAAACAACTTCTTCAAATCTTGATACATTTTAGTTGCACCTGGATGGATACTCAATCCACTCCTATGGCCCTCTTCAAGAATACTCTTTTTCAATTCAGACACCTCAGGAACACAAACTCTACCTTTAAATCGCAGGATGCCATTCTCATCAATCTCAAAATTACCACCATTACCCTGGTTAACCATAGTAATATGATCAACTAGAGCGACATCAACTTGCTGACCATTCCGAATATCTTCCAGAATTCCACTAGTCAACTTCAGCATACCCAACTTTACACTATCAGCGGAAACTTCACAACCCAAACTCATATCACGGAACTGTTCAATTAACTCAAGCTCCCGAACCATCATCATAGACATATGTAGAGACTTTCTACTCAGCGCATCTGCAACTACATTAGCCTTACCGGGATGATAACTCAATTCAAAGTCAAAATCCTTCAGTAATTCTAACCACCTTCTCTGCCTCATATTTAACTCTTTCTGATCAAACAGATACTTCAGACTCTTGTGATCACTGAACACTTCGAATCTGGAACCATACAGATAATGCCTCCACATTTTCAACACAAATACAACAGCTGCAAGTTCTAGATCATGCGTAGGATAATTCCTCTCATGAACTTTCAACTGTCTAGAAGCATAAGCTACAACTTTACCATTCTGCATCAAAACACCACCAAGACCCATCAAAGAAGCATCACAATAAACAACGAAGGACTCACCAGGATTAGGCAAGATCAACACTGGAGCACTGGTCAACCGCCTCTTCAACTCAACAAAACTCGCTTCACAAGCTGCATCCCACACATACACTTGACCCTTCTTAGTCAACTGCGTCAACGACAATGCCAACTTAGAGAAGCCCTCAATAAATCTGCGATAATAACCAGCTAACCCCAGAAAACTGCGTATCTCAGTAGCAGACTTCGGAGTCTCCCACTGTAATACAGCATCAACTTTAGCAGGATCAACAGAAATCCCACCACTCGAAATCACATGGCCAAGGAAACTCACTTCCTTCAACCAGAACTCACATTTAGATAACTTTGCATATAATTTCTTTTCTCTTAACACCTGCAAAACAATTCTCAGATGTCCTGCATGCTCTTCTTCCGTCTTAGAATATATCAATATATCATCTATGAACACCACAACAAAATTATCAAGGTACGGATGAAATATACGATTCATATATTCCATAAACACACCTGGAGCATTAGACACACCGAACGACATCACAGTGTATTCATAATGACCATACCTCGTACGGAAAGCAGTCTTCGCAATATCATCTGACTTCACTCGGATCTGATGATAACCCGACCGCAAATCAATCTTACTGAAAACATGAGCTCCAACCAACTGGTCCATCAAATCATCAATCCTCGGCAATGGATACCGATTCTTGATAGTCACCTTATTCAACTGCCGATAATCGACACACAACCTCATCGTACCTTCTTTCTTCTTCACTAACAATACTGGTGCACCCCAAGGAGAAACACTTGGACGCACAAACTTCTTCTCAAGCAATTCTTCAAGTTGCTTCTTCAATTCAACTAATTCAGTTGCCGACATTCTATAAGGAGACATCGACACTGGACTCGTACCTGGTACTAAGTCAATGGCAAATTCGACTTCACGTTCTGGAGGTAAATCACTTACATCCTCCGGAAACACATCCTGAAATTCACAGACAACAGGCAAATCTACACTCACCACTTTCTTATCCGCTTGCAGAGACGCAAATAAAGCGAATATCTGAGCTTCATCTTTCACAAAATCCCCCACCTGCCTAGCAGATAGAAATCTTGCCTCATCATTCTCACCAACTTCAGAAAACCGCACCGTCTTCCTATAGCAGTTGATAAACACGCCATAGAATTCTAGCCAATTCATTCCCAGAATAATATCAATTTGGTGCAAGGGTAAGCACACCAAATCAATCACGAACTCTCTCTCAAAGATCGTCAAATGACAACCTCGACAGACAACAGAAGTCTTCACAGAACCATTAGTAGGAGTATCTATCACCATACTTCCGCCTAGGGACGACATAATCACACCAATCCTGGTCGCACACTCATACGAAATAAACGAATGAGTAGCACCAGTGTTAACAATAGCAAGCAATTCAACATTATTAATCAAGCAAGTACCTTTAATCAGATTATCTTCTTTAGGAGCTTCAGCCCCACTCAGAGCAAACACCCTACCAGTAGTATGAGCTGCAGTAGCCGCCTTCTTCGGTTTCGAGCACTGCGAACTGATATGGCCTTTCTCGCCACAATTAAAACATGTCGGACCAGCATCCTTACATTCAGTAACTCTATGACCAGCCTGACCGCATCGGAAACATCTCAGCACTTTCTTGGTACAGCTATCAGCACGGTGGCCTGGCTCGCCACACTTGAAACATTTACCAGCTATGGGAGATCCTCCCCCACTTGGCTTCTTCTCATCTACCACTTTCTGCTTACCTTTACCATTCGGAGATGCATAAGGACTACCACGATCCTTATTCTTCTTCTCACTAAGACTCTTGTAATGAGCAGTCCTAGCCTTGCTATCTTCATCAAATATCCTGCACTTATTAACCAGTGTAGGAAACCTACGAATCTCCTGGTAACCAATGCCTTGTTTGATCTCGGGACGCAACCCGTTCTCAAACTTGACACACTTGGATTCCTCAGCATCAGCATCATTATAATGAGGACAATACTGCACCAGCTCCTCAAACTTCGAAGCGTAATCAGCAACAGACATGTTACCCTGCTTCAGTTCTAGAAATTCCATCTCCTTCTTACATCGCACATCAGCAGGAAAATATTTCTCCAGAAAGACCGTCTTGAACCTTTCCCAAGTCATCTCAGCACCTGGTACTTCAAGTCTCTGGCGAGTGTTATCCCACCAGTTTTCAGCCTCTTCAGATAACATATGCGTACCAAACTGCACCTTCTGTGCTTCAGTACACGTCATCACCCGGAAAATCTTCTCAATTTCCCTCAGCCAAATCTGAGCACCATCTGGATCATAGCGCCCTTTGAATGTAGGAGGGTTATTCTTCAGAAACCTTCCCAAATTCTTAAACTCGTCGACCGGCGGATTCTGCTGCGCCTGCATAGCCTGCGCCATAGCAGCCAAAGCCTCAGCAATCGCACGGTCATTTTCTCCAGCCATACTCTGCACAACACAACCACCACCGTTAAATATCGACAGTGTCATTTACACTAATCGACCAACAGGGAAAACATCACATTATGACTCGACTGGACTGACTATGCTCTGATACCACTAATTGTAACACCCTTCTACCCAAACGACATATTTAAATAAATTATTAGAGTACAACATGTAGAAGAGTTTACATTTCTTACAACATAACACTTATCGCATCACAACATAAAACATATTATTTATTTTATTAAAACTTCGCAGCGGACAACAACACAAATATTATCATTCATCATATAACAATTCATAATAATGTTTCAACATTATCTCAACAAAGCATCTCAACATATTAGTCATCATAAACAACGTAAATAATAACCAATTATCTATCGAATCCCATAACCCCGGTGTCACATGACCAGAGCATTTGACTCGACTCTGTAGAATAACTCTACACTGTCGCATCCTGCGAAAAATCAACCGGCGAGACTCAAAATAAAAACACACAGAGCCGCCACTAAACGTTATTTATCCCAAGATAGGGAAAGGAAACGCTCAGAGAAACCTGGAAAGACATGGTCTCGCGACCAGAGAGAAAAGGTTCGGGAGTCGGTTACGCAAGGGGAAGGTATTAGCACCCCTCACGTCCTAGGTACTCCTAGGGATCCACGTCCTAGAATAAAGAAAAGGTTGCTAAACATCACACACACACACGGGGAACGCAGGTGGGGTTAAGAGAAACGGGCTCGATAAGGTATCGCACCTTATGCCTACATATCTTGTCTGGAACAAGAATCAGAGCCTCTGTAGTTCGGCTTACGCACGCCAAACAACACAAAACAGTTAAACACACAAGGGTGGCAAACATGGAGCCCGACAACCACTGGATGGAATTACGTCGGCATCCGAACCAAAACTCACTCAGAAGGGCAAACGTGGAGCCCGACTGCCAATCACTGGGCTTACGTCGGCATCCGAACCAAAACATACACAGATAGCAAGTAAACACACGCAAAAAAGAAAAAGGTTGCCCGGAGAGGTCTCGCACGACCCCCTGCCTACATACCTCGTCTGGCACGAGGATCAGGGCGATGTAGTTCCCCTGAAAGGGACTAAATTGCTAACCAGAAACCGGGGAAAAATACACAACTAGGGAGCTGAGACTCGAGCCTAACGTTGTCATGCATCGTTAACCCTAAGTTCGGTTTTCTATCCTACTTGCATAAGCAAACTAACCTAACCAGGAGAGAAGCTAGCACACAAGCATACAATCATATATCATCAAATGAGAACAGGTATCTCAAACAAGCATGTCAATCAGATATCCACATAACACGCACTATAGCCAAACAAGGGGCTCAATCAATCAGGTTTGACTGCCTAAGCAATCGTCTGTACAGGCTGTGTTTGCTCTTAACCTTGCCATTACGAGGCTAAGGTGAAGCAGATGAAAGGATGAAGTGAGGATCAGACCTCACAGCTCTTATCCCTAACCAGGGAGAGCTGATAAATGAGCATGGGTCCAGAATAGGGGAACCCTTCTATACTCGATGACTCTGACTCAATGTGCACTGCACAAGATCTTGGGCTTTTGATCTCAATGCTACAACCATGTAATGGGAGCAAGGAGAAGACTCACTGAATAGTGGGGGGTAGGCTGCATACCCCTACCTTCCACCAATTGCCTTACTTGAAGGACTTTTCCTGCTTGGGCTTGAAAAATAAACATACACAATCATTGCCTCTTAAGGAGGACTTCAGACAATTTGCCCGGCCCGGTAACAGCCGGGTCTCCAGACTACATGAAGTAAGAAGGTATACCTCTATGCAAGTTGCTTAAGCAAAGCAAAGCAAAAGTTCACAAGGAACTAAGCAACTAAAGTACCTGGAAACAATCAAACTCAGTCAATACTCAATCAGACAAACTATAAACAATAAACAGTTAACCAGTCAAATTATACAAGCTATTGCACAACACAAGGCAAGCTCAAGGCTTAAGCCCAAGCTTCAACACCTACAAAACAATGCTATGTTAATATACAAACATCAACAACATCAATTAAAATTGATTTGCATCATTCTCCATGTGCCTTATGCTTTTGATCCTGAAAAACCAAGCAAATATTAGCAACTAGACCACTAGGCCAAGCCTAGGGTCCAAAAGCAACAAAAAGTTAAAACAGCAAGGTATCCACCATCCAACATCAAATTAACATCAAACAAGATCAAACATCATTGGTCTCATGTTTATATCATCCATCAAGTTCAATTCATGCACAAAACAATCCATATTGGTTCCAATGAAGCACCAAATATACAAACAGAAGTATTGCATTCAAAGCCATGCCAAAACACATCAAAAAAATCTCAAATTAAATACACCTAAGCAGGGGTCAATCAAGGTCTACCATGTCAAATTTGAGCTTAATTGGGCAAATGAAACCATGTCAATGAAAATCCACAAAAACAGACACAATTACATGTTTCAATTCACACTATCAATGCATACATCCAAGTCAAAAATTCATATCTCATTGAAAACAAAAAAGAAATGGATGAGACCAAAACAGGGAGGTCACACAATGTGTCTAGTTCATGCATATCAAATTTCATGGCCATACAATACAATATGAGGATTTCCCAATCAATCTACCAACATGTATCACATGAGCTTGCAATTTCAACAACCAGAAATGAAAAATCATGATCAATTAGAAAAGGCAGTGAAAAATTCTACAAAAATTCATACAACATCCTAACATATCAACAAGTCATCATGCAAAATTTCAGCCAATTCCAACATGCATAGATCATCCAATTAAATTCAACAAGTTGACATCAAGAGGTGTGACACAAATTGTCACACCTAAGTTCCAGAATTTGCTGCTCTCTAACCAGGTATCAAAAATTCATGAAATTTACATATAAATAATCCTCAATGAGTCAAGAACCACCACAAAAATTTTCAGCCATTTATTTTATGATATGAGTATTTCATGATCAAATTGCCAAAATGTATCAAAATGTGACATACATTAGAAAAGCCTATGCCAAATAAAATATTTGCCAAGCACAACTTTGACCAATAGGTCAAAAAAATTCTACACTCAACCACAAAGTCAACACAAAAATTTCCATATTTTTCTGATTTTTCTACAATTTTTTATGCATTTTTTAAGGTGTTAAGATATTTGTTAGAATTTTTTTTTGAATTAATTAAATTAAATAGAATGAAATTTCAGTGGCATTTCTGTAATTAATTGGCGGGAGCGGGAAACTGCATATTTGAAAATTCAAATGGAAAACAAGATCAAACAGCTCCTATTTCCAGAATTCGTTCTCTTCTTCATCAGCCATGCCAAGAACACGAAATTTCAAACCAACACCAAAATTGACATGCGAATATGCATTCGAACCGTCTCACCAAGCACATTCCAAATATCAACTCAATTTTGCCTAAAGGTTCCTAAAATTCCTGAATCGAGCAACCTAGGGTTTGACATTGAAACTTCAATTCCAGATTTCGCATGTTATAGTTCACCATTCACAAATCTAAGAGTATCATGATGCTCTACAATCAACAAACTACACGAAGCATATAACGATTTGGAAAACCGTGACGTTTCGAAAACTCACGTACCTGGTATGGCAGCAAGGGAAACGGACGAATTCGTGAGTTTTTGCTCCAAACAGTCCAACTAGAAGCTCCAGGGAATGGAATGATGCGCTCAGGTTCGAACAACTCCACTCCTAGCATGCGAATTCTCGATTTACCATTGGAGCACCTTCCTATGACAGCCACGATTCAAGCCTTCTCCACCTTCGAATTCCAAAAACAGTTGATGTTGATGATGATGTGAGTTCAGATCAAAAGAAATTTCGAAAAATGGTTGAGATTTGGTGAAGAATTTTGGAGTTGAAGATTTGTGTTCTTGATGAAATCTTGAGAGAATGAGGAGTTTCTAGATCCAATCTTGGGGAATGTGATTTCTGTTAGGATTAGAGAGTGTTTTGGTTTATATATGTGCACTTAATCATCCACTAATCAAGTTAATTAGCAAATTGGAAATGTTAAGTGAAATTGGTTATTAACAAGTGAGGGCATAATTGTAACTTCCACATGACAGCACATGCCAGCTCAAATTTGGTTCCAACAAGTCCAAAATACCATATTGTAGCGGTGTATTCGTCGCTATATGATCTATCGATTAAATCATAAGCTAGGAGATACATGAAAATTTCGAGTCGCCACCGCACTTTTATTTATCCAAAGGATTGGCTAAAAAGCGAACAAAAGCCTAAGAAGTTTTACACGTAGAAAACTAATAAAAAGATCAGAGAATCTGGGTAGGGGGTAAATTACGCAATGGGAAGGTGTTAGGCACCCACTACGTCCTAGGTACTCCTAGGGAGCCCTTTTCACACTTGTTATGCTAAATTGTTATTTGTTATGACATAAATATTGTGCAAACATGATTGGGATGATGAGAAAAGAATATACAAGTTTTATTATTGGGTTATTGGGTTCGAACGGATGAACCCGTTGCCTACGTACCTTCCATCAAAGGTAAGGATCAGAACGCCGTAGTTCGGCTAAAAGATTTCCAAAAGTGGGTTAGGTTCAATTTTAAACACAAACCCTAGGTCTTACGTTATCCACGGGAGAAAACTCAACCTTATACAAACAACAACGTCCACCATGTGAGAACAGCTTCAACTGGCCAGAGAGGGGTTAACCCTATAATAGGCAAGGAAGGCTTACAATTCAATCACTAAAGACAGCAGGTGAGATTAACATCAACCACTAAGATAAATCGAACCTATAGCTCATGTATGAAAAGATTAATGGACAAAGCCAAAACAAGTGAATGAGTGGAGTTACTGATTATGATTATGAAAATGAAGTCAAAATATGATTAAGATCAATTCAAATAAGTATTATGAAATGAAGTTTGGAAAAAAGGTCAAGGACTTGAGTCCAGGTTTTTAGTTAGAAAAACATGAAGATGTTTGCACAACACTTATGTCAAAATTTAAAAGGTATAGTGTGAAAAGGTTCTAAGACGTAATGAATGATGAATGGATGATGGATGGATAGTAAAACTTCTTAGAAGGTTCACTTCTTGAAATCATATAGCAGATGATTCAAGTGTGTCCTTTGGAATAGCAGTTAATAATAATAAACAAGCAAAGCAAGTAAAAGCGGATATCGGATGCCAATCAATGGTCTTATACCAATCTCCTAAAACAGAACGGGATATCAGAAGCCACTCAATGGTCTTACACTAATCTCCACAGGTAAAGAAATAAAAGCGGATACCGGATACCAATAAATGGATTTACACCAGTCTCCTAAAACAGAAACAGGATATCAGATGCCACTCAATGGACTTACACCGATCTCCTCAAAAGAAAAGAACAAAGATGAAAGGTGGAAGTCAACTGCCAATCTATCTGGACTTAGGTTAACCCCACAGTATGCTCACAGGAAATCCAATGCCACATCACTGGGACTTATAATGGATCCTCACATACAAGAACAAAAGCAACAATATGATCACAGGAATGCAAATGCCAACTTACAGGGACTTATAATTGCAATCTCTCATACAAATAGATAAACAAACTATGATCACAGGAAAGCAGATGCCAACTCACAGGGACTTACAACTGCAACCTCACATACAAATCAAACAGATCAAATTATGATCACAGGATAACAGATGCCAACTTACAGGGACTTACAACTGTATCCTCACATACAAACAGATAAACAGAAGATATGAGTGACCAATGAGGTCTTACACTCTATCCTTCCATATCACAGGAGCAAATGCCAAAGCAGTGGACTTACAATTGTCCTCAATGGGCAAACAACAAATGATAGCATCACAAAACAAATGAGATGATCATGCATTAATGGCAATTGATGATGATGATAAATGCATAGCATACAGGCAAACAAGTGCACATGGAGCAATCAATCAATCAATGAATATCAAACAGCACACTCTATAGCCAAACAATGGGGGCTCATACAAGAGGGTTTGACTTTAAAAGTCCACTGTAATGGGTGAAGGTCGCTCTTAACCTGGCCATTGAGGGGCTCAGGTGAAGCAGATGAAAAGGAGATGAGGGGTGTGCCTCATTGCTTCAATCTCATATCAGAGAGAGCATCAAAGAAAGTGTGGGAGTTCAGAAAGTAGGAACTCTCTCCACATTATTGACTCGATTAGATCTTGGGTATTTATCTCATTGCTTCAACCAGGTACTGGGAGCAAAGAGAGGACACACTGAATAGTGGGGGATAGATTACTTATCCCTACCTTCCACCAATTGCCTTACTTGAAGGACTTTTCCTGCTTAGGACAAATATAAACAAACACAGGCATTGCCTCTTAAGGAGGACTTCAGACAGTTTGCCCGGTCAAATAACAGACCGGGTCTCCAGACTACATGAAGAAGAAGTAATTATACCTCAAAGCAAATGCTATAAAGCAAAGCAAGCAATCAAGTTCAAAGAACTTAGGCAACTAAAGTACCTGAAAAAGTCAAACTCATTAGTAAACAAGTCAACAATCAAAAGCAAAAGAAAATGAACCAATAGTCACACAGAAGGACCAATTGTGCAAGGCACAAAGACTCAAGCATATGAGTCACCTACAAAACAAATGTTAGCACATGATAAACAAACCAACTCAATCAAAATTGAAAGGTCTTTGGGGCATTGGTGCTCAACCTGAAACAAACAGCTCAATTGTAAGCTCAGAAGACCACTAGGACTAGCCTAGGGTCAAAAATGAAAGAAAAAGGCCAAGGCAGCAAGCAATATTCAATCAAAGTCAACTCCAATCATGTAAGAAGCAAATACAATTGGATTCAAACTTACATCATGCATCAAGGTCATTTCATATGCAAAAGGATGCAAAGCATGGCAAAAGAAGCATACAAAAGTCAACAGCAAAGACTTCATTCAAAAGTCAACTCAAACATTTTCAAAAATTATGAAATAAATCACACTCAATCCTAACATCTAACATGGTATACATGTCAAATTTCATAGCATTTGGATGAGAGGAAGGCAGTCAATGAAATTCATGAAGTCAAACCAAGTTCAAGTAAGCATGGTGAAAGTCAACAAGCATGGGTCAACTTCAAAAAATCATATCAATTTGAAAACAGAAGAGAAATGAATGAAATTTACACCAATGCAAAGCTTGAGATGTCTAGTTATCACATATGAAATTTCATGATCATACAATAAGGTTTGAGAATTTCACAAAAGATTTGGCAAGGCATAGCACAAAAAGTCAACAAATGAACACATATGGAAGGAAATTCACAATTAAATGGAAAACAGCATGATTAATTCCAAGAAAATTCACATACAAACTAGACATGTGAAGGATCATTCATGCAAAATTTGGGATCATTTGGATAAGAGGAAGCATGTGAACAAAATCATACATTTGCATATCATTGGTGTGACACAAATTGTCACACCCTAATTCAAAAATTCATATCTATCAAACCACAAATGAGAAATCCACAAACTTTATATGGAAATGAAGATCAATGTGTCTAGTTTTACCACAAAAAATTTCAAAGGCATTGGATGCAATATGACAATTTCACAAAAGGAATGGCACAATGTATCATTTGAGCATACATGTCAAGAAAATAATTATCATTAAAAATCCAGACCATGGAAAATTAATTAAAAAAACATGATTAAATCAAGGACATTCTTGTGAACATGTGGAAAAAATTTCAAGATTTTTGGATGAAATGTGAATGAGAAAATAATTTGTGAAGTTGGATGAAATAATTGGATGAATATGCACAAGATAGCATGGCAATTGGTCAAATAAAGTCAACAGGATGGCAAACTTGTAATTTCTGCCAACTTAAATGAAACGACACAGCATTAGGCAAAGGTGATGAAATGTTCTGATTGGCCACTAGCCAATAGAACAGTAGCTCGGCCAATCCATTCAAATTTCTGAGTTTTTGGAAAAAGCCCTAGGGTTTCTAACATGGCAAAGGCATGCTTCTCATGTTATCATCATTATGAAACAACACAAACAAAGGCATGGCATTGGTATCATGTTTAGCTCATAAAAGCAAGCTTCAAGCAACATCACACAACCGACCAAGCAAGCAAATAACAGCATATCATTTAGCAGCATACAACCACACAAACTTCATGCAGATTCTGAGCAACAACAGCAACATGGTTTATACGGCCAATCACACATTCATGATCACCATCACTCGACCAAACCAAACAAACAACAGCAATGTAGCATAGCATAACAGCATTCATCAACATGTAACCAAACAAAGCAAACAAACAAACACATAGCAGCATAGCAGGTTCACATAACAGCTTCCAAAACACAAAGACAACCATCACACAACAGCATATCATTCATGTAATGTTCACATAACCACCATACAACAGCATGCAACACAATCCACATGGTTTTTCTAGGCATGTTCAAAACAGCAGCAGGGCAATTGCTCATCATCACAGCATCATAGCAAGAACTTCAATATGCAGCCTCGACCAAAACAAACAACAGCACCAACATGGCATCGTGGAAAAATTCTGGGCATAGTTTATGGTTTGGCATGGACAGCAGCATGTACATATTAAGCATCATCATCATTCGACCAACAAAAACAAACAACCACATGTGGACTTTCTAAACAGCTTAAGGTTTGAACAAACAGCATGGCACATTCAACAACAGCAATGGTCATGGTATCAAATTCATCATCAATTTACAGCATTGGCCAACAGCATATTAGCAAACACAAACAACACTAGCAGGCAACAATAGCAGTACAGAAATTCGACCAACAATTACGACAGCATCGCATTATTAGGGACAAAGTATCTGGTTTAAACAATAGCAGCATGTATACATTCATCATTATGTAACCATCATAACAGTAGCAAACACAAACCTCATACAAGTTCAATCACATCCAAACAAATTCAACAACAAACACTCAGCAGCATAGCATCTACTCATAACACAAACAAGCAGAATATGATCCATGTGGATTTCTGGTTAGGACAAAAGGATTTAAATAGCAGCAGGTAATGGTATGGCAACATCAAGCAACATCAACCAATCGACCGAGCAAACAAATAGCAGCATATGGATTAAAGTTTTCAATCAGCATGGTACTTGGCAATGTGTAGCAGCAGGCAATCAACAGCTTTCAACATGGTTCATGTGAATTTTCTAAGCATGTTCAGGTTCAGCATACAAACATCATCATCATGTTTCATCATACACAACAGCAAGCAGCCAACAGGATATAGCACAAAACATGTGGTTTTTTGGGTTCAAGCATAACAGCAGCTGGGCATGCTTCATGATATCATATCAAACAGAACAACAGCACACGACAGCATGTAAACAGCATGAGAAAATTACTGAACAGCTCAAGGTTAATCAGCAGCATATTATCATCATTCAAACATAAACCAATACAACAAAACAACATTCATATTCCAAAACTGTATCAGGATTTTAGCTAGCATGATTCATGTTATCAACATTGAGGTCATGGCAAGTTTCGAAACAACAGCATTAGCATCAAGGCTCATCATCAAAGAAAAAACGAATTCCAACAGTACCACATAAACAAGCATGGCCATGAACAATCGTGCAATCATCAAACAGCCACAAACAAAACTAAATTCATGCAAGGTTTGGTCAAGACAAAGTTTCAGCTGCAGGGTGTTATCATCATCAACATCATAATATGAGCAAAAGCCAAAGTGACCAAAACCCAAAATCAAGCATGGCAACAGCATCAATAAGCATCAGGCAGTAAGAATATAGCATCCAATCTCATCAAATCAAAGCAAGCATGGCAAATCGAGCAGAAATGTATTTTGACACAAAACAAGAAATTCAAATTTCTCCCTCATAAGAGCACTACTTCAAGCGAGTCATAGCATTTTAGAAACAGCATTCAAAGACCTACTCTAAGCCTAGCATGATTTGGTAAAAGGAGAGGACCGAAACTTACTTGAATTTGAAGCAAAGTGTTGAATGATGGTTGTTTGGACGATACAGACTGGAACAGCTGCTCCCAATGCTTTGGAATGAAGGGTGATGAAGCTTTTTCAGCTCACAAGTGCACGAGGTAGGCTGAACCAACTTCCACCATTGTTATGTGCTTAATGAAAACAGAACTCAAAATGCAAAACAGGTGGTAAATAGTGCTTGAAAGGGGTTCCAAATGGTGATTATAGCATTGTGGAAACAAGGATGCTCGAAGGCTTTGAAGGGTTTTGCAGAATTTTCGTTTTTTGCAAAAATGCAATATGAGAGTGAGAGTGTATTTCTGTTTGGTGGCTGCTAAAACTAGGGTTGGAAATGTCAGAAAAGAGACTTTATATGGTCTGTTTTAGGTTGGTTTAAGGAATGATAAGCTGGATTAGCTTAATGAGCTCCATTTGCCAAAATTGCTAACTATGCATAAGTGAAGAAGGGAGGTATATGGCTGGTCGAGTTGGGCCTGTGGAATGCTGCAGAAAGACCATGCCAATTGCTATTTTTGGTCTGCTCCTTAATTGCTAACTTTGCCTTGCTTACATGGAGCTATTTGCACAATTGCTAATTATGTACAAAGTGGAAAATGGGAGGTGTTTGCTGCTTGGATGGGCCTGCAACAGGCTGCAAAAAGGACAGCATGTTTGCTGTTTTGGTTGTACAAATGAAATGCTGTACTGATTTTGCTTTTGTGAAGCCAATTGCCAATTTTGTCAATTTTGCATTTTAAGCCAAAATGATGGGAAAATGGTGGTATGATGATGGTTTTGGAATTGGAACAAGTCACAAATGTGATATGGAACATTTCCCAATTGACCAAATCAAGAAAAAGTCAAAAACTCAAAAAGTCAAAGTTTGGTCAAACTTTGAATTTAAATGCAAAAGGTCCAAAAATGCCATTTTGATTGGCAAGGTTTTAGGTCATGAAATTTATATTTTTGGAAAGAGGATGAAAAATGTGATTTGTAGGAGAAAACCCCACCAAATTTGGCCTTATGGTTTGGGAGATATGGCCCTTTGAAGTTCACAAATTGATGAAAATGATTTGATCATATCTTGACAACCACACATGGGATTTTGATGTTCTTGGACTTTTTGAAAATGGGAAGACAAGATCTTCAACTTTCATGTTGGGCAAAAATTCATTTGAAGCTTGTATCATGATGTAAGTTTAAGATCAAGAAGTTTCCATTTTTGGCAGTTGAAATTACAAGTCCACTTTCTATTTCTGGAAAATTTCTGATTTCACTTGATTTTCTTCCATGATGAGGTTGGACATGATATATGAGGCTTATATAAGCATGAATGCACTTCTTCAAATCAATTCTATCCATTAAATCCTTGATTAAATCAACTGTTGACCAAGTTTGACTGTCTGTTGACTTTTCTAGGGTTTTGGATGATTGAACTTCTTCTGATGATTTCCAAACCCTAATTCCTTGAGAACTTGACTTCACATGATGTCCCAAGATGTATGAACTTTTGATTATTGATCATGGTGCCCAAATTCTGCAAGAATGGCCACCATCCATTGCTTTGACTGACCACTGACTGATCTTTGACCTAATTGCTGATGATTGCTTCCACTGCAAGCAACAAGGTTAGACTGACAATATTTTTGTACTTTTTAAACATATGAAAGCAAAGATATACAAATGCAGAGTATGCTTGGTGATCAAGAAATCAACCCACAAGGCAATCTATCCACTAAGAGGAAAGCAAAGGCATGCATTGATCCTTGAGGTCATGATATGAATGATATGGGCCATGAGGGATCTTAGGGCCCAAAATTGGGGTCTTACAGATGCCCCTATTTAAGGTCATTCTAGCCGGAGAAGTGAAGTTTAGAAATCTTCATATCGACGCGGTAGAATGGACTTAAATAACAGTAATGAGACAAATTTTGGTCCCTAAGAGACCTCATGATGCTTACGTATGCATGCAAAAGACACAAATTCTGTGGGGAATATGATTCACACAGAAGAAAAGACGATCCATCGGAGCAATACACTCACCAGGAACAGAGACTCTAATACGACTCTATGGGGATAATAACAGAAAAAGAAATGTGTGGACAAGACACGACTCTAAACTGGGGAAAAACAAAATTGACATAACGTGAACAAAACACGACTCTGATTAGGAAAACAGAAAACAGACTGGAGAACTCACTGGGGAGTGAAGAACTCACACTGGGGAAAAGAATTCCAAATGAAAAATAAATCCATTGGAGAGACACAAGCTGACTCCTGAGGAGAAGCAAAAGAAAACTCCACTGGGGAAGTAACAAAGAAATGAGATGTTACCAGGCATACGGGTAACAAACTCAGGAAAAATCTGACTCCACAGGGGGACCGAGGTCATAATAGGGAGCAGAAAGGAGGGAACACCAAGGATACCGGTTACTGGGTATATAATAGGTGACCGACCAAAGCGTGAATTGGATTTCACTTCCAAAACACTCATCATCCTGAAGAGAGCTAGAACAGCAAACTTGTTTATAGGATGGACATTCAATTCCACAAGGAAAATGAATCTTACTCAACTGGGGACACAAACCCGAAGAGTGCATGAGATATAATATCCATTACCGGCAGACCGTGGATAAGATACTCGCATGAGATATATTATCTATTACCGTCAGAACGTAGATAATAAACTCGCATGGTAAGAAATACCAGAGATACCGGTTACTGGGTATATAATAGGTGATCTACCGAAAACGTGAATTGGTTTTCACTTCCAAAACACTCATCATCCGAAACACAAACTGGTTAAAGGATGGACATTCGATTCTACAAAGAATACGAATCTTGCTCAGTTGGGGAAAATCAACAAAGGATTCCAACTAAAGAGCGCATGAGATATATTATTCATTACCGGCGGACCGTGAATAATACACTCGAGAGGAAAAGACACCAGAGATACCGGTTACTGGGTATATAATAGGTGACTAACCAAAAAGAGAGAGACAATCGATACCAAGCATACGGGTAAACGAAAGACAACTCAAAGGGATAAATTGCAAGCATCCGGCAATTATCCAACAACAAGAAAATATTCGACTCCACAAAAGGAAATAACGAATCTTACTCGACTGGGGAAACACAAAAGGCTTCGGCTGACGAGTGCATGAGATATACTATTCATTACCGGCAGACCGTGAATAATATACTCGCATGGAAGATTATCCACAACCGGTTACTGGGTTTATAAAGGATAAATCAACCGAACAGAAAGGCATCGGGATACCAAATTAGGTATATAATGATAACCAACCAAAAAAGGAGCAACAGACATTACCAACAAAAGGGTAAATGAAAGGCAAACTGCTGAGGATAAATTGCAAGCATCCGGCAATTATCGACAGAAGACTAGCTGGGGATGCACTGGTAAACAACCAGTGATCCGGGGAACAAATCACTAGCATACGGTGAAAAGACCCACTGGGGATAAAATTGCTAGCATACGGCAATTATCCACAAAACTTGCTGGGGATATAAGTGCTGATCTGAGCAACTTACACAAGCAAAGGAAAATCATCATCAAATATATTGAATGAAGATAACCACAAAATTAGGGTTTACATCTACCGAATACGGGGTAGAAGACCAACAACTCCACGTGGGGATAGAACAAATCACAAATCCTCACGGGAAACCAAAATAGGGTTGATAACAAACCACAAACTGCATGAGAGCAGGAAAAGATAGGATTTACAACTACCGGGTATGAGGTAGAAAACCAAAAACTCTGGCCGGAGAATGAAAGGTGTATAACCACAAATTCTGTTAAGAAAGCCAGGAAAAGATAGGACTTACAACTACCGGTTACTGGGTAGAGGCCCAAAAACATTCCGCTGGGGAACAACCCACTGGGAAGTACAAGATATCTGACAAATAGCCGATTCGGGAACGATCCGAAAAGACAGACTGAATCAAGACACGTCCTAATGAGGATGTAACTCAAATAGGAAAATCCATCCCAATATATGTGTTGGGAGGAAACGGAAGAAACCGTCATCCACGAGGATATATCTCAGTGGGGAACTGCAGAAGGAAAGACTACATTTTCTGCTTATGGGGCTGACTCTATATGGAGAGATTTTAAACACCCGACATCTGCTTGGGGAGATCTGTAATGAGATCTATATCACCATTGCAGGAGACACAACAAACAAAAGATATATGGCAAGAAATGCAACATGAATATCTGAATGTTTATGAATATGCATGAATATGCGTGATTTATGTTTGATGAATGCTGACCAAACAGACAATTCTAACACAAACAGGTTCAGGAACAAACGTCCGGTATTATACTTCCAGGGGAAAAACCAGCTGGAGAGCCCATCTGCGGAGATCTATATGCTGAAAAGCAAAGATCTGCAGGCACTGCTGAAGAAGCAGAGAGAATCAGAAATATCAGGAAACAACCCAATCAGGGTACAGAAAGTCACAACGGGCGAACAGCCACCAAGACGAATCTGTAGGGGAACAAGAGAAGTCCCAAAGTATCTGCAGGGGATCCCAGTGTCGACTGAGAAACACAAAGTGCATGAGCACAAGCACAAATGCTGTAGAAGCAAATCCACACAACTCCACTGGGGAACAACCCACTGAGGGAGAAAGATATCATCCAAATAGAATCTAACTGCATAAGCAACTCTATTGGGGAAAACTGTCGGCTACTCTCTTGGGAATGAACCACCGAGGGAGGACAGATCAAACAAGTAGATTCTGCAACGAACCACTCCACTTGGGAGAATATACACAGCAAAACTGATCACAGCAAGTAGATTCTGCAATACAAGCCACTCTACTGGGGATCACAAACAGTCAGGAAATCGATCCGTTCACTGGAGGCAAAAGCCATCATCCGACCATATCGGGATTGAAGGAGCAATCAACAGGCGAAACTGCCACAAAAAACATTCTGCAGACTAAGCTGAGGAAAAGATGATTGCAAAACTGGGATGTCAACCCAAATCAAAACTGCTCAGGAAAATAAATCCTGCTCTGCTGGAGAGAATAACTCTGATGGAGAGATAGCAATAATTCCGCAGACGACTTCGCCGGGGAAAAGGTAAAGTACCGGGTATCAAACCACTGACTTACCGAATCTTCAAAAAAGAAAGCAATCATGCTGAGGAAACAAACAATTCCTGCTGGCACACTGCATGAGGAAAAGCGGTAACAAATCCACTGGCAACCCTGGTGGGGATGTTAGTAACAACTCTACTCGCGACTCCGAGGGGAGTATCAATCAATCAGCTGTACTCATGACTGTGCTGAGGAGATAAATAAAATCTGGGGAATACGACCCACTGGAGAAAGTAACGGGGCACCAAGATGATAGACCATCAACCGCCGAAACTTCTACAAGAAAACACCCATGCTAGGGGAAAACTGCTGCTGGAGGAAACAAAGTCTTCAACAACAAATCACTTGCGACTGTATTGGGGAACAACCCCAACAACAACTCTGTCTGAGGAACAACCTCAACAAAGATCTGGAGAAAGAAGATACCACCAAACCAGGAATATGAACCAATGTCTTACCTGTTGGAAATCGTGCCACCCTCGGGAGAGCACTGAGATATTCTTAAGTATCCTTTCAATCTTGTGAATGTTCACTTTGTATAAAACAAAAATTTTGAAAAATTGATTTGTTTAAAACAATGACATTTTATCAATTTAAAACATGCAAAACATTTGTTTGAATTGAAACAAATAAGAGTGCAAATAATTGGATAAAAAGCTCAAATTGATTTGATAGAATGGTAGTCTGCAAATGGCAAGACTCCATAGATCTGTACAAATTTGAAATCAGTGATATATATTGGAAGAGGGCTACATTGAACATAATGATCCTTTCTCTACCAATTTGAATCTCGATGTATCCGAAGCTTCAGTTGACGACGAATCGAGAATCCTCTGACGAGATGACGACTGATGAACCAGAAAGTCTTGTCAGGATGCAGTTACTTGCCAAATCCCTAATTTTTGCCTAGATTGCCCCAGAGTGAGGTACTCAATCTAGCGGGATGCAAATACATTCTTTTTTCAAGTCTCTAACTTTTGCCTGGATTACCCATGCGGGTTCTCCACCGAGACGCTCATTTTTGCCTAAGCCGCCCTTTCGGGTTTTCAACTTAGCGAGCTATTCTGTTTTTTCATTCTTTTTTCATTTCATTTTTTTTTTTTTTTTTTTCATTTGCACATACTTTTTTTTCTTAGGCAAAGTATCTCTTAACTGCATCTGAATTCACAGGACGAGTGAAATCCTCCTCATCCATTGTTGTAAGCATCAAAGCTCCGCCTGAAAAGGCTCTCTTAACAACATATGGACCCTCGTAGTTTGGAGTCCACTTGCCCCTGGAATCGGGCGCGAAAGACAAAACTTTCTTGAGCACAAGGTCACCTTCTCGGAACACACGAGGCTTGACCTTCTTGTCGAATGCTTTCTTCATTCTTTGCTGATATAACTGACCATGGCACATGGCAGTTAAACGCTTCTCTTCAATCAAATTCAATTGGTCATAACGACTCTGAATCCATTCGGCATCAGTCAACTTGGCCTCCATCAAGACTCGCATTGATGGGATCTCCACCTCTACTGGGAGAACGGCTTCCATGCCATAAACAAGAGAGAAAGGGGTTGCCCCTGTTGAAGTGCGTACAGACGTACGATATCCATGCAAAGCAAATGGCAGCATCTCATGCCAATCTTTGTACGTGACAGTCATCTTCTGGATAATTCTCTTGATATTCTTGTTAGCAGCTTCAACAGCCCCATTCATCTTAGGTCTGTAAGGAGAGGAATTATGGTGTGCAATCTTGAATTCAGCGCACAACTCATCCATCATCTTATTATTCAGATTGGATCCATTATCAGTAATGATCCTCTCTGGCACACCATAACGGCAAATCAGCTGATTCTTGATAAACTTCACAACTACCTGTCTGGTTACATTCGCGTACGAAGCGGCTTCAACCCATTTGGTGAAGTAATCAATTGCTACGAGAATAAACCGATGTCCGTTGGACGCTTTCGGCTCAATCATGCCGATCATGTCGATTCCCCACATAGAGAAAGGCCATGGTGATGAAATCACATTCAGGAGTGTCGGAGGAATATGAATCTTATCCGCATAAATTTGACACTTGTGACATTTCTTCACATACTTGCAACAGTCAGACTCCATTGTCAGCCAATAGTAGCCTGCTCTCAACATCTTCTTAGCCATGGCATGTCCATTGGAATGAGTACCAAATGAACCCTCATGGACCTCAGTCATCAATAGGTTTGCTTCGTGTCTATCCACGCATCTGAGCAAAACCATATCAAAATTTCTCTTGTACAGCACTTCACCACTGAGGTAGAAACTGCCTGACAACCTTCTCAAAGTTTTCCTATCTTTCACAGATGCCCCAGGCGGGTAGACCTGGTTCTGGAGGAAATTCTTGATATCAAAATACCAAGGCTTGTCATCTTTTACGTCTTCAATTGCAAATATGTGAGCGGGTCTATCCAAGCGCATCACAGTAATGTTGGGGACATCATTCCACCATCTGACAACTATCATGGAAGCAAGCGTTGCAAGGGCATCTGCCATCCGATTATCCTCTCGAGGAATATGATAAAATTCAACTTCTGTGAAGAAAGTTGAAATTCTCCTTGCATAATCTCTGTATGGGATGAGACCTGGTTGATTTGTCTCCCATTCACCTTTGATCTGATTGATAACCAAAGCTGAATCACCATAGACATCAAGATATTTGATTCTTAAGTCAATGCATTCTTCAAGTCCCATAATACAGGCTTCATACTCCGCCATATTATTCGTGCATTTGAAGGTTAGCCTTGCTGTAAATGGAATGTGCGAACCCTGGGGATTAATAATCACTGCCCCAATTCCATTTCCATATTGATTAACAGCGCCATCAAACACCATCGTCCATCTGGAACCAGGTTCTGGACCTTCATCAAGTGTAGGCTCATCGCAATCTTTCATCTTCAAATACAGAATTTCCTCGTCAGGGAAGTCATACTGAACAGACTGATGATCTTCAATTGGCTGGTGCGCTAGATGGTCAGCCAAGATACTACCTTTGATAGCTTTCTGAGCTCGATACTCAATATCATACTCAGACAACAGCATCTGCCAACGGGCAATCCTCCCAGTTAAAGCAGGCTTCTCGAAGATATACTTAATTGGATCCATTCTGGATATCAACCAAGTTGTATGATTTATCATGTACTGGCGCAAACGCTTAGCTGCCCAAGCCAAAGCACAGCACGTCTTCTCAAGCATAGAGTACCGAGACTCACAATCAGTAAACTTCTTACTGAGGTAGTATATAGCAAACTCCTTCTTCCCTGATTCATCTTGTTGACCGAGTACACAACCCATCGAGTCTTCAAGAACTGTCAAGTACATAATCAGAGGTCTTCCTTCCACTGGCGGAGACAAAATCGGAGGTTCGGACAGATAATCCTTGATACTGTCGAAAGCTTTCTGGCAATCCTCGGTCCAATCATGAGACTGATCTTTCCGGAGGAGCTTGAATATCGGCGCACATGTGGCAGTCATGTGGGATATAAATCTGGAAATGTAGTTCAAGCGGCCAAGAAAACCTCGGACTTGCTTCTCAGTTTTGGGTGCGGGCATCTCTTGTATTGCTTTGACCTTTGCAGGATCAACCTCAATACCTCTTTCACTTACCACAAAACCCAACAACTTTCCGGAACGGACTCCAAAGGTACATTTGTTCGGATTCAGACGAAGCTGGAACTTCCTCAAACGCTGAAAAAGCTTCAACAAATGCTCAATATGCTCAACTTCCGTTCGGGACTTAGCAATCATATCATCAACATAGACTTCTATCTCCTTGTGCATCATATCATGAAACAAGGTAGTCATAGCTCGTTGATACGTGGCTCCGGCGTTCTTCAAACCGAAGGGCATCACTCGATAACAGAATGTTCCCCAAGGTGTGATGAATGTTGTCTTCTCCATATCCTCTGGTGCCATCTTGATTTGATTATATCCGGAAAATCCGTCCATAAAGGAAAAGACTTTGAATTTAGCTGTATTGTCTACCAACATGTCAATGTGTGGTAGAGGAAAATCATCTTTGGGCTAGCTTTATTCAAATCTCTGTAATCAACGCACATACGGACTTTTCCGTCCTTCTTAGGAACAGGCACAATGTTGGCCACCCATAGAGGATATGTCGAAGTCACCAGAAACCCCGCATCAATTTGCTTCTGAACTTCCTCTTTGATCTTCACTGCCATATCTGGATGAGTTCTTCTGAGCTTCTGCTTCACAGGCACGCACTCAGGCTTTAAAGGCAGGAAATGTTGCACAATATCTGTATCTAAACCCGGCATGTCTTCATAGGACCAAGCAAAGATATCTGAATATTCTCGTAGCAAGCTGATCAAATCTTCCTTAACAGACCCTTCAAGAAGTGCCCCAATCTTCACCAGGCGCTCACAATCTTCAGATCCCAAGTTGACTGTTTCCAAGTCTTCGAGATGCGGCTGAATGATCTTCTCTTCGTGCTCAAGGAGACGGGTGATCTCATCAGGGATCTCCTCAACGTCATCTTCCTCTGCCTCAAATACAGGGAAATCAAAATTGGGAGATGGCGTTGGATCATTATGTTCAATGGGTTTTAGGATCAACCTGCATAATGATTTTGGTTAAGAAAAACTTCAGAATTTAAACAAACAAATCATTATGCAGATGAAAGAATGTTGCTTTTACAGCTTTTATTTTTGTTTTTATGGTTTTGTGATCACTGATTTCATAAAGAAAAGCAAAAAGTGAAAACAAAGGAAAAACAAATGTTTAACAATGCAAAAATTGAATGAAAATATCATTGTATATATGCTTTGCCAACAATGTCATCACTTCTCCTTTTGGCATGGGAGAAGGGTTTTAAACAAAATGAACAATTACTCTGATCTATGGGTAACTGTAGGAACATCCACAGCGACCCAATTGTGGCAGACACCACCAGGAATAACAAAATTGTTCAAGTCTTCTGCATCTTCTTCTTCAATGATAGCAGCAGCTTCCTCTTCTGCAGGTTGATCAGCATGGATGAATCCTCCACTGGTGAACAGACCTTGCTCGTTGCATGCCCCAGAACCAAAGCCAATGCCAGCCCGGGATCGATTATCTTCAAGTTCAAGCACTTTCCCTAATCCAGCAACTGCACCACATTCAATGGCCAGCTTAGCATCTCGGTAGGAAGTGAATGAAGGAGACTTCTTCTCGATTGGTTTATCAATAGATAAAGCTTGGAACTGAGTTCCAACTTCATCCTCAGCATCAATGTACGAGAAAGAAGATAGATTACTGACCAGGAGAGCCTTTTCTCCCCCTACTACAACCAATTTCTTGTTTTTGACAAACTTCAACTTTTGGTGTAGGGTGGATGTCACGGCGCCAGCCTCGTGAATCCATGGTCTGCCCAAGAGACAGCTGTATGATGGGTGAATATCCATTACTTGAAAAGTGATCTGGAAATCACTTGGTCCTATCTTGATCGGGAGATCAACTTCCCCAATCACGGTCTTGCGCGACCCATCAAAAGCTTTAACAACAACCCCACTCTGCCTCATAGGAGGACCTTGATATGACAATCGAGAGAGTGTGGATTTTGGCAATACATTAAGGGACGATCCAGTGTCCACCAGCACATTGGACATTGCATCAGATTTGCAATTCATAGATATATGTAAAGCCATGTTGTGGTCTCTTCCCTCCTCAGGGAGATCAGCGTCACAAAAGCTCAGAGTGTTGCAAGCGGTAATGTTTGCAACAATGCTATCAAATTGTTCAAGGGTGACGTCGTGATCGACATATGCCAGGTCCAAGACTTTCTGCAGAGATTCCCGATGGGGTTCTGAGTTTAGCAACAAAGAAAGAATGGAAATCTTGGAGGGCGTGTGTAGAAGCTGGTCTACAATATTATACTCGCTCTTTCTGATGAGCCTCAGCATCTCATCAGATTCTTCATCAACAATGCCACTCGGGCCATCTGAAGAAACAGGAGTCTTTTGTACAGAGGAGGAGGGTTGGGCAACAGCAAGTGCCGGGTTCTGAACATTCACAGCATTCCCTACAGGGCGCTCAACGGATTCAGAAGAAACAGCGGGAGCTTTGGCAGGCGCGGAAAAGACACGACCACTGCGGGTCAATCCACTAACATCAGCAATAGTGGTCACAGAAGTAGACGGCAGAGGAACCTCGCCCCCATCCTGAACAGCAACAGGATTGTATCTGAAAGGTACAGCTTTATCAGATGAATACGGCACAGGGCCGGCTGGTTTGATGATCAAAGCAGGGGAAGCCTTAGGCTTGTTGCTATTGTACCGAATAACAACGGGTTCTGGCAATTTGAACACCGGGGAGATGACACTCACTTCGGGCTCAACTGTATCAACATTTCGATTCTGGAGAATCTCAATGGTACCTTCATTCAACAACATTTGCAATTCGCGGCGGACTTGGTCACAACCCAAGCGATTAACAGAACAGACACGGCACTTATCGTGGTTATGCTCCAAATAGCTGTGCTGGCACAGCATTTTATGTAAATAAACCAACGACTGCCGGATATGGCTGACATACTTCACCTTGTACTTCCCAAGGTCTTCCTGGATCATATTCACAGACTTCCCATGCGAAGGCAATGGGTTCCTGGTGACATTAGGGTTGAGTCTTCAAAACTCAGAATTCCGCTTCTCATGAGGTCTTGAACCTTATTCTTCAGCGGGAAACAGTTCTCTACATTGTGGCCCGGAGCACCGGAATGGTAGACACAATGCTGGTCTGGTTTGTACCACCATTGCGGGTTGGCAGGAATAGCAGGAGGATCCCTGGGAGAAACCAATTTCCTCTCCAACAAGGAGGGATAAAGCTCTGTATATGTCATCGGAATAGGGTCGAAGCTGACCTTCTTCCTATCATAATTCATATTCGCTTGGTTGGTTGTACTTCCACGAGGCTGGTAAGCCTGTTGCTGTGGACGCTGCTGTTGCTGTTGATAATGCGGTTGTGGATATTGCTGCTGATGCTGATACTGTTGAGCATTATCCTTGAATACAGGTGCCACACTGGCCACCTGATGCTGATGTCCGGCACGATGTGCAGGCTTCCTCTGAACAGAGGGTCTTCGATGTTTGGGCTGAGACTGCACAGCATGCGCTTCGCCTTCTTTCCTCTTAAACGCTCCATACCGTTTAGAGGAAGAACCATCATCTTTAGACAACCGTCCTTCACGGACGCCTTCTTCAAGACGCATCCCCATGTTCACCATCTCGGTGAAATCAGAGGGAGCGCTGGCCACCATTCTCTCATAATAGAATGACCCAAGAGTCTTCAGAAAGATCTTGGTCATCTCTTTCTCTTCTAATGGTGGAGTGATTTGAGCTGCCAGCTCACGCCATCTCTGGGCGTACTCCTTGAACGACTCTTTGTCCTTTTGTGACATAGACCTGAGTTGATCTCTGTCAGGCGCCATGTCAACGTTGTATTTATATTGCTTGACGAAAGCTTCGCCAAGGTCATTGAAAGAGCGGATGTTGGCACTGTCCAGGCTCATGTACCAACGGAGAGCAGCACCAGACAAACTGTCTTGGAAGTAGTGGATCAAGAGTTGATCGTTGTCGGTCTGCGTGGACATCTTTCTGGCATACATGACTAAGTGTGCCAAAGGACAAGTGTTCCCTTTATACTTCTCAAAGTCTGGGACCTTGAATTTGACTGGTATTTTCACACCGGGAACTAGACAAAGTTCGGCTGCTGACTTGCCGAAGAGATCTTTGCCTCTAAGAGTTCTCAATTCCTTTCTCAGCTCAAGGAACTGATCGTTCATTGCATCCATTTTCTCATGAACATCTGAGCCCTCAGACGCTTCAGAGTGATAAATGGTGTCGTCTACCCTCGGCATGGTATGCACGACAGGAGGAACAGGAATAGGGACCGGGCTAGATGCCGGCATTTGAGCGAATGTTGGAGCTGGCAGATCTGGCATAAAGCCGGGAGGCATCCCCCAAGGAAAACCGGGAGGCATGGCATTTGGCTGATGGGCACTAACAGGCACGGCTGAAGTAGCTATCTCTGATATGACAGTCCGCTGAACCGGAGTTGCTGGCTGTTGGGGAGCAGGCTGATTCTGAGCAGCAAGAAGTTGCTCCATCAATGCGCCAAGTCTGGCGACTTCATCCCTCAAAGTCTGATTCTCTTGCTCCAATTGCTCCATAATCCTTGCAGAGTTGACCCTCGTATAATACCGGTGAGTCAGCTTGTCTTCAAAATAAATGAAGAACAGGAGTTAGAACCGGAAGACCAGAAAAAGATGGGTACCTGTTTATGCAGGAATGATGCATGAAATGCTTGTGCAAATACTTTGATTTTCAAGGAAACCTTCGGGGTATTCATTTGCAATATTTTGAATATTTAAACATTTCGATTGCTCATGGAAAATATTTCATTCAAAATATTAAGACAAAGAAGTACAGCATTCTTTTAATTCATTACAAAGAGAAAAGGTAAATGACATCCTATGGATCCCTATTAGCTCGGGATGCTGGAAGACGAGAAGTGTACAACTTCTTGATCTCTCTCTCATAGGCAGCCTCCATATCAGCCTTCTCCTTAGCAAGTTGGTCATACTTCCTTTTCCAGAATTTGGAAGACTGAGGAAGCAAAGAAGTCCAAGTGTCATTCGGATCGTCGATCACTCGGTGCTCGAGAAATTCAATCATATCATCCTTCTCCTTGAGCTGCTGCAGCAATTCCTCTCTCTCGCGGATCCAGGCACGCGAAAGGTCTTCTTCTCTCAACTCTTCTACATGTTGGGTAGGGAGGGTTGAAGGCCCAGCCACATCCAACAGTGTAGGTCTCGGATGATCATACGGCATCAAGTAGGTAGCAGCCCTCTGTCTGACCCAAGAGGTATATGGCTCCAAAGCAATGCAATTCTTCGGACCCAATTCATTCCTACTCTTTATGCGAATATTGCGCCAAGCGCGGACAAATCTGGCTTTCAGGCCTTGGGGATCTTTACCCTCCTGAAAGAATACACCTTCTAACAGAATGTTATGGGGTTTATCCTTTAGGGGGAACCCAAGCTGACGACGTGCAAGCGTAGGGTTGTAGGTAATCCCACCACATGTACCAAGAAGAGGCACATTGGGGAATTCACCACAAGAATTGATGATCTGAACGGTATCATACACACGATCATACCAGGTGATATCATCATTGGTGAGAGACATGAGTCTCTGAGACCACCGTAGACATCCCTTGTTCTCCTGGAAAGCAACTGTCTGCGGCAAGTGCGAAATAAACCACTTGTACAGCAGGGGTAGACAGCAGACAATGACTCCTCCATTCTTCATATTCCTCAGATGCAAAGAGACATATGCATCGCCCAACAAGGTCGGAACCGGATTAAGAACTGAAAAGATCCTAATAGCGTTCATGTCGACGAACTTGTCAAAGTTGGGAAACAGCACCAATCCATAGATGAGTAACACAAACAGAGCCTCAAAGGCATCCTCACTCATGGCCTTCCCATAGAAGGTAGCTTGGGCAATGAGGAACTCGGAAGGAAAACCCTGAATTCCGCCTTTGGTAGTCAGATTAGCTCTAATCAGATCTTCATCTATGTGCAACAGACTGGAAATCTCTCGAGCAGATGGAATACTCTCTAAGCCACTGAACGGCACTTGATCTAGAATCGGAATCCCAATAAGGTGAGAGTATTCTTCCAAAGTCGGCATCAACTGGAAATCCGGAAATAAGAAGCAATGATAGAGCGGATCATAGAACTGAGCAAGAGTGCTCATCAATCCCTCATCCACTTGAGTAGTCAGCAACGGCAGAAGCTTCCCATATCGAGCCTTGAAACCCAAGGGATCTAATACATATGATGTCAGATTCCTTAACTCTTTTACATCAGGCTGCTTAAAGCTGTACTTCTTTGTATGCCTTTTCGGTCTTTCCATGTCTGAAAATTTTGCAAATAACCCTTTAAGTTCCTTGAAAATTTTCTCTTTTGATGACATGAATGCGGATGAATGCGTGAATGCATGAATGCAACAAACACACTCAAGGATCAAACAAAGCACACCAAACAAAGGTCGCGGGAAAGCTCTATGTATCCCTAATATCAATCATCCGTTTTGGTGGATTTAGGTTTTCACCTTATCAACACCCAAGTTCCATTGATATTAACGGTACATGAACCGGTTCAGACATTCTTAATATCAACCAGCCGCTTTGATGGATTTTAGGTTTTACACCTGATCCGGGATCCATTGATATTAACAATGTTTGAACGACTCAACCACGAATCACGGGTTTGTTGAGAGTCACGAGCATGGAGTCTCGGTTAAGAACCACCCAAAGGGAGTGTACTAGGGTTTAAACCTGCCAGACATGTTCTATCAGAGGTTCCCATAATCATCGTTCCATCTTTCGAATATTTTCGGAGGAACGAATACTCGTATTCCAAGAATATTCTCAAGAGAAACTCTTATGAGTGTAGTATCGCGTAACAATCGTATCAGAACTGACATCTGAACGACCTCCGCACTACGGTCCTAAAAATAGGCCAAGATGGGTTTGGTAAACTAAGGTCCTTGGCTTCTGCGGAACATGATTGAAAGAATAATGCCTAACCACAAATAACTTGTGTGACATTATTAGTTCAACATGACCTCCACCAAGTGAATGGACTCGCAAGTCAACTGGCTAAGGACTACTCCACACCAGTCGACAAGACTATGCCATTCTCCTATCCTAGAGTGCACTCGAGTTCGGGTACAGAACTCATCTCACAGATCACCAAAGCACACAGCAAATGTATATCAAGCAATTCACACATTACAATCAATACAGTCATCCCAAATTGTACAAAAATATGTCAGATGAAGAATAATAACATATATCACAACAAGGGTGAAAAGTAGGCAATACAACCAGGGATTCGATAGATCTCCCCAGCAGAGTCGCCACTTTTCTGTAGCGGTGTATTCGTCGCTATATGATCTATCGATTAAATCATAAGCTAGGAGATACATGAAAATTTCGAGTCGCCACCGCACTTTTATTTATCCAAAGGATTGGCTAAAAAGCGAACAAAAGCCTAAGAAGTTTTACACGTAGAAAACTAATAAAAAGATCAGAGAATCTGGGTAGGGGGTAAATTACGCAATGGGAAGGTGTTAGGCACCCACTACGTCCTAGGTACTCCTAGGGAGCCCTTTTCACACTTGTTATGCTAAATTGTTATTTGTTATGACATAAATATTGTGCAAACATGATTGGGATGATGAGAAAAGAATATACAAGTTTTATTATTGGGTTATTGGGTTCGAACGGATGAACCCGTTGCCTACGTACCTTCCATCAAAGGTAAGGATCAGAACGCCGTAGTTCGGCTAAAAGATTTCCAAAAGTGGGTTAGGTTCAATTTTAAACACAAACCCTAGGTCTTACGTTATCCACGGGAGAAAACTCAACCTTATACAAACAACAACGTCCACCATGTGAGAACAGCTTCAACTGGCCAGAGAGGGGTTAACCCTATAATAGGCAAGGAAGGCTTACAATTCAATCACTAAAGACAGCAGGTGAGATTAACATCAACCACTAAGATAAATCGAACCTATAGCTCATGTATGAAAAGATTAATGGACAAAGCCAAAACAAGTGAATGAGTGGAGTTACTGATTATGATTATGAAAATGAAGTCAAAATATGATTAAGATCAATTCAAATAAGTATTATGAAATGAAGTTTGGAAAAAGGTCAAGGACTTGAGTCCAGGTTTTTAGTTAGAAAAACATGAAGATGTTTGCACAACACTTATGTCAAAATTTAAAAGGTATAGTGTGAAAAGGTTCTAAGACGTAATGAATGATGAATGGATGATGGATGGATAGTAAAACTTCTTAGAAGGTTCACTTCTTGAAATCATATAGCAGATGATTCAAGTGTGTCCTTTGGAATAGCAGTTAATAATAATAAACAAGCAAAGCAAGTAAAAGCGGATATCGGATGCCAATCAATGGTCTTATACCAATCTCCTAAAACAGAACGGGATATCAGAAGCCACTCAATGGTCTTACACTAATCTCCACAGGTAAAGAAATAAAAGCGGATACCGGATACCAATAAATGGATTTACACCAGTCTCCTAAAACAGAAACAGGATATCAGATGCCACTCAATGGACTTACACCGATCTCCTCAAAAGAAAAGAACAAAGATGAAAGGTGGAAGTCAACTGCCAATCTATCTGGACTTAGGTTAACCCCACAGTATGCTCACAGGAAATCCAATGCCACATCACTGGGACTTATAATGGATCCTCACATACAAGAACAAAAGCAACAATATGATCACAGGAATGCAAATGCCAACTTACAGGGACTTATAATTGCAATCTCTCATACAAATAGATAAACAAACTATGATCACAGGAAAGCAGATGCCAACTCACAGGGACTTACAACTGCAACCTCACATACAAATCAAACAGATCAAATTATGATCACAGGATAACAGATGCCAACTTACAGGGACTTACAACTGTATCCTCACATACAAACAGATAAACAGAAGATATGAGTGACCAATGAGGTCTTACACTCTATCCTTCCATATCACAGGAGCAAATGCCAAAGCAATGGACTTACAATTGTCCTCAATGGGCAAACAACAATGATAGCATCACAAAACAAATGAGATGATCATGCATTAATGGCAATTGATGATGATGATAAATGCATAGCATACAGGCAAACAAGTGCACATGGAGCAATCAATCAATCAATGAATATCAAACAGCACACTCTATAGCCAAACAATGGGGGCTCATACAAGAGGGTTTGACTTTAAAAGTCCACTGTAATGGGTGAAGGTCGCTCTTAACCTGGCCATTGAGGGGCTCAGGTGAAGCAGATGAAAAGGAGATGAGGGGTGTGCCTCATTGCTTCAATCTCATATCAGAGAGAGCATCAAAGAAAGTGTGGGAGTTCAGAAAGTAGGAACTCTCTCCACATTATTGACTCGATTAGATCTTGGGTATTTATCTCATTGCTTCAACCAGGTACTGGGAGCAAAGAGAGGACACACTGAATAGTGGGGGATAGATTACTTATCCCTACCTTCCACCAATTGCCTTACTTGAAGGACTTTTCCTGCTTAGGACAAATATAAACAAACACAGGCATTGCCTCTTAAGGAGGACTTCAGACAGTTTGCCCGGTCAAATAACAGACCGGGTCTCCAGACTACATGAAGAAGAAGTAATTATACCTCAAAGCAAATGCTATAAAGCAAAGCAAGCAATCAAGTTCAAAGAACTTAGGCAACTAAAGTACCTGAAAAAGTCAAACTCATTAGTAAACAAGTCAACAATCAAAAGCAAAAGAAAATGAACCAATAGTCACACAGAAGGACCAATTGTGCAAGGCACAAAGACTCAAGCATATGAGTCACCTACAAAACAAATGTTAGCACATGATAAACAAACCAACTCAATCAAAATTGAAAGGTCTTTGGGGCATTGGTGCTCAACCTGAAACAAACAGCTCAATTGTAAGCTCAGAAGACCACTAGGACTAGCCTAGGGTCAAAAATGAAAGAAAAAGGCCAAGGCAGCAAGCAATATTCAATCAAAGTCAACTCCAATCATGTAAGAAGCAAATACAATTGGATTCAAACTTACATCATGCATCAAGGTCATTTCATATGCAAAAGGATGCAAAGCATGGCAAAAGAAGCATACAAAAGTCAACAGCAAAGACTTCATTCAAAAGTCAACTCAAACATTTTCAAAAATTATGAAATAAATCACACTCAATCCTAACATCTAACATGGTATACATGTCAAATTTCATAGCATTTGGATGAGAGGAAGGCAGTCAATGAAATTCATGAAGTCAAACCAAGTTCAAGTAAGCATGGTGAAAGTCAACAAGCATGGGTCAACTTCAAAAAATCATATCAATTTGAAAACAGAAGAGAAATGAATGAAATTTACACCAATGCAAAGCTTGAGATGTCTAGTTATCACATATGAAATTTCATGATCATACAATAAGGTTTGAGAATTTCACAAAAGATTTGGCAAGGCATAGCACAAAAAGTCAACAAATGAACACATATGGAAGGAAATTCACAATTAAATGGAAAACAGCATGATTAATTCCAAGAAAATTCACATACAAACTAGACATGTGAAGGATCATTCATGCAAAATTTGGGATCATTTGGATAAGAGGAAGCATGTGAACAAAATCATACATTTGCATATCATTGGTGTGACACAAATTGTCACACCCTAATTCAAAAATTCATATCTATCAAACCACAAATGAGAAATCCACAAACTTTATATGGAAATGAAGATCAATGTGTCTAGTTTTACCACAAAAAATTTCAAAGGCATTGGATGCAATATGACAATTTCACAAAAGGAATGGCACAATGTATCATTTGAGCATACATGTCAAGAAAATAATTATCATTAAAATCCAGACCATGGAAAATTAATTAAAAAAACATGATTAAATCAAGGACATTCTTGTGAACATGTGGAAAAAATTTCAAGATTTTTGGATGAAATGTGAATGAGAAAATAATTTGTGAAGTTGGATGAAATAATTGGATGAATATGCACAAGATAGCATGGCAATTGGTCAAATAAAGTCAACAGGATGGCAAACTTGTAATTTCTGCCAACTTAAATGAAACGACACAGCATTAGGCAAAGGTGATGAAATGTTCTGATTGGCCACTAGCCAATAGAACAGTAGCTCGGCCAATCCATTCAAATTTCTGAGTTTTTGGAAAAAGCCCTAGGGTTTCTAACATGGCAAAGGCATGCTTCTCATGTTATCATCATTATGAAACAACACAAACAAAGGCATGGCATTGGTATCATGTTTAGCTCATAAAAGCAAGCTTCAAGCAACATCACACAACCGACCAAGCAAGCAAATAACAGCATATCATTTAGCAGCATACAACCACACAAACTTCATGCAGATTCTGAGCAACAACAGCAACATGGTTTATACGGCCAATCACACATTCATGATCACCATCACTCGACCAAACCAAACAAACAACAGCAATGTAGCATAGCATAACAGCATTCATCAACATGTAACCAAATAAAGCAAACAAACAAACACATAGCAGCATAGCAGGTTCACATAACAGCTTCCAAAACACAAAGACAACCATCACACAACAGCATATCATTCATGTAATGTTCACATAACCACCATACAACAGCATGCAACACAATCCACATGGTTTTTCTAGGCATGTTCAAAACAGCAGCAGGGCAATTGCTCATCATCACAGCATCATAGCAAGAACTTCAATATGCAGCCTCGACCAAAACAAACAACAGCACCAACATGGCATCGTGGAAAAATTCTGGGCATAGTTTATGGTTTGGCATGGACAGCAGCATGTACATATTAAGCATCATCATCATTCGACCAACAAAAACAAACAACCACATGTGGACTTTCTAAACAGCTTAAGGTTTGAACAAACAGCATGGCACATTCAACAACAGCAATGGTCATGGTATCAAATTCATCATCAATTTACAGCATTGGCCAACAGCATATTAGCAAACACAAACAACACTAGCAGGCAACAATAGCAGTACAGAAATTCGACCAACAATTACGACAGCATCGCATTATTAGGGACAAAGTATCTGGTTTAAACAATAGCAGCATGTATACATTCATCATTATGTAACCATCATAACAGTAGCAAACACAAACCTCATACAAGTTCAATCACATCCAAACAAATTCAACAACAAACACTCAGCAGCATAGCATCTACTCATAACACAAACAAGCAGAATATGATCCATGTGGATTTCTGGTTAGGACAAAAGGATTTAAATAGCAGCAGGTAATGGTATGGCAACATCAAGCAACATCAACCAATCGACCGAGCAAACAAATAGCAGCATATGGATTAAAGTTTTCAATCAGCATGGTACTTGGCAATGTGTAGCAGCAGGCAATCAACAGCTTTCAACATGGTTCATGTGAATTTTCTAAGCATGTTCAGGTTCAGCATACAAACATCATCATCATGTTTCATCATACACAACAGCAAGCAGCCAACAGGATATAGCACAAAACATGTGGTTTTTTGGGTTCAAGCATAACAGCAGCTGGGCATGCTTCATGATATCATATCAAACAGAACAACAGCACACGACAGCATGTAAACAGCATGAGAAAATTACTGAACAGCTCAAGGTTAATCAGCAGCATATTATCATCATTCAAACATAAACCAATACAACAAAACAACATTCATATTCCAAAACTGTATCAGGATTTTAGCTAGCATGATTCATGTTATCAACATTGAGGTCATGGCAAGTTTCGAAACAACAGCATTAGCATCAAGGCTCATCATCAAAGAAAAAACGAATTCCAACAGTACCACATAAACAAGCATGGCCATGAACAATCGTGCAATCATCAAACAGCCACAAACAAAACTAAATTCATGCAAGGTTTGGTCAAGACAAAGTTTCAGCTGCAGGGTGTTATCATCATCAACATCATAATATGAGCAAAAGCCAAAGTGACCAAAACCCAAAATCAAGCATGGCAACAGCATCAATAAGCATCAGGCAGTAAGAATATAGCATCCAATCTCATCAAATCAAAGCAAGCATGGCAAATCGAGCAGAAATGTATTTTGACACAAAACAAGAAATTCAAATTTCTCCCTCATAAGAGCACTACTTCAAGCGAGTCATAGCATTTTAGAAACAGCATTCAAAGACCTACTCTAAGCCTAGCATGATTTGGTAAAAGGAGAGGACCGAAACTTACTTGAATTTGAAGCAAAGTGTTGAATGATGGTTGTTTGGACGATACAGACTGGAACAGCTGCTCCCAATGCTTTGGAATGAAGGGTGATGAAGCTTTTTCAGCTCACAAGTGCACGAGGTAGGCTGAACCAACTTCCACCATTGTTATGTGCTTAATGAAAACAGAACTCAAAATGCAAAACAGGTGGTAAATAGTGCTTGAAAGGGGTTCCAAATGGTGATTATAGCATTGTGGAAACAAGGATGCTCGAAGGCTTTGAAGGGTTTTGCAGAATTTTCGTTTTTTGCAAAAATGCAATATGAGAGTGAGAGTGTATTTCTGTTTGGTGGCTGCTAAAACTAGGGTTGGAAATGTCAGAAAAGAGACTTTATATGGTCTGTTTTAGGTTGGTTTAAGGAATGATAAGCTGGATTAGCTTAATGAGCTCCATTTGCCAAAATTGCTAACTATGCATAAGTGAAGAAGGGAGGTATATGGCTGGTCGAGTTGGGCCTGTGGAATGCTGCAGAAAGACCATGCCAATTGCTATTTTTGGTCTGCTCCTTAATTGCTAACTTTGCCTTGCTTACATGGAGCTATTTGCACAATTGCTAATTATGTACAAAGTGGAAAATGGGAGGTGTTTGCTGCTTGGATGGGCCTGCAACAGGCTGCAAAAAGGACAGCATGTTTGCTGTTTTGGTTGTACAAATGAAATGCTGTACTGATTTTGCTTTTGTGAAGCCAATTGCCAATTTTGTCAATTTTGCATTTTAAGCCAAAATGATGGGAAAATGGTGGTATGATGATGGTTTTGGAATTGGAACAAGTCACAAATGTGATATGGAACATTTCCCAATTGACCAAATCAAGAAAAAGTCAAAAACTCAAAAAGTCAAAGTTTGGTCAAACTTTGAATTTAAATGCAAAAGGTCCAAAAATGCCATTTTGATTGGCAAGGTTTTAGGTCATGAAATTTATATTTTTGGAAAGAGGATGAAAAATGTGATTTGTAGGAGAAAACCCCACCAAATTTGGCCTTATGGTTTGGGAGATATGGCCCTTTGAAGTTCACAAATTGATGAAAATGATTTGATCATATCTTGACAACCACACATGGGATTTTGATGTTCTTGGACTTTTTGAAAATGGGAAGACAAGATCTTCAACTTTCATGTTGGGCAAAAATTCATTTGAAGCTTGTATCATGATGTAAGTTTAAGATCAAGAAGTTTCCATTTTTGGCAGTTGAAATTACAAGTCTACTTTCTATTTCTGGAAAATTTCTGATTTCACTTGATTTTCTTCCATGATGAGGTTGGACATGATATATGAGGCTTATATAAGCATGAATGCACTTCTTCAAATCAATTCTATCCATTAAATCCTTGATTAAATCAACTGTTGACCAAGTTTGACTGTCTGTTGACTTTTCTAGGGTTTTGGATGATTGAACTTCTTCTGATGATTTCCAAACCCTAATTCCTTGAGAACTTGACTTCACATGATGTCCCAAGATGTATGAACTTTTGATTATTGATCATGGTGCCCAAATTCTGCAAGAATGGCCACCATCCATTGCTTTGACTGACCACTGACTGATCTTTGACCTAATTGCTGATGATTGCTTCCACTGCAAGCAACAAGGTTAGACTGACAATATTTTTGTACTTTTTAAACATATGAAAGCAAAGATATACAAATGCAGAGTATGCTTGGTGATCAAGAAATCAACCCACAAGGCAATCTATCCACTAAGAGGAAAGCAAAGGCATGCATTGATCCTTGAGGTCATGATATGAATGATATGGGCCATGAGGGATCTTAGGGCCCAAAATTGGGGTCTTACACATATGTAATGTGTAGAAACAATTCTCATTTCAATTGGTCATGTATTTTGCAATTTCACCCTTTGATGGCATAATGTCCAATTTCAACCATTGCACTTTTCAAACCAAAACTCAATTTGCAAAGCCTAGCCATGAAACGAGGATTCAAACACATTCTAAATGCCACTCCTGAGGTGTTGGAAAAAGTCCCATCTCAAAATTCCAATTATTTTGAAAGTTGGACAATTTTGCCCCTGGTCCAATTCAGTTGTCCAGTTGAAAAGTGACTTTTTGCCTTGGCCATTTTTGAACAAATCCAATGATGCACCCTCAAGGTACATGTCAAATGGAGTTTGTGCATATAAAGAACTTGCAATTTGGACAAACCATGTGGAAGTTATGGCCTCCTGATTACGGGTCTTTTCTGAAATTCAATGAGCCATATCTTGCAAACCACACATTGGATTTTCAAGTTCTTGGACTTTTTGGAAAGGTGAGAACAAGATCTACATCTGTCATGTTGAACAATTTTTCATTTGAAGCTTCCTTGGACATCTGTTTTTGAGGTCAAAAACTTTCCATTTTTGGAAACTTCTGTTACCAGTCACTTGCTATTTTGGCAGTTTTTGTCCTGACCTGATTTTCTTCAATTTTAAGCTTTGAGATGTCATTTAACACTTGTTCCAACATGAATGAAGTGTGTCTAACTCATTTCCACCTCCAAATTCACCAGATCATGTACAGTTGACCACAGTTGACTTTTCATCTGACAGATGAATTTGGCAATGCACAGATCAATTTAAGCCCCAATCTTCAACTGAAATGCCTCAAGCATGAAACCCTAGCCTCAATAATCACCATATAATCACAAAATTATCCTCATCTCCTTCACAAACCCCATCTCCTGATCCAGCCCTGATTGGCCCAATACAACTGATTAGGGTTGACCAGTGGTCAAAACCCTAATCTCAAGGAATCTTCTCCAATCTCCTGATGACATCCAACCATGATGATGATGATGTATCAATTCAAACAAGATGAAGACCAATATCCTTGGAAATCATGAAACCCTAATTCACAGTCCAATCCTCAGATGGCCCATGATCAGTCAATAACCCTAGGCTTGCACCTTGACTTCCTCACCTCCTGATTAAGACTTGGGAAGATGACTTGCACCATGTAACCACATGTTATGCAATATGAGATGCCTAATGACCTAGAATGAAATGCAAATATGTTAATGCTAGTCCCAAGAGAGGAGGGCAAATTTTGAGGTGTTACAGCTGCCCCTATTCAATCCACTGTGAACCTGTCGATACGAAATAGCCTCGGCTTTCGGATGATCAGGATGAAGAGTGATTGAATACCAAGAACAGACGAACAATTTGCACTCTGATGGGATATAATTAACAACGCCCGTCAGCATCGGCGAAGAAACAAACTCTGAACAACGTCGACCTGGATACCAAAATAAATGGTAACACAGGGATAACCATGGCCTGAACACCACACATCCACGCGGGATTCTCAACTCTTCTTTTTCTTTTGCTTTTCTTGAACCCCGAAAATTTTCTCTGCGCAAACGATCCTCAGATCTCTGCATTTGAACCCCGGAAAATGCCTCAGCACTCCTTTTTGCCAACATAATGAACCCCGATCTCCAATTTGAACCCCAGTCGCCTGACGATAACTCTCGATCGCCAGAATGAACCCCGTTCTCCAGAAAATGTCGCAACATCTCCCTTTCTCCGTTTAAACCCCGGAACATGCCTCAGCATTTCCTTTCTCCATTTGAACCCCAGAAAATGCCTCAGCATCCCCTTTTCTCCATTTGAACCCCAGAAAATGCCTCAGCATCCCCTTTTCTCCATTCTCGTGATAATTCCGCTGGCAACGTCGGAAATAACACCAAACCACTCTGAGGGCGACATGTCAGAGGGTAAACCTTCACAAAGAAGGTAGCATGTGTATCTCTTCCTCAGAAGACACCTATAACGACCCCCATTGGCCTCAGCCCGAGTCTACGGTGACACATGAACAGAAGATAATCCTGAGGACCTCATCCCGGATATAATCTTCAACTCCATCTCCATTTGAACCCCAGAAGATACCTCAGTATCTCCTTTTCTCCATTTGAACCCCGAAAATGCCTCAACATATACTCTTCTCTTGATTGAACCCCGAAAATCGCGTTGATCGCGCAACGTCTTCTGATTTTATCTCCATCTCTGTCCGACGGAAACATCTCCTCCAATATCGCACTACTGGGGAACATTGTTGATCTGACGTCGTGATGCTAAACTCCTCAGAGTAACATCTTCACCATCCAGCGAAACCAAAACTCCAAGCGGTAACCACGGCTTGAATTGCGCTGATCGCATAACCTTTCCATCTCTGTTCGACGGAAAACAATTACTCCAGTATCGCACCACTGGGGAAATACCTTTGATTCAATCACGATGCTGAACTCCTCGGAGTAACACCTCTTCACCTTTGGGCAAAACCACCTCTCAAACGGTAACCACGGCTTGAGACTAGCTTATGCTTGCCATGATGAATGATTGATTTTTTCAGCGTAATGCTCCACAATTATGGAAATGCTACGCGATTATTTATTTTTCTATGCAATATGCCATGTTTATTTTTTCATGATGAATGCATAAAGAAAGTATCCCCCTCAAGGGACTCTTCTGGGGAATACGAGACACTCTGCTGAGGGACTCGTCAACGCTCCGATTTCCACCATGCTGGGGAATCACTGCTGCTAGGGATAAGGCACCCTTGCTGGGGAATACCTCCTTTGCACCCAACCCTCTCAAGAAACTGCTGGGAATAAGCACCACCAACACTCTGTGGGGATACAACAGTCTTGACTTGCTAGGGGTATCAATCCTGACTCCGCTTCGAGAAACCCTCACAGATACCTGCCGACTTCATTGGGAAATGCTTACAGATACTCCGCTGGGGAATAACAGCCTCCAGACTCAACTGGGGAAGCATCAATCTATCACCTGTTGGAGATAACCATCTTGACCCTGCTAGGGAATGCATACTACTCCGCTGGGGACAACCCATGCAATCCATAGGTAGAATCAACTCAGCTGGGGATGCAAAAATCCGTCCGCTACGGGAACTCGTTCAATCCACTGGTAGGATGAACACTGCTGGAGAAATATGTCATTGAAACCCGCTCCACTCGGGGAACTGCAACCTTCTGGCCTGGCTGCTGAGGAAACAACGTCTTAACCTGTCGGGGATAACCATCTTAACTCGGCTGGGGAAGTCCACAGACCTTGTATCTGCTGGGGAGCTAGTCCTATAACTCTGCTTGGGGACTTAGCTGGGAAATGAGAAAAGTTGGTATAGAACACCCATCGACTCGTCGAACCACGGTATCTACCTTCCAGTCTCGTATCGGCTTTCCACTTTTGAGAATTCCCAGACTCGTCTGGACCTTTTCTGCTCCATCATCTTGTATTCCAAATCGCCCCGCGCTCGACGAGAAACGTACTCCTGGGATTTATACAGAAATTTCAATTTTCCGACTTTGAAGAGTCTTCTTGGTTAATTTCAAGGGTCGTCGGACGTCTCTCGTCGCCTCTTCGTCGCCCTCCTTTGTGCACTCGTCCCTGATCGAACTCTGCGGAGAATTACAAACTTTCAAGTCTTCCGACTTTGAAGAGTCTTCTTGATTACCATCAAGGATCGTCGTACGCCGCAACGTCTTCGTCATTCTTCATTCGTTTATCCCTGAGCGAACTCTCTGGGGATCTATTACAAAGCTTCCACATCACAACCTGCAAGTGAGTGAAGAATATCTAACAGTACCTGCAAGACAGATCGTCAGATAAAACCGTGCCCCAGGCGTGTCAAGATTTCAACACTTGGGTCACTCAACCTTCCAAATAAGATTTCCAGCATTCAATCTTATAAACATGCATTGGAAGGAACCTGTATGTCTTAAAATGCAAAGATTCTTTATCAAAATAATCGGATGTTTTTGCAATCAAAGCGGTAATGAAAAACAAAAACAAAATTATTTGACTGAATATGCATTTTATTGATTGGAAAAGTGTGGCTCAAATGAGCAATACAAAGGGAAGCAATTCCTGAAAAGAGGTAATTGCGCTCAAAAGGAAAAATCTATCCTAATGGCAATGTGAAACCCGTGATCTCATCGAGTTCCAACTCAGTTACACCCCATATGTCCTCAGACTCTCCATGCTTTCTGCCTTCTGAACAAAACGATTCCGATTGATACCTACCGGGTATTATCCATGATGCTTTAACCCAAAGCGCAAACGATCATGCTAGACGCAGTTGTTCGTTTCAATCCCTCTTTTGCCTGGACCGCTCTTACGGGTTTTCAGTCCACCGGGATACCCCTTTTTGCCCAAGTCGCCTTTTCGGGTTTTCGACTTGCCGGGTGTACATCTTTTCATTTATATCCCTAACTTTTGCCCGAACCTTTTTTCTGTTTTTGGTTCGCCGGGATGCCCATTTTTGCCTGGACTATTTTATTCTTTTCGTCCAGCGGGTCAATTATACGAAGTACTTTTTTAACTGCGTCCGCATTCACAGGGGATGGAAAATCTTCGCCATCCATGGTCGTCAACAACAAGGCTCCACCAGAGAAAACCTTCTTGACCATGCTGACCTTCATAATTCGGTGTTCATTTGCCCCTTCGATCGTTCTGAGGAGGAAGGATCCTTTTCAGCACCATATCACCTACGTGATATACCCGAGGTCGCACCTTCTTGTCAAAAGCACGTTTCATTCCCTGCTAATATAACTGCCCCTAATAGATGGCTGCTAGCCTCTTTTCTTCAATCAAGCTTTCTAAGTAAGAAAGGCGTGTGCCCCAGCAGACACACCGAAGATCAATACCCAGGATACCAGTTTCCTACTCAATCACACCGTCGTTGGTGTATTCAAACGTTATCCGGGCAACAAAATCTTATTCTCCTTAACCTCCCCATCAGACATCAGAATCCGCTCGGATTTGGGGTCAGGCCCCTCCTCCGGGATCGGTTACTCTCAATCTTTCGATTGGAGTACCTCGAGATGTCCTCACCAGGGAACTCAAACTTCATCGGTTGATAACCCTCAATGGGTTGCGGAGCAATGTAATCAGACAATACACTCCTCGATTGCTTTCTGAGAGTATCCTAAATCAGTCAACATTCTTTTGCTCTTCTCGCAACCCGTCCGGTTAATGCTGGATTCTCAAACCCATACTTGATCGGATCCATCTTGGAAATCCACAAAGTGGCATGAATCAGCATATACTGTCTCAGTCGGCGAGCAGCCTATGCCAAAGTACAGCAAGTTTCTCGAACAGTGAATGTATTGTTTCACAGTCGGTAAACTTTTTGCTAAGGTAAATTGCATGCTCTTTTCGACAAGACGCGTCATGCTGACCCAATACACCTCGTAGACCCCCTCGAAGGCTGTCAAGTACAGATTAACAGTCTCTTTCCATAGGAAGTATCAGAATCAGAGGTTCCTGCAACTTATTCTTTTTTATTCTTCAATGCCCCTTGGCAATCATTATTTCACCTGACCGTTTGATTTTTTTTCAACATCTTGAATATTGGTTCGCACGTGGCTGTTAGATGAGATGTGAACCATGACAGGTAGTTCAATCTATCTATGAAACCACGAACCTCTCTTTTTCTTTCTCGGTTCAGGTTTTTTTTTTTTTTTTTTTTTTTTTTTTTGCAGGATGAACCTCGATTCCTCCCTTACAATGAACCCCGGCGTCTTACCGGATCGCACTCTGATAGTGCACTTATCTGAATTCAACCTCAGTTTGAATCATTTCCACTGGTCAAACGACTTGTCCCGGTCTGCCAGGTGCCCCTCTTCTGTTTGGGACTTTACTATCATGTCATCAACATAGCATTTGATTCCATGATGAATCATATCACGAAACAAAGTCACCATGGCTCTCTGATACAGGCACTGGTGTTCTGCTTCTCTGGAGGACAGTCTTCTCTCTATGGTAGCTTGTGCGCAACGACATCAGTATCTGATCCTGGCATATCCTGACATGACCAGGTGAAGGTATCCACATACTCCTTCAACAGGGTTACCATTCTGCTTTCGACTTGCCTCTGAAGCGGCCCTAATTTCACTTCCTTCCTGACCTCGGCGGTGCTTGGAATAACAATCTCAACCCGCTCCTCGTGCGGCTGAATCACCTTCTCCTCTTGTTTAAACAACCTGGTTAATTCCAGCAGATCACAGTCTTCTTCGCCTTCTTCTTCAGCCTGATCGCTCGGATTGTCGAAGTCATACGAGGTGTAACCAAATTGTTATCAACGAGATCCGGAGAATTATTTTTGAATTCGGGACAAGACAAATCAAAAAAGAAAAATGAAAACAAACATTGCCATTTTTATTTGTTTTTAAACTGCAAAAATAAATGAAAAACAGGGAACACCGCTTTTTGACTGAAAAACATCCATTTATTAATGATGCAGAAAATGCAAATTTATGAACATAAGGTGGCCCTTACAATGAACCATTACGTGTCGGGCAACACATATGGCTTCCATGCATATAAACTGAAAACAAGAAATATTACTCTTCCGGACGAGTGTCAGTGATGATCTTGTTTAGGCCTTCCAGCTTCCTGGTACACACGATTTTATCCATTGATCAATCTCCCAGTCACTGTCAGTTTCTTTACCCACTGTATAGGCGTGATCTGAATTTTCAGCAATTTCACCCACCATCGCCTGTCCATGCGCCGGCATGGGATTGGCATCAGCATTCAATGACAATGTAAAATTGAGGGCCTTGGAATCCACCAGGTCTTGGACTACGTGCTTAAAAGCTTTGCAGTCCTCTACACTGTGCCCGGGAGCACCCGAATGGAATTCACATTTGACATTTTCATCAAAATTGGTTGGCCTTTGATCAGGTCCCATAGGTGCCAAAGTCCTCAACTGTACCAGCCCCATATCTTTCAGCTTTTTCAATAGGAAAGAATATGTCACAGGCGGCCTGTCAAAATGCCGATCACTCATCCTCCTCCTGACTGGATATCCTACCCTCGGAGACCTCCGCTGAAATGGCTGACGCTGTTGTTGCTGTTGTGCAGGCTGATTGTCAGCAGGAATAGTTACCGCAGCGGTGTGCTGGTAGTAACGACCCCTACCGTGTCCTCTCTGGGCGTACACAGCACTCGATTCACCCTCATCCTTGTGCTGGTCATTATCACAAGATTTCTTCGGTCCAGATGACGAAGCGTTTCCTTGCATGTTCCCCATCTTCAGCCAGTCTTCAATCCTCCCCACCTTTTCGGCAATTACTTTCTGCCCCAAGGCAAGCCCTTGCACAACATTGAACAAATCCCTCACCATCTCTTTCAGTTCGAGGATGTCGGCGTTGGGAAGATCCATGAGTCTGGGAGTATTGCGTCTGGTGTAATATCTGTGAGGACGTGTTGAGTGCAAAGGTACGGTTCTGCGAGCACGAGCAATGATTCCTGCAAAACAGCAAACAGGTTAATATGCATGAATGCAACGTCTATCCATATGAGGAAGCTTCTGTCTTTCGATCCTGGTTTCATCGAGACAGATAACATTTCACCAATAACATTTTGACATCCAGATGTCTCTCAACCAGATTCTCAATCAATAATACTCCCCATATGGCTAGACGTAGTTTGGGTGCAGATGAATGCAAAATGAGAATGATGCAGATGTATGCAATGTGCCATCCTCCAAGTCATCTGATCATCTGTTGCTCTGAGTCACAGCCCTGATTTCTGAACCGATCACAACCATCTGAGGAAACTGTAACCACAAATCTGACCCACGGGTTCCGAAATAAACGGAAGAAAGATACACCATCATCATCACCATCAGTCTCTGAGCAGACACTCACAACCACCTGAATCGGCCCGGGGAATCCTGAAATAAACGGATCCCCACTGATAAATATCTCGGCCCGGGGAATCCTGAAATAAACGGATCCCCACTGATAAATACCGGCCAGCACTCCGGCGTCACGGCAATAAATGGCCATAAATCCGACTTATAAATAGGACTCTGAATCACAGATCAAAAAGTCACCATCTGAATATGCATCTGTAAGAATCACCCTCCCCTCACAGGTAAATTCTAATCAGGTCGTCCTAAGGCGGATAATAGTCTCGACAATCGGGCAGAGATACTCAATGGGTTTGCCCTTTCGGGTGTGCCATTGTAGCTCCCTTAAGACCGTCTAAACCAAAGATCCGGGAAATGATCGGTCACCAGAGTCAACAACTCAGACGGAGTAACTCAAACAAAGTGGAATACCCACAGAGAAGAGCACTACCAAATGAGCCTCGTCCGGCTTGTGGTACATCACGCCGCCAGGCACATGTTGACCTAACATGAAAGAGGCGACATGAGACCACACTAGTCCTAGGTGTATACTCGGGCCTGGGTTTTAGCCCCACTCAGAACACCCACCCCACACAGAGGAACCACCTGCAAAGAGGACGGCAACAACATGATAGTATGATGCATGCAAACATTTAATGCAAATATAGATACACACTGGTTAGAATAATAAATGCAATAAATAACACAAAACAAGCAACCTAAACTATCCTAGAACGCTAGGAAGGACTCGCTTAGGGACGATGGACCAGCATAGGTCTACATCAGCAAAGTCCCCAGCAGAGTCGCCAGCTGTCGCATCCTGCGAAAAATCAACCGGCGAGACTCAAAATAAAAACACACAGAGCCGCCACTAAACGTTATTTATCCCAAGATAGGGAAAGGAAACGCTCAGAGAAACCTGGAAAGACATGGTCTCGCGACCAGAGAGAAAAGGTTCGGGAGTCGGTTACGCAAGGGGAAGGTATTAGCACCCCTCACGTCCTAGGTACTCCTAGGGATCCACGTCCTAGAATAAAGAAAAGGTTGCTAAACATCACACACACACACGGGGAACGCAGGTGGGGTTAAGAGAAACGGGCTCGATAAGGTATCGCACCTTATGCCTACATATCTTGTCTGGAACAAGAATCAGAGCCTCTGTAGTTCGGCTTACGCACGCCAAACAACACAAAACAGTTAAACACACAAGGGTGGCAAACATGGAGCCCGACAACCACTGGATGGAATTACGTCGGCATCCGAACCAAAACTCACTCAGAAGGGCAAACGTGGAGCCCGACTGCCAATCACTGGGCTTACGTCGGCATCCGAACCAAAACATACACAGATAGCAAGTAAACACACGCAAAAAAGAAAAAGGTTGCCCGGAGAGGTCTCGCACGACCCCCTGCCTACATACCTCGTCTGGCACGAGGATCAGGGCGATGTAGTTCCCCTGAAAGGGACTAAATTGCTAACCAGAAACCGGGGAAAAATACACAACTAGGGAGCTGAGACTCGAGCCTAACGTTGTCATGCATCGTTAACCCTAAGTTCGGTTTTCTATCCTACTTGCATAAGCAAACTAACCTAACCAGGAAAGAAGCTAGCACACAAGCATACAATCATATATCATCAAATGAGAACAGGTATCTCAAACAAGCATGTCAATCAGATATCCACATAACACGCACTATAGCCAAACAAGGGGCTCAATCAATCAGGTTTGACTGCCTAAGCAATCGTCTGTACAGGCTGTGTTTGCTCTTAACCTTGCCATTACGAGGCTAAGGTGAAGCAGATGAAAGGATGAAGTGAGGATCAGACCTCACAGCTCTTATCCCTAACCAGGGAGAGCTGACAAATGAGCATGGGTCCAGAATAGGGGAACCCTTCTATACTCGATGACTCTGACTCAATGTGCACTGCACAAGATCTTGGGCTTTTGATCTCAATGCTACAACCATGTAATGGGAGCAAGGAGAAGACTCACTGAATAGTGGGGGGTAGGCTGCATACCCCTACCTTCCACCAATTGCCTTACTTGAAGGACTTTTCCTGCTTGGGCTTGAAAAATAAACATACACAATCATTGCCTCTTAAGGAGGACTTCAGACAATTTGCCCGGCCCGGTAACAGCCGGGTCTCCAGACTACATGAAGTAAGAAGGTATACCTCTATGCAAGTTGCTTAAGCAAAGCAAAGCAAAAGTTCACAAGGAACTAAGCAACTAAAGTACCTGGAAACAATCAAACTCAGTCAATACTCAATCAGACAAACTATAAACAATAAACAGTTAACCAGTCAAATTATACAAGCTATTGCACAACACAAGGCAAGCTCAAGGCTTAAGCCCAAGCTTCAACACCTACAAAACAATGCTATGTTAATATACAAACATCAACAACATCAATTAAAATTGATTTGCATCATTCTCCATGTGCCTTATGCTTTTGATCCTGAAAAACCAAGCAAATATTAGCAACTAGACCACTAGGCCAAGCCTAGGGTCCAAAAGCAACAAAAAGTTAAAACAGCAAGGTATCCACCATCCAACATCAAATTAACATCAAACAAGATCAAACATCATTGGTCTCATGTTTATATCATCCATCAAGTTCAATTCATGCACAAAACAATCCATATTGGTTCCAATGAAGCACCAAATATACAAACAGAAGTATTGCATTCAAAGCCATGCCAAAACACATCAAAAAAATCTCAAATTAAATACACCTAAACAGGGGTCAATCAAGGTCTACCATGTCAAATTTGAGCTTAATTGGGCAAATGAAACCATGTCAATGAAAATCCACAAAAACAGACACAATTACATGTTTCAATTCACACTATCAATGCATACATCCAAGTCAAAATTCATATCTCATTGAAAACAAAAAAGAAATGGATGAGACCAAAACAGGGAGGTCACACAATGTGTCTAGTTCATGCATATCAAATTTCATGGCCATACAATACAATATGAGGATTTCCCAATCAATCTACCAACATGTATCACATGAGCTTGCAATTTCAACAACCAGAAATGAAAAATCATGATCAATTAGAAAAGGCAGTGAAAAATTCTACAAAAATTCATACAACATCCTAACATATCAACAAGTCATCATGCAAAATTTCAGCCAATTCCAACATGCATAGATCATCCAATTAAATTCAACAAGTTGACATCAAGAGGTGTGACACAAATTGTCACACCTAAGTTCCAGAATTTGCTGCTCTCTAACCAGGTATCAAAAATTCATGAAATTTACATATAAATAATCCTCAATGAGTCAAGAACCACCACAAAAATTTTCAGCCATTTATTTTATGATATGAGTATTTCATGATCAAATTGCCAAAATGTATCAAAATGTGACATACATTAGAAAAGCCTATGCCAAATAAAATATTTGCCAAGCACAACTTTGACCAATAGGTCAAAAAAATTCTACACTCAACCACAAAGTCAACACAAAAATTTCCATATTTTTCTGATTTTTCTACAATTTTTTATGCATTTTTTAAGGTGTTAAGATATTTGTTAGAATTTTTTTTTTGAATTAATTAAATTAAATAGAATGAAATTTCAGTGGCATTTCTGTAATTAATTGGCGGGAGCGGGAAACTGCATATTTGAAAATTCAAATGGAAAACAAGATCAAACAGCTCCTATTTCCAGAATTCGTTCTCTTCTTCATCAGCCATGCCAAGAACACGAAATTTCAAACCAACACCAAAATTGACATGCGAATATGCATTCGAACCGTCTCACCAAGCACATTCCAAATATCAACTCAATTTTGCCTAAAGGTTCCTAAAATTCCTGAATCGAGCAACCTAGGGTTTGACATTGAAACTTCAATTCCAGATTTCGCATGTTATAGTTCACCATTCACAAATCTAAGAGTATCATGATGCTCTACAATCAACAAACTACACGAAGCATATAACGATTTGGAAAACCGTGACGTTTCGAAAACTCACGTACCTGGTATGGCAGCAAGGGAAACGGACGAATTCGTGAGTTTTTGCTCCAAACAGTCCAACTAGAAGCTCCAGGGAATGGAATGATGCGCTCAGGTTCGAACAACTCCACTCCTAGCATGCGAATTCTCGATTTACCATTGGAGCACCTTCCTATGACAGCCACGATTCAAGCCTTCTCCACCTTCGAATTCCAAAAACAGTTGATGTTGATGATGATGTGAGTTCAGATCAAAAGAAATTTCGAAAAATGGTTGAGATTTGGTGAAGAATTTTGGAGTTGAAGATTTGTGTTCTTGATGAAATCTTGAGAGAATGAGGAGTTTCTAGATCCAATCTTGGGGAATGTGATTTCTGTTAGGATTAGAGAGTGTTTTGGTTTATATATGTGCACTTAATCATCCACTAATCAAGTTAATTAGCAAATTGGAAATGTTAAGTGAAATTGGTTATTAACAAGTGAGGGCATAATTGTAACTTCCACATGACAGCACATGCCAGCTCAAATTTGGTTCCAACAAGTCCAAAATACCATATGTAATGTGTAGAAACAATTCTCATTTCAATTGGTCATGTATTTTGCAATTTCACCCTTTGATGGCATAATGTCCAATTTCAACCATTGCACTTTTCAAACCAAAACTCAATTTGCAAAGCCTAGCCATGAAACGAGGATTCAAACACATTCTAAATGCCACTCCTGAGGTGTTGGAAAAAGTCCCATCTCAAAATTCCAATTATTTTGAAAGTTGGACAATTTTGCCCCTGGTCCAATTCAGTTGTCCAGTTGAAAAGTGACTTTTTGCCTTGGCCATTTTTGAACAAATCCAATGATGCACCCTCAAGGTACATGTCAAATGGAGTTTGTGCATATAAAGAACTTGCAATTTGGACAAACCATGTGGAAGTTATGGCCTCCTGATTACGGGTCTTTTCTGAAATTCAATGAGCCATATCTTGCAAACCACACATTGGATTTTCAAGTTCTTGGACTTTTTGGAAAGGTGAGAACAAGATCTACATCTGTCATGTTGAACAATTTTTCATTTGAAGCTTCCTTGGACATCTGTTTTTGAGGTCAAAAACTTTCCATTTTTGGAAACTTCAGTTACCAGTCACTTGCTATTTTTGGCAGTTTTTGTCCTGACCTGATTTTCTTCAATTTTAAGCTTTGAGATGTCATTTAACACTTGTTCCAACATGAATGAAGTGTGTCTAACTCATTTCCACCTCCAAATTCACCAGATCATGTACAGTTGACCACAGTTGACTTTTCATCTGACAGATGAATTTGGCAATGCACAGATCAATTTAAGCCCCAATCTTCAACTGAAATGCCTCAAGCATGAAACCCTAGCCTCAATAATCACCATATAATCACAAAATTATCCTCATCTCCTTCACAAACCCCATCTCCTGATCCAGCCCTGATTGGCCCAATACAACTGATTAGGGTTGACCAGTGGTCAAAACCCTAATCTCAAGGAATCTTCTCCAATCTCCTGATGACATCCAACCATGATGATGATGATGTATCAATTCAAACAAGATGAAGACCAATATCCTTGGAAATCATGAAACCCTAATTCACAGTCCAATCCTCAGATGGCCCATGATCAGTCAATAACCCTAGGCTTGCACCTTGACTTCCTCACCTCCTGATTAAGACTTGGGAAGATGACTTGCACCATGTAACCACATGTTATGCAATATGAGATGCCTAATGACCTAGAATGAAATGCAAATATGTTAATGCTAGTCCCAAGAGAGGAGGGCAAATTTTGAGGTGTTACATACACTTATTCTTCAAACCTCAACAATAGCTACTCCTCTTTATCTGCACATTGCTCATCATAGATGAACATAAACACATGCAGAAGGGGTGAGAATTACATTATTAAATAATAATATAACGACAGAAATATAAACATAAATATACTTCACATATGCCAACACAGCTCATCATAATCATCATAATCAACATACTCATGAACATCAACAAAACAACATATCAAATGCAATGCACACACCCATGCATGACTCAACACGACTCGGTATACCCATTTTGTGACCAACTACAGGATCACCACTCCCAGATTCATCACCATAGAATCCGAGTTCCCCGCAAGGAACCAAGCCTCTCCACAAGCCCGGAGTCAACAACATCATTGGAACTCAGTCCGTTCATCACTAGGCATCGGCCTTTCATGAATGCATGCACACCAAACATGCATCATAATCAACATAGCAACAACAACATCATATAGTCATGTTATCATCATCATTAATAGCATGACATACAACTCAACAAAACAACAACAACATTACAACGATATCACATCTGGGAGTTTAAAACGCGAAAGCTGTCCGTCAAACTGATATGGCGAACGCCATTAGGCTAATGGCGAACGCCATTAGCGTTAAACGCTCTTATTCTGGAAAAACTGTCTGTCAAACTGATATGGCGAACGCCATTAGGCTAATGGCGAACGCCATTAGCGTTAAACGCTCTTATTCTGGAAAAAAGCCCAAATGGCGAGCGCCAAAGGCATAATGGCGAACGTCATTTGGCTGTTATGTGCATAAATAAGATTTTAAGTGCGGAAACAGTGGACGCGCGGGCTTCTAAGCATATAACTCAACAAAACTCACAGATCGGAGAATTTCCATCAAAACCCCAAACTTTCCCAATCTCCCTAAAATCCCCAAAATCCATCAACAATCCAACATATATCATGAATTTGCTCGCATATTATCGTTTAATAAGGTTCAGACCCCTTACCTCTTTGGATTGAAGGAAGTTCTGAGCAATCTTTGGCCTTTTCCTCTTCCTTCTCTTTCTCTTCAGCGTTTCTCCCTTTCTCTGACTCTGAGGCAAAATACGTGAAAAACACTCTGAGTTCTCACCTTGGCCTCTTTTATCCATTTCCACTTTTACCCTTCCACTCTTCATATTCCATTTATTTTATTTATTTATTTATTATTAAAATAAATAACATCTATAATAATAATAATAATTCCCAATATTATTTAATAATTCATTTTACCTTCAAATAATCATATTAAAATAATATTTAAATTAATCTAACAATATTCTGGGTGTTACAACTCTCCCCCACTTTAGAAGTTTTCGTCCTCGAAAACATACCTCAAGCAAATAGAGCCGGATACGACTCCTTCATCTGATCTTCACGCTCCCAAGTCAAGCCCTCACCAGCTGGACCTCCCCAAACAACTTTCACTAGAGCAATCTTCTTACCTCTCAGGGTCTTCTCTTCTCGGTCATCTATCCGAATTGGCAACACCTCAACGGTCAAATTATCCCTCACCTGGATATCATCCAACTGAACAACATGCGAAGGATCCGCAATATATTTTCTCAACTGAGATACATGAAACACATCATACAGATTAGAAAGCGACGGCGGTAAAGCTATCCGATACGCCACTTCCCCAACCCTCTTCAAAATCTGATACGGACCCACAAACCTCGGAGTAAGCTTTTTAGACTTTAAAGTTCTACCCACACCTGTCGTCGGAGTAACTCTCAAGAACACATGATCTCCCTCTTGGAACTCAAGTGCCTTTCTCCTCTTATCATGATAACTCTTCTGACGACTCTGAGAAATCTTCATTTTCTCCTGAATCATCTTAACCCTTTCAGTCGTCTGCTGCACAATCTCAGGTCCGAGTACAACACTCTCACCTGATTCATACCAACACAATGGAGTTCTACACCTCCTACCATACAATGCTTCATATGGAGCCATACCGATACTAGCATGAAAACTATTATTATAAGTAAACTCCACCAACGGCAAATAACTATCCCAAGAACCACTCTGCTCCAACACACAAGCTCTCAACAAATCCTCCAAGGATTGGATAGTTCTTTCAGTCTGACCATCAGTCTGAGGATGATAAGCTGAACTCAACCTCAACTTAGTCCCCAACGCTTTCTGCAAACTTTCCCAAAATCTAGAAGTAAATCTGGGATCTCTATCAGACACAATACTGGATGGAATACCATGCAGCCTCACTATCTCCTCAATATACAACTCTGCCAACTTCTCTAAAGAGTGATTAATCTTCATCGGCAAGAAATGCGCCGACTTAGTCAATCGATCCACAATCACCCAAATAGAATCATTACCTTTCACCGTCCTCGGCAATCCCGTCACAAAATCCATGGAAATGCTATCCCACTTCCATTCAGGAATCTTCAAAGGTTGCATCATACCTGCCGGTTTCTGATGTTCAATCTTTGACTTCTGACAAGTCAAACAGGCATACACAAACTTAGCAACATCTCTTTTCATACCAGCCCACCAAAACAACTTCTTCAAATCTTGATACATTTTAGTAGCACCTGGATGGATACTCAATCCACTCCTATGGCCCTCTTCAAGAATACTCTTTTTCAATTCAGACACCTCAGGAACACAAACTCTACCTTTAAATCGCAGGATGCCATTCTCATCAATCTCAAAATTACCACCATTACCCTGGTTAACCATAGTAATATGATCAACTAGAGCGACATCAACTTGCTGACCATTCCGAATATCTTCCAGAATTCCACTAGTCAACTTCAGCATACCCAACTTTACACTATCAGCGGAAACTTCACAACCCAAACTCATATCACGGAACTGTTCAATTAACTCAAGCTCCCGAACCATCATCATAGACATATGTAGAGACTTTCTACTCAGCGCATCTGCAACTACATTAGCCTTACCGGGATGATAACTCAATTCAAAGTCAAAATCCTTCAGTAATTCTAACCACCTTCTCTGCCTCATATTTAACTCTTTCTGATCAAACAGATACTTCAGACTCTTGTGATCACTGAACACTTCGAATCTGGAACCATACAGATAATGCCTCCACATTTTCAACACAAATACAACAGCTGCAAGTTCTAGATCATGCGTAGGATAATTCCTCTCATGAACTTTCAACTGTCTAGAAGCATAAGCTACAACTTTACCATTCTGCATCAAAACACCACCAAGACCCATCAAAGAAGCATCACAATAAACAACGAAGGACTCACCAGGATTAGGCAAGATCAACACTGGAGCACTGGTCAACCGCCTCTTCAACTCAACAAAACTCGCTTCACAAGCTGCATCCCACACATACACTTGACCCTTCTTAGTCAACTGCGTCAACGACAATGCCAACTTAGAGAAGCCCTCAATAAATCTGCGATAATAACCAGCTAACCCCAGAAAACTGCGTATCTCAGTAGCAGACTTCGGAGTCTCCCACTGTAATACAGCATCAACTTTAGCAGGATCAACAGAAATCCCACCACTCGAAATCACATGGCCAAGGAAACTCACTTCCTTCAACCAGAACTCACATTTAGATAACTTTGCATATAATTTCTTTTCTCTTAACACCTGCAAAACAATTCTCAGATGTCCTGCATGCTCTTCTTCCGTCTTAGAATATATCAATATATCATCTATGAACACCACAACAAAATTATCAAGGTACGGATGAAATATACGATTCATATATTCCATAAACACACCTGGAGCATTAGACACACCGAACGGCATCACAGTGTATTCATAATGACCATACCTCGTACGGAAAGCAGTCTTCGCAATATCATCTGACTTCACTCGGATCTGATGATAACCCGACCGCAAATCAATCTTACTGAAAACATGAGCTCCAACCAACTGGTCCATCAAATCATCAATCCTCGGCAATGGATACCGATTCTTGATAGTCACCTTATTCAACTGCCGATAATCGACACACAACCTCATTGTACCTTCTTTCTTCTTCACTAACAATACTGGTGCACCCCAAGGAGAAACACTTGGACGCACAAACTTCTTCTCAAGCAATTCTTCAAGTTGCTTCTTCAATTCAACTAATTCAGTTGCCGACATTCTATAAGGAGACATCGACACTGGACTCGTACCTGGTACTAAGTCAATGGCAAATTCGACTTCACGTTCTGGAGGTAAATCACTTACATCCTCCGGAAACACATCCTGAAATTCACAGACAACAGGCAAATCTACACTCACCACTTTCTTATCCGCTTGCAGAGACGCAAATAAAGCGAATATCTGAGCTTCATCTTTCACAAAATCCCCCACCTGCCTAGCAGATAGAAATCTTGCCTCATCATTCTCACCAACTTCAGAAAACCGCACCGTCTTCCTATAGCAGTTGATAAACACGCCATAGAATTCTAGCCAATTCATTCCCAGAATAATATCAATTTGGTGCAAGGGTAAGCACACCAAATCAATCACGAACTCTCTCTCAAAGATCGTCAAATGACAACCTCGACAGACAACAGAAGTCTTCACAGAACCATTAGTAGGAGTATCTATCACCATACTTCCGCCTAGGGACGACATAATCACACCAATCCTGGTCGCACACTCATACGAAATAAACGAATGAGTAGCACCAGTGTTAACAATAGCAAGCAATTCAACATTATTAATCAAGCAAGTACCTTTAATCAGATTATCTTCTTTAGGAGCTTCAGCCCCACTCAGAGCAAACACCCTACCAGTAGTATGAGCTGCAGTAGCCGCCTTCTTCGGTTTCGAGCACTGCGAACTGATATGGCCTTTCTCGCCACAATTAAAACATGTCGGACCAGCATCCTTACATTCAGTAACTCTATGACCAGCCTGACCGCATCGGAAACATCTCAGCACTTTCTTGGTACAGCTATCAGCACGGTGGCCTGGCTCGCCACACTTGAAACATTTACCAGCTATGGGAGATCCTCCCCCACTTGGCTTCTTCTCATCTACCACTTTCTGCTTACCTTTACCATTCGGAGATGCATAAGGACTACTACGATCCTTATTCTTCTTCTCACTAAGACTCTTGTAATGAGCAGTCCTAGCCTTGCTATCTTCATCAAATATCCTGCACTTATTAACCAGTGTAGGAAACCTACGAATCTCCTGGTAACCAATGCCTTGTTTGATCTCGGGACGCAACCCGTTCTCAAACTTGACACACTTGGATTCCTCAGCATCAGCATCATTATAATGAGGACAATACTGCACCAGCTCCTCAAACTTCGAAGCGTAATCAGCAACAGACATGTTACCCTGCTTCAGTTCTAGAAATTCCATCTCCTTCTTACATCGCACATCAGCAGGAAAATATTTCTCCAGAAAGACCGTCTTGAACCTTTCCCAAGTCATCTCAGCACCTGGTACTTCAAGTCTCTGGCGAGTGTTATCCCACCAGTTTTCAGCCTCTTCAGATAACATATGCGTACCAAACTGCACCTTCTGTGCTTCAGTACACGTCATCACCCGGAAAATCTTCTCAATTTCCCTCAGCCAAATCTGAGCACCATCTGGATCATAGCGCCCTTTGAATGTAGGAGGGTTATTCTTCAGAAACCTTCCCAAATTCTTAAACTCGTCGACCGGCGGATTCTGCTGCGCCTGCATAGCCTGCGCCATAGCAGCCAAAGCCTCAGCAATCGCACGGTCATTGTCTCCAGCCATACTCTGCACAACACAACCACCACCGTTAAATATCGACAGTGTCATTTACACTAATCGACCAACAGGGAAAACATCACATTATGACTCGACTGGACTGACTATGCTCTGATACCACTAATTGTAACACCCTTCTACCCAAACGACATATTTAAATAAATTATCAGAGTACAACATGTAGAAGAGTTTACATTTCTTACAACATAACACTTATCGCATCACAACATAAAACATATTATTTATTTTATTAAAACTTCGCAGCGGACAACAACACAAATATTATCATTCATCATATAACAATTCATAATAATGTTTCAACATTATCTCAACAAAGCATCTCAACATATTAGTCATCATAAACAACGTAAATAATAACCAATTATCTATCGAATCCCATAACCCCGGTGTCACATGACCAGAGCATTTGACTCGACTCTGTAGAATAACTCTACACTTATTCTTCAAACCTCAACAATAGCTACTCCTCTTTATCTGCACATTGCTCATCATAGATGAACATAAACACATGCAGAAGGGGTGAGAATTACATTATTAAATAATAATATAACGACAGAAATATAAACATAAATATACTTCACATATGCCAACACAGCTCATCATAATCATCATAATCAACATACTCATGAACATCAACAAAACAACATATCAAATGCAATGCACACACCCATGCATGACTCAACACGACTCGGTATACCCATTTTGTGACCAACTACAGGATCACCACTCCCAGATTCATCACCATAGAATCCGAGTTCCCCGCAAGGAACCAAGCCTCTCCACAAGCCCGGAGTCAACAACATCATTGGAACTCAGTCCGTTCATCACTAGGCATCGGCCTTTCATGAATGCATGCACACCAAACATGCATCATAATCAACATAGCAACAACAGCATCATATAGTCATGTTATCATCATCATTAATAGCATGACATACAACTCAACAAAACAACAACAACATTACAACGATATCACATCTGGGAGTTTAAAACGCGAAAGCTGTCCGTCAAACTGATATGGCGAACGCCATTAGGCTAATGGCGAACGCCATTAGCGTTAAACGCTCTTATTCTGGAAAAACTGTCCGTCAAACTGATATGGCGAACGCCATTAGGCTAATGGCGAACGCCATTAGCGTTAAACGCTCTTATTCTGGAAAAACTGTCCGTCAAACTGATATGGCGAACGCCATTAGGCTAATGGCGAACGCCATTAGCGTTAAACGCTCTTATTCTGGAAAAAAGCCCAAATGGCGAGCGCCAAAGGCATAATGGCGAACGTCATTTGGCTGTTATGTGCATAAATAAGATTTTAAGTGCGGAAACAGTGGACGCGCGGGCTTCTAAGCATATAACTCAACAAAACTCACAGATCGAAGAATTTCCATCAAAACCCCAAACTTTCCCAATCTCCCTAAAATCCCCAAAATCCATCAACAATCCAACATATATCATGAATTTGCTCGCATATTATCGTTTAATAAGGTTCAGACCCCTTACCTCTTTGGATTGAAGGAAGTTCTGAGCAATCTTTGGCCTTTTCCTCTTCCTTCTCTTTCTCTTCAGCGTTTCTCCCTTTCTCTGACTCTGAGGCAAAATACGTGAAAAACACTCTGAGTTCTCACCTTGGCCTCTTTTATCCATTTCCACTTTTACCCTTCCACTCTTCATATTCCATTTATTTTATTTATTTATTTATTATTAAAATAAATAACATCTATAATAATAATAATAATTCCCAATATTATTTAATAATTCATTTTACCTTCAAATAATCATATTAAAATAATATTTAAATTAATCTAACAATATTCTGGGTGTTACAAGGTTCATGGAAAAACCTTAAGAATGTCATCTAACATCAGTCAAGAGAGTGATGAGATACATCAAAGATATGACTGATCTTTGTGTGTTAATGCCGAAGAAAAAGAAGACCAACACAAATGCAAAGGTATATGGCTAAACTAATTCAGATTTCAATGTAGGTCAAGATGAGAAGAAGAGTATTGTGTGCTACATATTCATTATTGGAGGTGCGTCAATCTCATGGAGTTCAAGAAAGAAAAGCATTGTGTCTTTGTCATCTTGTGAAACTGAGTACATGGTTGCATCATATGCAACATTTCAAGAAGCATGGATAGAGATATTACTCGAAGAGCTCAAGATAATTGAACATAAGAAAACAAAGTTGTTTATTGATAACAAGTCAGCTATCAATCTGGAGAATCATCATATTGTTGGTGTAAGCCCTAGAGGCCAATACTTTTGGTACTTGTATCGAATTATTTAAAGGAATTTTCTTTATTATGGTTGATTAATAAAGTCCCTGGAATAGAAACTCCGTTTAATGTATTAAGTGTGACTTAATCATGAGAACACATTAAACATAAGGACACTATTCTTAAAGTATCCGTAGTCGAGCTTTAGTGTGAAGTGGGATAACATTAAAGCATTAAGACTATTATGTTTGTAAACTGATGATCACATCTCATGGATCATGGATAAAGAGTTATCAAGTCTTAAACATAGGTATGAATATTAGGAGTAATATTTATACCGGATTGACCCGCTATGAGAATACTATATAGAAAGTTATGCAAAGTGTCATAAGTTATTCTCATGGTGATAATAGTGTATACCACTCTTCGACCTGAAACTACTATGGATCCTAGATGTAGAGTCGAGTGCTTTGTTGTTGATCCAACGTTGTCCGTAACTGGATAACCATAAAGACAGTTGATGGATACTCCACAAAGCATGCTGAGGGACATGAGTGTCCTAGATGGAATTTGCCCATCCTGCGTAACAGGATAAATGTCTATGGGCCCAATATTGAACTGGACAAGGATGACACGGTTTGTACCTTGTGTTCAATATAGACATAAGGGCAAAGGGGTAATTATACACATAATTATTATCACAGGAGGTTTTGTCAGATCACATGACATTTTCGTGACTTGGGTAGCAGTGATGTGTTACTAGATACCGCTCACTGTTTATTATGTTAAATGCGTGATTTAATATAATTGCCAACGTCGCGAAAACCTATAGGGTCACACACAAAGGACGGATTGATGAGAGATAGAATAATTAAGGAACATCGTAAGGTACGGTGTACTTAAGTAGAATACAAAATATGGTAAGGTACCAAATACTTAAGTGATTTTGGCATTTTATGAGATATGGGCCAAAATGCACTTAAGTGGGCTTTTTGGCTTGAAGCCCACACAAGTGGTTCTATAAATAGAACCCCTTGGGTAGAAGCATTGGAACTCACTAAGACAGAAAACACAACTGAAGAGTTGGAATTTCGTATCTCTCTCTCACTCAAAGCCTTCATTCATAACAGCTAGCACTGCGATTGAAGGAATCCGTTCGTGTGGACTGAGTAGAGACGTTGTCATCGTTCAACGTTCGTGATCACCCCGTGGATCTGTATCAAAGGTTTTGATCATTATCAGAGATCTGCACCAAAGGTTTGAATCGCCACAAGAGGTAACGATTCTATCACTGATCATGCCCATTCGTAAGGATCACTAAATGGAGAAATTTTTAAATTCCGCTGCGCCTTGGATGGCTATTCTCCTACACATATGTGTCATGGTCGATGTAAACACATAGAGAGGGGGTATCCTTTTTTGAGGGATCAAATTAACAAATGAAAGCTTGAACTCGAGCATTGCAAGATAGAATGGCAACTAGCCTATATACTCAGTAAGCCTCTGAAGATAGTCAAGTTTGATGGGTTAAAGAAAAATATCAAGATGAAAAGTCTTGAAAGCATGAATTAGGAGGTGTGTTAGAAACGGATAATTCAGTGTTTCAAGTCTGACTTCGATTGTGGTGCGTTCGACTTAGTCTAACTAAGTTAATTAGAGATGGTTGTATTCGACAAAGTAGAATATAACTTATAGTTATTGTGTCAAAGTGTAACTTGTAGCTTTGTATTTTTCACTTTCTAAGTTTTGGGTATGGGCTTTTGTTGTCTATATAAAGGGCATGATATGATGTAAATAACAACAACTTCACTCAATAAGGATTTTGTTTTACAATCCAATTTTCTTTTTTTTCTCTGTTATTCTTCTTCATCATCTTTTTTGAAAAATCTAATTGTTCCATCGTTTCCAACAATTTTTCCTCTTCCAAATTTTAAAAACTAAAAATCAAAACTTCTGAAACATATTTTAGTTTTTTTAATTTTCAAAATTATAAATAGATAATAAATTTCAAAAATAATTTTGTAAAACTAAGCTACTAAACATGTTGAATTTTATAAAACTAACTCAAACAAATGCCTAAGTTTTATTTCTCTTCCTCGCCCGATATATTTGGACAATCAATGCTTTGAATTTATTCAATTCAAATGGCAACACATGCAAGTCAAAGACAAACAAACTCCTATAACCTTCAGTCTCATTCGCAAATACATTGAAGGTTAGAGGAGATCTCACGATAGTTTGACATGCAGTGATTTGAATTATTTAGAAACTTTTGAATAACTCCATTATTTTCAGAACATCTTTAAATGAAGAGAACATGGAAGATAAGAGTATTTCTCTTGCTTGAAAATAGTATCTTGATAGGTTTTTGGGTTACTCTTATACTTTTTCTATCGTACGTGAGAACCATATTCTCTACCTGAATCAATACATCTGAGAATCAATGACTTGAACATTTGAAGTTGGGTTTCTTTTTTGTTGATTTTGGTAGTTATTGTTATGTCTATTGCGGTTCAAATCTCCTTAGTTCAAGTTTAGGACCGTTTCTCGAGGTGTTGGTAGTTGATCTTTTGTTTTTGTTTTTTTGTGTTTCTCTTTGTGGATTTTAGCATCTCTTTTCTCGATTTTGGATTCCACTAATATCACATAGTATTTTATAAATACTTGGATCTTTTTTATATTTATGCATATATATTTTCCTTTAAAAAATGTGTAATTATTCAATGTTTCAATTTTATTTTGATCGGTCATTTAATTATTTTTTTCACAAATGAGTCATTTGTGCTACAAAATATTTGTATTATTGGCCTTTAAGTTATCTTTATTTTGTAGTTATTTTAATATAAGACTTAACTTTACAATGGTGATGGTAGATTGATATAGAGGATGATGATAATTTTTTGGTAGGTCTTCCCGTCATTGTCCATGGTAAAAATAAGGACCAACTCATGTTGCATGTCCTATTGAAAGAAGCATCAAAACCATTGTAGGTCTTGGTGGAAGAAGTACAAGATCTGTTGTAGGTCCTGGTGGAAGAAGGGCCAATTTTGTGATAGGTCCTAGTGAAAAAGACCCAGATTTATCATTAGGCCTACTAAGGAAAGATTTCAAAGGACCTATAAATACTTTGACACACAAGCGACGACTGTAAATGAGTTGTTTTGTACCTAAAAAAGTTAGGAACACTTTGCCGTTTGTCTTTTTGCTCGAAATTGCTTATATTTCCTTTTTTTATAAGTTAAAAATAAATTTTACAACAAATCTAATAAAAAGATTCTAAAACTTAAGTAAATGTTAAAACTTTCCTTAGAAATGAAAAACTAGATAACAACTATTTTTTGTATCATTAGACTTTCCCATACTTTAACTTTTTTCTTATCATCAACCAAATTAAAGATATTTGAACGAATCATATGCTAATAATAACGATAAAGATAAACAACACAAGTATTTTTACCATGGCTCGTTATTAATGAAATTATATTTAGTCCATCCGTTTGAGTGATTTCGCTTTTTCAATAAGGACTTAATTCAATAATCAAACTTATTACAACCTCAATGACAAACTGTTAAAAACTTCTTGAGAATTATGACTACAACCTAATCTTTTAAGGAAATACAATTCAAAGACTAACTTAATGACTTTTTGAAAATTCTGACTATATCCTAGTCTCCCAAGGAATTTAACAATTGTTAAATGAGATGTTTGGGTTTACAATGATGCTTCTAAATAAGCATAATGCACACATTAAAATTCAGGTGTTTACACTTGAGAATACTTGAAATGAAGCTCAAAGTATTTCTTCTATTTTCTCTTTCTTGAAGATGATTTGCTTTATTGAATTTTCTTTAAGTTATGCATGAAAAGCTCTCTTGAAGTTTCTTCAGGTTTTTACGCCATGCAGAAACCTTAGCTCACAATTCCATTGTCCTCTTTTTATAGGTGAAAATAAGACTGTTGGAGAATAGAATTGGAGACTTCTTCAATAGTACACTACAACTATAAAGTAGTAGTTTCATCCATAAATTGTGGGTAGTGGACATAAAATCTTTTATAGTCATTTGTAATATAATCATTGTGATTTTGCAACTTAACTTGTATTGTACACTTAGAATATTTCTTTATTCTATTTCTCTAAAACATTGGCTTTGTATATGAGAGATTTGAAGCTTGTCGCCTTTGAGAATATACTTCAAAGTCTAAAGAAAATGAGGCTTGAAGTGCATCTGAGTTGTCTACTTCAAAAGTGTTGACGGGTGAAACTAGAGTTGACTTTAACTTCAGAACATCTTCATATTATCACTTTGATTCAGAACCTGATGTTTTCCAGAGTCTCTCTATATCTAGAGTCTAGAGTCTCTCTTTGTAGAGAGTTCAGAGTCCGATTATATTAGCTTTGTTTAGCATCTGACTTGTTCATAGTTTACTTTATTCAGGATCTGACTTGTTCAGAGTCTTATGTACTCAGCTTCTGACTTGATCGGGTTCTGCTTTACTCAGCTTTTAACTTGTTCAGAGTCTGCTTGATTCAACTTTTGGCTTGTTCAGATTATGCATATTCAACAAACTATCAGAGTACAAAATTATTCTTTTACACTTTGATATCATCAAAATTCAAATATAATAGATGTAGAACCAAACTTGTTCCAATATTTAGCAATATCACAATGAACACGAGTAACTCAAGAACAACTTTTAGATCTTAAACCTGAGTTTGTAAGTAAATCACACAAAAATTTCATTCTCCCGAAATATGAGAGATGACGAAATCAATGGACTTAGTGTAGGACACGCAATTGAGCCATCTAGTCTTGATTCTCCAAAGGATGGGACTAGAATATGAGAAAGCTCTAACCACAAGAAGACAATCAGTTCCGACCCAAATCTTCTTCCAATTGCATTTTATAGCATTGTCGATGGCTATAATAGCAACATAAAGCTCAGTAAACATAGTAGAACCTGGACCAAGAAACTCGTAGAAGCTACCAACATGAGACGATATGTTATTTTTTAAAATGTCACCATAAGAAGACAACAAAGGGATCACACTAGCAAGGTCATCAATATTGCACTTGATCAGCCCTGGAAGAGGAGGGGACCAAAGGATATTTTAAATTGTTAAAGGATTTATAGGATGAATGGAGATATTGAATTTTTTCAACAAAGTGAAGTTGGAGATGGAAGAGTTGGAAGACTTGGTGGCAAGTTTCCCGCAAGCTTAACTTGAATAGTTATGTTTGAGATGAAAGTTTTTTAAGGAGATCTCTTGTCCTCATTTTTTTAAGGAGGCCTCTTGTCCTCAAATGAGGGTAAAATGAGAGTGTGATTCACTTATGAAATGATATAGTACATATGAAGTTATTACGCAAATGCATCTCCGAATTTATTTCTAGTAAAATAAAGGTATAACATTTACACATAGATTTGATGCATATGGATGCAACTAAAAATATATTAAATTAATGAAGAACAATTTTGAATTAACATGGATGCAACTAAAAATATATTAAATTAATGAAGAACAATTTTGAATTAACGTATGGCGAAGAATCTTCACCTAAAGGATGGAAGAATAATAACTTAATGTAACTGAATTTACACAAATGGTCTAAAGTCATAAGAAGGTCCAATAACAAATAACAAACAGAGAATTAGAATCTAATAAATTCTAATGGAAACCAATTCATAAAATAGTGGTAATAGATTCATGATATCATTATCCAACTGGTCGGTAAACAAATATTATAAAACTATTACATTGAAATAAATTATATCAAAATAATAATGAACCTTAAAATAAATATGCGGTCCATTGATGCATCATTCCAATAATTTATTTAGCATTGTTCAATACAATTATTGTTCTCTTGAAGGTAAATTTCTCCATCTATATCATAAAAGTCAGAGGAACATATAAAAGGCTAAAATGTGCACTGTTTCTTTAGACTCTGGAAGTGCAACTATACTATTTAATTGAAGCAGACAAGTTTCTTGCGTTATAAAAAGATCAAATAAGTCTCTCTTTGTAACATGCACATGTGAAAAATCATGACTAAAATTCTTATGTTTGTGTATACTATGATCCTCTTTCTTTTTCTATTTTTCATTGTAACTAATGTCGATGGTAAGGCCTTTTTTCTCATAATTTTTTCTTTATCTTAGTATATAATTTTTCTTCCAATTTGAATGACACTCGTTTATTTTGGTTTGGTTTACTTGACAGCACTTCGCAAACCCTGCAATATTGATGCCGATTGTCGAAATTCAAGTTGTACTTTACCTGATGCTGGGAGGTGTATGACGGGTCAATATTCTGGTCATTGTTACTGCATGTAATAATATTAATGTTACTCTTATTATTTTGAGTACATTTTAGTTTACAGTTTTAGTGCTCTAGTTCTTGTGTTTGTATTTGGTTATGTGTGATTTGAATTTGTAATGTCATTCTTGTTTTCTTGCACCTTGGTTGGTGTTTCTCTCTTTGTATTAGTTGTGTAACTTCAAGATTCTCATTTGATTTGTATTTGGATAACCATTGAAATATTTTTATTGATAAGAAGCATAGGATCTATAAGTAAGATTTAACATCTTACAAGATCAAAAGAGTCATTCAAACTTGTAAGAAATCTGATGGAATAGATCAAACCATGTTAAGATCTAGATATCTCTTTTTTCAACTCTAACAGGTTTAACAACATGAGTGCTTCTATCAACTGCAGTAGCATGCATGTGTCCTGGTGCTCCTCTTAATTTGACTGTACTAACATGATTCTTTGTGCCTCTTTCTTGATCTTAACATGTTAGCTTCAAGTTTGTGATTCATCTCATCTTGTTTAATATTTAACAATGAGGATATAGAGAATCAATAACCTAATATTTCAATTCATGACAACTATTGGAAAAAATAGATAAAAATTGTGATGTTTTATTCGTCAGTCTTTGGCTGATTTATATAGTGAAGATACAATTATTACAATTGATTTTCTCCTTAATAGAGAATAAAAAAAATAAAGATAGTATTAAAGATAATAATAAAATCGGAAATAATATATTTTCCAACACCCCCCTCAAGTTGCTGCATAGATATTTATCATGTCCAACTTGTCTATCAAATACTCAAAAGTAGGTCTTGCCAAACTTTTGGTCAGGATATCCGCAGTTTGTTGACTTGAAGTCACGAAGGATAGACATATGATTCCCGCATCTAACTTCTCATTTATGAAGTGTCGATCAATCTCGATATGCTTGGTTTTGTCATGTTGAATTGGATTATGAGCTATACTAATAGCAGCTTTACTATCAGAGTACAATTTCAATGGAAGCTCAATTTTCATCTTAAGTTCTTCTAGGACTCTAAGGATCCATAATCCTTCACAAATACCTTGAGACATAGCTCTAAACTCGGCCTCTGCACTACTCCTTGCTACAACTTCTTGTTTCTTGCTCCTCCATGTCACAAGATTACCCCAAACATAGGTACAATATCCAGAGGTTGATCTTCTATCTGTGATTGAATCTGCCCAATCGACATCGGTGAAGATAGACACATTTTTTTCACTAGTCTTCTTAAAAAATAAACCTTTTCCAGGATTTCCCTTCAAATATCTCAGTATCCTATAGACTGCCTCAAGATATTCCTCGAAAGAAGAATCCATAAACTGACTCACTACACTAACTGAGAAAGCAATATCAGGTCGGGTGTGTGACAAATAAATCAGTTTCCCAACCAATCTCTGATATCTCCCAGTATCAACAGAAACATTACCTTCTCCCCAAAGTTTAGCATTAGGATCCATAGGGGTATCTGCAGGACGACATCCACTCATTCATGTTTCTTTCAACAAGTCTATAATGTATTTCTACTGTGAAACCACAATACCATTTTTTGACCGAGCAACCTCCATACCTAGAAAATATCTCATGAATCTCAAGTCCTTGATTTCAAAGTCTACTGTCAATTTCTCTTTTACTCTTGCCATTTCCACTGTATCGTCTCTAGTAAGGACAATATCATAAACATAAACAATCAAGACAACAACTTTCCCATCGTGGGAAAATTTTATGAACAAGGTGTGATCAGCCTGTCCTTGGATGTACCCTTGTTTCTTCATGGACTGAGTGAATTTTTCAAATCAAGCTCTAGGGGACTGCTTTAATTCATACAAAGACTTATTTAGTTTGCACACATTTGATCCAAATTTGTTTTCAAATCCAGGAGGAATGTCCATATATACTTCTTCTTCTAGATCGCCATTAAGAAAGGCATTCTTAACATCTAACTGATGCAAAGGCCAATCCATGTTAGCAGCAAGAGACAAAAGAATTCTGACAGTGTTCCATTTTGCAACAGGAGTTGTCTCTGAGTAATCTATACCATAGGTCTGAGTAAAGCCTTTAGCCACCAAGCGTGCCTTGTACCTTTCAATTGACCCATCTGAATTATACTTCACAGTAAACACCCATTTGCATCCAACTATCTTCTTGCCATCTGGTAGTGACGTAACACTCCAAGTTTTGTTCTTTTTAAGAGCTTTCATCTTCTCAAGTACAGCTTCCCTCCACTTTGAAATTTCTAGAGCAACCTGTATATTTTTTGGAATTTCTACACTAGACAATTTTGAAGTGAAGGCGGACATAGATGAAGACAAATTTGAATATGATATAAAATTGGACATGGGATGTTTAGTGCAAGATCTGATAGGTTTTCTAATGGCAACAGGATCATCTATATCAGGATACAAAATACGACTCTCAGAAATAGAGATAGACTTACCTTTTCTTTTGTTGGGAAAATGATCACTCCCCGGTTCAGATTCCTGGTAGTGTTGAGATGTGGACTTGTCCTTTCCTTTATGGTGCTTTTTCACAAAAACCTTTTCTTTCCAAGTCCTGTTTCCTAATTCAAATTTGTTTTGTTGAAGTGACTCATTATTTTGTAGCATTTCAATTAGATCATCATTATCATTGTTTTCAGGATTCTCATTGGTTTCTACAAGAGAAAATGTAGGCTCAGATTCACAAGGTTCGTTACTCATGACAGGAGTAGGATCAGATAAAGAATCATGGCCATTTTCTGTTGGTGCAGGTGTAAAAATCTTAGAATTTTGTGATATTGGCAAAGATAAGTTATTTAAAAAACTCATGTCCTCAATTTGAAACGAGTCTCCGTTTATCTCTCCCCCCCCCCCCCCTTGAAGACGAGTGTCATAAAAAAAAGGTTTATTTTCAAAGAATGTAACATCCATAGTGACAAACATTTTCTTATTTTTTGGATCAAAACATTTATATCCTTTTTGGGTTGGTCGCCATGGTTGGATCTAGTGTAGGCCTGTGATGAGGAAGGCCATTTATTGTTGTTATTCGCCATATGAGGCTAAACGGGTATGTGAATCGGGTCGAACAAAAATATGTTGAGGAAAATTTTAAAGTAACCCCTAACCAAACAAAAATATGTTGAGGAAAGCTTTATGGTAACCCCTAACCCAACAAAAATAGGTTGAGGAAAGCTTTACGGTAACCCCTAACCCAGTGCTCTGATACCATATTGGAAAAAATAGATAAAAGTTGTGATGTTTTATTCGTCAGCCTTAGGCTGGTTTATATAGTGAAGATACAATTATTACACTTGATTTTCTTCTTAATGGAGAATAAAGAAAAATAAAGATAGTATTAAAGATAATAATAAAATCGGAAATAATATATTTTCCAACAACAATCAATTGAAACAATGGACAAAATCAGAAGAAATGGCGCAAGATTTGTCATTTTGATCCAATTAAATTAGTTTTTGTTTAGGTAAAATCTATGTAGCACTGACAATTCTGAAAAAATGTGTGTCAGTGTCAGTGTCAGTGTCTGAGTCAACATCTGCATCGATATTTGTAATTACTTTTAATTTATTCATTTTTTAAAACTATTATCGGGGTTGAATTCGGCGTGTCCGTGCTTTATAGTGTAAAATCATAAATCAAACATGCACTCGGTATCATCTATATAAATAGGTAAATAGGATCAAAATTAGAGGGTTCATTCCTTCTAATTATGTTTTCTTGGAAAATGCAAACACCCGCTCTATTAAGATTTTTTTTCAAACCAGTTATTAAGTTCATTTTCTCAATGGTTTTGCGCTCAAGGATTGTGTTTGATGCTAAAAAATTTACCGCTAAGTCATTTTGAGAACTTTCCTCCTTTGGACTCACCTCTTGGGGTTCTATGTTACCATTCAGAGCAGTACTTAGTCCTTTGGACTCGATGTTCAGGGGTTTTCAATACTATGTATTTTGTTCCATTAGACTAGCATCATATTGAAGGGTGGATTCACTCTCAAAGGGAGATCTATCTTTATTTAGAAAGAAAAAAAAATCATAGAAAATAAAAAGATTTTTATGTGTATTATTTTAATTTGTGTAAATCTTGTTTGGTAAGTGGTTAAAAAGGATTTTTTAATCTCTAAAACAACACAACAAAAAAAGTAATTAAACAAGGTTTTTTAGAGAAAAATATAAATAGATAACACGATAAGGCATGACAGTTGTTTTGAGAGAAGAAGAGAAAATTAGCTTTGAGTGATAGAAGGCATGACGGTTGTTTTGAGAGAAGAGAAAATTAGCTCTAAGTGATAGATGGGTGTGTAGCAATTTTTTTTCAATTTAAGCTACAAATTCTGGTTGGAAAAAATATTTCACTGTAAAGAGACCAGATAGTTGCTAATTTTCCAACAAAGTGGTATCGAGAACTTTGGTTGGCTTATTTACGTGCATTTTAAATGGAGAAAAATCAAGAGTCCAATATGATTAAGCTCGACTCTACTAATTATACGTTCTAGAAGACTCTTGTGCATGGAAGACATGTTATACAACAAACATTTGTATCATCATATTGAGGGGGGAGGTAAATCGAGTGATACGGTTGATGTCGAATGGAAGAAGATGAATAGGAAGACAGTTTCTATAATACGACAGTGTTTTGACTCTATATATTCACATGTTGAAGTTGAAACTGATGCACAAAAAATATGGAATAAATTAAAAGAGTTGTATGAGCTCAAAAACATGCAAAATAAAGCATGTTGGATCAAAAAGTTGGATAATATGAAATATAAGGATGGTGACTCAATGATAGAACATATGAGTGTATTTTAAAATAATGTGAATCAGGTGGAATCTACTGAAGTTAAGTTGTATGATGAATTGCAAACCTTATTATTACTTAGTTCCTTGTCTGATAACTGGGAAGTTCTTGTTGTGACACTTACTAACTCAACTTCGTATGAGAAGTTTGTAATGTCAACGCTTAAAGATAGCATGCTTAATAAATAAGTAAAAATATATGATGGTTTGATTGTTACTCCTAGTCTGAAGCTTTAGTTACAAAGTCATCTGGGAGTAGCAAAATCAGAAATTTTTATAAGCGTGGAAAACCTGAGAACCGCGAAAAGTAAAATACTAGAAAATAAATTATATGTTACAATTGTAGAAAGGTGGGACACATAAAAATGAATTGCAGGTTTCTCAAAAGAGAATATTCAACGGAAAGAGATTAAGACAGTGAGAAGAAAAATAATAAATACACGACAACAGTTGTAAGTCACAATGATGTTTACGTTATTTATGATGATAACTCCAAAAAACTTGCATGTCGAGATTCATCTTAGATAATCGATTCAGATGCCTCATATCATGTTGCTCATAGACGTGATTTATTTTCATCTTATACTATTGATGATTTTGAAATGGTAAATGTGGAAAATTAGGGAGTTTGTGGAATTGTTGATACGTAAGATGTTTGGGTTGAAAATGGTGTTGGATTCAAGATTAAATTTGAGAATGTGATACATGTTTCTGATATTCGTCTTAACTTAATTTTGATTAAAGCCTTAGATACTGAAGCTTGTCGCAATTACTTTGGTAGTGGTGACATATGTCAGATCACCAAAATGTTATTAATGGTAGCAAACTAGCAAAGTAACACAATCTTTAAAAGGCATATGTAAAGTTATGCAAAGAAAAAGTGAATGCAATTGAAGAAGCAACTAATGATATATGGCATACACGCTTGGGTCACTTTAGTGGGAAATGACTTAACATTCTTATAAAGAAAAAAAAATCAAGTGAAAGTTACTCTTCTAAAAACATGCACTCATTTCTTTTTTAGTAAATAATATAGAGTTTTCTTTCATAGTAATGGTCCTCATAGGCGGCCAAATATTATAGATTTAGTACACACTGATGTTTGCATGATGGATGGTAAATGTTTAGGCGGTGCATCATATTTTATTACTTTTATTGATGATAATTCTAGAAAAGTGCGGCCTTTTGTTTTGAAGTCTAAATCAGGTATTTGGTGTTTTCAAGAACTTTCATGCAAGTGTTGAAAGAGAAAAAGAAAGGAAATTGAAATGTATCAGAGCTAATAATGATGGTGAATATAGAGGTCCATTTGAAGAGTATTGCCAAGAACATTTAATCAAACTTGAGAAGACTATTTCAGCCACGCCTCAACATAATAGAGTTTCAAAAATAATGAATTGTATGATTAATGACGGAATCATATGTATGTTATCTGATGAAAAGTTATGAAAATCCTTTTAGGATGAAGCATTGATAACTATAGTGAATTCGATCAATCTTTATCATTATGGACCATTTGATGGTGATGTTTAACCGAGTATGGGCAGAGAAAAATGTCTCTTATGGTTACTTTAGAATGTTTGGATGTAGGGTTTTTGTTCACATTCTAAGAGATGAGAGATCCAAGTTTGATAAAAGATCTAAATAATGTCTGTTTATAGGTTATGGTCATGAATACTTTTTTATGGTTTGTGGAATCCAGTTGACAATAAAATCATCAAAAGTCATGATGTGATGTTTCTTCAAGATTAAACTATTGAATATTGTGATAAAGTTGACAAGTCAAAATATGAAGCTAGAAGTTACATTGATGTTGTAACTAAACATCCTAGTGTAAATTTTGTTGATGAGAGAGATATACAGGTGGATGATGAAAATATAATCAATGACCAATAACCCTATCATGATGAGTAAGTTAAAGAAGTTTCATATGAGCAACTAGAAAGCGTCAAGTTTCTTAGAGATATCCTCCACACGAGCATGTGATGATCATTAATAGTGAAGATCCAAAATACTAGCAAGAGGCCATTTCAAACATTGACAAATAAAAATGGTTGAAGGTAATGCAATAATAGATTAACTGCTTGCATGAGAATCACATATTTGAGTTTGGGAAATTGCCTAAGGGTAGAAGAGCATTCAAGAATAAATAGGTACACAAGATAAAGCCTAAATAGAATAAATCTCAGTCAAGATACAAGGCAAGATTAATGGTGAAAGGATTTAATCAGAGAAAAGGTAATGAATTTGAAGAAAATTTCTCACTTGCGGTAAATATGACATCTATTTAATTTTTGCTAGAATTAGCAGCTAGCTTAAATCTAAAGGTTGAACACCTTGATGTGAATATTGCTTTCCTTAATGGTGATTTGGAGGAAGTGATCTATATTGAGTAATATGAGGGCTACAAATTTAAAAGTAAAGAAGAGCTTATTTATAGATTGAAGAAAAGTTTGTATGGTCTCAATAAAGCTCTGTGACAATAGTACTAAAAGTTTGGTTCTTTCACAAAAAGAAATGGTTATGGTAAAACTATTGTTGATCACTGTGTGTTTATGAAAAAATTCTATGATGGTGATTTTATTATTTTTTTTATTATATGTTGATAATATTTCGATTGTTGGTCATGACACTAATAAAAATTCAAAGCTTAAAGAAAGAGTTAAGCAAGTCATGTGCAATGAAAGACTTGGATCTTGCAACACAAAACTTTAGCATAAGCATTTCTTGTGACACAAAGAAAGGTTAATTATGGTTGTATCAACACAATCACATTGAGAAGGTGCTAGATAAGTTTACATTATGCAATTCAAAATCTTTGAGTACTTCACTTGCTAGTCATTTCAAATTGAATTCTAAATAATGTCCTACAAGTGAAGAAGTCAAAGAAGATATGAAAATTGTTCCTTATGAATGTGCAATTGGTAGTTTTATGCATATTATGGTATGAATAAGACCATATATTACCCATAATGTTGGTGTTGTTTGTCGGTTTCTTTCTAATCATGGTAAAGATCATTGATAATTAGTGAAATCAATTCCCAGATATCTTAGAGGTACTTCCAGAGTGTGCTTATGATTTGGGAGTAGTGATTGTGTGTTAGATGGCTACATAGATGCAAATATGGTCGGTGATATTAATTTTAAAATATATACTTCTAGATACATGATGACTTTTGCATGGGTAATGGTGCATTGGAAATCTAGGTTACTATTAGCCTGTGATTTTCGACACTGCACTGAAACCCATTAAACCTAGTTTGGAAGAGTCTCAGGAATAAATTCACAAGATTAAGATCACTTTCTCTTCAAAACATATCAAAAATCTCGAAAAGGTTCATAGTGAATTAACATTTCGACGCGAAGGTGTGATGTGAGAGTGGTGAATTCGACTTGCTTTTCAGGTGTTTTGGGACTTGTGTGTTTTAAGGTCAAAGACTAGACAATATAGAGGCATGTTGACATCACTACGTGGTTCGGCAGAGAAACCCCTCGACAAGGGTAGTTAAAGGTCGTGAAGAAAGTTTTAACAATAAGAGCAGTTAGAGATAAATCAAATACCAACACGTGGAAGCATATCATAAAGTAGAAGTCGACGTAATAGGATAGTGTCGAGTTATGGGGTAGTAACGTTATCGACATTTTTTGTTGTATGTAGTATATAAGTTGATTTCTTTCATGTAATCAAGGTTCACAAGTTTTACAATTTTTCTATATAACTCAAGTATCCAAGTCACAGAGAGAAAAGAGTTTGTGTGAAACATGTACGGATCTGCGTATCTTTTTCTAATTTTGTAGTCAAAGCATTTTTATTTAAAGTTAATTTTATTGAACTTTCAAAAATTAATGTTGCACGGACTCATATCCGGCCCTGATTTAACCCAACGGTAGTTGAACCTTCAAAAATTAATGTCTAAAGCCAAAGTGCGTGAATTAAATGAAATTAAGATCATAGTCACCAACACATTTGCCTACTATGTGTGTGAAAAGATAACGAGCTTAATGTGATTGCGCTAGAATGAAAAAGGATGAAAAAATGATAAGTAAATTAGGTTTCGGCATAATATTCATATTCATATTCATATTGGTTTTCATAGGAGGGAAACTTTTGACTGCGAAATGCATAATTGTGTTTTCACGTTATCCTTGGTGTGTTGTTAGTACCTATCGGGTCGATTTTATCTAAACTGGATTTTGTAGTCACGTGTGAGTATTTGAGTGTTATGGGTTCTCTAAGTTTTTATAATTAATTGTTGAATTTACACTGTTTTTTATATGCTAGCCTAATGAGTTTGATAACACGGAAACACATAGTATACTTTGACTCGATTCGCATACATTCTAGTGTCAATTTTATGTGTTTTTATTTTGTTACTTGGGTATTATATATGTATTTCAGGTATATGTTAAACGGAGACTTATGCGAGCGAAAATGGAGGGAAAAAGGACAAAAACATGACAAAATGACATAATGTTGTTGTCATGACGGGCTCATAACAGATCTGACGCCCGTCAGCCTCAAGGCCAATTGTCCGTCAGTCGTAGAAAATGGAAAAATATGAAAATCCACATGTTGACGCCCGTCAGCCGAACCCTGACGCCTGTCAGCCAAGAGGAAAACTAAAAAAATAAAAAATCCACATGCCGACGCCCGTCAGCCCACCCATGACGTTCGTCCTGGCGTTGTTTTTCGTACTTTCAGCTCACTCTTTGCAACCCAGTCTTCCATTTTCCATGCTTTTCTCCACTAACTCCTATACTTTTTGAGAGACTCCAAGACGAATTTTAGTCTTATAAATAGGAGTTTAAAATTCAGTTTTAGGTATCCAAGTTTTTAGAGTTTTAATTAAGCAAAAAATCAGTTTTGTAAAAACACTTATTTTTTACGCTGAGAGATAAGTGCACATTAGAGTTAGATTCTAGATATTTGCAATATACATTTGGATCGTTCACATTGTAATTTTTCGACATTAGATTTTCGGGTATTTATTCAACAATTTTTTAGCATTTGTTTTGGAGTTCTACTTTGTTCGGTACGTATCCTACAACTTAATTTTTTTTACTTTATTGTTATTTCGATTTGAGTTACTTTGCATGTACCTTGTTATCATTATTATATTCAATATGTTTAGTATATTTAGTATGGATTTTAATATTTACATAATTAATATGTTCGGCTAAGCTTTTAGGGCCCGAAATGTGAGGTACTGATAGGACTCGGTAAAATTAAAAGCATCGGATTTTCACTATTAAAATAATTTTCTAATTCTAGATTTTGTTCCTAAAAGCCAAAATTTTACTGTGAAAGAAAATACAGTGATACAGGTTTTAGTGCGAAAGTGTGAAAGCGTTATTCGATCATTTAAATTTCGGTCTCCGATTTTATATTAATTCCCTAAACTAGCTTACTTTAATGATTTTGCATTCAAAACTATTGCTCATAGCTTTAGATTTAGATAGCAACAATAGATAACTGTAGGTTGATATTCGGTCTCTGTGGGTTCCACAAACTTTTATATTACTACGATATTTATGTGCACTTGTGAAGCTATCATTCACTCACTCCATTCTACTTCATTTGTTACAAACTCACTAACTACATTCAAGTTTCTCATTCACAACTCTAATTTGGTAAGTTTCTTATTTCATTTTTTTTAGTTTTGAATGATCCTTTAGGTAACATAGATAATTTAAGATGTACTAGATAGTAGTACATTCCAAATAGGTAGTTGGTATAGACATGCATTCTCATTTGGTTGGAGTTTAGGGCATAAATGAGGTTTCTTCCATTGCTGAGAATCGCAAGTTCATTCGGAGATGCATCTCCGGATTTTCTCTGTATTGTTTTCGGAGATATGTCTTTGGAATTGGCCGGGCAAAATTTTAGTTGCATTTTGATGTGACTTTCTGGTTTTATTGCTGGTGCAATGGCTGAGAGGGGCAGGGCCACAAGACCATGAGTCGATGCTACCTCATTTGATGGTTCACAAGATTAAAGTTCACAACCATACGGTCCTACTTCCCGTAGTTGCTTGTCTCATCCATCTACTTAAGAAGCCCATGAAGACACCCTGAAAGCCTATGAGGCCAATCAGGAGGTAATCACTACTGATGCAGATGCCCTATAGATAGTTATCTATGAAGCCCATTAGAAACCTCTCTACTTCATCTCTATGGAGACCATGTTGTTAGGCATGTCTAGGAAGGAGACTTATATTCATTTAGTTTTGTATTACATCTATTTTAAACTAATTTAATCGCGACTAATGGTGATATATTTTTTTACAGAAGTGTCCATGTTTAAAGTTCTTAAACCAGGGAAGGAAGATTTTGGATTTGGAACAATCCACTGATGGTTGATTCAAGAATGTTATTTGCTACTTCGGGCTTGCCGATTTGTGTTGTTGTGTACACTACCATAAACTATGGCATGCAAGCAACATTACAAAGAGATGCCATTCAAATATCTCATCTTTCCACCTTCCTATTGGCGAGATGACCATCACTCTGAATGACATCTCGTGCCTCTTGTATCTTCTCATCAAGGATTAAACTAATGGACCACGAAAGGACCGGTCCAGAGGAAGCCAGCAAGATGTTGGTTACGTATTTGGGGGTTGACCCAAATGAGGCTACAAATGAGGTAGTTGAATCCATAGGTGCTCATGCTAGATTTAAAATTTGGAAGAACTTTATAAATACCTCTTACCGTTGGTCGTGGATGCTGACAGTGATGACATGTAGGTTTAGTACCGCCGACAGTGTGCATTGAGGTGTTACCTCTTGATCATGGTTGGCACGTCCATGTTTGTGGACAAAAGTGACACCTACGTTGATGTGGTCTATCTTAAGTGCATAATCTACTTGACAACGATTTAGGAGTACAAATGAGGGCGTCTGTTAGGTTTACCTATACCCGAGGGTTGGGTGAGGGTTGTCTTTGGAAGATAAATTAAATGATAGGAAGTTGCATGTTGCTTTCAATGATTTCCTGTTACTAATATTTCCATAACTCTTTTGTTACACTTATTACTAATATTTTATTTGAACTATTTTTAGGGATGCATCATTTTCCATTTTTCTTGCATCTCTGGGTGGGAACTTGTGTCTGACTACATTATGGATTGACCACATGCTTGCACCATTTCCATGCTATTAAGGAATCAAGCAATCCAGCCTTTTCAGGTGTATCTTGTTCGTCACATAGCAAATGACATTACCTTTTACCCATATGGCGGTCTCAGCCAGACGCGTCAGCTGGACATCATTTTGTTATACTCCTGATGGATGGCTTGTGGGTCAGGTATAATATATTCATATTTGCATGAGTGAGTGATGCACCCGTTTTTCAAAGTTAGAACAATATTGCTTCCTAGAATGCATTCAAGGGGTTTCAGAGATTCATCTTCGAAATATTTCATGTTATATGCAATAAACACCCGCCAAATAGCTTAAAATGAATTCAAGAGAGTTTACGGAGATGCATCTCTGGACTCGCCCCAAATAATTTTCGTAGATGCGTCTCTGTATACATGCGTTTTGGACGCCATAAGATTAGTATGCAAAATGGTTCCTTCTACGAAGGACGCCATAAGAGTTGTTCGACATTTCGACAAAATGATGGTTCGACATTTCGACAGGATAGCTGCAGATGGAAAAATGTCTTTCACAAACACGGATGATGCTATAATATTTCAACAATTCGACAGAGTCTGGAGAAAGACGTCATTTCGACGTGAAGTGTAAATTCGAATTTAAAAGAGTTGTGACGTTTGGCAGAAGACGCGTGGAAGCATCTGGCGAAAGGAAGATAGCCAAGTGTCACAGTTTTAGGATTTGTTCGTTAGTAACAGTTGTTTTATTTGTATATAAATAGGATAGTTGTTATCAGAAAAGTGTGTGAAAATTTACTTATACAAAATTCCTGCAAACGCTCAAAGTACCCGTGTGAGAGAAAAGAGTCATATTTGGAACATGTATGTGTAAACAAACACCAATTCTTTTGAAGTTTTATTTTTATAAAGTTTAAAGTTCTTTACCAATTTCTCTTTACATTTACCAGTCATTTATCTTTCTGCATTTCCTTTTCGACACTTTATGTTTTGTCAATTATTTTCTGCCATTTACCTTATCTTGTCAAATTTACATCTATTTAAACGTTTCTAATCAACACCTTTCGACATGAAAAACTTTATAAGGCCAAATGAAAAGTACAAAAGTCGTTCTAGAAATTTACGAAGTTATTTAGATTTGCACATGTCCTAGGAGTTGTGTGGTTGATGCTGCAAGTAACCCAATTCTACAAGTTTTGGTAAACCAGAGGTTGTTCGCCAAAATTCACAGCGAACAAATTGGCACGCCCAGTGGGACAGTGCAGAAATCTAAAACTTAGATAATCGTTAGTCAAGGTTTTTTTCTTCGTTGTATGAGACTAAGAAGCGGTAAATTAGTCGTATCTGACATAGAAAGACCTAAAAGAACAAGAGTAAGGAAAATGGAGAATCAGCCAAATAATCCTAATCCAAGTGAAGCCATCCCAGTATCCAACCCTATCCCTTCGACGGGAGGCAATGTGGGATCTGTCCCTGTGTCAGAGGTCATGCCTTCGTCAACAGGGTCAATACCAGCGGGTTCAATTTCGCAAAATGCGCCTAGTTCGTCCGTTAGGGCGCAACAAATGCCTATGGGGACACCCCCTCCTATGGGAAACACTTCTAGGCCTTTTGTGACAAATTTCACCATGCCTCTGCCTGGTAGGGAACAACCATTTGGAATGCCAACTTCAGTAATGGAAAATCTACACAATTCCCCGGTAGTGTATTCTGATTCTATGGCCAATATGTCTTCACCTTTACAAGGGTCAGGATATGGCGGAAACATGAGTAGACTAAATTAACAACCACTTTACGTGCCGCCGATGACAAATAATTCGGTGCAGGTAATTAGAAAACAAATGGACGAGGGTAATCATGATATGGTCCAAATGTTGACGCAACAAATGAGAGTGGTGTTTAATCCTCTAATTCAAAACACCACCCAGACAAACCAATTGTTGGCAGCGCAGATGACGCGCATTGTTGACTTTTTTGGGGTCCCTCAAACTCGACACAGAGAACAAGCGGTTCATAAGTGCTAGCGGTCCAGGAAGAGCCTACGATAAACCAAATACGATTAGACAATCCTCAGACAAACGTCAGAAACCAAGAGGATGTAGTCGAACAGCCTCATGTCGAAATCCCTATTTCATAAGAACCTAAAAGGATAGTGATCCAGAGAGGCCAGGACGCGGATGTTGTGTTGCAACAACGAATCCGATATAATAACCCTCCGGTCGAAAATAATTTAGCGGCCATGGTCGAAACGACAATGGCACAAAATGGGATGAACATGGGATTACAAAGGCCCAGTTACGCTTCCCCACTATCGGAATATATTCTGCAAGAAGAACTGCCACCAAGGTGGAAAGTTCCTCAGTTCACAAAGTTCTCAGGAGACACTAGTGAGTCTACCATAGAACATGTGGCACGTTATCTGATCGAAGCGGGGGAAATAGCCCGTAATGAAAATTTGAAAATAAAATATTTCCCTAGTTCCTTGACGAAAAACGCGTTCACTTGGTTTACATCTTTGCCTGCAAACTCAGTGTATACGTGGACCCAATTAGAAAGGTTGTTCCATGAACAATTTTACATGGGACAAACAAAAATAAGTCTGAAAGAATTAGCCAGTGTTAAGAAAAAATACTCAGAACCAATAGATGATTATTTAAATAGGTTCAGATTGCTAAAGGCTAGATGTTTCACTCCAGTGCCAGAACATGAGTTAGTCGAAATGGCCGCAGGGGGACTAGATTATTCTATAAGGAAGAAACTAGATACCCAGTATCTGAGGGATATGGCACAATTAGCAGATAGAGTGAGACAGGTCGAAAGGTTAAGGGACGAAAAATTCAGAGCAAATAAGAATAAAAAAGAAAGGGTGGCCTAGGTAGGGGTTCGCCAAGATGATGAGTACGACGAAAACGAACCAAGTAACTTTGACGAACAACAGATTGACTTAGCATAACTAAAACAAGGCCCACCTTATTCGTGTAAAGTACTAACTCCATCAAACGGAAACCCAGTCGAAATCAATGATAAGTTCCCCAAAAGAACTTATACATTCGACATCACCAAATGTGACAAAATTTTCGATTTGTTGGTTAAAGATGGTCAATTAATAAAACTACTAGGCGCTAAAGAACCGCCTATGGAACAACAGAAAAAGAGAGGTTTTTGTAAATACCATAATTTTCTGGGCCATAAAACGTCTCGTTGTTTCCTTTGCAGGGATCTCGTTCAAAATGCTATCCGTGACGGAAGGCTGAAGTTTGGTGATAAGCCAAAACAACAGATGAGGATCGATTCGAATCCCATGCAGCCAGTCGAAGCACATTACACAGAACCATCCATTGTGAACATGGTGGAGGTCGAAATTGCTCCTGATGGCAATCTCGAAATGGTGGAAGCTGTTGGAGAATTCGACACAAATATCAACATGGTGGAGATTGCTGATGATCTCGCAAACCAGAACGAAGTTGAAGTTACTGAAGGCTTTGACGACCAGAATAAGATGGAAACTACTGAAGGTTTAGACAAAAAGGACAGTGACAATACTGTCGAAGATGGTTTGGTTCGACAGGACGAGAATTGGGACTGCTTGGGACAACCAAGTGGGAAGTACGATTATCTCGTGAAATACAATGCGCCGGTAAGTTCTCAGATCCACATCAACACAATCCAACCAATGGTTGGGGAGATGTTCCTTCAGACAACAATGAAAAAATATCTGAAACAATTGAGAATCCCCCTATTATAAAAAGGAAGGCTACTGAAGACCTCACCATTGAAAACAAGGCTACTGAAGGCCTTGATTTTGATTAAACAAAGACAGGTGATGCCGCAAACTGCGTCAACACCATGGGACCTTTCAGCAAAGAGGTCACAAGAGTCAAAACAGAAGTTGTGAATGGTCCTACGAAGCCTGTAACCAGTGGAATCCTGCGCAGAATAATGGAAGACCCCAAAAGAAATTGGAACAAATGCTGTTGCAAACATGGTCCCAGGAACATGTCTTGGTGCTGCTGCCCAGAAAAGGAGTGGGACCAGATACCAAGTGGTGTCGAAGTCGAAGGACTCATCAAGAAAATGAACGACTTAAGCATTGCTGACGAACGAAATGTTGGGATAAACATGGTGGAAGTGTCTCAGGGAGATCAAGCTGAAATGGGTGAAGATCGTCGTCGAAAGGAGTACCAAAGGCTGGCGTATCCCAAAGAGGAAGAAAATCTAATAGAATTCATCAAGAGGTGCCAAAGGATGAAAACCTAAGTAATGTTATGCCCACGCTGCAGTGCAATCTTCGACAGGAAGGCATCAACCAACCTGGAAGCATTGGATAAAGCCAAGAGGAAAGAGAATTAGGGGACAGTAAGATACGACCCAAAGAGAAGTGATCACCACCAGTGGAGGCATGGAGAGAGACACCATAACACCTATAAACCATCAAACAAAGCAACGGATGACAAATGCGTTCAACCCATTAGAGATGCCCAAGGGCAGAGAAAATGGGGAAAGTTCGAGGTTCAGAGAGGCGCTTCAATGGAAGGCAAGAAGGAAATGGGAAAGCACAAGCCAAGACCATATCCTTCAGAAAACTACAAAGGAAAAAACCCTATGTCGAGATCCCAATGGAGAAGATTCCAGAGGCAGAAGAGGGCAGAAAAGGAGGCTGCAGAAAAGAGCGTGAATGGAAAAGACACTGACAGCAAAGATAAAGCAGAGTCTAGTAACAATCGTCAGATAATGAGCAGAAAAGAGACTTCCCTCCAGATCAATCCTGGTAGGATCGTCGAACCGGTGGCGTCGAAAGAGAAGATGCAGGAAGACGACGAAATAACTGACAACTTCGAATCTGACTCAGAAGCATCCTTTAATGTGATCTGCAACGTGGTGTCTGTTCTCCCTAGGGATTATGATAGAGTAATGGAGGTCGAAGACGAAGAAGATGAGATGGAAGAAGAAACAATGGCACACATGCCCATCTGCTACTACATGATGAACAATGGGTGCGTCGAAGAGCAGAATGCTTTCTTCGAAAGGCCAGATGATTCCATGAAAGCGCATTTGAAGCCTTTATTCATAAAAGGAAAGGTGGAGAATGTTGGTGTAAACAAGATACTGGTGGATGGGGGAGCAACAGTAAATTTGATGCCCCATTTTATGCTAAAGAGGATTGGGAAGGATGATTCAGACGCAAAACCTCACAACATGGTGTTGTCGAACTATGAAGGGAAAGTAGGAACCACTATGGGTGTCATCCAAGTGAATTTGACTGTTGGAACCATAACAAGGCCAACGATGTTTATGGTCATTGCTTCAAGGGCGAACTACAACCTACTGCTTGGAAGGGAGTGGATTCATGGCGTAGAAGTCGTACCCTCTTCAATACATCAGAGAATAGCCATATGGAGGCCAGACGGGATCGTCGAAAATATTGAGGCTGATCAAAGCTATTTCATGACAGAGATAAACAATGTCAACAGTCAAAGTTTCGACAAGAACCTGGCTCACATACCTCCATGCAGCCTGGCCGAATTCGACTTAAAGGCAACAGACAACGCCTACTGCTCCATGTACCTTCATCCTACACATGGTTTCCAGTGGGACAAAGAAGTAATTGGCGAATCTTACATGTGGGGAACTACTCATATAGCGCCAACAGGATGGGGAAGCGAATTTGACGATGACGAGTAAAGAATCAGCGCTCGAAAAAATTACGGCTTACATAGCCGAAAACAAACTCAAAGAGGCCCTTGAGGCTGAAGTAAAATACATGGTTGTCGAAGCCAACGAAGAAAATTCCAACAAACAATGTCCCCAAAGAGACGTTGCAGAGGATCATGATAACAACCAAATGGGCGAATGGCAACACCAAAAGCTTGACGCCATTTATGACGACGAACCTCTAGGGTTCGAAAAAGATCCCGTGTCAACTAACGAGAAGATGGTGGCGCAGGATCCATTAGAAGAAATAAACTTAGGAGTGGGGGCAGAAAATAGACCAACCTACATAAGCGCAAAAATGGACCCCCAGTTCAAGGTCGAAATAATCCAGTTGCTGAAAGAGTTCAAAGACTGCTTCGCATGGGATTACGACGAGATGTCGGGTCTAGACAGAAGTTTGGTCGAACTGCAACTACCAATAATGGAAGGAAAGAAGCCAGTAAAGCAGACTCCACGACGCTTCGCACCAGAAATTCTGTCGAAAATAAAAGAAAAGGTCGAAAGATTTCTAAAATGCAAGTTCATCCGCACAACCAGCTATGTCGAATGGATTGCAAATATTGTTCCTGTAGTTAAGAAAAATGGCAAACTTAGGGTATGCATTGATTTTCGAGACTTAAATTCGGCTACCCCAAAGGATGAATATCCTATGCCAGTGGCAGAAATACTTATAGATGCTGCAGCAGGCCATGAGTACTTAAGTATGTTAGACGGATACTCTGGCTATA